>NC_050581.1:82300183-82979787 GCF_011100635.1 Trichosurus vulpecula
GCCCCTTATTAAGCATCTACTATATGCCAAGCCCTCTCTTTGGGTATTAATAAGACACTGTATTATAGTTATGTGTGTAGCCTGTACTAATGTCATATCCTTCTTGTATCCCTTTCAAATCATTATTTATTCCTGGACCCAGAAAGATAATGAGAAAGACTTTGGGGATCTCGTGACATACTCTACTTACCTGGAAACTTAGGGAACCAGCACTTGAAATAGATAGGAAGTCCTACAATAGAATGGAGGAAAGATCCGCACATTGTCCCAAACTGGTTGCCTCTGTTTCCTTCTGTTGTCCTTAAGAGTTTACATTCCTGGTTGTCATGCAGGGACCTAGCCATTGATTGGACTGGGACCTTGGAGCGGAGACCTATGGGAGCTCTGATAGCCACAAACTGCTTCAGCTTAATACTACCTGCTGCTGACTTGAAATAGAGAAGCAGAGCTGAGACCATAACTTGTGCTCTTTTGAATCCAGGGTACTCAGAGAACAAGATGTCAGAGATCCAAGTTGTTGTGGTAAGACCAGAAGAGCCCAGAATGGCACATATTGACAATTCCATTCAATGGTGAGGTGAGAGATTCTCTCCCACAAAGCTTTCGTTGCTTTCCCTTGGTATAGTGATAGTCTCTGACCTTGAGAGAAGGTCCCAGTTATACAGTATCTTTAATTTTTTCTACAACCTCTGAGGGAAGGAGAAGGTTTTTGGAAATGGTTAGAAGCAGATGGCTTCATAGAAGAATGCTTAGCCTTCTTATTTTCATTTTCACTATGTTGACTAAATTGTGTGGCCAACGTATGTCTTTTGAATGAGATAGTTGGGTGGTCAAAGGTTGACTGAGAGAGGAGATTCCAGATGTGGAGTGAGCCTCTGGAGTCATAGATTTTTATTTTTTTTTATTTTTGAGCAATATTCCATATTATTCCTGCCTAAGCAAATAAAAAGTTACTCAGAGCTGTGTTTAGTGATCAGATCTATTAGAAATACACACTAATTAGTCATATTAAGCAGCTGCTAAGAGGCCAATTGACTGGCACGGATTCCCCCTCTAAGCCAAGAGTCCTGTTTTGACAAAGAAGGTCTGGGAGTTTATATATCTTTGTAATGGGGGGTCTGGTACATGCTCAGGGTGCCTCAGATGGCTTCTACATGTGGAGGATGCTTCTGAAAGAATCTTGATGATAGAAGGGAAATACTTTGGAGAGACAGACTGGGGAGTGTGCATAAATATTCTATAACTAATTTTGTTTGGCTAACTGCTCATGGAAGAGAAGGCTCTTTCATTGGCTGAAGAGGCATTCAAAGGGACCTGTCATTTTTAACTATGGTCTTTCTTTGCTTCTGCACTCTTAGAAAAGTGCTCAGCTTATGACTTGGTAAGATCAGAATGTTCAGAGAACTCCTTACATTCTGTCATTCCAAAGTTTGGGTTTGCATCCAGAACACCACTGATACCGCAGAGGGATGAAGGGAATGGAGCCTTCTTTGGCGTCTAGGAGTTCACATTTGTAATCAGAACAGTATTGATGCCTCAGTAAGCAAGGAGTGACCTTCAGGACCCCATACTGTTGAGAGCTAATAACAGGACTCAATCTGGTATCAATGCCCTCTGCATGTAAATTTGGCAATACCACTACTATGTAGGAATTGAACTGTTCCCAGCCTAGTCCCCTAGAAACCAAGGTTGTGTAGGGTAGAGTGTGCCCCCGAGATACTGGGAGGAAAATATTTGTACATATATTCTGGCTATGTCTTTGAAATAAACATCCTTTTGTAAAAGTTAATTATTGTTAAGTGATCAAATGGAATTGGGGTGCCAATCATTGACACCAGTGGGGGCTCCAGCCAGTGGCAGAGAAAAGAGATACTGCAACCCCTCAGGGTCACCACTTGCATTTCTGAGAAGTGACATAGCAAGGTGACCCTTGTGTATGCTATGCCAGAGCACACACACACTATACTTACTAAGCAATTATATCATACTACATAGATGGGTTATGGTGGTGCAATGGATAGAGTGCCAGACCTGGAGTCAGGAAGACTCATCTTCATTAGTTCAAACCTGGCCTCAGACACTTCCTAGTAATGTGAACTTGGGCAAGTGACTTAACTCTGTTTTCTCATTTGAAAAATGAGCTAGAGAAGGAAAAATGGCAAACCACTCCAGTATCTTTGCCAAGAAAACCCCAAATGGGTCGTGAAGAGTCAGACACTCCTGAAATGACTGAACAACAACACAGGTAGCATGAAAATAACAAATCAATAAAAGAATTTTTAAATAACGTTGAAAGCCATAAGAACTCTAATCAATGCAATGATAGACAAGTGATGGACTCAGGGAACAGGAAGAGACATTTCTGAACGTGGCCAATGCAGGAATTTGTTGGTTTTTTTTGACAGTGCATATTTGAGCTTTTCTTTTCCTTTTTTTTCTTTCTCCAATGGTAGGGGAGGTAGGGAGAGAAAATTGATTTTGTTAACTTTTTTTTTTAAATTAATTTTAAATAGCGTTTACCTAACAGAAAGGTAAAATAAGTCAAGGATACATCTGTGGTATTAAATCAGAGTAATAAATAGTTATACATAGCCTGAAGGACTCTATCATTAGATGAGGTGTTATATGATCCAGACAAACCATGATTATATTTGATCATATTCCAAAGACTGTTATTATCTCCTAGTACTGTACTGCATTTGCTAGTTTGTAATTAATCTTGATCAACAGTCAGTAGCTTAAATTAGAGGTCTAGTTAATTCATCAAAGCATTAAGGCCCTTCTTAATTCTAATTTTCTTATGTTTGAGACACTAAAATTGTACTTCTTCATCCCCTATGTAAATTTCAAAACCATAAATGTGGATTTTAAACGAACTCGCACCTCTGGCAGAGTCAGAAGGCTGAAAACTCTTTGTTGGCTAGACTAGATATTATAGCTGTTAAGGAGTCTCTCCCATACATGTACCATAGAGACCACTTGACTTTTAGCAGAAGTGGATTACTGCTTGGTAGACAACTCAGACATACTGCCTAACTGGATAATTAATATAGTGACATACTACTTCTCTGTGGGCTTGAGGAAGATGGCATATGAGCCACTGTGAATCACTTGCGATATAGTACCCCAACTGTTATGTGGTATGCTCACAGAATTCCACATGTATACGAGTCTTATCTCCCTTATTAAACTGATTCCCCTTAAGAGTAGAGACTGGAACTGATTCCCTTTTCTATTTATAGCACCCCTTCTGGCTTATGTCCTCAACTCAGCACTCACAGATTGGGTCCCCAGGAGGCAACTATTATCTTAAATTCAAGGTACTCTGTGAGTATGAACACATTTTCTTTTATTTCCTCCTCTTTTTTTCTTTTGTAAATAGTATTTTGTTTTTTATGATTACATGTAAAGACAATTTTCAACTTTCATTTTTATATAATCTTGAGTTCCAAATTTTTCTCCATCCTTCCCACCCCTCCCCATTCTCCAAGGCAGTAAGCAATCTGATATAGGTTATACTTGTGTAATCATGTAAAACATATTTCTACATTAGTCATGTTGTGAAAGAAGAAACAGAAGAGAAGGAACCCCCCCTACCCCCACCTCCAAAAAAAAAGAAAGTGAAAATAATCTGCTCCAATCTGCATTCAGACTCCAAAGTTCTTTCTCTGGATGTGGATAGCATTTTCCATCATGTTTTTTGGAATTATCTTGATCATTGTATTGCTGAGAAAAACTAAGTCAATCATAGTTGATTATCACACAACGTTGATCTTACCATATACAATGTTCTCCTGATTCTGCTCACTTTACTCACCATTGATTCATATAAGTCTTTCCAGGTTTTTCTGAAATCTGCCTGCTCATCATTTCTTATAGCATAATAGTATTCCATTGCATTCATATATCACAACTTGTTGAGCCATTCCCCAATTGATGGGCATCCCCTCAACTTCTAATTTTCTGCCAGCACAAAAAGAGGTATTATAAATATGTTGGTACATGTAGGTCCTTTTCCCTTTTTTATGATCTCTTTGGGATACAGACCTAGTAATGGTATTGCTGGGCCAAAAGGTATGTATAGTTTGATTGCCCTTTGGGCATAGCTCCAATTGCTCTCCAGAATGATCAGATCAGTTCACAACTCCACCAATACTGCTTTACTTTCCCAATTTCCCACATCCTCTCTAACATTTATTATTTTCCTTTTCTGTCATATCAGCCAATCTGAGAGGTATGAGGTGGTACCTCAGAGTTGTTTTGATTTGCATTTCTCTAATCAATAGTGATTTAGAGCATTTTTTCATATGATTATAGATAGCTTTGATTTCTTCATCTGAAAACTGCCTTTTCATATCCTTTGACCATTTATCAGTTGGGGAAAGATGAACTCTTAAAACTATAGCTCATGAGTTCCCACCAATGCCCTTAATTTCTATAGTCAGCCAGTAGACACAATTAGATCAGAGCAAAGGAATTTTCTGAGAGAGAATAGTAAGAACAGTAACTAAAAAACATTTTCCCCACAAACCTGGGGTGAACTTTCTCATAAATATGTTAGTGGGAAGAGTAGGTACATACACAGTGTACTGGTAGGGAGAAACATATGTAGGGAACACATGTGGCCAAGGAACTTATGATACCCACAATGCACGGTCCCAATATCTTTTCTCATCTTGCAGTGTCCTCAAACTGCGCCCCACTGGGCACAATATCTCCTGGGTAGATTGCTAAACTGTGATCCCTGAGTCTATTCCTTGCCTTAGCTTGACTCCCAACTGCAAGGGCTAACTCCCTCATGAATGCATAATTGGATCTCTTTTCTGCTGCCAGGTCATGCTCCTCAAGGCTCTCTTGCCTCAACTCTGTCTGACCTTCTCTCCCACTAGGTGCTGTTACCTACTAGGTACATAGCTCCACTGAAAAATGCCATAGCTAATGGTGCCAGAGAGAAATTGTCCTCTATCTAACACAGTGCCCTGGCAGAGGTATAAGGGAAAAGGCAGCTAGGTGGTGGAGCGGATAGGGCATTTAGCTTGGAGTCGGGAAGACCCAAGTTCAAATCAGCCTCAAATACTTACTAGCTGTGTCACTGTGACCCTGGGCAAGTCATTTAACCAGTTTGCCTCAATTTCTTCAGCTGTAAAGTAGGGATAATAAAAGCACCTACCTCCCAGGATTGTTGTGAGGATCAAATGACGCGATACTTGCAAAGTACTTAGCAAAGTGCTTGGCACACAATAAGAGCTTTTTTTTGGTGGTTGTTCAGTTTTCTGATTCTTCATGACCCCATTTGGGGTTTTCTTGGCAAAGATAGTGGAATGATTTGCCATTTCCTTCTGAAGCTCATTTTACAGTTGAGGAAACTAGGGCAAACAGAATTAAGTAACTTGCTCAGGGTCATACAACTAGTAAGTGTCTGAGGCCATATTTGAACTCAGAAGGCGAGTCTTTCTGACTCCAGGTCTGGCACTCTATCCACTAACTGCCCCAGTTAGGCACTATAATAAAAGGGAAGGAACTAAGTTCTTTGCTTCTACTCTGGTCTGCCAGAGAGGCCACATTACTTGAAGCTGCTACTTCACTTGTCTTCAAAGCTGGCAAACTAGCTTTTAAAAATTATTATTATTTAACTTCTATATCAACTTAAAACTTTTTTCAACATTTTTATTTAAAGTTTTGAGTTCCAAATTCTAACCCTTTCTTCCTCCCCTCCCCCTCTCTTTGAGATGATAAGCAATCAGATATAGGTTATACATGTGCAATCACGCAAAACATTTCCATATTAGTCATTTTTGTACAAAAGGATTGGAATAAAAGAAAAAAGAAAGTGAGAAGTAGCATGCTTCACTCTGTATTCAAACAATATCAGCTCTTTCTCTGCAGGTGGATAGTCCTTTGGGAGTGTCTTGGATTACTGTATTGCTGAGAATAGCTAAGTCATTCATCATTCTTCATTGAACAATATTGCTGTTACTGTGTACAATGTTCTCCTGGTTCTGTTCACTTCACGTAATGTATCGTTCACATAAGTCTCTCCAGGTTTTTCTGAAATCTGCCTACTCATCATTTCTTATAGCACACAGTATTTCATTACATTCATATACCACAGCTTGTTTAACCATTCCCCAATTGATGGGCATCCCTTTGATTTCCAAATCTTAGCCACCACAAAAAGAGCTGCTACAAATATTTTTGTGTATGTAGATCCTTCCCCCTTTTTTTGCTGTCTTTGGGATATAGACCTAGCAATAGTATTGCTAGATCAAAGGGTATGCACAGTTTTATAGCCCTTTGGGCATAGTTTCAAATTGCTCTCCAGAATGCTTGGATCAGTTTCATAACTCCACCATTGGTGTCCCAGTTTTCCCACAACCCCTCCAACATCCAACATTTTCTTTTCTTGTCATATTAGCCAATCTGATAGGTGTAAGGTGGTATCTCAGAGTTGTTTTAATTTGCATTTCTCTTATCAATAGTGATTTAGAGCATTTTCCATGACTATAGATGCTCTGATTTCTTTGTCTGAAAACTGCCTGTTCATATCCTTTGACCATTTATTAACTGGTGAATGACTTGTATTTTTATAGATTTGATTCAGTTCTCTATATATTTGAGAAATGAGGCCTTTGTCAGAGATACTTGTTGCAAAATTTTTTCCCAGCTTTTTGTTTTCCTTATAATTTTGGTTGCATTTGTTTTGTTTGTACAAAAACTTTTAAATTTTATATAATCAAATTTACCTATTTTACATTTTGTAATGCTCTCTATAACTTCTTCCCTTATCCATAAATCTGACAGATAAACTATTCCATACTCTCTTAATCTGTTTATAGTATCACCCTTTTTGACGTTATCTTGGTACATGGTGTGAGATGTTGGTCTATTGTTTTCCAGTTTTCCCAGCAGTTTTTGTCAGATAATGAGTTTTTGTTCCAAAAGCTTAGGTCTTTGGGTTTATCATATACTAGATTACTATGCAAGCTAGCTTTTTAAAAACAATTTATGGTGTGGCCAAACAAAACAGCCAACAGTAAGTCATTTTCTAATTCCATCAAGAACTTATTTGTATCTTGTAAAAAAAGGTAACAAAATGAAAACTTCTGCAATCTCATCTGCTAAGCCGGGGGTGGGGATTGGGAAACTGATTGATGAGGTAAATCCTCACAAAAATTACATAGCTATGCCCTGACCCATTCATTTGGTGTCTAGCACAGGGCCCTGCAGAGAGTAGGTACTCAAATATTGGTTGAATTGAATACTCTTCTCTTGTTGACTCATCTCTTTATTTGTCTAGCTTTGAGAGATTGCTCAGCTGAGCCCGTAGGGGCTGGGGCATTGGCCTGTCCCTGTCTTATACCCAGCCATTATGGTTTGTGGACTAGGTTTGGCCCTGAGGAGCCAGCTCCAGAAGCCCTGGTGAGAAGACACTCCCTTTTTTCACTCTCATTGTCCCATTAATAAACCATAGATCCCCAGGGGAAAACTGTTTATGCTTGAGTTATGACTCATGTCTACAGGCCCCAAAGGGGGGGAGTAAAAAAAAGGACCTCAAGGCAAAAATATAAATTGGGTATGGAGTGGGTAATTTATTTATCTATTTAAAAAATAATGCAAAATATGAAGAATGGCCACGCTCATAAACAGAATAAGAATAGCAGTAGTAGTGGTGATGGTAATAGTAGTAGTGGTGATGGTGGTAGTAGTAGTGGTGTGGTAGTGGTGGTAGTAGTAGTCGTGGTAGTAGTAGTAATAGCTAGCATTTTATACAATACTTAACTATATGTCGGCCACTGTTTTAAGAGCTTTACAATTATCATCTCATTTGATACTCACAACAACCTGGGAAGTAGGTGCTACTAGCATCCTCATTTCACAAATGAGGAAAATGAAGAAAACAGGAATTAAGTGACTTACCCAGGGCCACACAGCTAGTAAGTGTCTGAGCTAGATTTGAACTCAGTTCTTGACTCCTCTATCCGATGGGCCACCTCACTGCCCCATCATCCATTGAGACAAATCCAATGATGCTCCATACTCTTTCATTCAGCATTTATTAAGCACCTGCTATGGACTGAGCTCTGTGGCAAGAGCTAGGAGCTAGAAGAGATTTTTGTCAGATTTAGCCTGTGCCTTCATAGTGCTTGGAAATCTAACAGTGACAAGACACAATATTAGAAGACACAGACAGGCAATATACAACATTATGTGACAGTTTCATTTCAATTCAGTCATTTTTCAGCTATGTCCACCTTATCATGACCACATTTGGGGTTTTCTTGGCAAAGGTACTGGAGTGGTTTGTCATTTCCTTCTCCAGCTCATTTTACAGGTGAGGAAATTGGGGCAAACAGGGTCAAGTGACTTTCTTAGGGTCACACAGCTAGTGAGAGTCTGAGGCCAGATTTGGACTCACACTTTATCCATTGTGCCACCTATCTGCCTTCATAATTACATTAGAGGGGTACAAAACAAAGTATTATAGATACAGGTGGCATTTCAGTTGGGCTTCAAAGAATGGGTAGGAACTCAACAGGTGAAGAAGGGAAGAGAAGAAATTCCAAACAAAGGGAACTGCCTGAGCAAAGGCAGAGAGGTAGGAAAGTGAAATCTGAGATTCAGAGAGAGAGGAATCCAGTTTGGCTGGAGGATAAAGTTTGTAGAAGATCATAAAATGAAATAAGGAAGGGGAGTTCCTTGAAGGGCCTTAAATACAAGGCTAAGGAGTTTGAACTTTGTGCAGTAATCAATAGGGCTCCAGTGATGATTTTAGATCAGCAGAGATGGCCAGATATTCGCTTAACAAAGAGTATTCTGGCAGCAGTCTAAAGAATGGATTGGAGGGAGGAGAGGATGAAGGTAGAAGTACCCACAAGTAAGAAGGCTCTATAAAGTGTAACAGAGATATGTCTATCTGACTACAATTGTCATAATGCCTGAGACCAGAAAGCTATCATTCATTGGGAGAAGCTACCAAAACTTCACTTTTACCAGGGGAACTGTGTACCTGGATTCAGGGGAATTTTGTCAGGAGGTTGGGACTCTGATAGTGGAGTGAGAGACTTCTGGGAAAGCCTAGACCCAAGCATACATGATGCAAATGGTAGAGGAAGGATTTGGTGGGTAGGGCAGGGATATTATGATAAATGTTTAAGAAACTGCTCTCTGGTGGAAAAATATACATGATATATTTTAAAGTTAATGTGAATTAGTTACATTTTACCCATTATTTTCTTAAGTCTAGACAATCAACAAAACAATAAATTAAGTGTTTGCAGATTTCTGAGACTATAAAGGCTAGCACTGAAAATTTAAAATTACAGCTCTTGTAAACTGGTTAAATCTGGCTCCAGCAAACTCCTGCATAGAGGCTCAGAAAAGTCTGACTTCCATGGTCAATAATAAGATGAGAGACCTGAGACATCTAAAATAAGAGAAGAAAAAGTCTGTTTGGAGTTGGAGATTTTCTGAGTTTCCTCAGGGTCTTCCATTCACATTATTCATTGGAGGAAAGGCTCAGGGACTCCTGGGTGTGGTGGCAGAAAGTATTTAGTTCAAATATTTTACTCTTAAATTGTGAGCAAAACCACCGGACATTTCCTTTGAGGAAACAAGTAAAAGGTGGAAACCCTGAAGTTTATTTGGCTTGATGTTGTCACATCTGAGGTTCTCCACAAGCATGACTTCTCAGAATCTTACTGATATGGTCTGTTTTGGTGCGAAAAGTTCAGATTATTTGGAGAGTACCCTCTTGACCTAGACTCAGGACTCCAAATGATGGAGAAATGATCATTTTCAGTGTGGATGGTTTCTGGTCTGCGTCTAATGTTGACCCTGGTTTCTGGCATGGCTTCATCTAGTTTTTAAAATGTATTATCCTACGTTTCACAAAATTTTCACAATTGGCTTATGTTGGCCCCCATTAAGATTCTTTCTTCCTTCCCACGTTGAAATACATGTTCATTGTAGTTTGGGATATTTATTGAATGAAATTGGAATTTCAAAGATACAGCATTAAAACTCCCAGGAGGTTAAACAATGCTTCAGTAAAAAGTCTACAATTTTCATTCATCACTACTCCCATCTTTAGTTGCCTATTCTCAGCGTACCTGAATGATCTTTTAGAAGAATAAATTCTAATGCTCCATTTTCTTTTTTTGATTCAATAAGTGTTTGTTGATTTCTTGTTTTTATATTATCTACATTCCCCAATGTGTTCCTACCATTTGCCCTTCCCATAAAGGTATCACTTACAGGTTTAATGAGGGGCATATTGTGAAACCTGCTTAGAATGAGCCTTCCTATTCCCATTAGAGTGTGTGAGAGCTTTGAGCCCTGCTCCTTGAAGGCAGGCATTGTCCTTCGCCTAGCCCATTTTGATGTTGTTTAGCACTCAGTTGTATCTGACTCATGAGCCCATTTGGGGTTTTCTTGGCAGAGATACTGGTATGGCTGCCATTTTCTTCTCCAGCTCCTTTTTACAGAGTGTGAACCCCAACCTTTCCTGGGCCCAGCATTATTTTGTTGTAGAACTTGGTACCTGACCGAACTCATGAGCAGAAGTACCCCTTGGTGGCAAGCATCTTAGCGTACCTGGTGCCAGGGAGTCTGTGTTGTTATACAATCACCAAGACAACATGGTTTGGTTTCTCACCAGAAGGATGACTTCCAATTGACTTCAAGTTCCTAATCCCTATGGAGAGAACCCCATTTTTTCTGAGAGCTCTGTAAGGACCAGGCTTTCCCTGTGAGGGGGGAAGTTTGATTTTTTTTTCCCTTTTCTTATTGTCTTTGAATTAGGAAAGGACTTTGCAAATGCCAAGACAGGCAGTAACCTATGGGACTTTTGTAAAATGAAATTTGGAAGTGGGTGCAATTCCCAAAGGTCATTAGTCAGGATTGTTTCCTTGTAGGAGAATATTTATTTCTGGATTAAGAATTGTGCTATGTGTACTTTTCTATGTCTTTAGTACTAGACACTCAAGAGGATAATCCTTGAGCTTCCTTAAGTCGCTAGCGGTCTCCCCAGAATTTGGGAATATGGACTTGTGAATACAACTTTAAGTAAGGTGAATGGGGTGGGGACGTTGGTGGTTGTTGTTGTGTTTGTCCTTCATTTTCTTTTTTTTTATGGGCATACAATTGGGCAAAATAATTCTTAATTATTGTTTTAATTTCCTCTTCATTGGAGGTAAATTCACCCTTTTCATTTTTAATACTGGTAATTTGGTTTTCTTTTCTTTCTTTTAATCAAATTGACCAATGGTTTGTCAATTTTATTGGTTTTTTCATAAAACCAGCTCTTGGTTTTATTTATTAATTTAATAGCTTTCTTGTTTTCAATTTTATTAATCTCTTCTTTGATTTTCAGTATTTCTAATTTGGTATTTAATTGGGGATTTTCAATTTGTTCTTTTTCTAGCTTTTTCAATTGCATGCCCAATTCATTGATCTTGTCCTTCATTTTCAAAGAGGACCATGACATCAGGAAAATGATAACATGACTTGTAGTTGACTGATTTGAGTGAGGGAGGGCTGTGCAAGGTCATCAGCCTCACTATCTCCTCCAGAGCCATCTGAGTCCAGGGACTTGATGGTCACCAGGACTACTGGAGATGGCCCAGGATGCATTAGGAGACCCTGGCCCTTCCAGGCTAAGGTCTTTTCAAGTTCTCACTTTGAGTGAGGTCATTCAGTGAATATGCCTCTTTAAGAAGTTAATCCAGGGATGGCCCCTTTAATAAAAAACTCAAAAAAAAAATCAAACTGGGAGGGGAAAACCCTCAGGGCCAAAAGAGAAACACTATTTAATATTTACATTTGCTCAGTGCTAGGAGGGCAGGGACCTAGCCTCCAATCTATGAGCTCCAGAGTGAGTTGAGTTTAAGGCTTGGTTTTTGAGAAAGAAATCTAGCCAGTAAACTCAAAGTTAAGGAGGCAGCCTTCTGCCATCGAAAAAGCACTCTCAGGTGAGGAGAGAAGAGGAGGGGAGGGGAGGCTACTCACAGGTTGTGTTTGTCCTTCATTCTTGAAGAGGACCATGACATCCAGGAAATGATGATATGACTTGCAGTTGACTTTGATTTGAGTGAGGGAGGGCTGTGCAAAGTCACCAGCCTCACTTTCTCCTCCAGAGCCATCTGGGTCCAGTGCCCTGATATTCAGCAGGACCACTAGAGATGGCCCAGGATGTATTAGGAGACCTGGGGTGGGGATGAGGGACCTGGTAGAGGGGGGTGGGGAAGATACTACATTTACAGACCATTTTATGTTGTAACCAGGTGCTGCCTTTTAGGAACCATCTTTCTCTCTCTGGCAAGTAAGTCAGATGTTTGCTATTCAGCCTTATTCAAGGCACTTTGTGGCTTTTTTGATCTTCTTCTTGTGGCATATTGATTAAAGTTCTATCTGAAATTGTTACAGTTTGTATAGAAGTTTGTTCTGTTGTCCATTTTCTCTTTTGTTTTAACCTTTATTAAATAATTCAGGGTTAAATTGTCCTAATTGTATACCTTATATTTTTCTGATTATAGTTCTTTGTGGTTTTTTTTAAGATAAATTCTGATCTTAGCTCTGATAGACAGTCAACAGTCTAATTAAATACTGACTCAGGGATAATTCCAACATCAGTAATAAATCTTTTCCAGTTTGTTAAAATGTAATTATTTCATTCTTTGTGGTGTTATTTGGCATGCTCTATGTTTAGTACCTACCAATTCTCTTTTCAAAAAAAGTGACGATGATATAGAATTATGAGGATTCTATATAATATGCAAGTCTGGCCTCTCTTATCACTTGTGGTTACATTAACAATAATGGAGGCTAAAAAACTATGGCTTGCTGTAGCCAAGGGCTACACAAAACATTGAACCTGGAAATCTGTGGAAATTCCTGATTGGAGTATCAAGTGGTTACATTTGTGGGAGTTCATCCTAGATTTTTAAAATCTTTTTTTCTCCTGAGGCATGTATTTTTAGCACTAATAGGCATGAGTCCAGACTTACTCCCCCCACCCCCCACCCCATTCAAATTATAGCAGATGAGTTAGGCAGTAGCTTATCTAGGCAAGTGGTTATGGGGGTCTGTACTCACATGGTGACAGTGGAACTGGAGAGAAGGGGATGGATGCTCGAGAATCTGCAGATGTAGAATTGACAAGACTTAGAAAGTGACAGACTTCTGTTTCCATACCAGGACAGGCTGATATGTTCCTGGGCTCCAGCGAATGTTCCTGAAACACGTCCAGCAGAGCTCTCAGCTAATCAAAACTGTGAGAGCTTATAAGCAAATCCTCCTCCCCATCCCCACTGCCCCCCTCCCCACCATGAAGTCTTAAAATTCAGGAGAGAAGAATATTCTTGGAATAGCTGATTAAGTTAGGCTGGATCTTACTCCTAAGACCTCAAAGAGAGACCTAAATGCACTGAATTTCTTTACTCATACCCACTGATATAGAAAGGCTTAGCATCTACTCCTTTGGAATTATCACTTAAGGCTCCAGGATTTCCCTCCTGATTCCCTCATTGCCTTCCCCCGGCCCCAATTGAAGAAAAAAAAAAAAGAGTAACAGTCTTTTTAACAACCATGCATAATCACATATAACAAAGTCCTACATTGGTTGTGTTTAAAAATGTATGACTCATTCTGTAACTTGAGTCCATCATCTTTCTCTCAGAAAGTGAGCCACAGGCCTGCTTATCTTCATCCTCTGGAATTGTGGCTGTTCATTAAATCCATCAGAGTTCTTAAATTGTGCAAAGTTCATCGTCTTTACAATGCAGCTATTGCATGAACAGTTCTCCTGGTTCCACTTCTCCCTGTGTCAATCTATAAGTGTCTTTATGTGTTTCTCTTGGGTCATCTATGTTATTATTCCTTATGGCACAATCATATCCCATTACATTCATACACCATAACTTGTTCAACCATTCCAATTGACGGGTCTCTTAGTTTCCAGCTCTATGCTTTAACAAAGAGAGCAAGCACACTTCGGCTTGGCTTTGGATTCTCTTTAGAGATGATCTGGAACATGCTCAAATCCCATTTCCTGATTTTGGACACTTTCCTTCTCTTTCATGATTCCTTCACTCATAAGATTTGACAATCCACTTCCAATGGCCATGGTAGTATCAAACAGACAGTAAAGAGATTTTAAATGCCACAGGGATCACTGCAGCAGAATTAACTCCCCATTTCCTCCAGCCCCTTTCTACCTTCCCGTTGGTAGAAAGGAGATTAAGGGGATTTGGCAACTTTCAGAACCAGATGAGATTTCTTCCAGAGAAACAAGTTGGAGGTGAGGCTGGGTAAAAACCCTGTAGTTTGTGCTGGACTTGATTTTACCACCACTCGAGTCCCAATCTGATGCATAGGGAAATTCAAAGCCTCTGAGACTTACTGCTGGCACATTAAAGGCAGGAATTCAGCACAAAAGATCAAGATGAAGAGTGTTCCATCACTATAATTCCACCAGAGTTTTTTGGTCTTGCTTTGCCTATCTCTACTTCCTTTGACCCAGACAGCCCTCTGCAGCTTGCTGACAGTCCCTGAGGGATTCTAGGTTGGCAGCCAGGAGTCGATAGAAATGAAATATGATTTTCTAATATATATAAAGGCATGGGACAGAGACTTTATTTTGGGGTGAGCGGGAGAAAGTAGGTTCAAAGACATACTAAATGCCTTTTGGTTAAACTTAATTGGCTGGCGGTTCAGTGTTTGATCACTGCAGGTAAAGACTCTTATGGAGAGAAAAGTTGGACATAGCTAAAGCCTCTAGGAAATACCTTGTGGCAGGGGTTCTTGTCCTGGGGTCCACAGACTATGGACAGATTTCAAGAGGGGCTATGAACTTGGATGAGAAAAAAAAATTGCGTGTTTATTTCAACATCATTGGTTTCCTTTGTAAGCCTACATATCTTATTCATTAAAAAACACTTTTTTGAGAAAGGGTCCCTAGACTGCCAGGCTGCCGAAAGGGTCCATGTCACAAAAAAGGTTAAGAACCCTTGCTTTATGACAGATAGCATTTAAGATAGCACTTTAGGTTTGCAAGACATTTTACAAAGACTGTTCCATTTTATTTTCACTAATCTGATAACTGGGTATATAAGGGACTTTCTCACTCACTGAAAGAGCTGAGGGCAGCTAGATGGCACAGTGGGCAGAGTGATGGGCTGAAGTCAGGAAGACTCATCTTCTTGAGTTCAAATCTGGCCTCAGACACTTACTAGCTGTGTGACCCTGGGCAAGTGACTTCATCCTGTTTGCCTCAATTTCCTCATCTGTAAAAGGAGCTGGAAAAGGAAGTGGGAAGCCATTTGTGCCAGGCACTATGCAAAGCATTTTATAATTATTATATCATTTGATCCTTACAACAATCCTGGGAGGTAGGTGCTATCATTATCCTCATTTTATAGATGAGGAAACTGAGGCAGACAGAGGTTAGGTGATATGCCCAGGGTCACACAGCCAGGAAGTGTCTGAGGCTAGATTTGAACTTAGGACTTCCTGAAGTTCTGGGAAAAGATCCACTTTGGCCAGCAACTGAATGCAAATTTACTTGGCCTACTCTATCTAGTTAGCCCACAAACCATGCTTCAAAATGCCCTCATCCTCCCCGATCCACTTCCACACATCCTTTCCTCTCCTTTCTGCCTCTGCTCTGGGCACAGTATCAAATCAGTATCACCTTAGTTTCCATCATTTGCCTGCCTCACACATCAATTTACCATCCCAGTGGTTCTCCTGACCAAAACGCTCTCTGGCTGCCATTCCCCTATATGTGTAGTCTTCTATTATAATACAAGCTACTGGAGGGAAATAACTGTCTCTTTTTACTTGCATTTCCCCCCCCAGAACTTAGGGCAATGCCTGGCACATAAAAAGCACTTAATGCCTTTGCATTTTTTCACGTATAGATTTGCTATCCATAGACGTAAGTAACCCAAGAAGTGATTAGATCCCCAAAGGCAAGAATGTAGAGAAAGAGGAGAAAACAGAACAAAATCTTGGGAAGTTATCCATAGGAAATGGACGATGATCTAATCAATAAAACAGAGGAATGGTCACGAGAGTAGACCCAGCAGAGAGCAGTGTCACTGAAGGGAAGAGATGAGAGACGTGGTGGTCCATCAACCAACAAGAATTTACTAAGTGCCTACTATCTGCCAAGTATTATTAGCAACATAAAGACAAAGATGAAACAATCCCTGCCCTCAGTGGTGGGAAACAACATGTACACATGAATGCATACCCACACACATACAAAGTAGTTTGGAGGTAGGGATCGCAGCAGTGGCTGGAGAAGTCAGGAAAAGCTTCACGTAGGCAGGGTGGCATTTGACCTGGAGGATCAATTCCAAGAGGTGCAGGTGAGGAAGAAGTGTATTCCAGGATTGGGGAATAGGCTCTGCAGAAGCACAAAATTAGAAGATGGGAGAACCTACGGTGAGGAATGGTAACAAGGCCAGTTTAGCTGGTGTTTCAACAATCCGGCTAGCAGCTTCTGTGGGGGTGCAAGATCCACCCACAGCCAGCACCCGGAAAGCTGCCAACAGCACAGGTTCTTTTGATCTGCTTAACTAAGGAAAGCAAGGTGAAGGGGTTGACAAGCTTACTTTAATTCAGCATACAAATATCATTCACTTAGTTCAGGGGAAAAAACCAGCACACTGAACTTCAGAGCAAAATACAAACAAATCACAAACATCAACAGACAGACCCAATACAATTCATAGTTACCAACATCTAGGTTCAGCCCGGGAGCTCAGAACAAGGGCTGGCCCAGAGTCACACGCACCACCACTGCTGCAACAAAGAGCTCCAAGGAACAGACAGCCAACCCCTGGTTTTTATATCTTTTTCAGCTTCAGGGGTGAGTCACACATGTGACTCACCCACGTGACCTAGAATCATCACAAAGAGGTGACTTAAACCCACGTGGTCTAAGAGCCTCTGCTCTCCTAGACATGTAAACTAGGCCCTCCCTGGAGTTAGCCCTACCTTGGGCCCCACCTTAGTTGCCAATCCACACCCACTAAGGTTTTACACCAAATAGGGGTTTGGGCCCTGGGGCTTAGCACTTAGTAAGACTCAATGAAATACACTGAATTAATCAAAGCAAACAAAAGCCAAACTCTTCAAGGGCACTTGTTGAACTAAGTGCTAAGGAGCCCATTTTGCTTACCAACACAGCTGGGTCATATAATGACTGAACGGGGATGAAGGAGATGTGTATATACAAAAGCTGGAAAGGCAAGTTTGGGTCAGGTTGTGAAGGGCTTCCTATATTGAACAGAAATGTTTCTTTCTGATTCTAGAGGGATTAGGGAGCCACTGGAGTTTATCCAGGAGGGAAATGACATAGCTGAACCTCTGCTTTAGGAAGATCACTTTAGCAGTTGGGTGAAGGATGAACTGGAGTGAGTAGAGACTGTAGGCAGGGTCAAAAGTCGTGAAGGGTAAGGAAGATGCGGACGAAGAAAAAGGCATCAGATTTGGTTAAAGACTTGTTGGCAACCTTTGACAGAAGTTTCACTACAATGATAGGATCAGAAAACAGATGGGGTTGAGAAATGAATGGGTTGTGAGGAAGTGGAAGCAGGGAGCCCAGAATACTCTATAGTTTAGCAGCGAGGGGAGGAGAAACATAGGACAATAGCTTGGGTTGAGAGGACAATAGGGTCTGTGAATGCTTTTTAGGAATAGAGGAGTCCTGTGTACATTTGTAGGCAAAAAAGGAGGGGCAAAAGACATAAGGCAAGACTATGTTTAGGAGATGTATGTAACATTGAGAAATTGCCTGGCACAGCCTGGGGCCTCATTTATGCTGGAGGGCACAATGCTGTCTTCAATATGCTCAGTGAGCAAAGGGGAGAGGAGGCAGTATATGATGAGCTTCTTTGCACCTGAGCAAATGGTACCAGTTTTCTTGAGATGTCAGATCTTTCTGTGATTAGGAAAAACCCCACCATGACCCAATCCTTCCCCACTGTATGTGTGGGGTATGGATTGGAGTATGGGACTTTGCACCTGTACCTTCTAGCAACCCTCATAGACGGGGAAGTGTATTTACATAGAAGCTCAATACTGGTGAACTGGTTGGCTGTGACACCTGAAACTGGAATACCATAACAGGCTCAAGTAATCAGCCAAGATAGACATCTCTGCCTTAACCACATTATCCTTCAGATTCCTCAGAGCCTGATTTCTTTTTACTCTATATAAATTTTTTTTATATTAATTTTTTTTTTTTAGTTTTAGTTTACAACACTCAGTTCCACAAGTTTTTGAGCTCCAAATTTTCTTCCCTTCTCTCTCCTCCCTAAGACAGCACGTAATCTAAGTTCTACATATACCTTCACATTAAACTTATTTTCACAATAGTGAAGTTGTAAAGAAAAGTTGTAAACTTTTATAAAGTTGTAATGGAATGAACCATGAGAAAGAAGAAACAAAACCAAAAAAGAAAAAAAAAGAAAGCAAATAATTTTCTTCAATCTGCATTCAGACTCCATAATTCTTTCTCTGCACGTGGATAGCTTTTTCCATCATGAGTCTTTTAGAGCTGTCTTAGAACCTTGCTGAGAAGAGCCAAGTCTATCAAAGTTAGTCATCACAGATACCGTGTGTCTGTAATTGTGTATAGTGTTCTCAGGGCCTGCTTTCTTAGGAGGTATGTTCCTTTCTTAAGAGGTACTTCCTTGATCAGTGAGGAAGAATCCTGGTTTTCTGACTGCTCTGTAGCTTTGTCCAGCAGCCACTCTCTGATGTCACATGATGGGTATCATTAGCCCTTGGCTGTGTCACTTTCACTCAATTCAGCTATCTCAGCTCCACTCTTTGAGTCCCATGTCTCAAAGATAACCCTGCTGGCCATCTGTTAGTGGAGGGGCTCTTAACCTTTTTTGGTTATGGAGCCCTTGGCAGTCTGGCAAAGCTAAAGCCCCTTCTTGGAATGTTTTATTTTTTTTTTAATTTCCATTACTAATGTTGCAAAAGAAAACAGACCAAAAAAGAAAGAGGAAGCATGCTTCAATCTAAATTCACACTCCATCAGTTCTTTCTCTGGAGATGGATAGCATTTTTCATCATAAGTCCTTGAGAATTGTCTTGCATCATTGTATTGCTGAGAATAGCTAAGTTATTCACACTTGACCATTGTACATATCTGTTACTGTGTACAATGTTCTCCTGGTTCTGCTCATTTCACTTTGCACCAAAGTTCATGTGTGTCTTTCCAGGTTTTCCTGAGAGCATTGTTCATTTCTTATAGTACAATAATATCCCATCACAATCTATAACACAACTTGTTCGGCCATTCTGCAATTGGGCATTCTCTCAGTTTCCAATTCTTTGCCACCACTAAAAGAGCTGCTGTAAACATTTGCCTAGATATTGGTCCTTTTCCTTGCTTTTTTTTAATCTCTTTGAGATAGAGACCTACTAGTTGTACTGCTGGCTCAAAGCACACGCATGGTTTTCTAGTCCTTTGGGCATATTTCCAAATTGTTCTCCAGAATGGTTGAATCAGTTCCCATTCGCAACTCCACTCTTTAGTATCTCAATTTTCCCACATCCCCTCCAACATGTCATTTTCCTTTTCTGTCCTATTAACCAATCTGGTAAGTGTGAGATTATACCTCAGAGTTGTTTCAATTTGCATTTCTCTAATCAATGATTTGAGTATTTTTAATATGACTATATAGTTAACTTTGGTTACTTCATCTGAAAACTGCCTGTTCATATTCTTTGACTATCAATTACAGAATGGCTTATTTTTATAAATTTGATTCAATCCTCATGAAAAATGAGGCCTTTATCAGAAACATTTATTGTATTTTTTCAGTTGATTACTGTGTATTTTCCTCCATCCTATTTTTCCCATTTATCCTACTTTCTCCTTTCACACTGGTGCACCCTCAAGTGTTTTGCCTTTGACTACCCCCCCCCCCAAACCACCTTCCTTTCTATTACCGCCCCCCTTCTTATTCCCTTCCCTTCCTTCTTTCCTGTAGGACAGATTTCTATACCCAAATAAGTGTCTGTTATTCCCTTTTTGAGCCAGTTCTGATGAGAGTAAGGTTCATGCACTCTGCTGTACTTCCCCTCCACTGTAAAAGTTCTTCTGCACCTCCTTGAAGTGAGATAACAACCCATTCTCTTTTGCCTTCTCCCAATCCTTTCTCACCCCTTAATTTTATTTTTTTACATGTCATTCCATTATAGTCCACTCACACCTGAGTCCTCTATGTAGTTTTTTTAACTGCCTTAAAAATGAAAAGTTCTTAGGAGTTACAAGTATCAACTTCCCACATAGGAATGCAAAGTTTAGCCTTACTGAATCCCTTATGATTTCTCCTTCCTAATTACCTTCCTGTGCTTTTCTTGAGCCGCATATGTGAAAGTCAATCTTTCTATCCAGCTCTGGGCTTTTCATCAGGAATGCTTCAATTTCACTGAATATCCATATCCCTCCTGAAGGATTATACTGTTTTTCTGGGGATTCTTGGGTCATAATCTTAGCTCCTTTGTGCACTGGAATACTGTATTTCAAGCCCTCCTATCCTTCATTGTAGAAGCTGCTAAATATTCTGTTATCTTGACTATGGCTCTACGATGCTGAAATTGTTTCTTTCTGGCTACTTGCGATATTTTCTCCTTGCCCTGGGATTTGCCTATATTCCTAGGAATTTTCCTTTTTTTTCCAGCTTCTTTTTCAGGAGGTGATTGGTGGATTCTTTCAATTTCTATTTTACCCATTGGTTCTAAAATATCAGAGCAGTTTTCCTTGATAATTTCCTAAAAGATGATGTCTAAATCATCTCTCCTGGATCTATTTTCCAGGTCAGTTGTTTTTTCAATGAGATATTTCACATTTCAACTTTTTTTCATTCTTTTGATTTTGTCTTATTGTTTCTTGATGTATCAGAGAGATAAGTTTCCACTTGCTCAATTCTAATTTTTAAGCAATTATTTTCTTCAGTGAGCTTTTGCATTTCCTCTTCCATTTGCCAATTCTATTTTTTAGGGAGTTCTTCAGTGAATTTTTGTATCTATTTTTCCATTTGGCCTATTCTGTTTTTTAAGGTGTTATTTTCCTCTTTCCGGGGAGGGGATGTCTCCTTTGCCGAGCTATTGACTCTTTTTTGTGATTTTCCTGCATCACTCATTTCTGATTTTTCCTCTACCTCTTATGTGATTTTAAAAAATCCTTTTTGATTTCTTGACTTTTAACTCTATGTTAAAGTGGGACTCCGTTCCCAGGGTGGAGGAGGCACTCTCCCAAGCTTTAGGCCTTTCTAGCTGCTGCTCTCAGAGATAATTTGGGGTTGTAGGAGGGTATCTATGTTTCCAGTTCTCCCAAGGTGGTAAGGTCTAGGGACAGGTGGGCATCACTGTTCTCCTGGCCTGTACTCATTTTTTCCACCCTGTGGAGCTGTGGCCAGGGTCCCCACTTCTCTGTGGCTACAAGCTCTGGAATGTTAGCGATCCTCCTTACCCTGAGACTTCGACCTGGTTAGGGTGTTAGCAAAGGCGCCCCGGTAATCTCCTTCTGACTAGTTGTCTGACCCCTTACCATCTGTGGACTGAAAACTCTAGAAGCTACTGCTGCTACTGCTACTGATAAGGGCACAAACTCTAGGAACCCTCTTGAACCTTCCCACTTGATTTGCCCTTGGCCTGAGGCTATAACCTCACATTATCATTAGGTTCAAATCTCTACCTAGCCTTGCCCTTTATTGTCCAGCCACTTCCCACCCTTGACACAATCAATATCCATGCCTTCAGCTACTTCCCACCCTTAATCCCATTCCCTTGGTTCCTGAATCTGACCTCATCCCGGTCCCATCAAGCTCCTCCTTAGATTCCTCAAGACCCTCCCTAAACCCCTCCTCTAGTCACCCCAGACCACCCTTCCACCCCTCCCACAATCTTTAATCTCCATCTTGCCTCCATGAAGGTGCTCAGATTCAATCTAGCTCAGTAGATTGAATCTGGCCTGCTTGTGAAAACAAGTGTAACAAAGGGTGGGATTTCTTATGGTGAATCCCTAATAAACTTTGTCTTTTCTCTTGGCTGAGAAGGCTTGAGTGGAATTCTTTCAGCAGTACCTGGCATGTAGGTATTTTGGGGTCTCAAGAAACTAGAAACCTGTGGTTCCCTACCATCATCATTTTTCTTTAACCTCTTCACTACCACTGCTGATTCAGTTACCCCCAAGGCTTGCTGATGTCTTGCTGGGGTCTTGCCTGTGTCCACTCTCACCCTGGTGACACAGACCTTTCCTGCTGATCTTCTAAGTTGTCTTAGGCTGGAAAATGTTTCACCCCATCCTTCTGTGAGTTCTGATGCTCCAGAATTCATTTGAAGTGTTAAAAGTTTTCTGGAGGGGAATCTGAGAGAGCTCAAGTGAGTCCCTGCCTCTTCTCTGCCATCTTGTCCCTCCCCCCCAAAAGCACAAAATATATAAGATTACAAAGAAAACCAATTCTGTTGAAAATAATTTACTAAAATATTTAAGTTCAGAAGCTTTGCCTTGGTGCATTGCAGGGAAAATAATGAATTAATCAGATCTGGATTCAAATCCCAGCTATGCCACTTGTTTTGACCCTAAATAAGTCACTTGACTTCTCAATCTTTAAAATGAAGGGATTAATATGATTCCAAAGAACCCATGATTAAAAATGCTACCTACCTTCTGACAATCAATGGCCTAGTGAAAAATGAGACACATTTTTAGACATAACAAAAATGGGAATTTGTTTTGCATGACTATGTTTGTCATAAAGGTTTTTTTTTTCTTCTTTGGGAGGGGAGAAGGAAAGCAAGATGGAAGGAATAAAAAAAATAAATGCTCCATAATTTTTTAAAAAATTAAGGGGTTGAACTAGCTAGATGATCTCTTTAAAGCCCTTCCAGCTCTCTTATGATCCTAAAGGTATTCCCACTTAAAAAGAAAAATCTTTCCTACTAGTCACATTTTTTGTGGCCTCTGTAAAAAAGCAGCTTCCAAGTAGTTCAGCTTTCCCCGCAAAGGTCATTGCTTGGGAGGAGAGAAAGGTCAAAGTGGGCAAGGATGAAAATCCACATTTCAGCTAGCTCCTGTTATCCCCAAGATCAGTGCATACAGTGAGGGCAAAAACAAAATACCTCCAGAGAAGGCAAAGAAGGGGAGTAGGTGGCTCCTCTAAGAAATGGTGGTGGATTAACCTGCCAAATGAACACACTGGCCAGGCTGCACTTACTTTTCGCAACCACCTCTTAGAAGCCCTTACCCTTCAAGATTTAGTTCAAATGCAATTTTCTGCACAATGCCTTTACAGATGCCCTAAACTGCCTCATATTCACTTTGCAGGTATTCACATATGGACATGTTGCTTCCACCAAAGGAATGAAGCTCCTTAAGGACAGAAGCCACATTCTTGTCTCTGGGTTCCCAGAGCTTAGCACAGCTCCATCAACATAGTAGACATTTCATCAATACTTGCTGACTAACTGACCCACAATAGAACAAGGGTGTCAGCTTTAATCCTTTATGTTCTTTGGGAAAAGCAGCTCAATGAGGAAACCCATAAGCATGAGATAAGCTTTGCCCCAAGCCCTGACTCAAGGAAAAAAGTTTGAGATTTTTCCTTTAGGGGAGGGTGTGGGGGCATCTAGATCGAGGAGGACTGTAGATATTCTTTAGATGAGGGCATATGCGGCCAGCCTACAAGCATAGAAATTTACATAAATGCTTTAGTAAAGCTAAGGCAGACCTCTCACTAAAATGGCCAATCAAAACATATTGTCTATTGTTTCAATAAAAACCTAAGGCTGGACAGCCCGGCTTTAGACATCTTTAAATATCCCTTAGAGATACACCAAGCTTGGTGGCCTCTAAGCCATGCTGTCCCCACCCAGACCAGTTTCTATACCCTTCCGTGGCCCATCCTGTAGTCCTAGGGAGACACTCAGATGAGAAAATTGAGGGAGGATTTTACTGAATAAAGACCTCTCTCCTACTAAGAAACAGAGGCACCAAGGTAGCCAAGAGGTAAAAGCCAAATCAGTCTTTTTCAAGCAGCTTCAGCTGCCTCCATCTTCACCTTCCAGCCAAGGCACAGTACAGACTAACCTTGTCTTCAAGGAATTCAAGATATGGTAAATACATATCTATTTCACAAGGGGCCTGATGACCCCACATGTCAAGCAGGGGCTTCAGTGACAATAACCTGCCACACCTGAAAAGCAGGAGGTCTGAGCCGTCCTGATCATGTATCTGCCTACCAGGTGACTTTCCCAAGCCTGATTAGCCACCCCTCACCACCTCCCAGCCCCTAGAATGGGTTGGGGGTGGTAGTGGCAGCTTTGCTGGCAGAAATTAGGGGAATCCCTGCTGGGTAGGGGCTAAAAAAAGTTAAACTTAAATTCTTCCTCTGGAGAAGACACAGAAGTCATCCGTCCACCTGGACGATGCCTGCAGATCCTGCTACTCTTTCTTCGGACAGACTCTTCAACAGGCAGCACCCGGGCTGATCGAGCGGCTGCAGGAAAGAGATCAAACTTGGGGTTAGAGCTGGAAAGGCAGAACAAACGTAGTGTTATAGGCCCCAAGCCTCAAGCACGTATTGGAAAGAAAAAAAATTCTTTGCAGCTCCTTCCCTATCCCTCTACCCTTTCCTCCTCCTCAAGGGCTCTATTTCCATTCTAGTTACTATCTATGTGACCCTAAGCAAACTTCAGCTTTTTCAACTTCAGCTGCCCCATCTATATAAAATAACAGTTAGACTAGAGAACTCTAAGGTCGAATTCAGCTTTAAATCTATAATACTATGAAATCCATTCAAACTTCACCCATATTACTTATGACTTGATGGGCAATTCACTTTCTCTCTCTAGGTCTTTCCCCTCATCTGTAACATTAAGAAGAAGCTGAAGTCTATCGATGTCTTATTTATGATCACGTAGCTGGTAAAAGTGGAGCTGAGACTTAAAACTGAAGCCTTTTAAATCCAAGCCACTTGGCTGCCCACAAATGCGCTTTCCAGAAGCTATTGGATGGGTTTTGGATCCTGGCTCTCCCATCAGCCATGTGTTGCAGTAGAAGTAACAGCTGCACTGACGTAATTTACTGGGTCACCGCAAGGATTGGATGTAAGAATGAATCTGCAGCCCACTGAAAGACAGCACTGCCCAACGACCCAAACAGCTCCCGGTGACCTCCTCTCCTCCCGGCTCACCAGCTTCCATGGCTTTCAGTGCTGCTTTCCGATCTTCCTCCATGCGAGCCCGGTAGTCCCCAAACATGGCACGCATCACTTGCCGTTTCTTGGGCAGCTCAGCTCGACTGCTTCGAAGCGTCTTCACAGCTCGAGCTGCCTGTTCAGCTGGTGGGCCATGGGAGAAAAGCAGAGATGGAACCACGTGACCCTCCCGGGGCTAACAACACCCACCTCCCTTCACCTCCGCCCTCCTCCTCCTCAAGCCTACCCTGCTTTGGGGTGGATTTCTGAGTCCTCAGGCCCAGCTCCAGCTGCTCCACACACCAGTCCAGCTCCCTCTGGAGCCGAAGCTGCTCATCCTGGTCCTGCATATCAGGAAATGAGAGCTTTCTTATCTGAAGTCTTTCTTATTTTGGTCAGTCAACAAGCTTGCTGACTATCAAGTCGTTACTAGATGCCGGCCACTGCGCTAAGTGCTGGGGATACAGAGTATCAAAAAACAACCCAGTTCCTGCCCGCAAGGAGCTTCCACTCTAGCTGAGCAGCCGCGGACCGGGCAGGCAGGAACCTTCTCATGCCTGTCCCCCGGCTCCCACGGAATCGAAGAGCTGAACAGGGAATTTGAGAATATTTACCCCACTCTGTAGTTGTACTGGGTCGGAAAGTGGGGCCCAGCAGAGATCCCGAACCAGCCGCCCCGCCCACGCTCAGGCCTTCTGCTCACCTGCACCCCGGGCACCTCCTCGGCGCCCCGGCCCTGGCCCGGCCCGCTCCGGGGAGGCGACGGCGGCTTCTTGCCCTTCTTGTTGGTCCCGCGGCCTCCGCCTACTCGCTCCGGCCGCTTCTGGCCCGTCGGCTGCGGAGCCTGAAGGAGAGGAGGAATCGGCGGTCACTGGGAGATGCTAGACCTCGGGAGCTTCCCCGCCCACGCCCGCGCGGCTTGGCCCTCACCTCCATGCACGGCACGGCCCAGCCACCACGCGCACCACAGTCAGTCCCGGGTCCTGCGCGGATTCCTTTCCTCCCGGAAACGCGGCCCAGCCATCCAGTTCCGCCGCTAGTCCTCCGCGGGGCGTTCCGCCTCTGCCGGCAGCGGGAGCTCGGAGAGGAAGAGGCCGAGGGGCGACGGCGCAGAGGAATCTGCGCACAGCGGAGAAAGGCTAGGCGCCCGGAGGTAGGGCTGCTTAGAGGTCCCCGCAGCTCGGGCGGGCATAATGTGCTCCTTACCGCGACCACGGCAACCCCGATTACCGCTACGGGCTCCGCCTCTCTTTCTGAGTTGCAATGACTTACCTCCCTGCTATGCAGAAGCGCTGTGAAATGGTGGTTGCCCTGCTTTGGTTCGGCAACTGTCTTGGGTATTCCCTGATCCTCTATCTCCTGCGGTCCTCAAACCTCTGCCCCTTCTCTTACTACTCGTCCTCCTCCGCGATAGCCAATCCCCTGCCCCAACCTTCCTAGCTCCAGTCCCGCGTCTCTCCGACCTTGGGGCTGGGCATTGGACGATGGCCCACAAGCACTTCACACACACTACATCCAGAACTATCTCCTTCACTCTTAAATTAACTCTTCCTCCTCCAGTAGTATCCATGCTTGTAACTGCATGGTCCTCTGATTCATCCTTGTCGTCTGCTCCCTCATACTTCCAGCTAGTCAAGTTCTTTCAGTCTTCCTCCACACACCCTTCCCCTTCTTTCCATTCCTTCTCTCTCGACTGTTCAAAGCCTTGTTTTTGCATCTACTCTCCTGCTCTTTCGAAAGTCACCAGCGCTGTCCTCTTCACCAAATCCATTGGCTCTCTCTCAGTACTTGACCTTGCCCACTGACGTCGTCACTGTTAACCATACTCTTACTCTCTTGGATTCAGCTAACTTTTCTGTTTCTCTCCCAATGTCTGTAAACACTGCTGGGTCTTTTCCTAACACCTTAGTAGAGCTTTGTGTTAGGATTTCTCGTTGACCCTTTCACAGCAGACCTCTACTTTCACCAGCATCCCAGTAAAGTCCCCTCATTCCCATTTGTCTGGACTTCCCAAATTAATTCTGATCAGGTCAACCCCCTCTTCAAACGCCTTAAATGATTCCCTAAACCTCCCACCCATGTTAACAGAAGTCTTCCACAATTTGGCCCTAACTTAGCTCTCTGACTTTATTATTCCCCTGTAATGTGGGCAACCTGGTTTAATTCTCTCTGAAGCACAGCCCCTATTTTCCTGCTTACAAGTTCGTGCTTAACTCTCTCTCTCCACCCCCCCCCCACCTCACCCCCGCCCCCCCCCCTTTATATCTTCTCCATCTACCTAACTCCTACCCAACCTTCAGGACCCAAGGTCAAGTACTTTTTGTAGAAGACTTACTTTCTCACACTTCTTTTATCTAACCTCATTAGTCTTTTTATTATCTGAACTACACAGACCTAACATGTTAATCTGTCCTTTTTCCTAACTGCTTCATGTTTGTTATGTGGGCAAAGAATTACAGCAATAAACTCCTCAGCAAGAAGGCCAGGTTAACTGGGCCACACTAAATTAAAAACACAGCCTAATGAAAAACAAACAAAATAAGAAGGGAACACAAAACACTCTTACGTGCATGTTCATCTGTGTTGATTAAAGAGGGACAAGGCCTGACGACCATCAAAGGTCCCAATCAATACTCATCATGGAGCAAAGAGTGGTAGCAGCAGGATAAGGAGTATCCGTTTTATTTTGGGGAGTAGGAGGAGACTACAGAAGAGGCCCTTCTATGGAGTCCATGTCTAAGTCCAAGACTTGGGCTCAGTATTCCTCTAAGTGCAGGGTCTAGAAGGGCCAGGAACTTCTGTCCCCTCAGATATTTAAGACCCCAAGGAAGCTGCCAACGTCAGTGCAGATGCAGCATTTAGCTGAGGGCTGAGCAAAGTCTTCTGGCTCCAGCCCATCAGTGACTGAAACCCTTGTCCTTCCACACCAATTCCCCCGCAATGTATGTGGCCTTAACATTCAGCGAGTCATCGAGGACCACGAAGTCTGCAGACAAAACACCGAGGGAAATGTCCTTGTGAAGCATCAGCCTCCCAGTATGTAGGGAGATCACAGAATCAATTACCACTGCCCCTCCCACTGTTTTCATCTGGCCAAGGTATCTTCACAGCATTTCAGAGTCGGAAGGGACTTCAGAGGCCTCCAGTCCAACTCACACCTGAAAAAGAATCTCTTCTACAAAATACCTGGCAGGTGCTCATTAGCCTTTGGTGAAATACCTTGAGAGGAATCACTATCTTCCACAGCAGCCTCTCTCAATTCCAGGTCACTCTCAGAGTTAATGAATTTTGTCCTTGAATCTGGCTCTAAATTTGCCTTTGCAAATTTAACCCCACTGTGACCAAGCACAACACCTCTAATCCCTCTCCCAGTGACTTATTTAAGCCAGCTATCATGCCCCCTTCTAAGCCTTTTCAAGCTACACATCCCTTGTTTCAACTGGTCCTCATGGCACCTTCACCCAGTGTCTCATTTATCAGCATTCTTCCTTGGGAATTGGACAGAGATCATCCCCATCTGATAGATGAGAGAACTGAGGTTTAAAGAAGAGTGAGTTGTATATAATAAATATATTGCCTGTCTTCTCAAGGGGTAGGGAAGAATCAGGAGGGAATGAGAGAATTTGTAACTCAAAATTTTAAAAAGTGACTTCAATGGGAAATGTTTAACAAAATAATACAATATGTGTCTGTGTGTGTGTAAACAGTCACCAGAGTGGGAAGGGGGAAGGCTTCAGAATGATCCCAGAGTTTTTACTCTTACCCCATTTTTTAGTCAATAAGGGGAGGGTTTATGCACAAAGGAAATCTTCACCATTCTCCCTCAAACATGACTTGCTCCTGCCCCTCTCCCTTCCCATTCCTCATTCTTCTTTATGATTCTCCCAGAAGCCCCATGAAAAAGGAGAGGCAAAACAAGTACCTGGAATATCCGTGACCTGATAATCAGTCATTTTTTTTTCCTTCTGGGCCTAAATTTCCTCATCTATGTAATGAGGTACTGAACTAGACTATTTCCTAAATTATTGAAAAACACTATGTTATAAGTATGAAGAAATGCCAGTGGGGCTGGAGTGACTCATCCTTATGGGATGGGAGACAACAACAGGCTTAGGAAGGGACAGTGCCAGGGAGGAGGAAGATAGCCTAGAGAACTCTCTGGAACTGAAGGCTTCTTTCTTTTCAAGGAGACACAAAAGCTGTGATGGTAGCTTTTGGTTTTCAGCATTTGGTTACCCAGCCTAATCTACATGGCACTATTGGCAATAAAATTTCACAGAAAATTCTGATTTGGCTTTAGCCAGTGTTGGCTTCAGGGGTGGTTAAATTGGAAAACAGTTTAGCTGGTGAGCAGATATCGTATCCTACATTCAAGATGAGCAGGGAAGATGGTCCCAGCCATTGAGGCCAGATAGGAAGAGGGGATCTCATTTGAGTCTTGAAATTAGAAGAGCCATGGAAAATAGTCTCAAGACCCAAAGACTGCACAAATGGGAAGACTGTACCCTTTCACCCCACAAGGTTTGATTCCCCCACGATCCCAAACCCCAGATACCTGCATCTGAGCCAAAGTCCAAGGTCCCCTTTTTCTTTTCTATCCCTAGCAGCTGGGCTGGGTGCAGGGTTGCAGCCTCGAGTGCCATCTCCACACTGCAGCCTGTTGGGCAAGTGATGAGAATAAGCAAATGCTGTTCCTCTGGAAGTTCGTATTCCTGTGATGCTGCCTTCCAGCTTGGCCAGGATAGTGGACATTTGGCCCCAGGAAGCAGACAATAAGCAGAAGAGAAAGGGGTGTCTTGGGAGGGAGCGTCCCCAGTGGGGCATTAGTTTGTTATGCCCTGGCCTAAAAAAGTTTCCTGTTATGTTCTGTTAACTACTTCTCAAACACTAGAAATGCACATCTGCCTGAATAACAACGAGTAGAACACACAATATTTCACCCAAGGTCCTCAGGGATCAAAGTACCCTTAGAAGCTGTGATTTCCTGAGACATACAAACAAGAAGGGCATATCTAGGCCTAGAATGAATAGACCCAAAGGCCCTATGACATTGCAACCAAAAAGGTCTATGCTCTGATTGGAGCAGGAAGAAAAGGACTTAAAAGAAGAGAGCTCCTGGTAGCAACAAAAAGCAGAGTCAACCCCCTTCCCCCCCAACCCCCACTTAAACTTCTTGGTCTCAGTTTCAAAGAGCATCTATCCCCTTCCCCAGGCTGAGGACCTGTGGCTTGAAGGAAGTGCCGGACACAAATATCCAATGAGGCCACACTGCCACAAAGGGTTTTGGTACCTATGGGAAAAGAGACAAGAAGCTAGACACAGATGCTGAGGGATAGACATGGGTAGAGTTGAAGGATGCTAAAGAAGGGGTTGGATTTCAGTGGCAGATGCTACGGGGACACTGAGCAGAATGGGGTGTTTTGGTAGGTATTGGAGCTGTTGGGGCTTTGTTTTATTTTTCGAGGGGAGGGGAGGAAGTCAACTAGAAATCGGCATCCCTTCCTTTTAGCCATTAGGACATAAATCTCTACCCCTTTACCTGCCACACGACAAATCAGCCCATCTACCTCGATCTCTTGCTGACCCAATGTGTGGCGACCATTGCCCAAGCCCAAGGCAGGAAGGGCATCGGTGACCAGCACAAGCCCTAGAAAGGGGAAGATCACAGTTTGTGTCCCTTAACCACCCCTGACCCTTTGTTCCCTCCCTCCACTGTCAGTCTAGTCACACACTGGGCTCCCCAACTTTGCTTCTATCCTTCTCCTTGTTCCCACCTTTGGGATGGGCACAGTGTGCAATCCTTAGGGCTGCAGGGTTTGTGTGGATACCATCCGCAATCATTCCAAAGAAAACTTGCTGTCCAGGTGGGATCTTGTCACTAGTTAGAAGACCCACAATGCCAGGATCACGATGATGAAACTGAAAGTCAACAGGGGCAAAAGGAAGAGGCAGACTGATGGAGGAGCTCGCCCATAAGCACTCCATATTGCCAACATCACCCTTCTCAGGATGAGATTTCCAGAAACCCTCTCCCATTCTTCTTAGGAGTTATGTCTCCCCCTAACCATACTACTCCCTTTCTTTGAGCATGTCCTCCACCAGAACACCAAGATTTGTGCAGAAGCTGGAATAGGGCTCACTGAGGCAAGGCTGGATCAGCCCAGTCATGTCACATGGCGGGGGGGGGGGGGGGTCGGTCCAGGACAAATCAGGGATAGTGAAAGAGAGGAGGACTGCTCCTGAAAGGACTGGGACAGGAATGCCTAAGCAAGTAGCAGAAAGTCACTCACAGGCAGCATGGCATTGAAGAGGTGGGTGATAAATCTGGCTCCATTCTGGACTGCTGCTTCAGCCTCCTGCAAGTGAGATACGGAGTGACCTGGGAGGTTGGGTCATAAGAAGAGGAATTAGTGTTGGTAGTTGTGGGGGACATCTAGGGAGGAGAGAATTCTGTGTTATAGAGAGCTTTCAGGCAACAAAAACTGTCTGTTCTATATACACACCCCAACCTGTTCTCACCCACGGATACACAGATGCCACGGGATGTGAGTTCCCTGATGATCTCGTGACTTCCTCTAAGTTCAGGGGCCAGGGTGATTATGGCAACATTGTCCAGGGATCCATAGGTTTTCAGCAATTCCTGGAATGCACCAGTCTCAAAATTTCGAATGTGGGATTCAGGATGTGCCCCCCGTTTCTCAAGGCTAATGAATGGTCCTTCCAGATGCACCCCTGAAGAACAGAGAAAATGGACTCAAGACAGGTCCATTTTAAACTCCTCTCCCTGTCCTTTACTCCTCCAACCCATCTTTCTTCCCAGGGCAGGTAGACCCAAAGAATACAAAGAAGTGGTTGTTGAAGAGCCCTATGGGGTTAGAGGAGCAGTTACTCACCAAGAATCCCTGCTCCTTTGGGGCTACCATTTCTCACAACGATATGAGGAAGGATCTGGGAGAGAAGAGCAATTAAAGCTCTAGACTAGACCACACCAGACCAGACCAGAACCCCTTGTCCAAAGCTAAGCCCAAAGACAAAGCAGTCTGGTCCATCCAGACTACTACTACAGACTACTGGTACATCCCAGCCTAGCTAAGATCCCAGTGCCCAGGACTCCAGCCGAAGCACACAGGTCTAGAGCCCAGAATCTAGCCCATCCCAGAACCCATAGCCAAGAGCTCAGAGTCCAGAGCCCAACCCAGCACCCAGCCCAAAGCCAGGACCCTAATGACCATGGACCAAGGCCCAGAGCACAGCCCAGAACCCAATACCTTACACATTTCACAGCTTCTCCCTTCTCCCAGGAGAAGAACTGCATGGCTGGTGGGGCTAAATGGGCAGGAAAAATCAGAAAATCAGTGAAGAGAACTCCGAGGGCCTGAGCCAAGGAACAGGATGGAGTTAGATATAAAAGCAAAAGAAGTCACAGAAAGTGAACATCGAGACAGCTCCCTATAGAATATAAAGCAACAGCAGGATGCAGCAGGAAAACCTCACATCTAAAAAGTGACAGGGCACAAGAAAATCCAGCCTGGAAATGGATTAAGTAAAACATTTGAATTCTCCTTTCAGCGACTCTTTTACAAAAATAGTGCCAACTGATCCCTAGAACCTGGAGAGAGGGGGCCTCTAAAAGAGCCCGTAGCATATCAGGCCTAGAAGTGAGTGACCTTAGAGAATCAGTCCAGCCCCCTCATTTTATAAAAGAGGAAACATCCCACTTATCCCAAGTAATATAGTTAGAAAGTTAGAAACAGAAGTTAAGCTTCCTCCACCCAGAGGCAGCGAGGTGGCTGAATGGAGAGAGTGAAGGTCTTAGACTCAGTTCAGTTCTGGCCTGTGTGACTCTGGGCCCCTCCCAGGGTTGTTGTGAGAATCAATAAGCTAACATTTGTAAAACGCTCAGCATGGTGCCTGGCACTGCTTCTTTCTTCTTCCTGGACTTCCTCTAGGTGGTAAGAAGCAGGGTGGAAGTCTACAGGGCACAGGGCAGCAGTGATCAGTGGGTCTATGTTGGTAGCCCTCAAAGCAAGAGCTGGCCTAAGGAGAAAGAGCCCACTGGACAAAAAGGACACGTCCTGAGGATAAAAGTTGTAGCTAAGGCTAGAGCTCCATTTGCAAATTTGACTTGAGGAGATGGAGAGGAATCTCCTCAAATGTCTCCCAACAAGCTACATCTCATATCACTACCAGATTAATCTTCCTTACATGTAGATTTGAAAACGTCACCCCTCTGTTCAAAACTCTTCAATAGCCACCTAGTACCTACAGAATAAAAACAAACTTCCTAGCCAGGCATTCAAGGCCCAGGATGGCTCCACACCTACGTCCTTCCAAGTTTTCTCTTTTCTTCATGTACCCTGTATTCTAGTCAGACTGCTCAACACACCCACCCCAATTCCACCACTATCTCCATAAATGTCAGCAATTTACCATCTCTGGGCCTTAGCCCAAGATATTCTCCACTCCCAGAATATCCTCAGGTCCCAAATCTACCTTTTAGAGATGCTACACCTCCCTGGGAACCAGTCTCAAATTTAGGACCTCAAACAGAAGAGTGACTAACAGAGATACTGACGGCAGGGACCATACCTTGTTAATCTCTCTGCTTATGCCCAGTCAACAGTGGTCTACACAATTGAATATTTAATAGAACTAAGATGAAGGAGAAGAAAGTGTGTGCAAGTGATATTAACTGTTGTTAGCCTTTTTAAAAAATGGTCAATATAATACTGTCCTAGAAGTGCTAGTGGGCACAGGTGTGAAACGAGAATCCTGAGCTGTCTCCATACTGAAATCCAGGAACTCTGAGTACACTTAGGCCAGAGATCCAGAGAAATATTTTTAAAATATTTAAAAATGTAACCATAGTAATGGTTAAGGGAATTGGCTCAGTGGCCCAACGGGAAGAGAGAATAATGGGAAAAGACAGAGAAAAGTATCATGGGAAACACGCCTGCTTAGAAGATAGGCAGAAACATAATGATGCTGTGAGTAGAGGGGATAAAAGAATCAGGAAGCAGAGGGTCCAGATGTCATTCAGAGAAGGAGTAAGAAAAAATAGAGGGGCTACACATAAGACTCCTTCTTTGACAGAAGTGGTCTGTTCAACCACATGGTCCTAGAATGTGGTTTGTTGCAGACGGGCAAAGAGGTCAAGAATTTCTGAGTCAAACTAGGAACTGTGCGGTATTAGGAATAAGGCAAAGAGCTCCCCAGACTTAGCCCTTGTGTTGTACGGTCACTGCAGGTCTGTATGATCCTACTTGGGAAGGATCCCAACCCTCAGGCGGTGTGAAGTGACTGTGCATGGCCCTGGGGAAGGTGAAGTTGTTCTACCAACCTTACAGTGCCCTACAAACTATTACTATTATTATGGTGGCTTTCAACACCCTAGATCCAACACCTTTAGAACCACAAGTGCTAACTTCATATGCAACCTGATAGCACCACCCCTCCTCAATATATACCCTACACCACAGTCAAGTTATTCACCTTCCTTAATATATGCCAGGCTCCCCCTGGAATACCTGCCTTCTTTCTCTCCCCCATAAATCTGAACCATCTTTCAAAATCCTGTCAAGTCTACCCTTTCCTAACCTTAAGGGACCAAATATTGATTAGGCACCTACCCTGTGCCAGGCACTACGCTAAGAGCGCTTGACAAATATTACATCATCTAACTGGGAAAAAAGCCTTGAAACTGTGTGATTAACTGGGAATCCACATGCTACCTTCTGCCTGTGTAATGAGGCAGCACTAGCCTCCCCCCAAAAAACAAAAAGATATCAGGCCAATCACCAATAAACTCACCCATACTTCTATGGCCTAAACCAAGATTCCCCTCCATACATGCAAAATCTTCCAAAACCCAGAAGAAACTGCTTCATTACAAAAACAACCAGAAAAAAAAAGGAGTTGCTTTTCACTTTGTCTAAGGCCCTCAACTTATATTTTCCTGTGCTAGTGGTTCTGATGAAGAATTTTTCACTCATTCTAAAAAGGTTAAATAAAATACAACTAGTTAGTAGGTGGCAACTAGCTAGACACAAGAAATGACCAGACAACAAAGATGGATGAGGCACCTTGAGAACAATCAATGACCACTGGTCTTTATGGTGAGGGGTGTGGTGGGTGAGTGAGAGTTTAGTAGCCTGCCTGAAAACAGGGGCCTAGACTAGAAGACCTCTGGGATTTGAGAACATAAAGAGTTCTCTGGACGAAAGGAAGTAATGACAATACCAAAGGACCCCAGCTTACCTACCTTGTGATAAATTTCAGGTGGTGAGGTGACCAGTGTTGGGCAGAATGAAGTAACTCCATGAGCCAGGAGATTCTTGGCAACTAAAGCAACCCCTGAACTTACACTTTCACCGGGCAGGGAGAAGTCCACTCCAAATCCACCTGTGGCCAGAGAAAGAAGCTGACCCTCACTGCCCCATCCACACCACCTATCCCACCAGTCACTGCAGGACATTGCTCCATCAGTGTAATGGGTTATTCACCTATGAAGTATGTACCTAGGCACTACAGTAGTTAGACCAACTGAAGCCAGAGTCCAACAGAACAATGGAGATAAAAGACTAAGGTTCCCGGGAGAAACATAAATGGGTTGAAGAGTTAAGAAGTCAAATGAATAAGCTCTGCAGAGTTTAGGGAATATGTCTAATGGAGGACTAACAACTCTGAGATCCATAAGAGATTCTGAATAGATAGAGACCACTAGGTCAGAGAAAAGGGTCTTCGGGAAGCAAACCAGACTAGAGATTCCATATTAGGAGGGGATGGGGTTCTGGTTGAAGTGGGTATGGCTGTTAGGCCTCCCTGTTGGAAGAAGCAAAGTTGGGAACAGAAAGGGCAGGCATCCTATAGAAGCTCTCAACTCTGTAGTGGGAGAAGTGAAAACAAAAACCATTAGACTGAGCTGGGGACTATAGAACGGAGGGTGGGAGGTGGAGGGGAAGGACAGGCACCTTTTCCTACCATTTATCTGAACATCAATTAAGCCTGGAGCCAGGATGTGGCCCTTACAGTCCCTCTGCTCATCAGCTGATTTCTTCTCATCAAAGAAAAGCTTCTCTGGATCCAGGATTTGGCCTCCTCGAATCCACAGATCCTCCCTGAAAGTGCAGAGCTTAAACAAGTAGAATGGGAGTCAGGGTGAGGGGGGCCCTCCCCATACAGAATCCTACCAAGAGTTATTATTTCTCTAACCCAGGGGTGGGACATCTGCTGCCTCAGGCGCACTTGTGGCCTTCTAGGTCCTTGGGTGCAGCCTTTTGACTGAGTCCAAGTTTTACAGAACAAACCCTTTTATTAAGGGGATTTGTTAGGTGAAGTTTGGATTCAAAGGACCGCGCTTGAGGACCTAGAGAGCCATATGTGGCCCAGAGGCTGCAGGTGTTGCACCCTTTCCAGTCTAACCTGAGGAGCGGCTAGTTTTCAAAGTGAATAGAGTGCCAGGCCTCGAGTCAGGAAAGCTCCTTTTTCTGAGTTCAAAATAAGCCTCAGACCCTTACTACTTGTGTGACCCTGGAAAAGTCATTTAACCCTGTTTGCCTCAATTTCCTCATCTGCAAAACTAGCTGGAGAAGGAAGTGGCAAACCAACTCCATTATCTTTGTCAAGAAAACCTCAAAGGTGGTCACAAAGTCAGACACCATTCAACAACAAAAACCTGAAGCAATTCAGCCCTGACTTCCTTCCAGACCCACCGCCCACCAAAACTCAGACTCATCCTTCTCTACACCCCCCCCCCCCTTGAGACCAGAGCGGTCTATTCTCCTTCAGAGCAGGGTCTTCTCTTCTCTTCTCTCCGACTCTAGAGGCCCTTCCTCCCCTTCTCGGATCCTACAAGTTCCTCCACATTCCAACCCTCGCCTCATTCAAAATCAGAAGTCGTTGTCCCCTTGGATCCTGGAGACTCATGTTGGCCTGGATCTCCCTCCTGACTCCGCTGTCCACCCCACGACTCCATCGGTCCCCGTCCCCTCACACGCCCCTCCCGGTCGATCCGGTCCCCGTCCCCTCACACGCCCCTCCCGGTCGCTCCGGTCCCCGTCCCCTCACACGCCCCTCCCGGTCGCTCCGGACCCCGTCCCCTCACACGCCCCTCCCGGTCGCTCCGGACCCCGTCCCCTTACTAGCCCCTCCCGGCTCCGCACCTGAGCAGCTCGTGGCCGCGCAGAATGCGGCAGTTGGTGAACTGCACGATCCGGGCCTCAGCCCTGACTTTGTTGGGGGGCATCCTGGACTGGATTATGGGGGTGAGGTGGTACTGTCGCAGGGAAAAGACTGGCCCTGGGCGAGAAGCCTACTTCCCGCGGCCCTCCGCAGCCGGGACTGGGGGACGCCCTCGGCCGGGCCGTTTCTCCCCGTTCTGGGGCCCAGCCCCGCGGTCATGTGACCATCGATCAGCTGACAGCACGTGACTAGGGCAAGCGCTCGACCTCGCCCCCAGACAGCCCCGCCCACAGCGATCCCCACAGCAGTCATTCTCCGACTCCCGCCGCTCTCTCCGACCCGAACTCGGCCTCCCGCCAGGTAAGCCGGCAGAAGGTTCCGCAGCACGTAAGGCAGCGTCACACCCGGGGCTAGGCAGAGCGCGGCTAGCGGAGTGGGCAGGAGACAAAGCAGGGGCAGGCCTAAGGGCACTAAGGGGGCTGGCGTCTCGGAGGAGGCAAGTGACGCAAAGGGCTGCAGGGCTGGGCAAGGGCAGCAGTGAGGACAACCGCAGGTGGCCTCCTCCGCTTCAAGCACCCAGATGCACTTTCAGAAGTTGAAGGTTCTAATGTATGCTGGTCGTGTCACCCCCCCAGAACCCATCCCTCCTGGTTAGACTACGTCTAAAGCCTCTTCCACCTTTATTCATGAGCTAACCACCACCCGAAGGTGTTCCTTCCCTCTCCCATCCATCCCTCCCTCCCTCTTTCCCCATCTCCAGACCCCAACACCTTTCCATTGACAGCATGCAGTCTGAACTTTTTATACTGACAGCTGTTTCAACAGACTTGGTTTCCTTTGTAATCTGCATTTTATCCATTTAAAAACAGCATTCCACAAGGGGTCCATAAAATGTCAGACTGTCAGTCCATGACACAAAAAATGAGGAAACTCCAAAGTAAAGGCTGCCCCACCCATTCACAGATGGACACACCACACCAGCCCCTCCAGTCAGAATTTTATTTGGAAACATCACCGTGAGCCCTGGCCCCGTGCTACACAGCACCACTGGAAACACATGTTCAACATGTTCCCAAATCATACTATTCTTACTACTACCAGGACGCTACAGCAATCTTGAATTTCAAATTATCACATCGAAGGAATTCTCAGCACTTGACATTTAACCCCACAGTGCAATAATCTACCTATATTTAAGATTAATATATAGCATGGGAAATTGAAAATTCTTGCTCCATAAACGTTATGAACATGTCAAATCTTTATAAATAAACATCCAGTGAAGAGAAAAATGACAATCTAATTCATCTTTATACACAGAGTACTAACGGCAAATGGGTAGGGAGATTGCACGGCTGCCTGGCCGATCCCAGGAGGCCTCAGCCCCAGCCGGGCCCAGTTCAGGCACCATCCAATCCAGTGCGGTGCGACACAGACAGAAGAGTCACTAAGACATTGCGCATTTACAAGACCAACTACCGACTGGACAACTGCACCAGGTGTCAGGCCATTCGTTCTGGAGCGAATTGGGAGGTATGGGGTGGTTCAAGACGGGTCTTTACATCATACTCTGTGGCTGAAGGGGTCAGTGGGGGGAGTGGGAGATGGGGCACTGGGAAAAATGGGAAAAGAAGGTCTACTTTGTAGAGAGAATGAGGGCCACAATCAGGCCGTATAGCCCAAGCACCTCAGCAAAGATCAGAATCAGGATCATCCCCACGAACAGTCGGGGCTGCTGCGCTGTCCCTCGAACACCAGCATCACCTACAATGCCAATGGCAAAGCCAGCTGCCAGCCCGCTCAGGCCCACGCTGAGGCCTGCTCCCAGCTGAAGAAAGCTCCTATAAAGGTCAAAGGTCAGAAGTCAAAGCCTCAAACAGGCTAGCTACTCACATGTAAAGGGGGGGGGGAGATATGCTGACCTAAATTCTTCCCTCCACTAACTACCCCTCCCCAATTCCCCAGAGGTCACGCTGCTCAGTTAATAACTCTTGAATGAACAGGGTCAGCAGCCAGAAGAGTAAATATGCACAGGCAGGAAGGGAGGGAGCAAGAAAAGGAGAGGGATCTTGTTACTGAGGAGGTATGGGTGCTAGGCAGATAGTTACCCACTAAATTATTCATGAGTTTCCTCTGTGACCTCAGTTTAAGCTGAGAGAGTGGGGGATGGGGAGGAGGTAGGAGGTCCAGGACTGGAACTCACTTGAACAGTGTGATTGTTGGTGTCAGAGAGTTGGCAATGAGAACAGCCACCACCAGACCATAGATAGCGATGATACCAGCCATGACGACAGGAATGATTGACTTCATGATCAGCTCAGGTCGCATGACTGACATGGCTGCAATACCAGTGCCACTTTTTGCTGTGCCATAAGCCGCACCAAGAGCTGAGGAAAGAAAAGGGAAGCAGTCAGTCAACAAGCACTTATTAAACCTGTCTCTACCCTTGAAGGGTTCAAATTCTAATGGGGGAGGCCAATATGGAAAAAAATTGCACACACAAGACGTGTAAATGGGAGCCAATCTAACAGCAGGCACATGAGGGATGGGAATGGCCACCTGTAAAAGGGGGAGTTTAAGCAAAGTCTTAAGGAAAGCCAAAAGGATAAGTGAAAATGAAAACCTTCCAGGCATGGGGGACAGTAGATGAAAAGAACAGGTGAACCAGAACCACCTTGAAGGCAGGCCTGTAGACAACACTTGAAAATTTAATCCAAACCCACTTACAGTCTCACGCTTCAGAGGTATTGTTTTGTCCTGCTTCTAGTCTGAGAGCATTTAGCACTCCCCCCATCCCCTTCCCCAAACCTCCAGTTCCTATACAGCTTGGGAAAATGGAAAGAAATGGTCTAAATATTATAACTGACAGCTATAATCCCTACATCATAAGGGTCAAGTTGTGTAACAGAGAAAAGGTCCAAATGTGATTTAAGTCCATTCTTCACTGTGGACCCAAAAGCTCAATGCAAACAAGGCCTTTAAAATCTAAGAAAACGTGTATCCCTTTCTTTACCAGGAGTTCTATCCATGAACTTGGAATTTTTTGACAACAGTAAAGCAACTCTTATTCCATATACTCATAGAAACACAAACTGTTTATATCTGCTTGGTCCCAGTGCTTGTTATCTAGGAGAACCTAACGAGATAGGTTAAGAGCAAAATGGAAAACCTCAAGCTTCTCTCAAGTATTCTTTTAAGATGAGAAAATGATTAGCGTATCTGAAGGGAATGTACATCAAGAAGAAGCAATTTAAAGTTTTACTTCAAAGGTTATACCACCTTAAGCAGACACCCCCAGTATAGGTTTTTACTTAGCTGAGAGAAGACAGGGGAGGTTGGAAGCTTAAGTGTCTAAAGGAGGAAAAGGGTGGAAAAAGAGCAGAGCAAAATGGCTAGTTTTCTTCATTGTAAACCCTAGGACCTGTTTTTTACCTTCATTTATGGCTCCTAAGATAGGAGGTATGAATCACCTTTCTGCTTAGTCCAGAAGCACAGGTTACTACCATCCACACCCCAGCACCGTTTCATCTAGTGGGGTTCCTCTGCTATAGCCAAGCAAAGCTCTCCCTTGCTTCTTTCGACCCATAATGCCTTCTCATATTTCATTTCCCACCTGGAAGTTCTAGTCCTAGTAGCCCAACACATCCAAAGAAGTGCTTTGTCATGACAGTCAGGATAAGCTGGCTAACAGTTTCAGATATTTCAGGTCATAGAAAGCTACTGGCTTGTTGATAAGTGATAGGTGACCTTGGAGAAAGAAATGTCCTTAGAATGGTGAGGCTAGAAGACAGATTTCAAGGCTGTAGGCATGAAAAGGTCTGGAGGAAAGTTGACTATCCAGGAATTTGAGATAAACTGGATAGATGACCTCCAAGGGTCAAGAGATGTACACAATAGGGTGGGGATTAACCTTGGTGGTCAGAGATACAGAAAAGACACCAAAAGAATGTTTATGGGGAAAATAAAGCAAATTGAATCCATGCCTTCTAAATCAAATATCCTATTTGAAGCAGCTTCTACATTTACTTCAGGTCAACATGCAAAGAAAGACAAGGAAGTGGCAGAAAATACCTAGAACTCTGGGAAGAAGAGTTGTGGACTAAAGACCAACTTCTAAACCTAAAGTACTGATTATCACAAGGTTTTTGCCAAGAATTCAGGCTCAAAGAAAGCACTTGCCATTCTGATTACCAGTCTTAATTTCTAATTGGCTGCTTTGCCTCTGGTCAAGAAAGATAGATAATTCAGAATACTTTGAAGCCCCATACAACTATTATTTATTATTAGCCTCCCTACTTCTACTCCACTCTGAATCTAGTCTTCACAGGCTGTTTGGATAGCTCTAATCACAGCACCCACTGCCTACTATCAAGACCATGCTCCCTAATCTTCACAATCAGAGGCCATTTTGGCCCTACCAGGATTTTCTACTGCTCCTTAAAATACGCAGTTCATTCATGGTTCTGTACTTTCATACTGCTCGTTTTCTACCTATAATATTCCCCTCTTGCACAGCTGTACCTTACAAGGACAAAGACCAGCTCAAATCCCATCTTGACCAGAAAGCTTTCCCAGATCACTCAAATCCACAGTGGAGTCACTCTTCTTTAAAAGACTACAGTACTTCCGGTGTGTGCTAACTGGAAGATTTGATATATGCCTTGAGGAAAAGAGTAAGGCCAAGATTCTCCTGAATCCTTCCATTGCATCTAGCACCAAGAATTTGGGCACATAGTAAGAGTTTAGTTTTCAGCTTTTTGCAGATGAGGGAATTATCTGGAGTCATCCTGGATCTGCAGGGATTTACTTCAGCCTTCAAGAGCACAGTAATAGGATCTTAAATGAAGTCCTTAGCAATCATCTAATCAAATCCATTATCTACAAGATACTTTCTCTCCCCCTCAGTTCCAAGGCTCTTGGGTGACTGATCAGGTTGATTCCTGTTCTCACCAGAAGGGGCGGGGGGGGGGGGGGGGGGGGGGGGGGGGGGCAGGGGGACACGGACATGAACAAACGTACCTGTAATAGTAATTAGCATGGCATGTATAAGACAATAAAGAAATTTATTTTTAAAAAAAATATGTTTCATGTTGAATGAGATATGAGGGTAAATCAGTATAGCTACTGAATAAAGTAAGGCCTTAAATGTCAGGCTCATGGGTTTGAACTCCAATGGCAGTAACAAAAAAGACCAGCTATGCTCCTGTGCCAGATGGATAGGATTTAAGGAAGCCCAAGAGAAGTTGTGAATAGTTTAAAATAAAGGTGATGTGGGCCTAGTGAGGCATTCCGAAGGGATGAAGATTTTAAAACAACTCAAGTTTTCTAGTCTAGGAAGAATGGCAATGACAAAATGGTATCAACAAAAATAAAAAGGTTAGGACCACTAAGGTTCTGGGAAGCAAGCTGATTAATTTGGCTTCGGACAAAAAGAAAATATCCCATAAACAACTGACAATACAGGACTAGAGCTCAGGAGAGCAGATTAAGGGCATGGATAGATTTGGAAGTCATCTGTTTAGAAGCAAAGTAGTTGAACCATATGAAAATTTGCACTCTCCAACAGAAAGCCCTTGGACAAAGCTTTGAGGAACAGTCAATTATTGAGGCTGAGGATCCAGCAAAAGAAATGAGAAAAGCCAGGGAAATTGGCTGAAAAGTAGGAGCGTTGTTTCAACAAAGTATTTAATGTTAAATGTTACAAAGAAGGCAAGGAAAATGCACAAAGGAAAAAGAGCCATTGGATTTGGCAAGAGAGTCATTGGTGACCTTGGAAAGAACAGTTTCAATAAAGTGGTAAGGGCAGAAATCAGACTGAAAAGGTATTGAAGGAGTCAACATGAAGAGATGACTAAGAGCATGAGGTGAGTTGGATAGTTACTAGATTAGGTAGAGTCTAAGAAGGTTTTACAGTTGTTTATAATGTATACAGAAAGAACCAGTGCTTAGACAGACTGAAGATGCTGCATAAGGGAATAAGATCCTAATAGCATTAGGCAAAGCCTAAGAATTGGGCTTTGTGGTACTGTGGAAAGAAAATGAGACTTGGGTTCAAAGCCTGTCTTTGCAGAATACTACCTGTGCAACCTTGAGGAAAGTCACTTAATCTGCCTACCATATATTTTTCATAAATGCTCTCTGAATGAACACAGGCAATAGTAGCTGTCTTCTGATTTGGGCACAAGCACACAGTAGCCAACATAAGATCTGAAAAGCCTAGGATGAACAAACAGTACCCACAACCACTTCATCCCATGACTCTAGGCCAGACCAGAGAAGCTGGTGGAGCAAGCACAAAATGGAGGACAGCTAAGGATTGAGCAGCCAAAAACCAAGGGGAAGAAGCTGAGCAACACAGGTTGCTGGGCCACCACCCTTACAGCTATTGCTAAAGACTCATGGGTGGAGTTGGAGCAATCCTTTGCTTCTGTGGTGGCAAAGACATTTTTAACTTGTGGCTCAGCTCTGTCAGAAGTCTGTATACATTTGCCAAAAAATCACCTATCAATTCTATTAGGGTGTCTGTTCAAAGAAGCTAATGTATTTAATGTCATGACTTCAAATTACCTAGTAAAGAGTCAATGAAAGCTACGGACACAGATGATTTAGAAATAGCAGAAGCTGCTTCTCAGATTCTGCAAAGAATGGGAAGTAGAGTTTCTTAAGGCTTTTGCCACAAATTAAACCCCATGTGATAAGGAAGAAATGACCAGTCAATAACATTTGACATTGAGACATCACCAAAGGAAACCTGGACAAGAGACAGGCAACAGGGTGAGCAGAGCATGAGTCAGTATGTAGGAGGGCTGCTGGAGACCCTTGGAGTTTATGACTAGCTCAGTCCAGGTTTCCACTGATGAAGTATTTACTGTCAGCAGATGATATTTGCTGTTCAAACCCTTCACATACCTATAAACATACTCGAACTCAGCCACTAAAGCAGGGCAAGACAGGGCTTGGTCACTGAAGCCAAAACCCAAACCCAGTAAATGAGGATAAGACCAGGCAAAACCAGTCAAAGGAGACTGCTGACTACGAATCAATCTCTTTACTAAACTCTTCATTCTTCTCATAATTAGAACTCTTTCTCCCATATACACTCCATTACAAATATGGCTCCTTCTGAAACCATATTCCTGTCCCCTTCCTTGTTTAAACATTTGGTCTTCAAAGGGTAGGTATGGAGGGGGCGTTACATGCTTAGCACCCAGGGACTCTGCTTGTCTTCCTAGGATATGTCACCAACTAAAGTGACTTAGTTCTCCCTAGCATTTTTAAGAGAAACTAAAAATCTAGCCTTCAAAAACAAAAGGGGGGGGAAGGGCTGTGATATCCTCTGCAGTTATGCTGCACCCCGCTATCTTTACCCACTCCATATAACATTGCTAGGTGGCTTATCATCACCTCCAGGATCAAAAATAAAACTCTGTCTGGTCTTTCATAGCCTTGTGACACTTCTGCCCTTTTCAATCCAGTGATATTGGCCTCCTTGCTGTTCCTTGAAGACACTCAATCTAACAGATCTGGGCATTCTCACTGGCTGCCTATGCCTGGAAAATTCTCCCTCCCCATCTTCTTGGATGCCCTGCCTTCCTTTACATCCAGCTAAAATCTCACCATCTATAGGAAGCCTTTCCCATTTTCTCAATTCTACTGACTTTCCTCTATTTCCTATTTATAGCTTGTCTGAACTTAGTTGTTTGCATGCTGCTTCACCCATTAGATTGGGGGCAGCTAGGTGGGAAGTGGATACATGCTGGGCCTCAGACACTAGCCGTGTGACCTTGGGCAAGTCACTTAACTTCTATTTGCTTCAGTTTTCCCATTGGTATGAGGATAATAATAGTACCTACTTCCCAAGATTGCTGTGAACATCAGATGGAATAATGTAATGTGCTTAGCAGTGCAAGGCACATAATAAGGGTTAGAAATGTTAGCTAAAATTGTGAGCTCCTAGGAAAAAGGGACTGTCTTTTGCCTTTCTTTGTATCCCAGGGGTTAGGGTTAATACAGTGTCAGGTACAGCACTCAATAAAAGCAGACTGACTGGATCTCCTTTGGAGCCTTAGAATGGTACATACCCAAATTTCTAAAGAGTTTGAAGTCATAGTCTTTAAAAGAGTGGGGACTTCAGGGGGTCATCCATTTATTTGGACCCCCTTAGGCAAAAGAAAGTGAGAGGTCAAATTCTTCCCATCTTCTTCTTAGGTAAGGAGACACTAGGGTTTTCTACCTTCATTCCAATTCTTAGGCATGCTCCAGAGCCATACTCTGCCTCAAGAGTACAATTCAGCCAGTATTTAAGTGACCAGTATTTATGTTACTAGGTTCTGAGGAACACAGAAAAAAAAACAAAACTAAACTAAAACAGGGAACAGTCCCTGCCCTGTAGGAGTTTACATTCTATTTGGAGAAAACAAGCACAAAGGCGGCAAAATACAAAAAATATAGGAGGAAGCGGAAAGGGGAGGGAAGAGAGGAGAAAGGCTTATGGGGAGAGATGAGATGGGAGACTGAATAGGAATATCAAGTAGCCTAGTGGGAATGTACCAGTGTGTGAAGAAGGGTAATGCATAATGAACCTTAAGCTGGACTGTGAAGAATTTTAAAAGCCAAAGAAATCTGCTTACACTGTAGAGGGAAAAAGGGAACCACTATAGCTTCTTGAGAAGGGGAGTGGGAAGAGTTGAGGGTGACTGGAAAGATGGTGGTGCCTCAAAACAGAAAGAAGGAAGTAAAAAAGAGTGCTTAAGGGGAAATACTGAATTACTTTAGACGTGCTGAGATTGAGATATGCCTGTGAGATATCCAGCTGGAGATCTCTGATAGGCTGAAGGCTTTCAGGAGAGATACTAGAGCTAGATACACAGATATGGGTGCAAATGAGAACACACAATGTAAGGAGAGAATGGGGTCGAAGACGTGGATAATGATCCAGCAAAGGAGAAGGAAAAAGAAGCAGCCAGACTTGGAAAGAACAGTGTCACCAAAGCTAACACTATTTGACAACTGGTAATGATGGAGACCAGTTTCAGTTGAGTGGTGAGGTCAAAGAGTAGAGGGATTGAAAAGCAATAGACAAATCTTTTCCCTAGGAACAGGAGGCCACATGGGAGGAAAAAGCATCCCAATTCATGTATCTTGGGAGACAAGGGCTGCTAAGAATGAGAACTGTCTCAAGTGGCTTAAGGCCCATGGAATAGGATGCTATCTTTACTGGGCCTTTCACAGCTCCAAAGGAAACCCAAGCCTTTCTAAAATTCCCAAACCACTGCAGTGAGGACACAGCTGATATTCAGGTCAAACCTCCAAAACATCAAATGGTCATGGTGAACTGAGACCCCCACGAGGTGGGTGAAGATTGTCTTTTGGGGGAATGCTAGCATTTCAAAGGCAAACACAGAAATGACTCGGATGATTAATGATGCTCTCTTGACAAAAAGAGCTTCCGATCTTATTCCAGCAGGGAGAGTGCATGGGAGGGTGTATCTGTGAGCTAGATGCCTGCTCTCCAACCTGTTACACCAGTCAGGCACCCATGCTCCCTCTTCCAGGGATAGGTTCTAGGAGACTGAATGGGTCAGAAAGCCTTTTTAACGAGGCCGCCCACAGCACCATCCTGGAAAAGGTAGGGCCCTAACATCCCGGCATCTCCAGGAACTAAGATGGCAGCTCCGCAAAACGCAGCTCTCGCCCCTCCCCACCCCAGACCTGCGGGAGTCCGCAGAAGCGCGGGTGGGGGGGAGGGAGAAGGGACAGCCGCCCCGCACAGTACCAGTCCCGACCCCGCACCCACCGATGGTCAGGAACCACCGGGACCCTCCCAAGGTTCCCCTTCCCCGAGACAAGGTGCCCACCACAAAGACCCCCCCCTCAAAATGAGGAGGGAACCCCTCCCCTCAGTCACATGACGCGGCGGTGGGGCGCGCCCCCCCCGCCGGTTGGAGCTGTCGTCAGCCTGTGACGTCACCAGGTCCGAGTCCCGGATGCCGAGGTCCAGGACCCCCGGAGACAGCGAGTTCTCGTCCCCACCCTGCCCTTCTCACCGCTGAAGATCATGGCGGACGAGGCGCCCATGACGCCAAAGAAGGACGCGTATGCGGGACTCTCGGACATGTCTGCGAGGGGTCGGTAGGCAGGAAGGAGAGCGGGGCGCGGGGAGAGAGGCAAGGGCACGGGGCCAGGTAGCGGGTAAAGGACTGCAGGGCGGGTAGGCAAGGTGGCACGCCGTGAACTCGGGAGACACCGGCACCGCTCCGCGCTGCGATCTAAATACCACCACCGCAGAACAAAATGGCGGCCGCAGTGGCGTCACATGATCTGAAGGCCCTGCCCCTGGTCTGCACCATTTGGCGCCGGTAGGAGGGGACCGATTGGGTAGGACTGGCCAGCCTACATCACATCTGGTCATCCCAGGAACATAGCTACAGGCTTACTATACAAATTCTATTCTTACTTTACACAAGTGAAGATTCCTGACTTGACTTCGTCTTTCCTTCCATAAGCGCAGCACAGGGCGCTACCCTCTCCCCCTTCAGTTTCAGACACAGTGTGCCTGTTCGACCACCTGACTCCGGGGGCGGGTTCACAGCTCCGCCCTCCGCCGCAGGATTCGCTTTTATTAGCATAAGGGGTGTGTCTTTGGACTTCGCACCGCCTCCTCTGCGGGCTCTGCTTCCCCGCCCCTCCAGACCCAGTGACAGCCTCGATCTCTGCCCAGGGAACCCGAACTCCTGGCTTCTATCGGTGAAGCGCCGGCCTTGGTTTCCCCAGGGTCCAGGCTACTTGGCTTTGTATCACCTTGCCATATTTCCGCATAAGTGGTTCCCTACCCCACCCACCCCCAGCCTACTCTCCTCCGTCTAGGCAGGTCCCGACACCATCTTATTTTGTGTTCTGTCTCTTCCTTTCCTACCCCCGGCCAAAGTGATCCCCATTTACAGCCTCCCAGCTCCCGAAAACCTGGGGGTGGGGTGAGAAGTCATCTCAATGGCTACTGGAGTCCAGTGATGTGGGTAGTGGTCAGTGGAGGGAGGTTAGGCCTCTGGGGCGGGGTGAGTGCCTCGAAGTCAGGGGTGAGCTTACCGTAAAACCCCAGACATAGAGATCGGCCTTTAAAACCCGTAGCCAGACTAAGACCCCCATTCTCCAGGTGGAGAGATTGAACTGCAGCTAGGCCAAGGCCTGTCCAAGGTCAAGCAAGGAAGGGAGGATGGATTGGAGGCAGGAGGGGGAACTTCCTTCCCGACCACTATTTCCCAACTCCGGAGGCGTGTCCAAGAAGGCAGCTGCAGCCTGATCCTCCCTAGGCAGATCCAGTCTGCCCTTCTCCCCTTGGTTTAATGGGCAAGTTAGTAATAAGTGATAAGTTTATATTCCTATGCTCTTTTAAGGTTTCCTAAGTGTTCTTTCCAAAACAACACCATGGGTAATGCAAATATTAGTGTCAGACTAGGAATCTGGCCCAAGTCCCACAGACCACTAAATGAGGCCATAGCCCATGAGCAATGGGCATAGTTCATCTGACCAACTGAGAGGACAGCTTTGCGGGGTCAAGGAACTAGGAAACTTAAACATAATAGGCAATGCTTCTTGGTCCTAGTCTCATCTGTCTGTCTCCTGTTTCCCTCCCTCTTTTTCCTCATCCGTCTTTTTCTTGGATCTCAAACTGCTGACAAAATGATCTTCTTTACTCTGGGCTGCTGTATGTGAGGAGGAGGGGGAGGACACAATGCCTTCCGTTCATCCTCCATTGGGGCCACTTCCTCCTAGTGAGAAATCACGGGTTTCAGGCTGAATCACAGGACAGGCTCTAGCAAGATATTAGGATGTTGGAGGGTGGGGGTGCTGAGGAGAGCACATTGTCCTTATATAGAGGTATATGTGGGGAGGGGAGATATAACATTGATCTATAGGATCATAAATTTAGATTTTAAATAGACTTCACTGGTAATCCAGTCAAGTAGCCACATTTTACAGATGAGGGCCAGAGAGCTTAAGTGTCCAGATACACATATAGTAGCAGATCCAAATTTTGAACCTCAGTCCTTTTATTCCAGATCCATGGTCTTTCAACCTGTAGAATTCTTTGCTGGCCTAACTCACCACTCACCAAACTCCTGGTTCCCCAATCCCAATCATCCAATGTTAGTGTCAGGTGTTATAGGCTTTCTGTGGCATCCTGGTCCTATGTAGATCAACCCTGCCAGGATTTCTTGCCTTTCTATTAAACTCTTAGGAATCTCTCTTTGTAAATTCACCTTCATTGCCCATCTCTTCTTCATATAGTGGAGGTAGCTAGGTGGTTCAGTGGTTAGAGCACTGGGACTGGAGTCAGGAAGAGTCTTCATCCTGAGTCCAAATCTTGCCTCAGACTCACCATCAGTATAACCCTGGACAAGTTGCTTCACCATTTGCCACAGTTTCCTCATTTGTAAAATGAGCTGGAGAAGGAAATGGCAAACCACTCCAGTGTCTCTGCCAAGAAAACCCCAAATGGGGTCACAAAGAGTTAGACTTGACGGAAGAAAAAAACACAACAAAACAATTCTCTTATAATCCTTCTACTTCCTGGTATTAATGGAAAGGTAGATTTCCTGAGGATACCACATTCTTTTTTTCCTAGTATTCTTTCTCCTTCTTCCCACCTACCCCCATAGATATTCCTTGCTCCACTCCCCACTTCTAAGTCCATTCCCCTGCCATCATACCATCATACCATTTGCATCCCTTAAAGTTAATGTAATTCGATATTTATTTGTTAAGTGTCTCTCCTGTACAAGGCACTGTGTTAGGTGCTAAGGGTAGGAGGAAAGCAAAAGCAGACTTACTTCAAGGTGCTTATATTTCTGTGTGTGTGTGTACGTGTGTGTGTGTGTGTGTGGAATACAACATCTAGAACACATGGGTTTGGAGTCAGTAAAACCTGAGTTCAAAATTCTCCTTCAGAAACTCACTACTTCTAAAGGCCTCAAGCAAGTAATTTAATCTCTTCCAGTCTGTTTCCTCATCTGTAAGCCAGTCAAAAAGCATATGTTAAGCACCTACTACTATGTACCCACACTTTGCTAAGTGGTAATAGATACAAAAACAGAGGCAAAAGACAGTCCCTGTCCTCAAGGCTCTCATAATCTAGTGGAGAAGACAACAAGCAAACAACCACGTATAAACAAACTATATACCAGATAAAGGGGAAACAACTAAAAGAAGGAAGGCATTAAAGTTGAGAGGAGTTGGGAAAGACTTTTAATTGGGGATTGAAGGAAGCCAGGGAAGCCAGTGGGCAGAGAAGAGGGAAAGCCTTCCAGGCATGGGAGACAACCAGAGTGGAGGGTCTTGTTTGTGGAACAGCCAGGAGGTCAGTGTCACTGTATCAAAGAGTACATGTTTCGGAGTAAGGTGTAAGAAGACTGGAAAGGTAGGAGGAGGCTAGGTTATGAAGGGTTTTGAATGCCAAACAGTACATTTTGTATTTGATCCTGGAAGTGATCGTAAGCCACTGGAGTTGATTGAGTAGGGGGTTGACATGGTTGGACCCACTTTAGGAAAATCACTTTAGTGGCTGGAGGATGGATTGGAGCAGCGACAGACTTAGGGCAGGCTGACCAGCCAGCAGGATATTCCAGTAGTCCAGTAGTCATGAGAGCCTGAACTAGACTGGTGACAGTGTCAGAGAAGGGGGTGTATTTGAGGGATGTTGCAAAGGTGAAGTCAATAGTCCATGGCAACAGATTGGAAATGGGTGGTGGTGATGGTGAGGGGTCCAGTAGGTTTCAAGACTGTGGGACTGGGAAGATGATATTGTCCTCTACAAGTAATAGGGATGGTGGTGGGAAGGAGGGCTTTTTAAGGGGAAAAATAGTAAGTTCGGTCAGTCAGTCAATAAACATTTATTAATTAATTAAGTGTCTACCATATGGAGATAGAAATACGAAAAAGAAAAAGAAACAGAGTCCTTCTTTGCCCTCAAGGATCTTAAAATCTAATGGGGGAACTGAGATGGGAGCATGGTAGAAAACTCAGAGAAATCCCAAAGTAGAGCAGCCAGGTAACAAACAAGGAGAAGTTCTGAGCTGAGCTCCCTCCTGAAATGGAGGCTTTGGAACTTATAGCTCCAGGGGGAGAGAAGGGGGTGATGAAGTAGTGTCCCAAGGCTGATGGAATCTTTCAAGATGATGAGGTTTTTGGTCATAGTCAATTTAAGATGTCTACTGGACATCGAATTTGAAATGTCTAAAGGTAGATGGGAAACTAGAGGTCAGCAGAGAGGTTGGGGCAGGATAAGTAGATTTGAGAATCATCAGCATAGAGATGGTAATTAAATTCAGAGAACTGATCCAGAGATCACTAAGTGAAATGGTATACTTTAGATGAGTATACAGTGCCTAGGACAGAGGGACACCTGAAAGTAAGAGGGCGTGATGGGAAAGAGGATCCAGCAAAGGAGACTGATGATATCTCTAGTACTTCATGGCTGTGTGAGAATGAATCAAATGAGAAATTGTATGTCAAGTACTTTGCAAACCTTAAAACCTTATAAATGTCAGTTATTACTATTATAATTAATACAAGGTTATTTTAGGAGGAGGAGGGAGGGTCAAAGATAAGGATTCTGAAAAACAGAGATGAGAAGAGAGTATATTACAGGCAGGGGGTGGAGGAGGTGGGTCACCTCGTACAAATGCCTGGTGGCAGTAGATAGCATATCACATATAGAGTACAGCTAGTTTGTCTACAACAGAGAGTCAGTCAATCATTAATCAATAAGTAGTTATTAAAGGACAACTGTGTCCAGGCACTGTGCTAAGTGCTAATGATACAGAGCAGTTCCTGCCTCCCAAAAGCTTACATTCTAAAGGGGTGAGACAACATGTGCATAAGTAGGTATGTACAAGATATGCACAGAGTAGAAACCTTGGAGGGGAAGAGACTAGCAGCTGGGAGGACTGGGAAAAAGGGTTTGGTTTTGTTTTTTGTGGCATTTAAGGTTAATCCTGAAAGATGCCAGGGTTTTTCTTAGAACTGCACAAAAGGTCAACCAGAAGCTGCAGGACAATAGGAAAGAGGACCCCTTCCAGCAAGCAACCTTCAGAGCAGAGTTGCCTCTTAGCAAGACCAGAGGTGACCAGGGACATGTATCCTACAACGATCTGTGTCCTGATTCAGCAAGAGCTGAAAGCTCCCCAGAAAAGCCCCAGGGTGAGAGCCTTGGAAGTGCATGGTTGTGTCAGCCAGTGGGGACATTAACTGGAAGGAGAATAAGTATGTTGAATAGAAAATGGTAAACCTTAACCAAGAAATGGACTTCCTGAAAGCATGAAACAGCAAGAAATACTAGAAGAAAATCAAAAGATTTTTAAAAAGTGAGATCTGATTAAAAAAACAACTGACCTGTTAGAGAGAGAACTGAAGAACCTAGACAGTATAGAATCATACATGAAAATCCCCCAAATTATTAGAACCAGAAGGCAAAGTAAAGATAGAAATAATCCACTGATCACCTCCTGAAAGAAATGCCCAAAGGAAAAGTCCCAGGAATGTCAGAGCCAAAATCCAGAGTTTCTACATCAAAGAAAAAAATACTACATGATTACAGAAAGAAGCAGTACAAATACCAATGAACCCCAGTCAGTGTCACACAAAACCTGGCAGCTACTAAAAATAAGAAAAAAATCTTAGAATAATAACATTCCAAAAGGCAAAAGACATAGGCTCACTACCAAGAATAAATAACTTAACCTGGAAAAGTGAATATAATTCTATAGGGTATAAACATGAATCTTAAATGGAACAAGGGACTTTCAAGCATTTATAATGAAAAGACCAGATCTAAGTAGAAACTTTGAAATACAAACAGTAGTCAAGAGAAACCTAGAAAATTAAATTTATTTGAGCAATCAAAAGGAGCTGTATGATGATATAGTGCTAATGTTCCGATAGGTTAGAAGAAATGTCTTTTCAGAAACTTAACGTCTTCAAAGGGTATCAGGTGAGTTATGTAAGAGAAACAGAGATTCTGGGGTGTGTTGAAAGAGTAACTTGCGGGGCAGCTAAGTGGCGCAGTGAGTAGAGTACCAGGCCTGGAGTCAGGAGGACCTGAGTTCAAATTCGACCTCAGACATGTGACACATTAGCTGTGTGACCTTGGGCAAGTCACTTAACCCCAATTGCCCTGCCTTCCCCACTCCAAGAAAAAAAAAAAGAAATTGTAACTTGTTATGGTCCTCCTGGCCACTCTACCCCTTTCTAGTCAGCATAGTAAGTTAAGTAAGTAAATATGTAAGTTTTATGGGTAGCCAGTATAAAGGGGGCGATAGCCTGGCATAAAATTGCAAAGGAAAACGTGAAAGTCAAGGACAAACTGTCCCAAAGATCAAAGGAGCATAATTTGCAGATTATATCACATATTAGCCAAAATCCTCATCCTAGTAATTTGTGCTGAATCAGAAGGAACCATCTAGGTACTGTTTGCCAAGCTTCTGGTCCAATGATGTAAATTCCAGACAGACTCCAGACCTCCACAAATGCAGACCAACAGAATATCAAAAAGGTTCTGATAATTTTGAGATGATTATTTTGAAGTCTTACCTATAACTATGAGATGTTTTTGGATATGTTAATGAACCAACCCCAAGATGGTCTGTTTCCCTGCTAAACCCTGTAAAAATGAGACCTCACATTCCTGCCCCACCCACCAGCACTCTTCCATCTCCTAAGGGTCCGTGCCGTTCAAGCTCTCCCTCAAATTGTTACTGTAAGTGATTCATCCTCTCTCCATTCGTCTTCCTCAGGCTGCCTGCCTCCCTTCCCCATCCCAGTCCCTTCCTTCCTAAGTTGTCTGCTTCTGTATCCCCACTTTTCAATTCTTTGTGCTATTCTACGTTAAACCCATGGAAGTTAGTAAAATGTGATTGCTGCCTCGTTGTTCTATTGTGAGTCTAGGTCTTTCCCTATGAGTACCCAAAGAACTGATGTGCCTGCCCCTTTTTCATAGTTTCATAAATTATAATTCATGTTGTTTCTATTATGAGATTTGGAAGCAGGGAAGGGAATACACTAGCGTAGAAAGGAAGACTTGTTATTTCTCGTAATTAGGGTTCATAAGAAGAAAAATATACAAACATAGAAGAAAGGGTTGGGAGAGTGGGCATCCCATAAAATTTCCTCTTATCTGAACCAAAGGAGGCTTGAGCACACACAAACACACAGAATTTGGTGTAGAAATACATCAAATTCAACAGGGAAAGAACTGGGGATAGGGATTAAAACGGAAAATAATAATACTAGAGAAGAAATAGCTTCAAGTAAGATGAATTTTCCAATCCTGAAGGAAGAAGTAAAAGGGAAGTAACTAAAAATAAATAGAAGTAGAGAGAAGAAAAAAGAAACAAAAGAAAAGAACTAGAATTTCAGGGGATGTAGCATGAGACACATTTTGGGACATGAATTTTTAGACATGGCTACTGTGTGCATTCATTTTGCTTGACTATGTTTTTATATATATATACACACACATATATAATATATATATATATATTTTCCTGATGGTTAATATGTTTTTAAAACAATTAAACAGTTATTTCATTTGCTCCACAACTCTTTTTAAAAATATTTTATTCATTTAGAAATTAAATACAAAAAGACATAAAATAAATTTTGATGTACACAGCACAACATAAAAAGAGGATTCAATAGAAAATAATGAATTTCTATTTCAGACTGTTTACTTAAAAAAAAAGTATGTGGTAAATACTACACATTGTTTTCAAAGCTACCCTACTTTTCTGTGCTTCTTTCTAAGTTTTCTTTTGTTCTCTGCTGTGTACTTTTTTTTCTCCCCCTCTCCCCACACCACCCTACCCTACCCTACTCTACCCTATCCTAGAGAAGGCTACAATTAAACACAAACAAACACACACACACACACACACACACACACACACACACACATCCCATACAGGCTTCTATTTATCAGTTTTTGCTCTGAAGGTAGATAGCATCTTCCTCCATAGGTCCTTGGTAATTGCTTTAAATATGCCCCTCCCCACCCCGCCCCGGCTCCAGGCTTGCCAAGGGTCCGAACAGCTAGTAAGCGTTAAGCATCTGAGGCTGAATTTGAACTCAGGTCATCTGACCCCAGGGCAAATGCTCTGCCTACCCTGCCACCTGGCTGCCCCTATAATTAGCTTAAATATTTATGATACTCAAGATGAATTAGTCATTGACAATAGTTCTGTTACTACCTACATCATTCTCTTGGTACTGCTCATTTCACTTTTCGTTATTTCATGTTAGTCTTTCCATGTTTTTTCTAAAATCAACCATCTCATCATTTCTTATAACACAGAGGTATTCCATCACAATCATATACCGCAACTTGTTTAGTAATTCCCCAATTGAAGGTCATCTATCATTTTAGCCAATTTAATAGGTGTAAGATGATATCTCAAAGTTGTTTGAATTTGCATTTCTCTAATCAATGATTTAGAGCATTTTTTCATATAACTATATGTAGTTTTTAATTTTTTTGTAAAAAAAAAACTGTGTTGGCCATTTATTAATTGGGGAATGACTTGTATTCTTATAAATTTGACAAAGTTCTTTACAGGTTTGAAAAATGAGACCTTTATCTGAGAGACCGTCTATAAAGATTTTTTTCCCAATTTTTTGCTTTCCTTTTAATCTTGTCTACATCGATTTTATTTGTACAAAATCCTTTTAATTTAATGTAATTGAAATTATCCATTTTAAACCTCACAATGCTCTCTCTCTCTCTCTCTCTCTCTCTCTCTCTCTCTTTCTGTGTCTCTATGTCTCTCTGTTTCTCTGTCTCTGTCGCTTTCTGTCTCTCTTGTTTGTAAATAAATTGTTCTGTCCATAAGTCTGATAGGTAATATATTCCATGTTCTTCTCATTTTCTTTTGAATCTCCCTTTATATCTAGGTCATGTATCCATTTGGACCTTATCTTGGTACATGGTTTAGGATACTGCTGTATGGCCATTTTCTGCCAGACTGCTTTCTAACTTTTCCAACAATTTTTACTAAGTAATAAATTATTATCCCCAAAACTTAAATCTTTATATTGTCAGACACAAGGTTATTATAACCATTTACTAATGTGTTTTGTATGTCTACTCTGTTCCACTGATCTACCTTTCTATTTCTTAGCCAGTACCAGATAGTTTCAATAATTACTTAATTTAATAATTGATAATATAGTTTAAAATCTAGTACTTCTAAGCTTCTTTCCTTTACATTTTTTTCATTAGTTCCTTTGAAATTCTTGACCTTCTGTTCTTCCAAATGAATTTTATTTTTTTCTAACTCAGTAAAATAATCTTTGTTAATTTAATTGGGATGGCATTGAATAAATAAATTAGGTAAAATTGTCGTTTTCATGATATGGGCTTTGCTTACTCATGAACAATTAATATTTCTCCAATAATTTCTGACTTTGTTTTAAATAGTGTCTTATAATTATGTTTCAGTAGTTCCTGGGTCTGTATAGGCAGGTGTGCTCCCACATATTTTATACCGTCTACAATTTTAAATAGTGTATCTTTTGCTGCCTCTTCTTGCAAGGTTTTGTTGGTGACGTATAAAAATATTGGTGATTTATGTGGGTTTATTTTACATCCTGCTACGTTGCAAGAATTATTGTTTCAACTAACTTTTTAATTGAATCTTTAAGATTTTACAAGTATATTACTGGATTGTCTGCAAAAAGAGATAGTTTATTACCACATTTCTCATTCTGATTCCTTCAAGTTTTTTCTTCTCTTATTGCTATTGCAGCATTTCTAAAACAATATTTAATAATATTGGTGACACAGTGTGGTTTCCCTATTTATCTCTTTTAATTAAATTTATTTTAACTTCAACTTTGTCTCAGATCATGATTGCTACACCTGCTTTTTTTCACATCAGCTGAAGCATAATAAATTCTACTCCAGCCCTTTATTTTAACTTTGTGTGTATCTCTCATTTTTAATTGTGTTTCTTGTAAACAACATATCATTGGAGTCTGATTTTTAATCCATTCTGCTATCCATTTCCGTTTTTTGGATGATTTCATCCCATCTACATTCAAAGTTATAATTACTAATTGTGTATTTCCCTCCATCCTATTTTTCCTCTCTATTTATGCTTCTCACCCTATTTACCCTATCCCTCCTCATTAATCTAATTTACTAACTGCTACTTTAATCTCTCCCTTATGCTCTTCTCTTTCCTTCTATTCCTTAATGTGCCCACCCTTCTAAAAGTCCTTCCTTTATATTGTCCCCTTGCCCTCTTATTTCTTTATAAACTTCTTTTATATCTTTCTAGATGTGTACGTTGTTCCCTCTTCAACCCAGTTCCACCAGTTTCCTCTGTCAGTTCTTCCTTTCATATCTCATTTGCATGAGAGAATTGCTCCTTTTTACTTTTCCTTCCCCAGTTTTATTTTTTAGAATCATCCCATCATACTCAGCCTTTCTCCCAAACTACTCAAATAATCATGACAGTCTTAAGAGTGCTGATAACATTTTCACATGTAAGAAGTAAACAGTTTGAGTTTATTGAGTCCCCTTATAATTGGTCTTTAATGTTTACCTTATGTTTCTCCTGAATCTTTATGTCAGATTTTCCATCCAAGTTCTGGTCTTTTTGCCACAAACATCTGAAAGTTTTTCAGTTCATTAATGTCCTTTTTTTTTTTTTTTTCATTCAGGATTATCCTCATCTTTGCTGGGTATGTTATTTTTGGTCACAACTCTAACTCATTTGCTCTTCAAAATATGTTCCAAGAGCTATGGTCTTTTTTTTTTCTTTATACTCTTTTTTAAATTATTAATTTTTTTTTTCGTTTTCAACATTCACTTCCGTAAGTTTAAAATTTTCTCCCCCTCTCTCCCCGCTCCCTCCTCAAGACAGCATGCAGTCTGATATGGGCTCTATACATACATTCCTGTTAAACACATTTTCACATTAGTTATGTTGCATAGAAGAATTATAATGAATGGGAGAAACCATGAGAAAGAAAAACAAAACAAAAGAAAACAAAACAAAAAGAAAATAGTCTGCTTCACTCTGCATTTCAACTCCATAGTTCTTTCTCTGGATGTGGATGGCATTTTCCACCATGAGTCCTTTGGAATTGTTTTAGGTCCTTGCATTGCTGAGAAGGGCTAAGTCTATTAAAATCAGTCATCGCACAGTGTGGCTACTACTTTGTACAATGTTCTAGTTCTGCTCACTTCACTCAGTATCAGTTCATATTTGTCTTTCCAGGTTATTCCAAAGTCCACCTATTCATCATTTCTTATAGCACGATAGTATTCTATTACATTCATATACCACAACTTGTTCAGCCATTCCCCAGTTGGCATCCCCTCAATTTCCAGTTTTTGGCCACCACAAAAAGGGCTGCTATAAATATTTTTGTACATGTGGGTCCTTTCCCCATTTTTATGATCTCTTTGGGATACAGCCCTAGAAGCGGTATTGCTGGGTGACCTATGAGTCTTTTAATGTAGAAGCTGCTAGGTCTTGTGTGATCCTAATTTTAGCTCTGCCGTATTTAAATTTTTTTTTCTTGTTGCTTGTTATTTTTTCCCCTTAACCTGGGAGCTTTGAAACTTGGCTATGATATTCCCGTAAGTTTTCCCCCTGGGGATCTCTTCTAGGGATCTCTTCTAGGTGGTGGTTGGTGGATTTTTTCTATTTCTACTCTACCCTCTTATTCTAGAACTTCAGGGAAATTTTCCTTAATAATTTTTTATAATATTGTATCAAGATTCTTTTTTTTAAAAAATTGTAACTTTTAGGTAGGTCAACAATTCATATATTGTCCCTCCTTGATCTGTTCTCCAGATCAGCTGTTTTCCTGATGAGGTATTTCATATTTTTTTCTATTTTTTATTTTGTTTTATTATTTCTTGGTATCTTATAATGTCATTAGCTACCCCTTGCCCAATTCTTGTTTTCAAGGAGTTATTTTCTTCCTTAAGCTTTTGGATCTCTTTTCTCCATTAGATGATTTTTTTCCATAATTTTCTTGATTTTTTTTGGATTATTCTTATATTTTTCCTAACTTTTCCTCAATCTCTCTTATTTGATTTTTGAAGTCCTTTAAGAACTCTTTTTGGGCTTGCGACCATTTGACATTTCTCTTTGAATTAGGAACAGATTTTTAAACTTTACTATCTTCCTCTGACCATGAACCCAGACCTTTTCTATCCCTATTATAGCTGTTTATGGCCAGGTTCTTTCTCCTTTGCTTATTCATTTTTACTTTTGTTTTATTTTATTTTTTGGAGCTTTTGTTCATTTAGCAGCTATTATGGTAGTTGGCTTTAGTCCTAGAGTGTGGGGAATGGTGCCCCAGGCCTCAGGTCCTTATTGTTATTTTCTGAGCTCTGTCCCCCAGGGGCCCAATCTCAGGCTCTCCTCTTCACTCTTAAGCCACTACTAGGGCCCCCAGCCACACTGTCCCACAAATACTCTTGCTCCCCGTGGTCTTTCCCACAACAGCAAATTTCAGCTCTCCCCTCTGCCCTGGAGCCAAAACCAGAGACTCCACTCTCTGGCAAGCACCCACAGCTAGCCAGGTCTCTGCCCCTCTGTTACCCCACTCACCAGGCATATGCTAGTTCCTCCTCACCCACAGCCTCAGCCCTAGACCTCATCTAGTCAGCACAAGGTCTGGCATTCCAAGATAGTGGAGGGTCCTTCAATCTCCCCCTACTCAGCTGTCTGTCTGACCCTACACTGTCTGTGAGGGTACTTCATGACCCAGCTGCACACAGGTCTTGCTGTTGATACAGGGGAGTCTGCCTGGAGGTATTTACACTTCACTTTGGCCAAACCTCTGCCCTGGAGGTCAAGTCTTTCCTGAGGTTCTCTCAAGTTGTCTTAGGAGGACAACTGCTTTATTCCCACTCTGTGTTCACTTCGAGGTGGTGTTCTGTCTTGTTTGTGGAGGGAATTTGGAGAGCTGGAAATTTTCTGACCTACTCTGCCATTTTCCTAGTGTCCTCCCTGACTATGCTTATATATTACAGGGTTTTTGTTTTTGTTTTCTAGTTTTCTCAATGGGGCGGGAGTATCAGGGGGAGGGGAAGGTTAATACTAGTAATATCAAAAATAACAAAGCCACTGCAATATTTTTAAAATAATGCAGAAAGCTGAAAGTAGTTCAGAAGGAAACGGAGAAGCAGGAGAGTTTTAAAAATATAAAATTTATAATATATTTTATAAAAAACAAGTGGTATCACTCAGTTGCAGACAGAATACTCTTAATGTTCAGGTGTGTGTATGAAAATGATCTCTCTCAATTTTGAATGATTTAAGGACTGATCAATGTAATAAGCAAACACAATTCTAGAAGAACAATCATGAAGTATGCAGCCTACCTCCTAACAGAGAAGTTAATAGCTCAAGGTGCAGAATGAGACCTATTTGGAGACATGGCCAATGTAGGAATGTTTTATTTGACTATGCATATTTGTATAACCCCCATCCCAAGGCCTATTTATATGGGACACTCTTTTTCAGAGATGAATGTCCTGCCCCTCACCACAGGGGTGAGCAGTTGGTGAGAGGCAAGAGAGCTCTAGCCTGTGGAGTACCTTTTGGAACTATTGGGGTCAATCCCCTTTGGGGACTTTTCAATAGGTAATGCCTTTGTGGGATTCTTCAAGCTTTAAGTCATTTTTCAGGCTCTTGACTTCCAGCTCCAAGACAGAAGATAGAAGAGGCCAACCTCACTTCAGGTAGCTGAAGGAAACAATTCTGGGAAGGCATGAGGAGCTGGCAGTTCCCAACATGTCCCTTTTCCCAGGTAGGTTCTGTAGAGACTTCAGGAAGTTTCCCTTTGGGTGAAGTCAAGGACTCTTTCTCTTAGTTGAGCCAAGTTATCTTTCCCTAAGTAGGAAAACTGATTCACTCTGTGTTATCTTGTATATATTCTCCTATGTATACCTTCTCTGATTTCTGTGAAAGGGGTCAAGCTTTGGATATAGAGCTTGGGGTTTCCCTTCCCCCCACCAATGACAAAGTTTTCAAAGAAGACCAGTGCCATTATGGGTGACATCTTGCTTGACTTGTGTGTGAATTGGACTTAAGTGAGGCAAAGTTGCACAAAGCAATCAGAAATTAGATGGAACACAATCATATCCCCTTTATGAATGATATTTAAGAGAGCAGAGGTACCCCCCCTCTCTGGGAGATTAGAGTGGTCCCCTGGTCCCAATTTCCTACTTCCCCTTTTGTCAGGAAATGAAGTGTCCCTTGGAGAAAGGTAGGGGCAAATGAGGCCTTTCTTCAAGCCACACACAAGGATTATGACATGGGTGGGCCTCACTACACAAGAGCCCCCTGTTCTCTTTATTGTATGTGGGGAGTTCTGTCTGTGGGAATAGAGTTTTTGGTCGCTTATTTTTAGAAGATACTATGATTTTTTTTGTTAGTTTTTTTATTTTCTAAAAGCTGGGGCAAATTATGTCTGTTCTGTGTTTTTTTCAGTAATTTAGTTTTTCAGGGCCAGCCCATCTTGTTTTCAATGGCACTACTTGACTACCTCTTTTATCATATCAGGATTCTATTAAATGGCCAATAAAACCCCCCAGCCCAATCCTCAGGAGGCTTACTGTTCCAATTTTGAGGGCTTGAAATGAGTTTAAATAGCAATTTTTTTTACAACAACCCCATTTATGTTTTATATTCATAAAAATTAACATTTTTTTCTTGAGAGCATGTTTCCCTCCCAGACTGTTTTTTTTTTTTAGAATGGTGAATCTTAAGGCCAAGCTCCTTTAGTTGCAGTTCTTGTTGTTCAGTCATTTCAGTCATGTCTGACCCTTTGTGACCCCATTGTGGGTTTTCTTGGCAAAGATACTGGAGTGGTTTGCTATTTCCTTCTCCAGCTCATTTTACAGATAAGGAACTGAGGCAAACAGGGTTAAGTGACTTGCCCAAGATCACATGGCTAGTAAGTGTCTGGGGCAGGATTTGAACTCACAAAGATTAGTCTTCCTGATTCCAAGCCCAGTGCTCCATCCACTGTATCACCTAGCTATCTCAGTTCTTGATCGAGCAAACTGAGGCCTGAGAAAAATTCTTGTTTTAGAAAGAGAGTATTTGGCATTTTCCTGAGATCAGTTTTATTTCAGAAGCAGAATTTTGTCTTCCCATATTGGGAAACACTCTTGCTTTTGTTCTTTTGTTGTTGTTGTTAGTTATGTCTGACTCTTTGTTGTCCATTTGGGGTTTTCTTCACAAAGATACTGGAGTGGTTTGCCATTTCCTTTTCCAGCGGATTAGGCAAACAGAGGTTAAATGACTTGCCCACAGTCACATAGCTAGTGAGTGTCTGAGGTTGGATTTGAACTGAAGTATTCCTGACTCCAGTCCCAACATTCTATCCACTGGGCCACCTAGCATAATTGGCAGTAGAAATTTTTTTAGAACCACAGTTTTGTTTTTCCTTGGTTATATCCTGGAATATTTTTTTCAAAGTAATTTTTATTTCTTTATATCAGCTTTTTTGGAGGTTTAACAAGCCTATCTTGGCTCAGCTATAGCCCACTATTATGTAATTGCTACATTTATTGATATGGTATATTTCTTAAAAGTCTAAATGCTACTAATATATGATTATTTGCTATATGTTGACACATGAACAAATCATTGGAATTGTTTTCATGATTTGAATTCATGTCTTTTGCTGTTTTGTTAAGCACACTATATTAATTTAATAGAACACTGTTGTTGCAATACTGTACATTTGTTAATTGAATTAATATTTGTGTATTAATGTAGGTATATACTGAGCCATATCTAGAAAATATGAGAGCTGAGATAATTGAGGATACTATTTTGCTTTTGGATTTCAAAAGCATAGAGGTCTCCTCATATCAAGAATAAAGCCAGAACTTAAGAATACGGGCATTTTTAGGATACTGAGCAGAAAAATGAAAGGACTGGAAGACAATTAAGACCACTTATTTTAAGGCAGGTGATATAACTCACGAAAAGAGGTTCCTAAAGTGGGAGATACCACCTACTGCGGGGTGGTAGTAACTTTGGGTACAGTTGGGGAGCATTAAATAAAAACAAGGGGTGGTGGAAGTATAAGGAAAGAGAAGAGAATTTTGAAAAACCATCCCTGCATGTTTCATCTGTGGTGTAACAGAGTTAAAGTCGTAGTGATAGCATTATTTTCCAAATAAACACACAAAATTCAAGTTAACTGATGAGTGGTCAAGTTGGCCAACAGGTCCTAAAAAACAAGTGTTGGCAGGTGAGCAGGCAGCATGTTGTCAGGAAGCCCAGCATGCTATGTGTGTGTAATGACTTATTTACAATCTGATGCTGTACAGTTACATGAGGCAATACTGCATCATCAAAACTTCAATACAGGGGAAAACCCACAAATTTACAATAAATTATTAAATTTGCAATGCATCATTAAAAATTATATATTTTTTTAAATGACACAAATTTTAAAAAAATTGTTAAAGGGTCAAAGAAAGTAGACTTTGGGATGGGTGCTGAATAGTTTTTTTTTTGAAAAGGGGGTGGTAGGCCAAATAAGTTTGGGAACCTCTGCTCAGGAAGTTTTTTCCAGTCTTGCCTGAGAATTTTGATCGCAGAGATACACCTGAGGAATTAAAAGGAGGAAGTCATTCCTGGGAATTTCAGATTTGTCCATCTTCTGAAGATGAGGAACTGCTTAAAGAGGTAACAGTCCTGCTAATCAAAGGAGGCATTCTGACAGAGAGACTAAATAGCACAATTATACCCAAGAACTCCATTCTATCTGTGGGCAAAGTGGAGCCCGTATCCCTGTGGTATATAAATAACAAAGGTTCCAAATTGGCATTTTCTCTGGACATGAACTATATCTCCAAGGAGAACAATCCTGGGAGATTTGGGTTGGACCGGCAAGAGTGTGCCTGGGACACTGGAAGGCCTGTAAGGCAGACAAAGTGATAAGACTGACAGATAGCCTAATGGGTACAGCTGCAAAAGCAGTGCATATCCTCCTAGAAGCAAGAGCGAATGTTACCTGGCAAGAATGTATACAAACCATAGCTCAGATGTTTGAGATGTTAATCAGAAGACTTTGGCTCTAATACTGAGGAGAAAAGTTTATTGAGCTCCTCCTCAGGATGGAAGAACCTGTGCAGAGGCTGATACAGAGAGGTGCTATGAATCCTGAGAATACAGGGAAAATTACACTACAGAGACTGTTCTAGGGCTTGTTACATGACCCCTGTGCAGCTGATGTCATTAGCTTTATGCAGCCGTAGAAACCATTGCCAGCAATGGCTGAGGTGAGATAGGTATTCCTGAACTTCGAGGCTCAATATAATCACAGGGCTTGACCTCAGCAAGCTCTGGGCTTTCTCTAACATGGGGCAAAGCAAGACAACAGCACCAGTACTGAGCTGCAGGTGAGGAACCTGAGACAATCAGGTAAGATATGGAGCAGTGCCCAATCCCATTGTTCTTGGACAAGTAGAGGATCAAGAGAATGGAGGATACTAAAGCCTGACATAAGGCTACCTTCATCAGGTATTGCTGTTATTTGTCCTTTGTTTTCCAAGAGGACCAATGCCATTATGGGTGACGTCTTGCTTGACTTGTGTGTGAATTGGATTTAAGTGAGGCAGAGTTGCACAAAATCAGCAGCCTCACTCTCTCTCTTCCTGAGTCATTGAGGTCCAGTGGCAAGACAAAAGTCAAGATGATTGGCAATTGCCCAGGATGCAGTGGATGACCTTGGTGCCTTCTATGCTTGACCAAGCTCTAAGTGCTCCACAGCACCTACTTCAGTTGCGTTCATGGCCATTGGAACAAATAGTTCTCATCCACCTATTCTGCCAGGGGAAAGTCTTCACATGCTTGGGGTAGACATCTCCCTAACTCACTGATAGGTTTGAGACCCATAGGTTACCTTCAACTTAGTCTGTCTGCTGAGACAGTCTGCCAAGACAGTCTGCAGATGTGGCTACTGTGCATGCTACAGCTTCTTGGAGCCACAGGTGACACTTGCATGAATCAGCTGGACACCAAAGGTAGATGAGCAGCCCTGAAAAGGGCTTGGCAAGCCCTCACACCAGAGGTGCTCACCCCCCTGAACATCCCATACACTCTTCATCAGGTCATCAGAGAAACAGACCTACTTTTTGTTATAACTGTGGATTAGATGGACATACTTATGTTGGATGAACTAGCTAAGAGAATGCAGCCTTGATCATGAAAAAGTTAAAATTTCCTCCAGCTTGAGGAAAAGGAAGTCACCGTGGGCTTCAAGGACAGTTATATTGACCTCAACATCAATTCCCTATGGGTCTATTCTGCTTGAACTCATAGCACCTTATGCAGAGGCGGTGGTGAAAATTGAAAATGTGGATGGCAATGCTCTCCTGAACAATGGATCTCAAGTTGCCATCATTTTCCAATCTTTCTTTTTTTTTTCAAATTTATTTATTAATTTTTAGTTTACCACACACAGTTCTACATAATTTTGAGTTCCAGATTTTCTCCCCTCCCTCCCCCCTCCTACCCCAAGACGGCCTGGAATCTCATATAACTACCATGTATAACTTCGCATTGAATTAATTTATACACTAGTCAAGTTGTGGAGAAGAATTATGACCAATATTTTCCAATCTTTCTATGACAGGTATTTGGGTAAAATACCTTTGAAGCCTATGAAAGGACTTGGGCTTGGTGGTTTGAGTGACAAAGACTGTCCATATATCAACTGGGATATATCCAGCAGGATACTGCAAGTATACAACAAGCTGGGACCCAATATTTGCACAATTTGTCCATCCATGCAGACTGTGCAGTGGCTTGTAAGATGATAGAAACAAAAAACTAGTGAACACCACAGGAGTACCAACTATTCATCCTCCCAGCTAGATTCTAAGAACTGATTTCAGGGACTCCCCATTAAAGCTAAAAGAGATTTAATTGAAAGAGACAAACAGGGAAACCATACTATGTGTCACCAATATTATTCAATATTGTTTTTGTAATGCTAGCAATCACAATAAGAGAAGAAAAAGAAATCAAAGGAATCAGAATGGGAAATGAGGTAATAAACTATCTCTTTTTGCAGACAATATGATGTTATATTTGGAAAATCCTAAAGATTCAACTAAAAATTAGTTGAAACAATAACTTTATCAAAGTAGTGGAATGTAAAATAAACTCACATAAATCATCAGTATTTTTATGTATCACCAACAAAACTCTGTAAGAAGAGATAGCAAGAGATACCCCCATTTAGAATAAATGTAGTCAGTATAAAATACCTGAGAGTATACCTGCCAAAACACATCCAGGAACTACATGACCATAATTATAGAACACTCTTTATACAAGTAAAGTCAGATGTAAATAACTGGAGAAATATTAATTGTTCATGGGTAGGCAAAGCCAATATCATAAGAATGACAGTCTTACCTAACTAATCTATTTATTCAATGCCAGCCCAATTAAATGACTAAAAAAATTATTTTACTGAGTTGGAAAAAATAGTAACAAAATTCATTTCGAAGAACAAAAGGTCAAGAATTTAAAAGAAACTAATGAAAAATGTAAAGGAAGAAGGTTTAGCAGTACCAGACTACAAACTATTTTAAGTCTAAAAACTATCTGGTACTGGCTAAGAAATAGAAAGGTAGATCAGTGGAACAGAGTAGACCTACAATACATAGTGATAGTAAAGGATTATGATAACCTTGTGTTTGACAAATGTAAAGATTTAAGTTTTGGGGATAAGAATTCATTATTTAGTAAATATTGTTGGGAAAGCTGGAAAGCAGTCTGGCAGAAATTGGTGCTAGACAAATATTTTAAATCATGTACCAAGATAAGGTCAAAATGAATACATGACCTAGATATAAAGGGAGATATCACAGGAAAATTAGAAGGACATGGAACATATTACCTATTGGATGCATGGAAAATGGAATAATTTATGAGTAAATGAGAGAGAAAGCATTGTGAGGTATGAAATGAATAATTTCAAGTATATTAATTAAAAAGATTTTGTACAAATAAAACCAATGAAGTCAAGATTAGAAGGAAAGAAGAAAATTGGGAAAAAATTTTCATAGTCTCTCAGATAAAGGTCTCATTTCTCAACTATATAAGAACTTTGTCAAATTTATAAAAATATGAGTCATCCTCTAATTGATAAATGTTGAAAGGATATGAACAGGTCTTGATAAAGAAATCAAAACAAGATATAGTCATAGGAAAAAAATGCTCTAAATCATTATTAGTTAGAGAAGTGCAAATCAAAACAACTTTAAGATAACACGTTGGCCCATCAGACTGGCTAAAATGATAGATGCCCTTCAAGTGGGAAATGGCTAAACAAACTGTAGTGTATGATTATGATAGAATGCTACTGTGCTATAAGAAATGATAAACTGGTTGATTTTAGGAAAAAAAAAACCATGGAAAAACTTGCATGAAATAATGAAAAGTAAAATGAGCAGTACCAAGAGAATGATGTATGTAACAGAACTATTGTCCTAAGAACAATTTTGAATGACATTCATCTTGAATATCATAAATACTCAAATCTACTGCAAAGGACCTATGAGGGAACATACTATTCACCTCTAGAGAAAGAACTGATAAATAGAAGTAAGTATAGCATGGCTTTACATATGTGTATATATATATATATATACATACACACACATACATGTATACATATATTAGTTTAGTTTAGTTTAATTGTAGCCTTTTCAGACTATAATGCAATAAAAATTATATTTGATACTGGGCCTTTGGAGCATAGATTAAAAACCTAGAAACTAAATAATCTAATCCTAAAGAATGAGAGGGTCAAAGAACAAATCATAGAAATAATAATTTCACTAGAGATAATGACAACAATGAGACAGTATACCAAAATTTGTTGGATTTGGCCAAAGCAGTACTCAGGGGAAAATTTATATCTTTAAATGTTTAAATCAATAAAAAAGAGAAAGAACAGATCAGTGAATTGGACATGCAAATAAAAATTTAAAAACCTAGAAAAACAACAAATTAACACGCTTCCATAATTAAACAGCAAAATAGGAATCCTGAAAAATCAAAGGAGAGATTAATAAAGTTGAAGTTAAAAAACCATTGAACTAATAAATAAAACTTTTATGGAAAAATCAATGAAATAGAAAAACTACAGGCTAACTTGGTTTTTAGAAAGAAAACCAAATCACCAGTATCACAAATGAAAAAGATAAACTCACAACCAATGAAGATGAAATTAAAGCAATTATTAAGAGCTAAAATTATCTTGCCCAACTACACAACAATAACATTGACAATCTAGAAAATCTTAGAAAAATATAAATTGCCTAGATTAAGAAAAGAGGAAATAGAATACTTAAATCACCCTATCTTAGAAAAATAAATTGAACAAGCCATAATTGTGGTAAGAAAGAATCCTCAAGACTAGATGGATTTACAAGTGAGTTCTACCAAAGAACCAATTAATTCCAATATTATATAAACTGTTTGGAAAAATAGTTAAAGAAGGAATCCTACCAAATTCCTTCAATAACACAAATATTGTTTTAATACCTAAAATCAGGGAGAATAAAAACAGAAAGAAAACTATAAACAATTTCCCTAATGAATACTGATACAAAAATTTAAAATAAAATACTAGCAAGGAGATTACAGCAACATATCACAAAGATCATACTTTATGACCAAGTGGAATTTATACCAGAAATATAGGTTTAGTACAGTACTTTTTTACTCACTTCACTCAGCATCAGTTCATATAAGTCTTTCCAGGTTTTTCTGAAATCTGCCTGCTCATCCTTTCTTACAGCACAGTAGTATTCCATTATATTCATATACCACAACTTGTTTAGCCATTCCCCAATTTGATGGGAATCCCCCCAATTTCCTTTTTTTGCCACCACAAAAAGAGCTGCTATAAATATTTTTGTGCATATAGGTCCTTTTCCCTTGTTCATGATCACTTTGGGATACAGACCTAAGAGTGGTGTTGCTGGATCAAAGGGTATGCACAATTTGATTCCCTTTGGGCACAGTTCCCTATTACTCTCCAGAATATCTACTAGATTGTTTTGGTGGTTGCCATTTTGTAGTATAGTTTGAGATCTGGTACTGCTACTTCACTTGTTTTCCATTGATTCCCTAGATAGTCATACAAGGTGATATGAGCAGAACCAGGAGAAAATTATACACAGTAACAGCAACATTGTTTGATGACAAACTATGAATGACTTAGTTCCTCTCAGCAATACAATAATCCAAGACAATTCCAAAGGACTCATGATGAAAAATGCTATCCATATGCAAAGAAAGAACTGGTAGACTCTGAATGCAGATCAGAACATACTATTTTTGTGTGTGTGTGTGTGTGTGTGTGTGTGTGTGTGTGTGTGTGTGTGTCCTCCTTTTGGTCTGTTTCTTTTTTCATAACATGACTAATATGGAAATTACATATGTTTGCACAAGGTAATCTATGTCATATTGCTTACCATTTTAGGAAGAGGGGAGGGGAAGGAGAGGAGAAAAATTTGGAATTCAAAATTTTGTAAAAATGAATGTTAAAAATTATCTTTACATATAATTGGAAAAAATAAAATACTATCAAAAACAATCTGGTATTGGATAAGAAACAGAGTGGTTGATCAGTAGCATAGATTAGACACACAATATATAGAAGCAAATGACTACAGTAACTTAGTGTTTGATAAATCTAAAGATGGGTTATTGGAGGGAGAACTCATCATTTTGACAAAAATTGCTGGGAAAACTAGAAAGCGCTCTGGCAGAATCTAGGCATAGACCAACATCTCACACCATATACCAAGATAAGCACAAAATGATTTAGACATAAAGGGTAAATAAAGGGTTAATAAGCATATTAAGAGAACATGGAAACAATGACCTGTCAAATTTATGGATAAGACAAGAGCTCCTTATCAAACAAGAGATAGAGAGGATCATGGGAGGTAAAATACATCATTCTGGTTACATTAAAAAGGTTTTGCACAAACAAAATCAATGCAGCCAAAATTAGAAGGAAAGAAAGAAACTTGAGGAAAATATTACAGCAAGTTTTTTTGATAAAGGCCTCATTTCTCAAATATTTAGGGAACTGAGCCAAATTTATAAAAAATAAGATCCATTCCCCAACTGATAAATGGTCAAAGTACATGAACAGGCAGTTTTTAGAAGAAATCAAAGCTATCATATAAAAAAATGCTCCAAATCACTACTAATTAGAGAGATGCAAATTAAAACAACCCTGAAATACCACCTCATACCTATCAGATTGGCTAACATGACAGAAAAGGAAAATGGCAAATACTGTAGGGGATGTATTAAAAGAGGTACACTAATGCACTGTTGGTTGAGTTGTGAATTGATCCAACCATTCTGGAGAACAATTTGGAACTGCACCCAAAGGGCTATGAAACCATGCATACCCTTTGACCTAGGTTTCTATCTCAAAGAGAGCAAAGAAAGGAAAAAGGATCCATTCGTACAAAAATATTTATAGCAATTTGCCAAGATATTTTGGAGATATTCTTACTTCCCAGAGCTAGGGCCCAGTAAGCAGGCTGTGTCCTGAGCTTGGCATAACAATAATCCTTTGCCAGCAAGATGATATCACCCTCTGGCAAAGTGTATTGCTTGGATCAGCAACAGGTGTTTACTGAAGGATTTAGCTCCCCCTATTTCCCAGGGCCAAACATCACATATTCACAATCCCTGTCCCTTGTCAATGACAGGTACTGCACTCCTGTTCCCATCATAGAACTCTGGTTCTATGCCCTGCCGGGTGGGCACAATCCCCAAGACTTGAGACAATTCTGTTCCCCACAGGGCCCATGGGAACAGTAACTCAAGACCTAAAAATGATCATGTCACAGTCTAGCTCAAGATGTATATAAGACCTGTCTTTAGTCCAGCATGTTAAGCCCTCCTTCTTAGAAGGGGAGGCTTCTGTATGTATATGTCATTTTCCTCACTCTGAAACTAAACTTCTGTTTGTGTCAGGACTCTCCTGTCTCTAGCCTGCTGTTTGTTTGGCTCTAGCCACCAGCAGGCTAGAGGCTGGTTCTGGTCCAGTTGACAAATCTTTTAGAGGGATGCCCGCTAATTGGGAAATGGCTGAACAAGTTGTGGTATACAATTGTGATGGAATACATTCATATTATCTCTTCTATAGAAAGTGATGAAGGGGATGGTTTCAGAAAAATCTGGGAAGACTTACATGCGCTGATATAAAGTGAAGTGACCATTGTACACAGTAATAGCAATATTGTAATGACAAGCAACTGTGAAAGCTTTAGCTATTCTGATCTATACAATGATCCATGACAACTCTGAAGGACTCATGATGGAAAATGCTATCTACCTCCAGAGAGAGAAATGAAGCATATTTTCTTTCACTTTATTTTTCTTGCCTTCCCCCGACTCTCCCCTTCCCAAACATGACTAATTTGGAAATATGTTTTGTATGACTTCATACCTATAATGGGTATTGAGAATACCTTTTCAATGGGAGAGACAAGGGGAAGAGGGAGGGAGAGGATTCAGAACTGAAGGTTAAAATTTTTTTTAAGTAACCCCAATTTTTTCATTGAAGGATGAGGCAAAGTCATCAGCTGAGAAGAGTGAGGAGAGAGGGAGCTGTGGGAAGCTTGAGAAGATAATCAATCAGCCAACCAATCAATCACTAAACTTTTATTAAATGTCTACTATGTGCCAGGCATAACAGTATCTGCCCTCAAGGAGCTTACAAACTAATGGGGGAAGACAACACACAAAAGGAAATGAAAAGAGAAGTGTGTGTGGGGGGAGGTACCTGACGTAGGGGAATGGTAGAGAAGTCAGTCAGTAGTGCATCCAGGTAAGAAGTAAGGAGATACTGGGGGTTGAGGGGTAGTGAGGGGTCAAGAATGACTCTTAGGTTTCTAACCTGACAGATTGGGCAGATGGTGATGTCCTCTGTAGTAACAGGGAAGTTTGAGGGGTAGGGTTTAGAGGGGAAAATAATGAGCTCAGTTTTGGATGTGCTTGAGTGTAGGATGTCCACTGGACATCCAATTCAAAATGTTTGAGAGGCAGTTGGAGAGGCAAGATTGGAGGCCAGGGCATGATAGGTAGACTTGAGAATCATCAGCATATAGCTGATGAGATCACCAAGAGAAGTAGCATAGAGGGAAGAAAAAGGGGGCCCAGGACAGAGCCTGGTGGGCCACCTATGATAAGAGAGTATGACCGGAATGAGGACTCAGCAATAAAGACTAAGAAGGAGCAGTCCAGATAGGTAGGAGGAAAACCACGAGAGAGTGGGTGTCTTGAAAACCTAAGAGAGTATCAAGGAAGAGAGTATGATCAGCAGGGGCAAAGGCTGCAGAGAGGTCAAGGAGAATGAGGATTGAGAAAAGGCCATTTGATTTGGCAACTTTAGAGAGAGCAGTTTTGGTGGAATAAAGTTAGAAGCCAGATTGTAAGAAGGTTAAAAAAAAAAGTGAGAAGAAAGAAAGTGGAGGCATCTATTGTAGATGGCCTTTTCAAGGAGTTTTGCCACAAAAGGCAGAAGTGACAAAGGATAATTAGCAGGGATAGAAGAATCAAGTAAGGAGTTTTTTCCCCCCAGGAAGGGGAAGACATGAGCACATTTGTAGGTAGCAGGAAATGAGCCAGTAGAGAGGGAGAGATTGAAAATAAGTGACAGAATAGGGATGACTAAGGGGACAACCTGCTGGAGGAGATGGGAAGAAATGGGATCACTTGAGCAGGTAAAACAATTTTTGGTAAAGAGTAAGGCCACCTTGTCATGTCAGACGGGATAAAGGAAGAGAGAATGGGAAAAGAATATGACTGATACGAGAGAGAAGAGATAATATGAAGCCACTAAAGATTTTTAAGCAGGGGTCAGACCAGTACTTTAGGAAGATAATTTTTTGAGTTGTGTGAAAGAGGACCAACTAGAATCAAGGAGACCACTAATTAGAAGGCTATTGCAATGTTCCAAGCAACAGATGATTAGGTCCTGAACTGGGTGTTGGCTATGTTAATGAAAAGTGAAAAGAAGCAGAAAAATTCCTTAGGGAAATGATAGATATCACAGAGCTTGGTAAGTGATGAGATTGGGAGGCAAGATTACAAGCCAGGGTTTCTAGGATGATAATGCTGCCATAATCTGTTAATCTCCATATTATTTACTCACCTTCAGCACTAGGGTCACAGTCTTCCTCTCCATTTTATCTCATGCTCTCAACTGGTGACTTTAAACTTCTGGTAGATATCCCCACAACATCCCAACCTCATATTTTCTCAACCTCAACTCCTACAACTTCCATGACCTCTCAGGTCCCTTGTAACTCTAAATCTATAATATCCCATGATCTATAATCACACACAGGGAAAGCTACACCTTAGACTTTATCATCCCCCTCCAATGTCCTAAACAATTAAATCTACTCCAACGTAGTTTTGTATTCTTCTGCTTTTCCAGTTCCTTCATGTACCTGAAACTTGCTCTTTACCCACATGGTGACTTGTCTCTTTTTTTTTGGAAGGGGGAAGGCAGGGCAATTGGGGTTAGATGACTTACCCAAGGTGACATAGCTAGTAAATGTGTTAAGTGTCTGAGGCCTTATTGAACTCTGGTCCTCCTCACTCCAGGGCTGGTGCTCTATTCACTGCACCACCTAGCTGCCCTGACCTTGTCTCTTGATACTTTTTTATTTGGTCTAGAATCCCTGGTCAACCATTTCAACAATTGATTAACTGATATCTTATAATTTTTCCTCACTTCTGCCCTTTTAATTCCTGCTTTATTCTCAACCCGAGGTTAACCCTGCTTATCTGATTTCTATGCTTTTGGACTGCTAAGCACCACTGAGAAAAGCCTCAAAAATCATACTGATTCTATCTGTAACAAACTTATTCTGTATAACTTTGGTTAAGCCCTTACTGCTCCTTGATAATCTTTCTACTGATTCCTCATTGGCTCCCACTCATTCTCTACTATTTTTCCAAAAATGGGTTCAAATTTTGGCTTTGTCATTTTCCGTGTGATCTCTGGTGAGTCACCCAGTCTCTCCAGGCTTGCTTCCTCAGCTATAAAACTTTACTGTCATCTTCACCCACCCTCTCTTTTCCTCTTACCTTTGAAGATCAGGCATCCTTATCCCTTATTAGCAATAACATCTCTCTGTCCTCTTGACCCTCTTTTGTCTCCTCTGGGACCTCCATCAGTTATCCTTTCTTTCTATTGCATTTTCAGTCTTCTCCCCTTACTGCAGTCTCCTTTCAATTACAGACATGCTCTCTCCCTTGTCCTTACACACACACACACACACACACACACATACCCTCTCTTGTCCCCACTATTTGAGCTACTGACTTTTCTATCCTGTACTTTACTGACACACTTCTAGAAAGAGACTTCTATATCTGAAGATTGTATGCCTTTCTACCTGTTTGTTCTCTATCTGGCTTAAGTCTTCAGCATTTTTAACTAAAACTACTCTAAAGTCACTAATAAATTTATCACCAAATCCAAATAGGCTTTTCTCAGTCCTCATCATCTAACCCCTCCAGAGCTTTTTTAAAAATACTGTTGACAAGCCTTCCTTCTTGGTATTCTCCTTTCCATTGGCACCTGTGGCTATTGCACAATACTGTTTCTCCTCTAAGCTCTCTGGTTCCATTTTCCTTCATGAACTTTTCCTCCAGATCTATCCGTTTAAATGAGCAAACCTGACAGAAGCCTCATGTAATTTATGTTAGGGATTGGGATAGGAGCTGTGATTTTGAATTGGATATTATTTCTTGGGGGAGGAAACTCTTTACCCATGCAGGTCAACACCTCTGCAACTTAGTCTTACAAGAGTTGCCTAGAACCCTAAGAGGCTAAGAGTGATATAGCTACCATGTATCAGAGGAGGAACTTGAAGCTAATGAGGTCTTCCTGGCTTCAGAGCTAGATCACTAGGAAGAGCTAAAAATGAAGTCTCTTTAAATTTGTTGTTGTTATTGACAAATACAAAAATATTTACCTACACAAACAAGAGAAAAAAGATTCTAAATGAAACTTAGTCTCATTACCAATAGTTTAAGTATAAATTCAGCTAGGCATGTTAGTTCCAAAGCTATTTCACTTATCCGTTGCCCTCAACTTCCTTTGACCTCTTCTGTATATTTTCTTTAAATACTTTTTCTTCCTTTTTAAAATTTCTATCACTATCCCTTCTCCTCTCCCTCTAAAAACCCTCTTTTTGTCATAGTCCAAAAAAACCCATTCACATGAGACATATCCGAAAATTATGTCTGTCTCTGAACCAACAACCAAGGGTCTCCCTCAACCAGACCCTTCAATGGAAATGGTTCTCAAGGCTCGACTGTCCCCTAGAGACACTAATCCACTTCCACTATTTCAAATTAACATCTATGTGGTTGATTTCCATCTCTGTATCTCTACCCCTCACATTTCTCTTGATATGTAGATACATATTTCCAATTGCCGTTTGGACAGTATTCCCACTACCACTTCATCTTCAACAGGTCCCTGGAACTCAATCTTTCCTCCCTCTCATTCACTCTTCTTTTGAACTTTCCTATTGATGTTAAGGGCCCCACTTTAAGTCACCCAGGTTCACAAACCTGGTGTTATCTTCAACTCTGCAGTCTCTGCCATAACTAGTCAGTTGTCAAACTTTATTTCTACTTCTTCGGTAATATCCCCTTATTGCTATTCACTTAGCCACTACCCAAGTTCATGAACGTCTCACCTGGATTACTGCAATAGACTTCTAGTGGCTCTCCCTGTCCTCTCCAATTTATCCTTCCCACTCCGCTGCCAGTGATTTTCTTAAAGTCAGTAAGCTAGCATTTATTACCTATCTGTTATGTGGCAGGCACTGTGCTTAGTGCTGGGGATTAAGAAGAGAGGCTAAAGGCAGCCCCTGCTCCCTAGTTCACAATTTAAGAGGAGAAACAACATACAAATAGCTATGTGCAGACAGGATATACAGGGTGTCCCAAAAATTTTAGTGCAGTATTAAACTATTAAAGCTTAAAACTGCACTAAGACTTTTAGCACACCTTTATAGGGTAAGTTGGAGATAATTTCAGGAGGCAATAAGATTAATGAGGACAGAGAAGGGCTTCTTGCAGAAAGTGGGGCTTTAGCTGAGACTTGAAGGAAGTCAGGGAAACTAGGAGGTGGAGATGAGAAAAGAAAGCATTCCAGGTATGGGGAATAGCCAGTAAAAACCCTTGGAGTTGGAAGATGGAGTGTGGTGTGCAAAAAACAGCCAGGAATCCAGTGTTTCTGCATCACAGAGTATGGGTGTGTGGGGCCCAGGGGGAGGGCAAGGTGTAAGGAGACTGTAGGAAGGAGTCTGGTTATAAAGCACTTAAAAAACAAACAGGATTTTATTGGAGGTGCTAGGGAAACAAGGAAGTTGATGGAATGGGGAAGGGGGAGGTGATCAGACCTGTGCTTTAGGGAGATCAGTTTGACAGCTGGGTTAAATATGGATGGGAATAGGAGAGACTTGATGCAGGCAAACCCACTAACAGCCTATTTGCAACAGTCCAGGTATGAGGTGATGAGGTCCTGAACCAAGATGGTGGCAGCGTTACAGGAGAGAAAGGGCTATACATGAGCAATATTATGAAGGTAGAAATGGCAGGACTTGGCAACTGATTTGATATATGAGGGATGAGAGTGAGGAGTCCTGGATGATACCTAGGTTGTAAGCCTGAGTAACTGGGAGACTAATGGTCCTTTTCACAGTAATAGGGAAGTTAGGAAGAGGGGAGGGTTTGGGGAAAAGTAGAACAAATTTGGACATGTTTAAGATGGAGTTTAAGATGTCTCTGAGTCAGGCAGTACAAGAAATCCAATATACAGTTAGAGATACAAGAATTGGAGGTCAGGAGAGAGGTTAGGGATAGACAAGTTGATCTGCATGGAGATGATAGTTGAAACCATGGAAAATGAGATTACCAAGTGAAATAGTGTAGGGAGAAGATGGCTCAGGAGAGAGCCCTGGATTAACAGGAATGACCTGGATGAAGATCCAGCAAAGGAGACAGAGGAATGGTTAGATAGGTAGAAGAACCAGGAGAGAGAAGTGTCACAAAAACCTAGAGAGAAGAGTACCAAGGTGTGGAGGGTAATTGAAAGTGTTAAAGGCTGCAGGGAGATCAAGGGTGAGGACTGAAAAAAGGCCATTAGATTTGTTAAGTGATCATTGGTAACTTTGGAGAAAGCAGTTTCCATTGAATGATGAGGTCAGAAGCCAGAATGCCAAGAGTTGAGTGAGCGGAGAGGAATGGAGGCATTGAGTGTACAGACTACAAAAAATGGAGAAGAGATCTAACATAACTAGTGGGGATGGATGGATCAAGTGAGGATTTTCTGAGGATAGGGGAGACACAGGCATGCATATTGGGAGCAGAGACGCAGCCAGTGGACTGGAGAGATTGAATATAAATAAGGATGCTACAGGAGGCAATCTTCTGGAGAAAGAAGGATGGAATGGGATCACTTGTGCATACCTATGAAGGCATTTGCCTTGACAAGGAGAAGGATCACTTCTTTGTGAAATGGGTGAAGGAGATGGTTGTAGAAGGCATCTGAGTAAGACGAGGAGGGGAGAAGAGGGAGCTCTCTCATATGGGCTCCATTTTTCAGTGAAATATGAGGAAAGATTCTTAGCTAAGAGGCTAGGAGGAGATTTGAAGAGGGATGAAAAAAATTGGAAAATTTGCTAGGGGAGTGGGATAGTGAATCATTAAGGAAGGTATAAAAGGATTGCCTTGCTTCAGTGGGGGCCCAATTGAGGGTATGCTTTTGTAGTGGACCTAATCAGCAAGAGTTCAGCTTTTTGGTTTTCTTCAGCTTCATTCAGCACTGTTAAGAGCATGAAGCACATGCTGGGAGTGATTCAAGGCTGAGGTTTGGCAGAGCAAATTATGGAACTTGAGAAGACAATATAGGGTTGAACTGGGTCACCAAGGCATCAAGATGGGGAAGGGAAGAAAGTGTAGTCATACAGGGGTAGTGGTGAGACTAAAAGTCATGGTGAGGATGTGGAACAGGTTTTGGGGTTGTAAGAAAAAGGTAGAATGATAACAGATTGTGATTGAGGAATTTCAGAGTTCATTGAACATGGGAAGTGGTACAATCATGGTTGATGGATGGCAAGAGCAAAGGTGAGCCCATCCCTGTATCAGCAGCAGAGTGGAGTCGGTCAGGCAGTAGCGTGCAGCTGGAAAAGTCTACTCATGCTCCACTTCTTGTTCAATGAATCTCAGTCCCTGCCTGTTACAATCGGGATCAAATATAAAGTTCTCCGTTAGTCATTAAAAGCCTTCTCAACCTAGCCCCTTTCTACGCTTCCTGTCTTCTTACACTTTACATTCCAATTACACTGGCCTTCTTGTGGTTTCTTGGACAAGACTCTTCACCTCCTGACTTAGCTTTGGGCTGTTCCACTTTCGGAATGCTCTGCTTTCTTTCCTCTGCCTCTTTAGCTTTCTTCAAGACTCTACTTAAATCCCACCTTCTGCAGGTTGCCTGTCCCAGTCTTCCCCACCCCTAATTCCTTCATCTGCGATTACCTTCCAGATAATCTATATGGGTCTTGTACTTACATCGTTACATGTTGTCCCTCGATGAGAATGTGAGCTTGAAGGCAGAGACAGTGCTGACTATATCTTCAGTGCTTACATAGTGCCTGGCACAGAATAAGCACTTTATAAATGCTTGTTGATTATGTATTATTGCAAGCTAGAGGATCAGAAACAGTTTCATTTGTTTTTATCCTTAGTGCCTAAAACAATGCTTTGCAGCTTAATAAATGCTGAATTGAAATGAAATGGCTCAACTCCCAAACTCATCTCTATGAAGGGCACTCATACATAAACTGGATTTAGCTTTTGAACCTGATCTCAATTTTATTCAGGCCCCAACTGAAGACAGTAAAGATTTCCTTCACTCTGCAAACATTCCTGGAAAATAACTTACTAGGAGCTTCCAGGTTTAAAAAAAAAATTAATCAGACACAGAGTCCTCTGGGAAAAGAAAAAAAAAAACCCTGCTTACCACAACTTGGTTCTAAAGTGTTGGCAAATAAAGGGTTAAAATGTCAATCAACCCTGTGGTACATTCAGAGTTGTAGTTGGCAGCCAGCCCCAAGAGACTAGGCAAGAAAAAGAACCTAGTTTAGTTAGTGGGAACTCAGTCAGATATGGCAGTTTCCAAGGGCATACCTCCAGCTCATGCTGTCTCAGTATCCTTTGCCTACTTGTTCCGAACCATAAGTAACTTTGATTCTTATCAAGATTTCATTGTATGACTGGATAAGACTACATGCTATGGTGCATTCCTCCCACTAGAGAAGAGCCAGAGTAGGAGAGGGGAAGGCAGAGGAAAGAATCAGTTAGGGCTCTTGATGGAGACATCCAGAGGGAAGTCTGTACTAGCTTTGACATACTGCTGGCTTGGAAATGTTACCTCAAAAGCACTTCTGCAACTTCTTCCTTTTCCATAGCATTCTTCTGCTGGCTTTTTGGAATCCCGAACAAGAAGCAGCTTGGGACAAGGCTACCCAACCAAAAGAGATCAGATCTTCTCTTATCTACCCCAAGGATAAGTATCAGTCACCAGAGGTCACCCTCTTTCTCACCACACGGGGGCACCAAAATCCAAGGAGTAGCAGGGTAATGGAGCATAAGCCCCGGTGAGGCAATAGAACCACTGTTCTTCCAAGTCCCAATACCTGAGGTTTGTGGATAGTAACCTTAGAAACACCTTTCCCTCATTCCATTCTTCCCCCAGGAAGAGGAGAAACCAGGACCCCAAAGAAGAAGAACAGGACAAACACCCAGGCACAGAAAACCAGATTCAGTGTTAAGGAAGAGACATATACACACATACTGAGATTTTTTTTGAAGGTACAGAGGGACCAAGATACCTAGACAAGGGAGGAAGGTGAATGGGGACTCAGACAGCTATGATGACATGAAGGATTTGTATAGAGAGTGCTAATTCCAGAATCCAGGGTTAATTCCATCCCCTCTGAGGACTTCTGTGTCTTATACTTGAGCCTTTTCCAAAACCCAGAAAGAAGGTGCCTGTTGAGAGGATTGTTTGTCCACATCTGAGCCTATGATTTGAGAGAGGAAAAGGGTGGCCCCAAGGGCTACATCTGGGGAAGCCTGGGCAATTGCAGAGGAATTCATGCAAGGGCCTTTGTTCATCTGCACCTTGGGTTACCCATAGAACAAAGATTCCTTCCCCCCCACCCTACCAGTCCACCCTTCAGGAACAGCCAGAGTGCCTAGGCATGACCTTGGAACTGGCTCACATGGTGTCATCTTTGCTATTTATCTGTCCCCCAGCACCATCCATGGGCTCTGTCCCAAGAGAAGACAGGACTCTGGATTACACCAAAGTCTCTAAGCAGATGGGGCAAGGCTTGAGTCTGTCTCCAGAAATGATCTGATCCCTATAACAGGCTCCAGCTCAAACTAACCCATTCCCTAGGGGACGAAGAGAAGGGACGTTTCAGGAACTCTTGACTACAAGTTGACTTTTCAGAGGGTCAGTAGCCATCAGAGAAAGCTGAGATGGAGAGAGACCCCCTAAAGGATTACAGGGCCTTGTGCTTCTATCCAAGCTTAGGACCTGAAAATGGGGAAGTCAATCCTGGAGTAGCCTTCCTCCTGTGCTGGGAGCCCCTGAATGTCTTCCTTGCAGGAACTGGTGAATGTGGCTGTTTCTACTCTTGTACGTCAGCATTCCAGAAGCCCCACACCTCTAAGGAAGAGATGAGGAAGTTTTCAGAGCACAGAGGCTCATTGTTAAAGGTTTCACAATGTCCTGTGTGGCCTCGGTTCAGGTCCGCATCGATGTACAGAGCCTGACCACCTCCACCACCTGTGAAGATAAAAAGGTCAGCAGCTATAGCTAAGTAACTGCTGGCTAGAATATTGACTTAGCCAATTTATCCATATGGCTTCAAACTATCACCATCACTTTGGGAGTGATGTGCATAAAGTCTGACCTAAGCCTCAGCACATTTCTTACTACCAACTAGTCTTCCTCACTTGAATGTTCTGTTGGCACCTGAAAAGTTAGCATGTCTTTCACAGCAAATCTCATTTTTCTAGTCTCCTTCTGAACTTCCAGTACTTAGAGCCTATGGCACAATAATTATATTGTCTCTTAGTACCATGTAAAAGCATTGTTTCTACCACTACTAACCCCTCTAGACATAGGCAAGGCTTATGTCTCCTTCACTCTTCCCTACCCCGCAATGTAGGTGAGCGCAAGGCTAAGGACAGAGGAGCTGAGTTGGTATTAGTGAAGGGCTATTGGAAGACCAAAAGCAGAATAGTCCTAGACTTGAGGTTCCCCCAAATACCATCACTCTCCCTCAAGCCCCAGTGCTTTGGTCATACCCAGAAAGGGAACCAGCATCAGCCTCTGGGGTGGTAAGAATCTGAAAGGAAATCTAGGCTGAGTGATCTTGGGAAGGTGGGAAAGCATAGGAGTGGACAGAAAGGGAACCTGCTTTGCCATCTATTTATTAACCTGTGTGACTTTGGGCAAATCACTTAACCTCTCTTGGCTTTAGTTTCCTTATGGGAAAATGAGGGACTTGGGTTAGATGACCTCCAAGGCTCATTCCACCTCTAAATATGATCCTAGACTAAACTTGGAGAGAAGAATGCTCAAGGAGATATGTTGGCACTCACATATTGTGTGGCTTGTGGGGAGGAAAGGAGAGAGAATAGCAGGGAAAAGGTCAAGGTTTTGGGAGGAGATAGGAGGAAGGGAAAAATATGGAAGAATCAAGGTTGGAATGGTAGGGGAAAATATGGTAGGTAGGGTAGCATATCACCTATGATGATGCACTCATTGGATCCAGCCATGAACATAGATTCAGCTTTTGAAGGAAGACTAAAGTGCCGAGTGGCCAGGAAAGGCGAGAGCCGCTTTGAGGGGTCTTCGGGGGCTGTGTGGCTGAACTGGAGGCCTGAAGTTGTAGGTGCTGAGGCTGAACTCTTGGCCAGCTCTGGGTGTTTTATCACTACCCACACATATCGTTGAATTTTTGGCTTCAGCTGTGAAGATGAGGGAACAAAAGCATCAGAGTAAAGGTTTGAGGTCTGAATAAGGGCCCAGGGACTGGGGAGGGAAAGCCAAAAGGGCTAGAATGCTCACACCCCACCCAAAGTCATGACCCATTATCAGGTGCCTATCCACCATTCTCGTGGCCCACATCTCTTTGGGGGCAGGGCACAGGTGAAAGAACTCTGTGACCGATCAGCATACACACCGCCCAAGAGACTGAACTCCCCCTAAAGGTTTCGTGCTTATTTGCCATTAGTGTCCTGCTCCTTCATAATAAGGCCCACTTACCCTGAACACAAAGCACTCTCCAGTCCCAAAGAAGCTCAGCTTGCCTCTATGCTTATTTCGATCCTTCCAATCTGTCGACAGGTAAGCACCACAAACCTAGAATAAGAGAATGTGAAACTCCAACCTTCACATGAGCCGCCCAACAATTCCCATGCTAGTTACTCCTCAGGTAAAAGGATGGAGGCTAAAGAACCTGTCTATACTCTACCCAAAGGGTCTGAGCTCCCATTTCCCCTCGGGGTATAAATGCCTAAATCCCCTGCTAGTCCCTATAAATATGGAGATGGGGGGCAGAGGTGAAGCTCCAGGCACCTGCTCCCAACTTAAGACACAAATAAAGGGCATCAGTGCCACAGGCACAACATTCTTCAGACCCTAATGGTCTGTGCCAGTGACAAGGCAAGAATACCTTTCTCCCTGCTCCAGAATCCCTTGAGTTTATTGTCCTCAAAGCCAGAGAGAATCCCTAATCAGAGTGCACTGATGGAATGTGATTTCTAGGATACCCAAAAAGCTTTCCTGCCAGAGAACATTCCCCCCACCCCCATGACTCCTGCCTCCAGTCTGCCTGTTAAAACATTTGAAATACTAACTTCAAATGTGTCCCTTTGGTTAAGTTCTTGTTTCCACAAATATTCTTTTTCTAAACTTGGGTTCCTGGTCTGAGACATCCCCCCACATGTACGCTCTAGAGGCATCATTCCACCAAGGGGCTCCATGCTTTGTTTATCACTCCCCATTTCTCCCAGTCCCCTCTTATCACTCAGAGACACAATAAGATCACGAGGAGCTAAGTTTGGAATGTCAGCAATAAGACCGTATCCAAAGCCTCAGGTCTCTAACCTTACTTACTTCTTTCGTTGTTGTCTTGAGGAGAAGAAGAGTTGGCTCGTGTCCTTCACAGTGGTAATAAAGCCTGCAGGCAGAAATGACATGTCAGTGGCAGTAGTTATGGTGCCACCCATGATGTACTGAAAGGGGATAAAGAAGGATAAAGAAGGTGGCCTATGTCTGTTGGTTGGGAGCTGGTGGCGAGGGGGGAGGGCAGGGAAGAGGTCCAGTTTTTCTCTCTCACACTTCAGGTCAAAGTGGCTGAGGAACACCACCATAGCAGATCAACAGCTCTGCAAAAGCAAAGCACATACAGCTCAGGTCAAGCTTCTCGGCAGCATTCCCACCGTAGGCAAAACTAAATAGGTGACTTAAGGGACACAAAAGAAACAGGACACTTGGTCCCTGCCTAAGAAAAACTTGCACTTTGCTTGAGGAAACAGCATATATGGTGGGGGTAGGGGGAGGAATTACACTGCAGGAAAGAAAGAAAACAGGTGCGGAGTGAACTGGTGCCAACTATGTCTCCCCTCCACCCTTCCTGAGGCTTTGGGCTGGAATCTTCTTAGAAGCCAGGCCTGGCACGTGCTGTTCTGCAGTGGTTGGAAAGGACTAAGAAATGTGGTTCAGGCTGCTCAGTGTCTGAGCTGGGGCTGGCAGATGCTGCCTATGGGAGTTAGCCAAGGCAGACTGTTGGCATCTCTTTTCCTAGAACATTTATGACTAGGGTCATGGTATCTGTGCTTTGGGAAGGCCAAGCAATGGCACTGACACTACAGTCCCTTCTCTACCTGGCAGATCCCAATCTAATAGCTGGCAGTGACCAGATAGGTAGAGGACCTTATCAGTAAACCCCTCCCACAGCCTGGGGCAAAAAGGAATGGCTGGGGTTGGAGAAGCCTTTTTTGCTGAGGCTCGGGGACAGACCAGTAGCTAACATACTTAATCCAGCATTTGGCTCCATCAGGCTCTTGGTCGAAAAGAATGGAGCAAAATCAGTTAGGCCTTGCTGTCTGAATGTTATTCTCATTTTTACCAATTAATCAATAAGTTTCTCAAGGGCAAAGCCCATCCATGTCCTCTCCTTTATCCCCTGAGATTTCTGGTGCAGAGAAAGGTATAACAGAGACCCCAAGTGTAACATTTATTTGAGCTTAATCACTTTAGGGCAGTAAAGCCTAAAGCCAAAGAAGGAAAGGATGTGTTGATCCTGGATAAGAAGCTCCTGAGATTTCTATGACCACTGGTATGAAAGCCTCACCCCAGGGAATTAGGGCCCCAGGCAGCAAGAAAATGAGCTTCACCCCTTTGAGTAGAATTAATTACCACTTAATTTACCCAGGGAAGTCGGGAGGTGTCAAGGCCAGGGCCCCAGCTTCCCCTCCATTATTTCTCTTTCCATGCTGTCTATAGAAATGCTGAATAAGAGAAAAGCCATTCAAATCCTTAGCTCAGGCATCATACATGGGCAGGGCATAGCTGGATAGGGTTACCTTGTCAGGCTATATCCATGGTGTGTAGTGGAGAAAATCAGCAGAGGCTGGCAGAGAGCAAACCGTTCAGGGAGCCACGACCAGATGTCTCGCATCTCCTTCACAGTGACAATCTCTGACTGGAAATTCTCAGCATGAAGAGCCAAGTGCACGAACTGCCTGGGGGAGGTGGGAGGTGAGTTTAGAATTCCAAAGTGGCCACATACCATGAAGCCTCCCAGGCAGCCAAACTAGGAAAGAAGACTGGCATTTTGGGACCAGGCTTGGATGGGACTCCCATTGTGGGAGGTCCCCGTCTGCATACGAAGGAAGAAGTGGGAGAAAAGCGGTGGCCAGTATCGTGACCAGTACAGGCAACATCAATTCCAAAGTTGCTGGGGCACTGTTCCCTTACTTGTGAAACAGCTCGGCCTGTGCACAAGACAGAGTCCTTCTTTCCCTCAGTCTCAAGGCAAGAGCGACCAGGAGTTCTGTCAAGTCACATATATATTCTATATTCAGGAGGCCAGGCCTTCAGTTTCTCTGGCTTCAAGAACAAACCTATCCTTCCTGTTCAGACGGTAGCTCCATGGGAATATAGAAGAGTATGAATTACTGGTAGAATTAAGCTCCTTGAAGGCAGGGCCTGTTTAGTGTTTTTGTATTTCAAGCGCTCCGCACAGGGCCTGGCTCATAACGAGGCATCAACACATATTTGTTGAATTGAATTAAGGCCTTTAAACTTAAGCAAAAAACCCTCCAGGCCACTGCGCTCAGGGACGAAGCAGACCTCCCAGGCACACGGCTTAGACTTCTTTCACAATGGACCGCTCCTTCAAGACTACAGCTGTAGTTCCCCACTTGGAAACCAGTCTGAAGAACCCTTCACATGCTTTAATTCCCTGAGTTAAAATTCTTCCCTTCTAGGTACCCCTCCAAGGTGGCCTCTGTGGCTGACAGCTTTAATGTGAAAAATGAAGATACGAACCTTACTGTTCCACTCATCCAAGAATCAACAAAACTTTAGTAAATACTGACTATTCAGACAAGTGACCCCAACAACTCTGTCAGTTCAGGGAAGGACAAGTCATCTCCATGGATGCTAATTTCTCTGGCTTAAAAAATGAATCCTCTAAAAGGAACAGGCTCAGTAAGAAGGTAGGTAGAGAACCTAGGGCTAGTATATGCACAACACATGGAGAAAGAGGACCAGGAGAACAATGACGAAGGAAAGAGGCTTAAAGAAACCATCAAAATCCTAATTAGGAAGTAGGGAAGCCCCTTAAGCTTCTTAATTCTAGCAAAAGGTCTTAAATCTATTTGCCACCATTCCTTGTTCCTGGACCAAATGCAATCCCAAAGAAAAGACAATGAGGACCTGGACTGTCTTCTCATTCTATTGTGTCTTTCACCTGAGACTTCTGGGACTGTACCTACTCTTATCCTCCTTCACAACCTAGATTACTAGGTTTGCCTCACTGAGAGGGAGGGAACGCTGAAACTCAAAGCTGTCAAGAAAGGCATATATAGGGGCAGCTAGGTGGCGCAGTGAGTAGAGCACCGGCCCTGGAGTCAGGAGGACCTGAGTTCAAATCCAGCGTCAGACATTTGACATACTTAGTAGCTGTGTGACCTTGGGCAAGTCACTTAACCCCAACTGCCCTGCCTTCCCCTTTTCAAAAAAAAAAAGCCATATATAACCCAGCTCCACACACTCAGTCTTTGGCTGAGAGGATGTTTTCAGTTCAGGATGGCCTGGGACCCATTTTCACTCACCTACACCAGCTACAATCTGACTTTGGCCTCATCTATTTAACCAGTCTACAGAGTCACTTCTTCCCCTTTGTACTGTTGGCACTGCAGTCCTGATCAAGAACTTGCTATTCCAAAAAGTAAAACAAGTGGGGCTTCTCTCTGACTCATGTATCAGTTCACTTTCTTTGTTCCACAAAACTTCATAACGTTGTACTCTAGGACAGAGAACTATGGTAATGATATCTGTCACTTATAGGTCAAATAGCTGGTACAGTGTATGACTAGGCTGTTGACACCCTACGCTTATGGAACTAATCATAGTCTCCCCCCTTTCCTTCCCTAGTTAATAAGGATCCACATTTCAAACAAAGGTTCTCATTTGGAATTATGCTTTCAGCAATTAAGGCTTGTATTGTTTTCATAGTACATTCTTTGGTGCTTTGGGGACAGGAATTTGAGGTCACATATAACCTCAGAGGAGGGGAAACTTAGTGCTCTGATATTTCCAAAGATCCTGATGGGAAGCCACACTCTATGGAATGGTTCATTCTTTCCCACATGCCTGCCCATTTTGTCTGTGTTACTTCATATGCTCTCACCCACAAACCTGGAGTGTTTTCATTTTACACAAAGCAGATCTGGGGGCATCAAGGTGACCCTAGCCTTTGTTGAAGTTTTTGCCCTTTGGACCATATTTACAGGTTCCCTGGGCTGCTTTCCCCAACTCCCACGAACCAGTCCCCACACCAGCAAGGCAGGGTCCAAGAATCGGGCAAGCACAGGTTAGACAGACAGGCAGACACACCAATAAGGCAAGGTCCCAGAGTTAGCTAAGCACAGAAAGGCAGATAGCACCAGTGAAGCAGGGTATGGAGAGTCAGCCAAGCATAGGACGGACGGACAGACAGACAGACAGACAGACACACACACACACACACACACACACACACGGCTGGCAGACAGCACTAGTAAGGCAGGGTCCAAAAACTGGCAGAGAAAAGACAGACAAGAAAAGCAGGAAGATTCAGTTTTCAAACCTACCTTTGAGAAGATGAAACACTAAAAAACAGGAGGAGGCAGTGGACATGGAATTAAAGAAAAAATGAGACAGATAGGAAAAGATTAACAATAAGTCCCTAGATCCACAGTAAGCTCTTTGCATAGTCCTAAAGAGAAAGATGTAAACATATTACTTCTTGAACAAACAGTCCCATAGTCATAGACAAGGATGGCCCTCGACAGTGTAGGAGTTTAACCCTAGGATACCTACAGGCACAGCAATGTTGACTTTCCAGCCAGTATCTTTAAGGGAGTGTTCTGCAGGGAGGAGCATGGTTTGGTTAAGAAACAAGTAGGAGTAAAGTACAAATCCAGAATTTGAAGGCCACTAAGGCATTCTAGCAGCTGCAGTAGCTTCTGACTACCCTGGAAGGCAGATCAAAGTCTCAACAATGACTGAAGGTACCTTGGACTTTCCCTAGAAACCAGTCCCATCTCTCAAGCCCAGATTAACTTCAAGTTCCCTGACAGATAGGATAGGCCAAAGGTTGTCCAGTCTCCTTTTGCCCCACCCCCACCATCCTCCCACAGATGGGATATATGCCTTTGGGTCATCACTTTCATAAAAATGACAAACTCTAATGATTTTTATTTAGAAGGACCTTGGGACTGAATGGGCATATATCCAATAGTCTTCAGGCTTGCTAAGAGAAGGACACTGAGATAAACTCATAGCCCAGATGCACACACAGAATCATTTTATACATGCCTACTCCTCTTACAAGCACAAGCTTCCTATGTTCAGTACATAGACATTGGTGTCACATGCCTCAAAATATCAACCTACCCTTATTTGAGAGGAAAAGAGAGGGGATGGAAAAGGCTGCCCTTGGCTTTGAGGTGTGGAGTGAGAACCAAATCAACTACCTCACCTCTTATTCTGGACTGTGATGCCTTTCTGCTTCAGAGCTGTCTCATTGGCCAAATGCAAGAGCTGGATCTCCTTCCGGGAGAAGAGACGGATGGCAAAAGATTTGTCCAGAAGCTTCTCAGGGGAGACTGACTTTTCAATGTCTCTGACAAATATACGGATATCCTGCTTCACATTGTCTGATTCCAGGGGCTGCCCACTTTTCACCTTGCAATAGAACTTGAGAATTGCCAAAGCAACTCTGTAGAGCACCTTGTAACCCTCAACCAGGAATACATCAAACACTCGGGCAAAGTAACTAAATGGCAGATCCGCAAAGAGCCACCGATGCCAGTCACTGTAGACCTGTAATACATCCTCTGACAATTCTACCACCATTCTGTGGGCTGACTGGCAGTATTTGTTAACGAGGTCCCCAAATGTCATACAAGAAGACTCAAAGGCAAGAAAGCTCTGGTCAATAAACCTCTTGTTGGGGTCATTGCAAGCCAAGATATGACAGGTTTTCTCAAAACACTCTGCTTCATCAATGCTATAGTGCAGGAGTATGGCGACAATTGCTGGTAGTGTTGGGCAAAAGGAAATGTCGGGGAACTGGTCAGCAATACACAGGAGGATCTTTCGAACAGCTTCTTCTCCCTGTGGATTCAGGCAGTAGCTTGGGACCAGACTATTGTCCACAAATTCAGGCAGAGGGAGGTTACTGCTGCTGTGTTTGCCCACAATCTTTCCTACAATGTCACTGTACACACTGGCATCTGGTGTGACTGTTCGACATGGAATTTCCTCAATCAGCTTTTGGTAAACCTTCCTCCTAAGAGTGTAGTTTCGGGCCCAGTAGCCCTGACGTGCCAACTGTTTTAACTCCTGGAAGTCTGTGCTTATCAGCTCCTTGGACCCTTGGTCTGGGATGATAGCTTCCATCTTCTCTGGATCCACAAAGCGGTTGTACTCTGGAGTATCCATGACTCAGAGAAGTTCTACCAAGGCAGTAGTAGGGGGGATGGCCTTATCTTAGTAGCACAGCCTTGTACCTGGAGAAGAAAAAACAATGGCTCTAAGATTCCACCCATCTTAGAGGTTTTTCTTCTATTTGCCCCACTGTAGAGTCCACACATTTGGGAGGAATTTTTAAAAAGTCTTGAAAATAGGTTCTGTCTATTTAAATGAGTTAGATGTTTAAAAACATTAAAAAAATAAAGATGGCTTTAAATTGAGATGTTAAAACTCATAGATCTTCTTATAGAGTATAAATAACTACTAAGTCATAGGGTATTTGAACCAGTATATTTATGAATAAAATAGGAACTGGAACTATTGGTATAACTCCCAAGTGAGGAAACTCCCTTTACCAATTCAGGTCAATATCTTTTTTGCAACTTAGTATTGGAGAGTTGCCTACAACACTGAGAGGTTAAATGGCTTGCTAAGAGGTATAAGTCAGTATTTGGCAGAAGGACTAAAACTTCAAGTCTAGCTCTCTACTGTACTACACTATCTCTCATGTTCATGATAAATTTCCTAAAAAGTGCTAGGAACAGGTTACAACAAAAGGGTTGCCAACAGTTTCCTCTACAGGTAATTTAGGAAAACCAAAGAAAATACCGCTACTTGATTTAGTATAAAAAAATTCATTAGACAAAAAGATGCCTATCAAGTTAAATTAGTTTGTAAACTGAAACATTAACTTTAAGTGAGCTGGGGGAGTAAATTATTTAGCATCCAACCAGTTGAGTACATAACATCTAGATGTGGAACATTAAGGTATACCAAACTTTGGCAGATAAATTGATTTCAACTTGGACTCATCAAATGACGACCATTGTTTAACTTTTATCACATTTGGTGTAAATGGAGTTCTTTCTTTATTCCATTCATGAGCTCTACTTCTGTGATAATCAAGCAGTTAGTTTTGGTCTGGGAATTATAGAATTACATCTCTTAGAGTTGGAAGGGGCTAGAGGAGTAAAACAAACCATAAAAATAGAGATTATTAGTGTCAGTTCCCAAACTATGGATATGCGGCTAGATATAACAGGCTGGATTATACAGTTTTGAGAAGACAGCTGACCTTTGCCCTATCTGTGCACAGAAAATGAAGCCTTTATCTCTATAAATAAAGCCTTTATCTTAACAGCTGAAACTGTTATCTTCAAAGTCACCAATAATCTCTTTAATTACCAAATCCAAGTCTCCTCTCCACCTCCATACTCTTTAACCTTTCTGAAGCATGAGACTATTGAGTCTTGTTTTTTGTTTTATTGAGTCTTTCTTAATACTCTTTTCTTCCTTGGAATTCATGACACTGTGCCCTCCTAGGTCTCCTCCTTCCTCTGATTATTCCTTCTTGGTTTCCACTGTTTTCTTCTTGCCTATTATGTATAGGTATCCTTCAAAACTCTGTCCTCAGCCCTGTTATCTAAGTTTTCTCCAAAGGCAATCTCACCTATTCCTATGGCTTAAATTATGACCTTGAAGCAGATAACTCCTAAGTGTATATATTCAGTCTGCCCTCTACCTTGAGTTTAGGTCCTACGTCTCCAAAAGCTTTCTAGTAATCTCCATCTGGTTGTCCCAAAACCTGAAACTTAGCACTTCTAAAATGAAATTTTTTACGTGTTTTAGCTATATGTTAATATTCTCATGATTATTAGCAAAATTTTCAGTTCTATATAAATGTCAGCTAAGTGTTTTACAGACGTTATCACCTCCTTTGGGTCTCATAACAACCTTGAGTTAGGTATACTGTTATCATTCTCATTTTAGATACAACAAAAATCAGGATCAGAAAGATTAAGTGCCTTGCATATGGTTATTCAGCTAGTAAATGTCAGAGACAACCTCTCTGGCACTCCTTCCATTAAGCCACGCTGCCTATCCTAACATGTTTATTTTGATGGCTCCAAGAGCTCATTTGTGGATCTCAATAGATACAGATTACAAGCCTTCTTACCCTGTGCAATTCTTGTCTGTGTTCTCTCATAAGTCCTCCTTAAGAGATCTACCAAGTGCCAAGTCTTTTAATATTTCATAGACCCCAATACAATATTCAGACCATCCATCAGATGCCCTATGTTCTTTTTAGTCACACATATTCCTGTTGTCTTTGACTCTACTTCCTTGTAAGTCACCATTGGTAACAGGCCTCAAAGTATTGACACCAATCATATGGTTTTATGTTGTCTTTTAGGTGAAGTATAACTTTGATTATTTATGTTATGGTATTATTCCTTGATTTGTCATCACATATCATCACTAGGGTAATAATGCTTAAAACATGTGATTTAACAGCAGGGAGCAGTGTGCTCTGCAAATTGCATTGTACAATTTCCCAAATGGGATCTAGCGCTTCCTCATTTATTCGACATGAATTTATTAAGTGCCTACTACTTTTAAGGCACGGTGCTAGTTGGCAATGGGGATATAAATAAAATGTAAAACAGTCCCTGCCCTCAGCAGGCTTACATTCTACTTGCATTCTCCTATTCTAGGCCCAGTGCATTGTCCATCCAGCAGCACCTATTTAATGAAAAGAGTTGCTCATCTAACTCCATAAATCTGGGCAATACATGTTTTTCCTGTGTGGGAAGGAAAATTTCTTTAGGGTGACCCTGGATCCTATGGAGGAGGCCCTGTAGAATTCTGGGGTTCTGTGCTATTTGCACAATGTCATCTGTAAACAAGAACATATGGACCACCTCACTATCTATAGGGATTCCCTCTTCCATTTGGGCTTTGAACAGGACAGCTTTCCTGGCACTGGTGAACACCTTTGTGGAGAACAGGTCTATTTTGACAGTCACTTGATACTGACAGAGGATAACTGAATAAAAATTCTCTTGGTGGTTATAGCTATCAAGGAATCTTGAATGATCTTAACACGTGCATGGGACAACCTTGACAACCCTGTGGGAGAGTCTTTAAGGGTACATTTTTTCCTACTGAGTCAAATATTTTTTTGCAAACAAAAAAATATATATAAAGTGGGGTTTTGTATTCTCTATACCCAAATCATTTGTTATGACTGATGATGTGATCTATTAAGAAGAATCATCTGCTACACTATGCTTATTCCCTCCTTCTTCATATTTACCATCAAGGATAACCCTGATGCATAAAAAAAAAAGGGATTGTCTATGATCTTTTCCATTCTTTTGGAATTTTCTCCTTAGATATCATTAAGAAAAAATTCCTGAGTATCTTTAAAATTGCATTGCCTCCAGAAAGGATTTCTTCCATATGTTATTTGATCAGGCCCAGCCACAATTCCCAATTTTCTATAGTGTCATTTCTAATTCTTCATTTTCTTCAGTGGTATTTTTATTACCTCTACCACCTCAGTTCTTAAGAGGTACCAAGGTGGTGGCATCCAAATATTATGGTTGTACTCTCCCAGATTAAGAGAATAGATCACTATTGAAATTCTGGAAGATTGGCTATGTAGTCATAACTCATTTTTATCCTTTTTTCCATCAATGATCTGACTCCAGATTGATTCTGAAATGGCCTTCATAAAAGTCACTAGTCACTTCCTGTCTGTTAAGATGTCAATTTCAAGGTTTTGGATGAAGTGTGTGTGTGTTTACACTCTCCGGGTCTATAGTACCTTTCAACTTAAAAACATTTTGTTCCATCATCAGTTCTTTCTAGATATAACACACAAAATGAACTCTTTCAGGGAATAAAGAACAGTTAAGCAAAACTAACAGACACATGAATTATACCCACCAGTGTATTAAACAATGTGTACCTACTGTAGTCTTCCTCCTCCACTTCTCTACTAAAAGGAAGGAGGTACTTCTCTCATCTCCTTTCAGGAAGCCAAGATTTGTCATAATAATTACTCAGCATTGGCTTTGTTTTAGTGTTCTTTTCATTTACATTATTGTAGTCATCATATGGATTGTTCTTTTGTTTCTGCTAACTTCATTCTGTATTAGCTCACGAGTCCTACCTATGTTATTCTGAATTCCTCACATTCAGTTTTAAAACAAAATAACTTTTCATTGTATTTTAATATACTATGATTTGTTCAGTCACTTCCCAGTTGATGGGCACTCACCTTCCAGTTTTTTTCCTACAATAAAAGTCCTGTTCTGAACATTTTGGTATATATATGAGGCTACCTTTTCTGTCTTTTATCTCCTTGCTGGGTACAGGTCAAGTAGTATGAGCTGTGGGGTAGCTAAATGATAGAATGCCACACCTGGAGTCAGTAAGACCTGAGTTCAAATCCGTCCTCAGATACTTACTAGCTATGGGACCCTAGGCAAGCTTTTTGCCTCAGTTTCCTCTTCTGTAAAATGAGCTGGAGAAAGGAATGGCAAACTGCTCCAGTATCTTTGCCAAGAAAACCCCAAAAGGGGTCATTAAGAGTTGGCTATGACTGAAAATGACTGAACAACAAGGAGCTTTGGGACGAAGGGTATGACTAATTTAGTTATTTTTCTCACAAAATTCAAACTGTTTTCCAGAAGGGTTGGACTAATTCACAGCTCCAGTGTGCCTTTCTTCCCATGGCTCCTCCAATACTGACTACTTGTCTTTTGACATCTTTGCTAATTTGCTGGGTTTGAGATGAAACCTCAGAATCATTTAATTTGCATTTTCTCATTAGTGATTAAGAGCAACTTTCTACATGATTGTGGATAATTTGAAATTCTTTTGAAAACTGTAATGAGTTGGAAATGGCTCCAAGTCTCTTGTTAAAGAAAGCATCCAGTACAGGCAGATATGTGTATGGATTCCAATCTGCAGATGGAGATTTCCGAGTTATCTACAATCCCTTGGCCTCTTTCATTTCTTAATTTCAAACCAGATTTTCCAACATATTTTTGCTATTCTCCACCTTTGCCCTTCTTCGCACTAAAGTCACTAAATGTCAAGGTATATGTTGATTTGGTTTGGAGCCTCTCAGCAAGTTCTTAGCTGAATTTATCTATTACCCGATGCTCTGCAACAGATGTTGGTACCTAAGCCACAACCAACTTCATGAAGGTCATGAAATGACATTTCTTGTTCTCTGTGGGTGCAAGATGAAACCAACTTCACCAATTTCTTTATTCATTTTCTGAGGAGAAAATAGCTGTGAGACATTCTTTCATACAGCTGTAACTTCTTATCACTGTATTTAAGTTTATGGTGAGAATGTCAATGTAGATGTGGCTTAGTTGATTAACTTCTTAAAGAGGCCTATTCACTGAATAGGTGTTACCTCAGTGAAAGTGAAAACCTGAAAAGACCTTAGCCTGAAAGGGCCAGGGTCTCCAAATGCATCCTGGGCCATCTTCCATTGTCCTGGTGAATATCAGGCCACTGGATATAGATGGCTCTAGAGGAGAAAGTGAGGTCGGTGACCTTGAGCAGCCCTCCCTCACTCAAATCAAAGTCCACTGCAAGTCATGTCATCATTTCCCTGATGTAATGGTCCTCTTGGAGAACAAAGGACAAACACAACAACTCAACTGGTCATTGGATAAGAATTTTACATTTAAAGTTAATGCTTATGGATGGTTAAAAACTGATTCTTAGTATCTTGTGTTCCTGTCTTTCCCATTGTCACTGCAGGAAACTAAAGGGAGCTTCAGAAACCCAGGCACCAGTTTGTGGTTTTATCTGTGTCATATTTTGCCATCTCTGCAAATACCTTATTCTGTTGCTTTATCATGGCATGGAAATGACCTGAATTCTTTTTTTAAATTCAATTTTATTTTATTTCCAGTTACGAATTCTCTCCAATCCTCTTCCCTCTTCCACACCCATTGAGAAAGTAAGAAAAACAAAACCCATTACAAATATGTATAGTCATGCAAAACAAATTCCCATATTAGCCATGAATTATCTGAATTCCGGAAGGCTGGCTATTCCAAAAGAATGAAAGCCTCAGCTGGTCTACAAAACTGAAAAGGGTTTGGATATCATCTCTATCATCTCCATGTCAAATACCTAACTGAGCACCAGCCCAGCTAAGTATAGAGAGGTTCATTCAGAGGTTGGCCACCAAGTGATTAATTCTTTGGCATAAAATATTCTATATACATTCATGACTATGAAACAAAAGGGATCCATCAGACAGAATCCCTACAGTCCCTTCCAGCTCTAACATTTTACAAACCTATGAGACTGACCTTTTGAATTGGAGATTGTTAACTTGGTCCAATGGTATTATAAAATAGCGGCTTCAGTTAGCTTTGGTAAATAACCAGACCATTTCTCAGATTTCTGATGTATCTGGGAAATTCATCTGAAAAAATATAAAAGTCATTCACTGCTTTAATATGTTTGCCTTCTAAAAATGGAGCTAACATCTCTTCCCTTCCTCAGAACCTCCTTCTGATCTCAGAAGATGATGTATCATGGTTATATGAAATTCAAGAAAGTATTCTTTTTAAAAAAAATGTTTATTAAAATCGAGGCATGCTGACTAGTGATTGAATAAGTTTGATTTTAAATTCGTTTTTTTCAACTATTAAGTTTTAGTTTTCAACATTCGTTTCTATAAAATTTTGAGTTCTAAATACTTCCCCCTCCTTCCATTCCTCCCTCCCTGAGAAGTCATACAATCTGATATAGACTATACATGTATAATCATATTAAACATATTTCCACATTAGTCATGTTGTGAAAGAGGAATCCGAACAAAAGGGAAAAACCATGAGAAAGAAAAAACAAAAAACAAAAGAAAGAGAAAATTGTATGCTTCGATCTGCATTCAGACTCCATAGTTATTTCTCTGGATGTGGATAGCATTTTCTATCACGAAACTTTTGGAATTGTCTTAGATCATTGCATTGCTCAGAAGAGCTAAGTCTAATAAAGTTGGTCATTGCATAATGTTGCTGTTACTATGTACAGTATTCTCCTGGTTCTGCTCACTTCACTCAAATCTTTCCAAGTTTTTCTGAACTCTGCCTGCTCACCATTTCTTATGGAACAATAGCATTCTATTACATTCATGTACCACAACTTGTTCAGCCATTCACCAATTGATGGGCATCCCCTCAATTTCCAATTTTTGGCCACCACAAAAATTGCTGCTATACATATTTTGTACATATGGATCCTTTTCCTTTTTTTATGATCTCTTTGAGATACAGGCCTAGTAGTGGTTAAATCAATTTGTGTTAAAGTCCTTCTGAAAGAAGTCCAGCAAATTTACCTAGGCTTGATGCTAAAACAAGAACTATCTGGCTCACAGAGAAAGAGCCATGAAAATGGTCAGTATACATTTCTTTTATGTATCTGTATTTGGGATAAAATCAGGCTGACATTTTCTTCCTCCCAGCTCTTTGTTAAATGTAGGAGTAATCTGGTTGCTCAGCCTAGTTGTCATCTAGTCTGACAGTCAAGGTACTGTAGGTGAGTTAACAGTAACAATTTGGAACCTTACCTCAAGTCCTAAACTTTAATGTGGGGTACTGGTGGCTATGGTAGTGGTCTCCAAAGTGGGGACCATAGCATGATATAGTGAGAGTGTGAGAAAATGATCATATCCCACCATGGGGCTTGTCTCCAACATAAGAACTCCCTACTTTGCCCCACCTCAATACTTCCCAGCTCTAGCTCCTTCAACTTCTGGCCCTACTCATCTACTTCAGCTGCCTTGCTGCAGGCAAAATATCCCATTCTGTATCCAGTATTTCCATATCCTGGCCCTCAGTTCAAATGACTGGTTCAGTGAGTGAGAAGCCCTCCTCCCCACCCCCCATCTCACTCTCTCCACTCCCCTAACTTTTGTTTCGGGTGGAACCAAGTGAGTCACTCAGTATTAGCAGGCATGGATGGGCTGTGATCATCATTACAGATCTCATATTGTTTGCTCCCCTCCTCTCATCCGACCCACTTCCCTCTTCCAAATTTTCCTCCTTTTTCTGTCAGGATACCACCAGCATCCTTCCAGTCACCCAGGTTTTGAAACTTTGTATTGTTCTTAACTCGTCATTCTCCTTCACCCCACATACCAAATCCACCACCAAAATGTGTCATTTCTACCTCCACATTTCTCATAGCCATCTCCACTCACACAGCCACCACCTTCATTTGGGCCCTCATCACCTTTGCCAGGGCTCTTGCCAACTGCTTCCTAATTGGTTCCCTTGCTAAAGTTTCTCCCTGCTGCAATCCATCCTCTACATAGCTGCCAAATTGCTATTCTTAAAGTAGAAATCTGACCATATTTCCAGTGGCTCCCTATTTGCTCCAGTATCAAATATCATTTTGTCTTTATACTGCCATAGGGAACTTCCTGACAAGCAAACTCTTCTACCAGTAAAGGTTGGCATCTTCTCTGCACCTACTAGCATTAAGGAGCTACCTAGAGAACACAGAAGTTAAGTGATTTGCCCAAGGTCCCATGTATGTGCTAGGACTTCCTGGCTCTGAGGCCAGATCTATATCCACCAGGCCAGTGGTTCTAATATTTTTTTTTGACTCATTGAAAACCCCTCAAATAGCTTTTGTTTATGTTGGTCATATCTACAGATATTTACTATATTAGAAATTAAAGTATCCTAGTATTACAAAATTTTTTAACTTCAGGGACCCTCAGGGGTCCCTCAACCACATTTTGAGAACCGCTGCACTAGACCATGTTGCTTTTCATAAGTTTTATGATGTATACAATTAGTATAATAGTGAATTATATAATTTGTAAGTAAATAAATATATACATATTGGAAGATACATGTTAAAAATTTGTTACTAATGGGGGGGCATGATCATAAAAGGTTGGAGACTCTTGGGCTATAGGTTGGAACCACTCAGGGTAGAATTGACTATTCTCTATAAGTCCAGGCCTACCTTTTTTTGCTATTTGTAAGTCTCAGTTCAGCTTAACAGTCTTATTTTAACATTATTGCTTCCATTCTCTTCCCACCCCCACCCCACCAATTATTCTTCATAATGGCAAACATGTTTATAAACAAGACAGGCACTAGCCAGAGGAGTACTAACCTTCACCCAGCTCTCCCCAGATTCAGGTTGAATATTAAACTAGAAACTCCAAAGCCACTTATCATCCCTTAGAAGTCTCCTTTAAAAAGGACTGACTGGAAGAAGCAGACCTGGAGCTGTGCTTGCCAAAGTATATAGGCAGGTCAGGTAACCTGTTAGCAAGGTGAAGACTTGCAAAGAGCATGGAGCAGTTATCCAAAGGCTTCTTGCTATCCTGGACTTTGCCCTGCTATCCAACGTATTTTCTTTAGGCAGGCAGGGGTATCAGATTTTAGATTTATTGTGGTTTTTATGAAGGGGAAAAAAGGAGGCAGGAAAACTTGAGGTCACAGAGAAATGCTGGTCAGCCCCACCCTGACCCCTCCTTAGCCATACTAACCTCATTTCTGCCACAGACTAAGCATTACTTAAAAGAAAACAAAAAAGGGAGGAAAAAAAAGCACGTTTTTAGTTACTGTTTTGTCAAACAAAGCAAATTCTCTTCTCTTCCCTCTCCTAGCTTTTTATGGTGGCTAAGAACAGGAAACTAAGGGGTTGCCTGTCATTTGGAGAATGGCTGAACAAATTATGGTTTATCAATGTGATTGAACACTATTGTAGGAATGAGGAATGAGATGGCTTCAGAGCAACCTGGGAAAAACTTGTATGAATTGATGCAGAATGAAATGAGCAGAACCAAGAGAACAAGTAATACAAACAACAACACTATAAAGACAAATAACTTTGAAAAATTCAAGAATACTGATTCATGCAATGACTAGCCAGATTCCAGAAGACTCTGGAATTTCATGATGAAACATGGTACTCACCTCCTGACCCAGAGGTAACAGATTCAGGGTAAAGATCAAGACAAATATTTTTTTGGAAATGGCCAATACAGGAGTTTGTTTTGCTTGAACATAAATATTTCTCTCCCTCTCCCTCCCCCCCCCCTTCTCTCTCTCTCTCTCTCTCTCTCTCTCTCTCTCTCTCTCTCACACACACACACACACACACACACACACAGTGGTGCTCACAACTTAATATAAACATCTAGAGATGGCTGAAAAAAAAATCCTAGCTCTTGTTTATTTTCCACATTATTCTTCCTACAGAAGACAATACAGGTCTAACAAACCTCAAACAAGCCTAAGTCTACTTTCAACACTCAGGCTGATAATGTTCCCCCATTCTGAAGGAAGTAGAATTTCACATACTATTTTAATGTAAGCACACAGACTGGTAAAGTAGCCCAAACCTGGCACAAAAGACAAGGGAGGTGTTGAATGGAAAAAGCATTAGATAGGTGGCACGGTAAGTAGAGCACTGGCCCTGGAGTCAGGATGACCTGAGTTCAAATCCGGCCTCAGACAATTGACACTTACTAGTTGTGTGACCTTGGGCAAGTCACTTAACCCCAACTGCCTTGCCTTCCCCCTTCCAAAAAGAAAAAAAAAATTACAGAGTCACAAAGTCTAGGTTCAAATTCTATTCCTACTGCTTACTGCCTTTGTGACCCTGGGCAAAACATTTGATCTCCCTGGTCCTGAGTTTTCTCAACTGTAAAATGAGCTGGTGGCACAGCAGATAGAGGGCAGTCATGAAAACTTATCTACCTGGGTTCAAATACAGCCTTGGAGACTTACTAGCTGTAAGACCCTGGATAAGTCACTTAACCTTGTCTGCCTCAATTTCCTCTTCTGAAAAATGCGCTGGAGAAGGAAATGGCAAAACATTGTAGCTTAATCAAGAAAACCCCAAATGGGGTCACAAAGAGTCAGACACAAACAGAAATGACAGAACAACAAATGAGATTGGATTAGATTGTCTAAAGTCTTTTCCAATCCTAAATCTATGACCCTAGGCTCATATTTATTTCCCAGACAGAACCTTCAACTGGCTGGTCAGCCCCACCGTGACCCCTCCGTCTTTTCCAATCCTAAATCTATGACCCTAGGCTCATATTTATTTCCCAGATAGAACCTTCAACTGGCTGGTCAGCCCCACCCTGACCCCACTTTAGCCATACTAACCCCATTTCTGCCACAGACTAAGCATTATTTAAAAGAAAACAAAAAAGGGAGAAAAAAGCGCACATTTTTAGTTACTGTTTTGCCAAACAAAGCAAATTCTCTTCCCTTCCCTCTCCCAGAACGCCCTTGTGTTCAAGAACTGAATACCCCCAACAAACTGATTACTTATGTTGCAGGGACAACTTAGGGACCCTAGACTGTACAGAGCTGCTTGTCAGCCTCCAGATCTATCAGGTTCATAGCTAAAGATAAAAAAATATAAAGATTAGTGAAATAGTAAAATTAACGTATCTCTCTAATAAGGATGAAATGTACTTTTCTTTGATTAGCTTACAGCCATTAATGCTTAAATTTCTCCACTCGAAGTTAGGGGATTACCTATTTAATGTCTATGAGAACATTCTTTATAAGCTTCTCTCTCCTATGAGACAGTTCTTCGTTGACAAGAATTTGGACCAGAGTTTAAGAACCTAGCAACTTTTCTACATGTCACCCCAATTAGAGCTCAAGATAATGCTGCAACATGAAAGAGCCCGTTCAGTCCCTGCAGCCAACAAGATTCTAAAGACCAAAGGTCAGTGTGACACCTCAGCAGCATACAACACGGACAGGTAAAAGGAACTTCCCTATATTTTTGTCCCTTAGGCAAACAGAGTCTAGGACAACAATGAGTAAATTTCTCATCAGATGCTGTGAGGGTTAAGTGTCATAAGCAAATCTTCTCCAGGTTTCTCTATCAGCCTTTCCTTTCACACTACTAGTATTTTCATAGTTCAGCCCCAGCTGCTGAAACTGTCAACTCATACCCACACCCTCTATGTAGATACTCCTCCTAACTGCCCTAATAGTGATAAAGTTCTTCAGAGTTACAAGTATCATCTTCCTGTGTAAGGATGTAAACAGTTTAACCATACTGAATCCTGTTTACCTTTTTATGCTTCTCCTGAGTGTTGTAAAAGCCCTCTATTTCATTAAATCCACTTTCTCCCTTGAAATTTTGTGGGGTAGGTGATTCTTGGTTGTAATCCAAGCTCCTCTGCATTCCAGAATATGATATTGCAAACCTTCCAATCCTTTAATGTAGAAGCTGCTAAATCCTGTGTAGTTCTGACTGTGGAATTGTTTCTTTCTGGCTACTTGCAGTATTTTCTCCTTGACCTGGGAGTTCTGGAATGTAGTTATAAAATTTCTGGGAGTTTTTATTTTGGGATCTCTTTCAGGAGATGACAGTAGAGTCTTTCAATTTCTATTTTATCCTCTGGTTCTAGGATATCAGGGCAACTTTCCTTGATACTTTCTAGAAATATGACATCCAGGCTCTTCATGGGTTTCAGGTAGTCCAAAAATTATTAAATTATCTCTCCTGGATCAATTTTCAGGTCAGTTGTTTTTCCAATAAGATAGTTCACATCTTCTTCTATTTTTTCAATGTTCTGATTTTGTTTCATGGACTCAAAGTTTCATGGAGTCATTAGCTCCCACTTGCCCAGTTCTAACTTTGTCTTCATTTAGCTTCTGTACCTCTTTTTCTATTTAGCCAATTTTACTAACTAAGGAGTTGTTTTCTTCAGTGCATCTTTGTACATCTTTTCCCATTTTTTGTGCTTCCTTTACCAAGCTATTGACTCTTTTTTCATTATTCTCTTACATAATCCTCATTTCTTTTCCCAATTTTTCTTCTACCTTTCATTTGAATTTTACAATCCTCTTTAAGCTCTTCCAGGGGTTCTTTTTGGGCTTGAGACCAATTCACATTTTTCTTTGAGGCTTCATATGTAGGTGTTTGATATTGTTGTCCCCTTCTGAGTTTGTGTTTTGATCTTTCCTATCACCATAGTAACTTTTTATAATCAGGTGTTCTGGAAGTGTTGATTTTTGTCATTTTTCCACCCTATTTTGTGACTTTTAAAGTTGAGCTCTGCTCCTGAGGTACAGTGGGGCACTGTCCCAAGCTTATTGCACCAAGGGTCTGGCACTCAGGTCTAGAGGTCTCACAGTTGGCTGCTCTGCCACTGGCCTGCTGCACTGGGGCTGCAGGGCCTCAGTTGCTGACCTGCGCTGGGGCTAGAGACCTCCTGCTGGCTTGCCTGGATACCACCTGTACTGGGCTGCTTTCCCTTTTACCCAAGTGAGGTAGGCCTTTCCTGCTGACCTTCTAAGTTGTCTTGGCCTGGAAACTGTTTCACCTCATTTTTTCATTCTACCATTCCATAATTCATTTTAAGGCATTATTTTATAGTTATTTGGAGGTTAATTTGGGAGAGTTCCTGCCTTATTCCACCATCTTGGCTCTGCCATGCCCTACCCCCACCCTCAGCTGCAGAAACTGAAAACACAAAAAGGCTCTACAAGTTGTGGGAGCCAGGTACCATCTTACCCAAAACTTCATTCTTTCTAAACAAATGAATTCGAATTTTATCAACATAGTAACTAGAAAGGAAAACTCTGAAGAACCTGATAGCTCTACTCTAAGGACCTGAGAGACCCCTTGGGCTACTACCATGCCTGCTCTATCTACGTTCAGCTCTTTCCCCACTTAACACCAGGGTTTCCAGTAGCCCCACATAGCCCCCAGGAACCTGGATTTCATTCCAAATTTCCAGTAGAGACCTGTGTCATATAACATCATGCTGTCTTTACTGGCCCATACCTGGAGTGCCTTCCCTCCTCATCTCCATCTCCTAGTTTCCCTGACTTCTTTCAAGTCTTAGCTAAAGTCCTACTTTCTGCAAGAAGCCCTTCCCAGTCCTTAGTAATTTTAGTCCCTTACCTCTGAGACTACTTCCAATTTATCTTGTATATATGGTTGTACATAGTTATTTGCATATTGTCTCCCAGCTTAAGACTGTAGGTGCCTTGAGAGCAGGGAGGCTGTTTTTTGCCTTCTTTCTATAATGCTTAGTACAGTGCTTTGCTAGCTAAGTGAGTTGTAGATTGCCCCGCCTTGGAATTCTTCAAGCAGAATCTGGGCAATTGCTGGTCAGGCATGTCACAGTGGGGACTTGTTTTGCATATGAGTTGGACAAGATGGCTGCTGAGTTCCCTTTCTACTCTCAAAATCTCAGACTATCCTTCTCTGGATTCTCTTCAGGTTATCAATATCCTTCATAAAATATGGGACCAAGGATAAATGGAGGACAAGGCATCTGAGCTAGGCAGCACGATGGATAGAGTGCTGGAACTAGCATCAGGAAGACATGAATTCAAATCCTACTTCCAACACTTACCTTCCAGGTTTTTTGTGAGGACACAATGAGGTATCAGTAGAGTACATTGTAGACCATAAAAGTGCTATATAAATACTAGTTATTATTATGGTAGGATTCTGAAAGTCAGAGATGAAGGGCATTCTAGGTATTGAGAGGCACCGAGGAAGAAAGAGCAGAAACTGACTTAATTGTGAGGCAGCAAACTCTCCAACATTTAAAGTAGGTAGAGGCTAGATGAACTCTGTGATAGAGATGCTATACTGATGACCCTTAAGTCCCCTGCCAACTCTAAGATTTGGTAACTATGAAACTGAGACTGGAATGAGTTAATTAATAAGAGAACAACAGGGAGGACATAGGAGGAGAATTAATCCTGGTCCTTCATCTCTCATAGGATCAATCAATCAGTAAATAATTATTAAGCACCTATTATGTGCTAGGCACTGGGAATAGAAAAAAAGATAGCTCCTCAAGAAACCACAATCTAATGGGAAAGACAACAAACAAATACATACATACATACACATACACACACACACAAAACAAGTTATATATAGGATAAATAGAAAATAATTAATAGAAGGGAGTCATGTCCCATCCAGCTGTACTCTTTGGGACTTCTCCATCATGCCCCTAGAAATCCTATCATTGGGAAATTTCATTATCCTACAAGGTCAAAACAGCCTTGGTACTCAGACCTCATCTCTTTTCCACTACTGTACTCTTTTAGCCTCTTCATTATGGTTCTTCCTCCTTCCCTTTTTCAAACTCCCTCTCCCTCACCTACTTTTCAGTTTCCTTTTGTGTGCTGTTGTCCATTTTGTTGTCTTTTTTTGTTTTTTTGTATTTGCATCTGAAGCACTCTGCATAGATAAGTGCCTTGCACATAGTAAGCGCTTAATAAATGTTTGTTGACTGAGTGATTGTTGGATGGTATTCTGGGAAGCAAATACAACTTACTCCCACAAATATGCTCTAATCATTCAAAGTGCCCATTAAGACACAGAATGTAGCAGATGCTACGAGGTATGAAAGAAATAAAAAACACGGTCTCTTCACTGACTTGCTGGGGAAAAAAGCATACCAAAACAAGCAAAACAAAAGAATAACTACAAATCCCTGTGGTCACAAATGTATGATAACTCATTGATGTCTGCATATCTTCTTGAGGAAGCCCTCAAATTTCATACCCAATTAGCTACAAGGTACTTTTGAGTCACAAAACTTCCAAATGAGAAGGGACCTCAGTGGCCATCTAGTCCAATCTAAATCTGAATAAGAATCTCCTCTATAACATACATGACAGGTGCTCATTTCGCCTTTGACTGAAGGTCTCCAACGAGGGGTAACTTATTATCTCCTGAGGCAATCCATTTTACTTTTAGCTAGCTCTGTCACAAAATTTTTAAGCCTAAATTTGCCTCTCTGCAATGTCTACCCAGTGCACCAATTTCTGGTCTCTGGGGCTAAGCTCAACAAGTCTAATCTCTCTCCCATATGACAGCCCTTCAGATACTTGAAAGATATCACACATCCCTGCTAAGACTTCTCTTCTCTAGGAAAAACATCCCCAATTTCTTCAACCAGTCTTCATATAGCATGAACAACTCTGGGCCTTTCAGTTGCTCTCCCTCAACTTGTCTGTCTGGTGCCCAGAACTGAACATTAATATTCCAAATACCATCTGACCAAAGAAGAATATGTTGGAATTAAACTAACATCTCCTTTTTTCTTAGAAACTAGGTCTCTTAATGATGTTCAAGATCACATGAGCATTTGTGGCTGCCACATCACACCACTGACTCATAACAAGTTTGCAGTCCACTAAGCCAAGAGCTTTTCAGATGAATTTCTGTTTAGCCATGCCTCCCCCGTTTTATACTCCTAAATTCTTTGAACCAGAGTATAAATTTTGTCTTAACAGATTTGGCCAGTGTCCTTTCCTACTAAAGTGCTTCACTGTGATAGCTTTGTGTCACCTGCAAATTTGTTGCATTCCATCTATTCCGTTACTCAAGTCACTGATAAAAATGTTAAACAACATAGATCCCTAGGGAATTCTACTGGACACCTCCTTAAAGCTGACACTGAACCATTAATGCCCCTTGGGGTTCAGCCATTCGGTAAGTTTTGAATTCCTCTACTCTCCTACTGTATAGCCTAAATCTCTCCATCTATCCAGAAGAGCAGGTAAATTATATCTACATTTTCCTAATCTACAAGTCTGGGAAGGGAGGGTAGAGTGGCATAACCTATTTTACTTTTTCCAATGGTTTTTGCTCAGTACTGACATTGCTGACTACCCTCTCTTTCTGGATACTCTCTTTCCTGGGTTTTCATGACACTGCTCTCACTTGGTTCTCCTTCTATCTGTCTGGCCACTCCTCAATCTCCTTTACTATATAATCATTCATCAGCCATCCCTAAGTGTGGGGTGAATACTAGGAGAATGTCTTGAGTCCTCTTACCTTCACACTCTCCATTTTATCTCAGTGATCTCATCAGCTCCCATGGGTTCAGCCTCCTTGTATATGACCCCAAATTTACATATCCAACCCTCATTTCTTTCCTGAGCACCATTCTCCCTTTATCAACTTGCCTGTTTGACATTTCAGTTTAGATGTCACACAGACATCCCAGACATGTTCAAAACTGAACTCATCTTTTTTTTTTTCTTAAGCTCACTCATTCTCCTAACTTTTCTGCTGTCAAGGACATCACCATTCTCCCAGTCATCCAGGTTTGCAAGCTAAGAGTCACCCTAGATTCTTTACTCTCATGCTGTACATCCAATCACTTGGCCAAGTTTTGTCAGTTCTACTTCCATTACTTTCCATTCATACAACAACCACCCTAATTTAGACCTTTACCACTTCTCACCCAGACCACTGCAAAAGTATCCCAATTGTTCTTCCTGATTTATATCTCTTCCCTCTCCAAACGGTCTTTCACATAGCTCCAGATTGATATTCCTAAAACACAAATCTGATTATGTCATTCCTTTGCACAAAGAGCTCTATGGCTCTCTTTTGCCTCTAGTATAAAATACAACCTCCTCCATCAGGCATTTAAAGCCCCTCATAATATTGCCTTCAGCCTGTATTTCCTGGTTGATTTCACATTATTCCCCTCTCATCTACTGTACATTCCAAACAAACTGGCCTACTTAACTCTTCTATTACACAGCATTCCATATCCCACCTCCATGCCTGTAATGATCTCCCTCATTTCCACCCAATGATTCCTTCAAGTTTCAGTGCAAGTTCTGCCCTCTCCCTCAATCAAAGAAGAGGACTTCTTTGATTCCCTCAATTCCCCTTCTTCAAATTACTTTGCATACATTTTGTTTCTATTTGTCTGTGTATATATTGATTATCTTCAGTAGGATATAAACTCCTTGATGGCAGGGACTATTTTTTCTCTTTGCATCCCTGACATCTATCAGGTGCTTAATAAATGTGAAATTGAACTGAATTTCAGCAAAATTTTCTTCAGCAATGGGAAAATTTTTTTCCCATTTCTGGTTCTTAGATTTCTTCACATGAGAACATACACTGTGCATACAATGCTATTCCTCGTTTTTTACTTATCTTGGTTATTTTTAAAAAGGTACACCCTTAGAGCTACGTTCTAGTCATGGGTATATCCCACCAAGGCTTAGTGATCTCTGTGAGGCCAAATGTGCCTTCTGTATTAGAACCTTCTTTCTTGTTAGTCACACTTTGTCAAACAAATAACCATCTTATCCACCTCTACCACTTGCATTTATTCCTTCTCTATTCCCACTGCTACTACTCTAGTACAGTCCCTTATTACCACCCAACTGAATAAGAGCCATTACTTCCTACTAGGTCTTCTGGACACCACTAAAAATCAGTAGCTCTCTACTGCCTCACTAAAGCCCAGTCTTCTTTGACTGCCATCCAAGGCACTCTACAATCTGGTCCCCTTTCTAACCTCACATTACCTACCTTCCACGAGCAATATGCTTTATTTACATTTTCTGTTCTAGGAAAATGACATGTACCTTCATACCTAGATGCCATTGTTCAGACTGTTCCCTATGCCTGGAATTCCCTTGCTCTCCTTTGCTGGCCAAATTCCTGACCATCCTTTAAAGCCTAACTCAAATCTTATTTCTTCCAATTGCCCAGATCACACCACGCCCTGGTTGATAATGACCTTCCCCCCAAGCTCTCACATGACACTTTGTTTTGTAATTATCTAGTGTACTCACTAACATAACATTATGAGATAATATTTGCGAAGCACTTGGCACAGTGCCTAGCACACAGTAGGTGCTTAATACTTGTTCCCTTTCCTTCCCCCATTATAATTATCTGTGCTGGTAATGTATCCCAAAATCACCAAATTTGAGAATTGGAAGAGATTTCAGCCAGTTCAACCTCTACATGAAAGAATCTCTGCTATAACATACTTGATAAATGGTTATACAGCTTCTGTTTGAAGATTTCCAAGAAGGGGAAATCCACCACCTCTCAATGCAGTTGCATTCCATTTCTGGGCAACTTTAATGATCAGGAAGTTTTTTTCTGACATCACATCTAAATTGATTTCTTGACAACTTCCACCCACTTCCTCTGCTTGTGGTTCTGCCCTCTGGAGTAAACTGACAAATATAACCTTTTATCCACATTTTAGCTGGGACTTGAAGGAAGCCAGAGAAGTCAGAGGGTAGAAAAGAAGCTAGCATTCTAGGTATGGGGGACAGCTAGAGAAAATACCCAGATCCAAAGTAAAGGTCATATCACTTCTGTGATCCTCCCTTTTTCCCCAATATCACTTTAAAATCCCCCTTTGTTGTCATTAGTCTTCCTCGCCAGTTTAAGGTCATTCTGAGGTTTAATAATCCTGATACTTTTTACAGGACCATGCTACTCTTTTACTCTGTTACCTGGTCTTCCATCTTCTGTTCCCTTGCTTCCATCTTCTGTACATTTCTTTTTTAAAAGTAATTATATTTTAAAAATGAACAAAGTTATTTTTCTCTCCTTTTTTATCTTCACCCCATTAAAAAAAGAAAGAAGAACAAAATCCTTGTAACATATATTCATAGGCAAGCAAACAAATTCCCACATTGGCCATGTCCAGAAAATATACTTCTCATTCTGCACCCCAAGCCTATCACCTCTGTCAAGAGGTGGATAGCATGCTTCATTATTGATCCATTGGAATCATGGTTGGTCTTTGTTCTTAAATCTTTCAAAGTTCTTTTTCTTCATAATGTACGTTTCTGTTTTAAAATTTAAATTAGTTAGTGAATTCACTATGTAACCATACATCATCAGTCTCTCCAACTCCATGAAACCAGGTGAAAATTGGGAAAATCAAATTGATTCTATTTTGTTTTTGATTCCATTCTGTATCACCACTGACATTTCTGTAACAGCTTAAATCATGTTTCATTTGTCTTGGATATAAGTTTGGAAATTCATCTTTCCTGTAAATCACTCACTGTCTCTGAGTCAAGTTTAGAAGTTCAGTTCTCCTGCTAATCATTGTTCTATTCTTACCTTAAGGAAATCTGTTTTCCTTGAAAGATGCAAGTGGATGCCAAGGAGTTTGGTCTGTTATCCAAGGTAGCGTAGTCTACTGTGGCTAAACTGCCCTTGCTGGGGGATTCAAACAATGAACATTTCTTAATGACAGGGTGGAAGGAGGGGTTGTTGCTAGCCCCTCATTCCTAATTTCCAGCCAATCATATTGTTTCTAATGCCTGTGATGTTTCAGATTGTGTAACCAATCATATTGTTTTCCCTATCTATGATGGTACAAGCTTTGTAGCCAATCGTATTGTTTTCCTTTCTATGACGCTGCTTGCCAGCTTTTGGATGCTTCTCCTTTTGTGTACAAAAATGATCTTTCTGCCCTCGTTCAAGGTCTTTTTGCTTGCTAAGGACCTCAAGACTCCTTTTATTGGTAAGTGCTAGCCTTACTAATGAATTGAACATGTGTGGAACTTTGTGCCTCAGTTTACCTTAATTTTAATCATGGTTTATCTAAATCTTACATATCCCTTAATATCTAGCATAATATTTATACACAGTAGGTACTTAATGAATGAAGCAGAGATGGTAATCAAAATGAATAAGATTAGTATGAGAAGGTATCTGAGACTATCCAGTTAAATTTTAATGTAGTGGATGTTGAATGAGAAGAGATGGGTTGAGGATCAGTGAGGGGTGGGGGTTGGAGAAGAGGGGAAGAGGACAGAGTAGAAAATAAAAGGATTATTGATTTAGAATTCAAAGAAACCTTAAATGTCAACAAGTCCAACCCCCTCATTTTACAGATGAGGAAATTAATGCCCCACAAGCAGTTCACTATGCCTTGGCAAAGGTCACACTGGCAGTAAGTAGCAGAGTTGGGATCTGAACCCAGATCTTCTGACTGGAAATCCAATGTTCTTTCCATTGTACCATACTACCACACAATACCAGGTGTGTGATAGTAATATAGTAGCAAGATAGGTAAGAATCTTAAACACCAGGCAAGGAAGTCTGGAAAGCATTCTCTGGGCAAAGTTCAGGATGGATTCTGAGTCAGGGGAGTAACAGGATAGAAAGCAGTATGTTAATGAGATTACTTTCATAGCAATATGTAGGATGATATGGAAGGGAAGAGACTGGCTACAAGGGAAGAAATCAGCTAGGAAGATGCTCAGGTGTAAGAGGAGAACTTAAGAATCACGTAGATACAGTAAGAGTGAATAAGTGCTGCTGAAGGAGGTACAGAAAGGATAGCTGGAGAGAGGAGAAATCTTGAAAAGTATAATGATGATGATAATGATGGCTAACATTTATATAGTGCTTATTATGTGCCAGGTACGACTGTGCTGAGCATTTAACAATCATTATTTCATTTGATCCTCACAACAACTCTGAGAAGTAGATGTTATTACTATCCCCATTTTACAGATGAGGAAACTGAGTTAAACAGAGGGGAAATGACTTGCCCAGGGTCACCCAGCTAGTACATAGCTGATACTGAATTTGAACTCAGGTCTTCCTGACTCCAGGTCCAATATCCTATCTACTTCATCACCTACTTGCCCAGTATAAAGTCAAAGAAGTCAAGGAAGAACAGTTATAAGGAGATTAAGGAACCAATAAGCATTCATTATGTATCTATTAAGACTCAGGCACTAGGCTAAGGGTCAAATGCCAGAAAGAGGACAAGGAGACTGATAATCAAGGAAAGATCAATAGATGCCGAGGAGGAGGTCACTGGTAACCTTAGAGATTTAGTAGACTGATGGGAAAAGAGGCCAAGTGAGGTTGAGAGGGGAGGGAATTATACTCAATTTTGAATTAATTTTGTGTAAGAAAGGAAGAAATGTGAAGAAAAAAATAAAGGGCATAAGGCAAGGAATTTCAGGGCATAAGGCAAGGAATCAGTAGGCACTAAAGAGGAAGAAGACTGGAGAAGTCGTTCAGGCAGTTTTCAAAGAAAGAAATCCTATCAATAAGAATATAAAAAAATACTCCACATCACTAAAAATTAGAAACTGTACATTAATTTTTAAAAGACTAAGAAAAAGGAAAGTGGCAACTGTTAAGGGAATTCAGGAAAACAGGAACCCTAATGCACTGCTGATGAAGCTGTGAATTAGTCCAGATATTCTGGAAAGCAATTTGTAACTGTGTCCAAAAAGTCACAAAACGGTACATGTCCTTGACCCAGTGATGCCACTAATAGGGGTCTATACCCTAAAGAGAGCACAGAAAGAAGAAAAGGACTCTTTTCTATAAAAATATTTGTAGTAGTTCTCTTTTTATAGCAAAGAACTAGAAGCTAAGGTAGGGGGGAGGGGAAGGGTACCCACCAACTGAGGAATTGCTGAACAAATAAATTATGGTATAAAAATGTAAAGGAATTCTATTGTGTCATATGAAAGGACAAAAGGAGTGGCTTCCAAGAAACCTGGGAAGAATCAATAAAGAGTGAAATGAACAAAACTAAGACAACAATTTAAATAACAATATATTATAAAGGCAAATAACTTTGAAAGACTTAAGAACTCTGATCACTGTAATGGCAAAACACAATTTGAAGGGACCAGTGACGAGGCATGCTATCCACTGCCTGGCAGGGAGGTGATGGGCTCCAGTGCAAAATGAAACATACATTTTTGCACCTAGCTAATGTGGAAATTTGTTTTGCTTGTCTAGATTTATTTGTTACAAAGATTTTATTTTTCATTTTCCTCAGTTTGGGAGGGGGTGGTGGTGAGGAGATAAAGAGGAGCTAGGGATAAGATTGCCCAAAAAAAGGAAATAAAGAGAAAGAAGCATCATTGAAACATACTTTTGAAATTCATGGAAGAAAAAAGAAAGAATGTCAGAAGGAAATGGGCAAATAAAGACAGCTTTAAAAGATACATGTTCAATTTATTATATAACTGAAAAAGAAAAGCTACACACAGAGATATGCAGTTTCACATGCAACCCTCTCTGTTCTACTATGTATATGAAGTTCTCATTTTAGTTGGTACTTGTTAAGTTCAGAATCTAAAAGGGGGGAAATTAAATTATATGACTACAGAAAATCCATTTTAGGATTAAATTGTGAGACATTTATAAGAAATAAATGCAGATTGTTAATATGAACACAATAAAGAGGTTCTATCAATAAAGAATCTTTCAGGTAAGAAAAGATGAGAGCAAGGAAAGAAACAGGAAAGTTGCTTCATGACTGATTCATCTTAAAGAACAAAAAAGCTTCCAGTGAAAGAGGTTGTGGGTAGTTAGGGATCTTCAGAGATAAAAGATTCAGAATGGTCAAGTATAGAGCAAACCAAGCAGGGCTTAGATACCTCACAAAAGACTATGTATGACCTGGTGAACTACTTTAGTATAGGAGGAAAACTTCCTTCTCTAGGGTATTTCTTATGGCAGATACCAAAGCAAAGAATATTGCTCTCAAAAGGAAACAACAGCCAGGTCACTAAAAGGTATCTAAGTTCTATCAGTGAAGAGAAGCCTGCTATTCACATGTATGAAGATTAATACATGCTGTCTCAATGCTGCAGCATGAGCTATAGAAATTTTTCAAATATTAATAATGATTAGAATTCCACAGTAACTACCAAGTAGCTAATTACCACAGAACTCAATTCCTAGCCCTTTGCTGGTAGCAGACAATGAGGGCCACGTGCCAGGTACAACATAGATGTAACCACTAATGAGGTGTTAGTCACAGAAAATGCAGGTCTGCCACAGGTAGGAAGTTCATACCAAGGTAGGGAGATGCTAACAGCCAAACCTGTAGGGTGGTCCACAGGATCCAAGACTGGAAATAGTGGCTGAGCCCCAAGCCCATGGTGTTTAAAGCAAGAAAAGTCTTCTGGGTCCTCTGGAGATCCTATAGACAAGTAACAAGGAACAGGGCACATAGTAGGCACTCAACAAATACTCACTCGTTTCTATGCAAGGGTACAGAATGCTAGCAATAAATAATCCTATGATTTTAGAATTATCAAAGTTCCTTAGCTTTCATATCACATCCACCTCTGGGCTCCTAGCCATCTTGCTTCATATTCCTTCTTTCCCCATACATTTCTTAAAAATCAAAGACAATGAAATCCATTTGAGAACCTCTTCTTAAAAACTGGCCTTGGCCTTTAGAATTTAATTTATTAAAAGACAGAATTTTTCTTTCAAGTCTAAATATAGTTAAATCATAACTTCTGGAGGAAGGAGACTATGATATATTCCAAAGTGTGACAGTATTCTTCCTGTTCACTGGAAGTCATTTGCTGAAAGAAGCAACACCATCAGCTATCACCTTTTCAATCTAGGATGGCAATGTGGGGATACAGGTTGTAAGCTCTGAAGCAATATAAACCTGTGGGGGGAAAAACAGGCTTCTGGTCTTTTCTCCCACCTGTAAGACATCTGATTCACAGGCTCAAGCACCGTGGTCAGTTTAGTTGATCCTTAGCCCACAAGTTAGCGTCTCTTAACCACTGCCTGGCATGGCCTCATCTGTGAGACACCAGGCACAGCTGGGTTCCCTTGACTAATCAGATAAATCAGTTCAGCCAGGCTCTTAGCAAGAGCTCCCTAGACGGAGAAGGATGATTTTGTGTATCCTATCCTCAGGCTTTATTACGTAACTTATTCTGTAACTTATTCTGATAGAGAACTAATCCACTCTCTGTACAGATAGCTCTGCTTCTACAAGACAAAGGAGAACAAAAGCCAACTGATACTAAAATTCCACTCAACATTTTTACTTTCTCCCTTCTACCAGTCTTCCAAAGGAAGCAGTGATGGTTTAACATTGATGGGGTCTAGCAAATGGAACCACAACTGGCCAGTACTATAGCGTGATCAAGAGGCCTACAGCAGGAAAACTGAGGGACTGGGGAACACTGTAGACAAAGCTGGGATATAGAAGATCTCAGAAGAGCTGGCCTAGCATCATGGTAGAGGAAATTCCCACTAACCAAGATAAAGCAGGCTCTTAGAAAAAACGTATACTTTCTTTGGGAATGAAGTATCAGGGTATCTTTTAAAATCTTGAACATGGAAGAAAAACAATACAGGGAAATGAGACATGAAAGATTCCCCCAAGATTGATTTAAGTACAAGCTTCTACAAAACTGAGAGTTTGCTGCCATGGTGGTAGATGCCTATAATCACTACTGGATCTTTGAGTTCGAGGGTTCTAAGTTGCAGTTGGCTAAAGCATATCAGGTATCCTCACTCATTATATATAATATAGTGGGCCTCAGGAGCAGGAAGTCTCCAAGCTGCTTAAAGAGAGAAGTCAGAAACACAGAGTCAAAATTTCCATAATGATCAGTAGTAGGATTGGGCCCATGAGTAGCTGCTACACTTCAAGTGTGGGCAAGATAGGAATACCCAGGTGAGAGAAGAGAGAGGGACACAGAGAGAGAGAGACAGGGAGAGAGGGAGAGAGAGACAGGGAGAGAGGGAGAGAGAGAGAGAGAGAGAGACAGAAAGAGAGAGAGAGAGAGGGAGAGAGAGAAAGAGAGAGAGAGAGAGAGAGAGAGAGAGAGAGAGAGAGAGAGAGAGAGCGCGAGAGTGCTTTGGGCTAAAGTTAAGATGATTTCCACCTTGGACAGAGGATTAAAATATCCAGTGGTGTTATACAGAATCTCTGATGAGTGGATTAAAAAAGGACTTTTATTGGAGATAGGAATGCACAAAACCAAGACCAAGCACAAAAGCAAGGATCTGTAAAAAAAAACTGTCAGGAAGACTTAAGTCCAAAATAGTCTAAGACCTGTAAAAAATGCTAAAGGGCAAATGTTTTACCTGCACTGGGGACAAGAGCAACAAGGAAGGAGCAGGCCTGTGATGGGGCAATCTTAGCAGATGGCAGAGAAAAAGCAGAATTACTCAACTCCAATTTTTCTTGTTTTATCTATCAAGGAAAATGATCTCCACACTGGAAAAGGCAGAATAAAAGTCAAGAGAGAATTGAAATTTAAGATAAGTAAAGAGATGATAAAAGGGTACCACCTAGTTATTCTAAATATTGAATTCAAGTACCTAGCTTGGACAAATCATACCCCAAGGTAACTGCTGAACTACTCTATATTGTCTCTCAACATACAACTGGAAATGGGCAAATAATATTCAGATAATCAAATATCTCAGCTTCTGCAACTGTGGATGGGTTAGTTTGACATCCACATTCAGCAAAATTTTATAAGAGAGGATCAAATGGAGGATTTTCATAACTTAAGGAAGCAAAAGTCACACTATAGGATGGCATGGGTCATGCCAAACTAACCTGGTTTCCTTTTTTAACAGAACTATTAGAATTATATAGAAATTATCAAAGACAATAATATGCATGGATGTCAGCATGAGAGTTGACAAAGTCTCTCACGGTTGAAACATTTTAAAAATAGGCTATGATACTACAATTAGATGTATCTGAAATTGGTTGCCCAAAAATGTCAGCTTAAAAGACAGTCTTTAGTAATGTGTGAATGGCTGTATCCCTAGCCTGTCTCTGGGGCTTATTAATGACTTAAGAAATAAACAGAATACATTAGAAATTGTAAATTACACTGGTTTGAGAAGGATGGCTAATATTTAGATAACAGAATTGAGATCCAAAAATATATGACAGGCTAGAACAATGAAGCAGACTTCAGAGGAAATTGCTTAAGGATGAATGTAAATTCTTATACAGTTTTAAAATACCCCTTGCACAAGTACAGAATGCTGAAAATGTAGCTAGGCAGCAATTCATGTAAAAAGAGACTAGTGAGCTTAATGGACTTTAAGGTTAATAGGAATCAGTGTGAGTGCTGGCAAAAAAAAATGGAAATGGATTCTTGGGCTGCAATAACAGAAGTAGATAGTACCTAGAATAAGAGAGGTGACAGTATCATTGTGCTCTATGCTAGTCAGACCAATTGTGTTCATTTCTGGGCACCATATTTTAAACAGTATGAAAAACTAGAGGCAGGTGACTCAAAACCATGTTATCTGAGTATCTATTTAAGGAACTAAGGATATTTGACTCAAAAGAGGAAATTTAAAGGAGACATGATAACCCTTCACATTTTTGAAAGATAGCTATCAATCTAAACATTTTAGTACATAGTAAGTGAAAGCAATATTACAAAGAAAAGGAATTAGTGTTATTCTGCTTGGCCCTAGAGGACAGAACTAAGTCCAACAGGTAGAAGTATGGAGAGACGTATCAGCTACAAATTGGTAAGAACTTCCTAACAATTAGAGCTGTTAAAAATGAAATGTACTATCTCAGGAGGTAATAAGTTCTAATAAGTTCTCCATCACCCCAGGAATTTGGACAGATTACTACATGAAAGAAATAACTACATGAAAGAAATCTTAAAAAGAAGATTCATCCATCAGACAAAGAGTTAGATTAGATAGCTTTCTAAGGTCTCTTTAAGTATGATTCTATGAAGCAATTTGAGATTAGCTAATATGCGCAAATTCAGTGTGAAATCTGTAGAAAGATATTAATTGTAAGGATTTTGGGTACCAAATGAAACATATGAAGGGTGTTTTCTAGATTTGAAATTGAAAATCCAAAGCAAAGGTCCTATAAGGGCCTGACCAGACAGATTTAAAAAAGATTAAAGGACCCAAGGGGAGAGGAGGATAAAGATGAAAAAAAGCCTGACTACCAGCCCCTACTCTGACCTGTGCTGGTCAGAGAACATAGGAACCTTCAAAAGTAGTCATTCCTGGAACTAATCTCATCATTAATAGGCATACCACACAAAAATGATTAAAAACTTGCCAATGCTCTATCAAGCTACTAGTCTTTACCAATGTCAGCCCAAGGATAAGCCAAGGCAATTGGGGGTGAGGTGGGGAGAAATAGGAAACTCAATGCCAAAAGCATGATCATCTCTGTCTCCAAAGTGGTTCCTATTTTAGCAGGGATGATAGGATCAGTATGAGTTGCATGGATGGTTTAAAGTCTGGTTAAGGCATAGTTTCCTCTTTTCCAGCTTCAGTTTAAGAATGGTCAGATCAGTTTGTCCAAAGTCCTCAAAGATTACCAAGAGTTTCTGGCACTGTGCCCACATCCGGAAATAGCTAATAGTAAACATATAAGGGATGGAAGCAAAGAGTACCAGGATCGGTTAAGTCTGCTTTGTAGAAGCCATCTGCTCGGGCAGGAAATTTCTCTAGGTTCTAGCATCCAGAGATACTGCTGATTTAAGTATGGGGTTCTCAAAATTCTCTCATCTCCTCTGACTAGCACCAGATCTATCCCCACTGAGGCGGCAGGAGAGAGAATAAAGCCAAAATAAAATATGGAAGCTAAATCAAGGAGCAACTCCCGATGCGTGAGGCCTTCTAGTCCTATTGAGCACCCACAGTGTCAGCCTGTCTGAGATATGACTTTCACTGCTATTGGTCTACCTAAATGGCTTTCTTTTTGCCACTCGAAGGCCTACCTATAATCACTTAGGGTTTTTTTTTTTAACCCTTCAGGTTTAATCTTGTTTCAGCTCTCATTTCCTTGCTCCAGATCAAGGTATCTATTTCCTCAATCTCTCACTCAGCCCCAGGTTATCCTTTTATCTCTTTCAGGAGGCTCTAAACGTAAATCACTTGGGAAGGTCAGGAAGGGAGATCACATCTACCCCACTTCTACTGAAACCAGAGCAATAAGTCCCTCCTTCTGAGCTTTGAAAAAAGGAACTCTCTTTGTAAGGGACCAGAAGATGGCTGACAACAGTTCTCAATTAATGAGGGGAACATTGGTCTCATTTAATGAAGGAGAGCTACTGCTTAGATCTGGCTCCTTGGAGCAGGCACTAGATAACCACACCGGCCATCTAAGGGGCCTCCCCACCTCCCAGTGAAGGAATTTGGTCTTCTCTTTTAAGGGCATCACAAGAATAAGCCCTACCCTGTGACTAATTCATAGAGGGCAGTTGGTCATGCTGAGTGTCTGACCATTCATACTTGAATCAGTCTCTCTCTCGGGAGGTTCCTAGAATTTAGAGAGATTTCTTGCTTTTTTTTGTGACAACACCTAAATTTTCAGGGTCGTGTGAATATCCAGAAGCTGCTGTCTTGAGGAAACAGCAAATGACCTGACCTGATAGGTTATCTGACTGTGCAGTTATTTAACTGCTCAAGCCTGTTGATTCAAAGCCTCTTTTCCCCTTCAGGCTATTGGACAAACACTCACAACACTCACCCAGAGCTCCTTGGATTAACCCGCACTTGTCACCCGTGTTTCCACAACAGACCCTGACTAAGCACAGGATTTGGTCCATGTCTGGCCCCATCTGACAGCTCTGCTCTGTTCTGCCATGGACTCTCCCGCCCCACACAGATGAAGAAGACCTCCCCATCCCTCTCCAGTCCCAATCCTTTGCTCCGTGGGGATCTGCCCCCACCCCCATCGACTCCCCCACCCACACTCGAGCTGCCTGGTCACCTACATTTCTCCCCATCAAAGCCCCGATCTTCTCTCAAGCTTTCCCCACACCACATGCTCCCCATATCCCCCTCCTCTCTTGCCAACACTCTTGCCCTCTGTGCCCCCCAACGTCCTGCTATGAACCTCTTCTTCCCTCAGAGCTCTCAAGGCCTCCATAATCCCCCCTCAGACCCCCTGAAGCCCCCAGCTCCCCTGAAGCGTCGCCACACCTAGACAATCTGTCACCCATCACGACTACTTTCGCCTCTCCTCTGCCCTCCCACTGGCACCTGGAGCCTTAAATCCCCACTGTCGAGACCACCCATCCCCTCGTTCACCCAGAGCCTCACCCAGCTCCAAAGGTCCGCTTTCACCTCGGCTCCCGGACCAACAGCGGGCAGATCGAACGCGCAGGCGCCGTTTTAACTCGCCCCGCCCCCGCCCCGCCCCGTGTCGCGCACGCGCCGCCCACGGGCTCTCACAAAACGAGCCTGAATACCTGGCCTCGAGCATGCGCATTACTAGAACTCTTCCCTTCTAGGCGCTGTTGCGTGGAGAGAGCATGCGCGGCTCTGCGGGAGCCAGGCCCCGGGATGTGGTGGGTGGTGGTTGGAGATGGAGTGGAAGTGTTAGGGAGTGGGGAGGGGGACGAAGAGGGAGGAGCCAAGGAGACCCCGGGTGGAAGGGGATGCGGAGGGCATAGCTCTCTATCAAAGAGTTGTAGCTCGTCTCCCCTCCAAAAGTTCCTGAAGATAATTACCATGGGGATCTTTGACTCTCCAGCTGCGGGCATACTGTATAGTAGGGGAGCCAGCACTGGTCATAGACTTGGAAAACCTGAGTCCGAGTGTGCTACATTTCAGCTGTGTGACATTTAGCAAGTCACGTAACCATTTCTGGTCTTCTGGTAGCTCACAAAATGAGGTGGATTCTTCACCTATTTTTTGAGTTATGGACCCCATTTGACAATCTGATGAAGCCTATGGACTCCTCAGAATGATTTTTGAATGCATAAAATACATAGGATTACAAAGGGAAGTAATTATATTGAATTACAGTTATTAAATTTTTTAAAATGACACATCTGTTCTCAGGGAACTTATGTTTTGAATTTGTCTTTGTAGTGTCTAGCACAATGCCTGGGACACATTAGGCGTTTAGTAAATGTTGATTGATTAATAGAAGAAACAAAATTCACACAATTATAGTGCAAGGATGAGTGTGGTAAGTGCAAAAAGAAAGGTATAGACAAAGTGCTATAGGAAGTTTGAGGATAGTCAGCTGGGGATTAGTGGTGTAAGAGGAAGACTTCATGAAGGAGGTGCTGCCTGAGTTCAGTGTCAAAGTAGGAGAAGGATTTCAACAGATGGAATGGTAAAAGGACTCCATTCCAAGAATAGGAATACTGTGTATTATGTGAGCAAAGGCATGAGCCCAGGATGAACAGGGCTAGAGCAGGGGACATGAAATTTGTCTGGACCAGAGCATGTGAAGGAAAAAAATATAAGATAAAGCTTAGAAAGTTATGTTGAAGCCAGTTTGAGGAGGACCAGGATCTGGGATGGGGGAGCCATTGAAGATTTTGTCACCTAGTCTGTTTCTCTGACTTCCATTATCCTTCTCTGGCTTTTCCTTCTTAATCAACTGAAAGGAATTTGCTGAAAATAACCACTCGCCAGTGTCCACAGGGAACATTGTGTTTGAAGTAGGCAGTGTCTGTGGTGACCACTTCTACCAAGAAGAGAGTGTTTGTATGACCACAGTGCCCAGTATCCACAGTGCCCATAATGCTCATTGTGTTTGTAGTGACCACAGTCTCTGAAGTGCCCACAGCAATTATAGCGTCTTCAGAGACCACAGTGACCTTGGACATGTGAAGAAGTGTTAGGCTGCTTCATGGGGAGCCACTTCTCATCACAAAATGAATGATGTGGACAAAGAGATATAAAAGAAGGAAGAGACACATAGAGATATAAAAAGAGACACAGAAATAGACATAGAGATGCAAAAAGGGAGAATTGATTGGAGGGGTATGTTTGGGGACTTGTTTAAAATTTTCTGCTTCTTTTAATTATAGTTTCCTATTGGGGTGGGGCACACAGGCCAAAAGACATGGCTGGATGCTCTCTGCCCTCTATCTGGAGATGGTAGCCCCCCTTCACCAAAAAGCAATTCTAGATGTGTCCAGACTTTGTCCTACTCAGCACTTTTTAAGCACTTAATTGTCGTGGGAGGAGATGAGGGTCACTCCAAAGGTAAGGAGAGTAGACCAAGACAATGACCAGAAGATACATGGGCTAGGATCTTGCCCTAACAGGGGACCATGACGGGAAAGGGTGATTAACTGTGAGAAGAACATGGGAGTATGGAGCTGGGGGTCTACTGAGAAGGTTCAGAGAATCTTCCTCATTGTTATGGTGGAGGAAGTATGAGTGAAGGGTTTTCATGTCTGATGGAAATTTTATAATCGAACATGTGAATGACTCTTGGTTTGGTGAGGGGTATCTCTTAAAAACCCTACCTTCTGTCACAAGGAAGAGACAAGGGACAGAGAAATGTGGATGCTGTTGCTTTTGTTGTTGTTGTTAGCATTTGGGAAATGGATCTATGATCTCCAGACCAGAATAGCTTCATCAAGAGCAAGACGTGCCAATCTAACTTCATTTCTTTCTTTTTTTTTTTGACAAGGTTACTAAACTAGATGCTAGTAGCTAGGTAGCACGGTATAATGGATAGAGATCAGGCCTCAAAGTCAGTAAGACAAGAGTTTAAGTCCTGTCATCCTGGCCGTGTGACCTTGGGCAAGACATTTAGCCTCTGAGTACCCAATCAACTCTAAGGTTACAAGTTGTTGATAGGCACCTCTTGGCTGTTCCTGGAACAGAACACTCTGTCTCCTGATTCTGGGAATTTTCACTGGCTTTTCCCCATACCTGGGATGCTCTCCTCCTTTGTCACTTCCTTTTAACTTCCCTGGTGTCAGGGGCAGCTAGATTGTACAGTGAGTAGAGCACCCGCCCTGGAGTCAGGAGGACCTGAGTTAAAATCTGGTCTCAGACACACTTACTAGCTGTGTGACCTTGGGCAAGTCACTTAACCCCAACTGCCCTACCAAAAAAACAAAAACCTCAAAAAAAAAAAACTTCTCTGGTGTCCTTCAAGCCTCAGCTAAAGTCCCACCTTCTGTAAGAAGCCTTTCTGGATCTTCCTTTCTGTGGTACCTTCCCTCTGTTGATTTACTTCCAATTTATCCTCTACATATCTTGTTTTTACATTGTCTCTCCCATTAGAGAAGCTATAAGCTCCTTGGGAGCAGGGACTGTCTGTCTTTTGCGCTCTCTCTCTCTCTCAGCCCTTAGCACAGGACCTGGCACACAGTAGTGACTTAATAAAAGTTCACTGACTAGAGGAAATTCCTTATTGAGATTTCCCTAATCTGACAAAATCATAGGTTCAGCTCAAGATTAGAACCGTTAGAACTCCCTAGACACAATATATTTGGATTTCAGCAAGACAAAAGAAAATTTCTCAGGATAATCCTGTGAACAAGATGGATAGATGTAGACTAAATGATAATATAGTTAGACAGATAAACATCTGGTTGAACAACTTGGCTGAAAGAGTGGTGACTAATGGGTAGATCTCAACCTGGAAGTATGTCTCTAATGGAGTACTGCTCTTTCCTTTAGCTTGTTTTAATAAACCCCTTTTTTTAAAATTGGCTTGGATGAAGGCCTAGATATCATGCTTGTCAAATTTGAGGATTACAGGAAGCTGGAAAGGATACATAATACACTGATAGCAGAAATGAGATCCAAAGAGATCTTGACAGGTTGGAAATATGGGCTGAATAGAATTAACATTAAATTTAATTGGGCTAAATGTAATCCCATTTGGGTTAAAAACAATGAACTGCACAAGTTTTAAGATGGGGTTAGACATCGTGACTAGATAATTATTAATTGGAAAAGGACCTGGAGATTTTAGTGGACTGCAAGTTTAGCAGAAAACAGTGCTGAGGTAGCCACAAAAACTCATGTGATTTTAGACTACATTGATAAAAGCACAGTGTCCAAGGGGGTTATAGTTCCATTAAATTCTTCTCATCAAACCACATCCAGAGTATTGTGGTTAATTATTGGTGCCATATATAAAGAGGGATGTTAATTAGCTGGAGAGGAACCAGAATGATATTGCTAACTAGTACTTTAGCCTGAATGACAGAAGATTTAATGAAGAAGGGAGAACATGACAGCCAGCTTCAAATACATTGTAACAATGTAGCACCCCAAGAGTAGAATGAGTGGCCTTGGGAGGTAGTGGATTAATACTCAATGGAGCCTTTGGGCAAATGCAGGATGACCACTTGTTGGGTGTATTGTAGAGGAGATTCTTGCTTAAGGATGAATCGCACTAGATGGGCTTTGAGGTCCCTTCCTACTCTGAGATTCTCTGAAATATTTAAAGGAATTTGTTTTGCTTGGATTCACAAGACCTGGGTTCAAATCCCAGCAGCTTGATACAATATCCTGGCTCCATCTCATTAAACTTCATTTTTCTGAACCTTAGTTTTCTTATCTGTAAAATGAAAGATTTGGACTAGGTTACTTCTGTTTCTTCCTAATTTTAAATCTACTAAGCCAGGAGAGAATGATAATGTTGCTTTACATAAATTGATTCATTTACTAGTCACACAATAAGACAAATGCGATTATTATCCCCATCTTACAGACGAAGAAACTGAGCTATGGAGAGATCCATCGACTTTCCCAGGGTTGTACAGGTGTTAAGAATTCTGAAGGAGAATTCCAGTTCATGCCTTCCTCACTCCAATGCCTGCTCCCTATGCACTGTACTACCTAGCCGCCTAAGATCAACAAGTGTCAATTAATGAGGTAGATCTAAGCTCTGTATAAAAGGATGGGGGTGGGGAGAGAGTGATAAACTTCTAGCAACTAGAGCTGCCCCAATACGTAATGAGCAGTCTAGGAAGATAGCGAACTATCACTAGAGGTCTTCAAGTTGAATGGCCACTTGCCAGCGATGCTGTAGAAGTTACAGGTTGAGATAGGTGACCCCTGAGATTCCTCTGGGGTTATATAAAACTGTGAGGGAGACTAACAAAGGTAGAATCCGGAGGGGATGGCGGCGATACAGATGACACCAGACACAACGACATGGCGATGGATACATCGATACAGGGATCAGTACAGCAATGGATACAGCAATACAACTATACATAAAGTGATACAGCTACTGATACAATGATACAGAGTTCAGTACAATGACTCAAGGACAGATACAATAAGGACCACACAGCGGGACCAAGACCGCCGGCGGTCGAGGTATTTACAGTATTTACAGGCAGGGTTTCCGGGCAAGGGCTCCCTCTCTCCAAGGTCCTGGCCCACTCTCTCAGGCCTCGCATCCTCATGACCTCTTCGGCCCCGTTCTCCTAATCGGTGGCCACAGGGTGCCCTCACACACGCGCCTGCTCACTTACACACGTTCCCAAGCGGTGCCCCTCCCTACCCGTGTCCCTGCTTTGATGCCCTCCCTTCCTTCCCTGTCACGCGGCCCCTCCACAGCGTCCCTGCCGCTCCCGCCGCTGTAATTTCCTGAGCCTCCGAGCCCAAGCATCCCTCCAGGGGATAACCAGACTGCCCCGCCCGGCGGTAAGTCCCGCCCGCTCCCCGACCCCGGTTCCCGGTCCTGTCCCGCCCAGGATCAAGTAACTGTGCCCCGGGTGCACGCGTGGACAGCGACACGCCAGGTCCCGTGCGGGAACCCACAGGACGCTCTCCCCGCGCCTCGCACGCTCTTCACGGCTCTTGTACACTGACACCACGGCCACAGAGAAGCGCGTCCACGAACCGACGGCCTCAGCAGCGCCCACTGCCACCTGCACCGCTGGGGTGGGGGAGAGAAGGAGGGGTCACATCACGTGGGAGAGGGGTCTGGAGAAAAGCCGGGACGGGGATGGGCGGGACCCAGGGCAGGGAAGGGCAAGGCCAGAACGGGGGCCTAGGGCGGAGCTAGTGCTGCCTGGGGCGGGGCCTATGGACGGGGCTGGGCAAGGCTATGGTTGGGGGACCCGTCAGGGGAAGGGAACAGGACGGAGATGTGGGGGTGGGGGAAGAAATAGGACAGGGGCGGATTTTTAAAATGGGAGGGAACAAGACTGGGGTTGGATTCGTAGGAGAGAGAGACGAGTCAGGGAGGAGAGGGGATCATAAAGGAAAGGAAGGGAATGTGTGCTTGGGAGTGGGGCCAATTTTGAGGGTGGGTCGGGAATGGGCAGGGCCAACAATTGGGGGTGGAGTCTGGGTTTTAAGGGTCCAGAGAGTGGAGTGGGCGGGGCTGAGGAAGGGCTTAGTGTTGGGGACCTGTCAGTGCCAGGAATAGTGGAGTCGATTCATGTGTGAGTGTGAGGGGAACCCGGTCTTGGAAGGGTTTGGTACCATAGTCTTTTCCACAGTATTTCTTCAGGTTGATCCTGTAGCTCCCCCTGGCTGGTTTGCAATGAGAGTCACAATCTGGGGGCCAGAAAGGAAGACTTTAGAGACCAGTCTCATAGCTCTTCCCTGCCCCTCCTGACTTCCCTCCTTGAACCTCCACCTTATGCAAATCTCCTCCCCCCTCAAATCCCCTCTAAACCCCTTCTCTATCACTCACCCTCAGGGGCCACAGTGCTGGTCACTCCTGTGGGTACCATAGCTGGAATTTCTATGGGAAGGAGGGAAGAAGCTGAGCTTGGGCAGATTCCCAGAACCTCCTGAAGAAGACTGGGGGACAGGAGGATTCTTAGGGATTCTGTAGACTCTGGGGTCACTCACTAACTCAAGGACCCAAGGGATCTCTGGAAGCCTGGGGAGAGATTGGGGAGACTGGGAACCTGTGCCACTCACTAACACAGGTGACCTCTGGAGTGTTTGGGACAAGTCTTTGGGACAAAATATGGGGACCTAAGTCACCACCTGGGGCCCGGGAGCATAGGTGACTGGGCCACTCACTGATGCAGGAAGCAAAGTAATTTGAGGGGAACTCTAGAGATCCAGGTCCTTGGAAGCAGTGTCAGAAAGGTATGTGGATGATCACTCACTGACACATGGTGCTACAGGTGAGCGACTCTGTTGGAAGCCAGGAGCACAGCGATTGCAGGTAAGGCCTGTCACTCCATCCTTGCATGGGCACTGACCGGTTGTCTGATTGCAGGTTTTGCCAGCAGCTCCAACAGGGTGACAGTCACAGGCTGGAGATAGGGGAGTGAGGGATGGTCTCACCCTTGTAGGCAGAAGCCCCTGGGGGTCCCAGGGCCAGGATTAGGGGGCAGGGCTGGAGGTTAGAGCCAAAGGTTAGTCAAGGCTAGAAGTCAAGGGTAGGAGTCTGGGGTCAGTACTGGGCTTCAGGAATTGGAGTCTTAGAGTGGAGGGGTATGGGTCATAGCTTAGAGTATGAAGTCAGGAACTAGGGTGAGGTCTTACCCTTGCAGGCACGTCGGTGGCTCAGGACTCGGGTTTGGTCACGGTAGAAACCCTCACGACAGTAGTGGCAGTGCCGCCCTGCTGTATTATGCCTGCAGTTGAGGCAAACACCCCCACTACGCCGCCCGGACAATCGGTACAATTCCATGTTGAAGCGGCAGCGACGAGCATGACCATTACAGGAACAGGCTGGAAGGATTGGGGAGCATGGAAGAAAGGGGAGACTCAGACTGAGGAACAGGGGATTAGACCAGGATGGGGACAAGAGGTTGGGCAGAAGGAGCAGGTTGGGAGGTTGGGGTGCAGATATGATAGGCAATGAGGACTCATTTTATTGTTCACCTCCATAAAACTTTTTCTGGGAAGGCCAAGGGAAAGGTCAAGGTTAGGAGGTCACAGGGCCCAGCACCAGGGTTTGTTAAATAAGTCAATAAAAGAAAGAATGGGTCAGGAAGTCATGCAGTCAGGAACTTGTGGGACCCAGACCAAACACAGAATGCTTTTAAGAGTCCCCCTCCCAGGGGTGGAACTGGGGCTGGTTATGCATGGCATGGCATGTTTGCCTCACCCAGACAGGCGTGTGCCTCATGGGCTGTGGCCCGCTGCCAGGGCCGGTCGCAGTAGAAAGGCTTGCATCGCTCACAATCCGGGCCTTCAGTGCCATGCCTACAGTCACACACCAGGCGGCCCTGGGTGTCCACCACACATCGAGATGCATGTCCATTGCATTTGCAGCGCCCACCCACCTGGAGTTCACCCACAGAGTAAACATATGGTGCCACCACCCCACCCTCTGTTGCCCTTGGCCCCACTGGCCGGGTGAGCACCACACGGATGTCTGTGGCTGTGACCCAGTCCTGTAGTACAGGACTGGAATCCAAGTCCTGGCCAGGTGGGAGGCCATCCTGCATGCTGAAGGCTAGGAGGGGACCAGTCCTTGGTGGAGGCTCAGAACAAAGTGCTTCAGGGCCTCGAGGGACTATGGAGCCCAAAGAGGCCTGGGCAGGGGCCTGTCCCATAGCCCGACTTGGCCTACCGTATACTCGGTTACACTGTGAGGAGAAGAAGCGTAGTGGTGACCAGCTTCGGCCATGGTCCTGGGACTTGAAGACAGCAGCAGAGTCAGGCCTCGCTGAACAGAAGTGCAGACTCACGTAGACTACTTCAAAGGCCTTGCCCAGCGGCAGTGTCAATGTCACATTTAGTGGTGTCCGGGTCAGTGTTTCTGAGCGCCAGCAGGTACGGTCAGCTGCTGCACTTGCATCTGTCAGGAAGGCTGCTGGGTGGGTCTGCCGGGGGTCTGTGCTGGAAGCCTGCACCTCACGCCCCAGGGCTGCATTGACAAATTCTGGTATACAGCGCTGTGGGGCTCCTGCCTCATCATAGCAGGGGTCTGTTGGGACCTGTGGGCTAGCACTCAGCACTGGAGTCAGCATCCAGGCAGCCAGCAGGAGCCACAGCACTTGGCCCAGCATGGCCCTGGTCCCTAAGGGGATCTGGCTGAGTGGGCAGGACATGGTCAGGGCTAGGAGGTAGGTTAGAGGGCTAGGAGGTAGATTAGACGGGTAAAGGCAGAGAAGAACGGGTCCCTATATCAGGTATGCCCTCCTAGGTTGCAGCAAGTGGAAACTGGATGGGAGCTTCATATTGACAACACGGGGGGGGGGGGGCGGGGAGAGGAAGGAAACAAGGACAGAGACACAGAGATATAGACAGAGAAACACACACACACACACATACACACACACAAATATAGAGAGAAATGCAGCAAGACAGGAGAGATATGGAAGGAGAAAGAGACACAATAATACAGAGACAAAAGCCAAGGAGAGATAAGGGAGAGATAACAGGGAGACAAACGGAGCCACAAGACAGAAACCCCGGGATAAAGACAGACACAGCAAGACAGACAGACCCAGGGAGAGGAGAGAAACAGAAGCACAGAGAGACTCAGCAAGGCAGAAACCGGAAAACGGAGACACAGCAAGACAGAGACACTAAGGGACAAACGGAGACCCGGAGACAGACCGAGACGTAGGCGGGAGAGGGAGAAAGGTGTGTGTAGGGTGGGGGGGGATGGGAGGGGCCGGAGACGATTGGGGGGACACGCCCTGGTCAAAGCAAAAGAAAAGTTTTTCTTCACCTAGCCTCGGCCTGAGAGCAAAGGAAGAGATGACAAGAGCCCCCCACCCACGCCCACCCCACCCCCTCGAACCCCAGCTGCTGCTGCCGCCGCAAGTCGGACTCACCAGAGGCAGGTTGGAGGGGCGGGGGCCAAAACGGATCTCCCTTGAGCCCCCGAGGGCGGGTCTGGTGCTTGCACCCTTCTTCCTCCCTCCCTCCGCCTGGTCCCTCGGCAGTCTCCTCCGAGCCTCCCCAGCCCAGCCCAGCCCAGTCCAGCCCAGCTGCTTCAAGAGCCGGGAGAGGGCGGGGAGGGAAAGCGGGCAGCTGGGGGAGGGGGAGTTGAGACCGCGCGGGGAGCGGGGAGGGGGGAAGTAGGGGGTTAGGGAAGAGGGGGAGCCTCGGAGGTGGGGGAGGGGGCGGGGAGCTGAGCTCTTGCTAAAGGAGGGGCGGGGAAGGGGGGCCAGGGAGCTGAGGGAGGGGGGTGGGGAGGAGGGGGAGAAGGAGGAGGGGCGGCCGCAGTCTCCCCGCGGAAATCAGAAGCAGATTTCAGGACTCCAGGGAGGGGGCTGTGCGCACCGCCCTTAACCCTCGCCCCGCCCCTCCCGGTCCCCCTCCTCTTCTCCATCCCAGACTCCAGCCCCTCTGCGTAGGGGGAGGCCACGGGGCAACTGTGTCTCTTGAGCTAGGTAGCAGGGGTGAGAGTGGGGGGGTTGGAGAGAGCGCGAAAGGGGGAGCATCCTCTGGGAGATGGGGGAAGAAGGCTGGCTGAAAGATCGGCTTGACAGGAAGGAGTGGGGAGTGAGGTGATGGTCAGGTGTACAGAAGACAGGCTGGGGGGGAAGGGGGCTTAGGTGGGGCTGGTAATGTCCCTGCCATCCATTAGTAGAACCAGAGGTAGAATCCTGACTCCCACCGCTCTACAAGATTGAGAGAAAATCTCGGTGGTTGAAAGTGGCCGAGTGGTCCCAGCTCACCTACCCACCTGACCCCTTAGACCTGACACTTAGAGCTTCTAACCCCTGACTCCAAAGGGATTTTCCCTGTCCAAACTTAATGTATCCAGTTTTCTTCAGTTCATTCTGGAGTCTCATGGCTCAGCCCCACATGCCTAGATCCCTGTGTACTAGTCTCAGAGTGCTCCTGTCCAGTGCCCTGTGTATCCTGGCTCTGCCAACTCAGAGAAATCTTCTAACTCCTGACATCTAATCCCCAGTCAAGTTCTACTCATTTTTACCCCTAAAATACCTTTTCCATCTTTACCTGATTTAAACTCAGCAAATATTTAAATCCTACCATGTGCTTGGCAATTTTCTTCATGATGAGTAACCAAAGATAAGAAATGAATCCCTGACCTACAAGAGTCAACAGGGGATGAGGCCATGAGAGGTATATAAATTAATATAATAATATAATAAGAGGCTGGGAGTGAAAGGGACAAAGGAGAGGCAAGATTAGGAAAATTTGGAAAATGAGAGAAAATCCCTGGGGGCCAGGGTGGGCTTCCTGGAAGATGTGAGCTGAGCATTGAAAGAAGAAGTAGACAGTTGGACATGTAGGTGAAAAGGTACTATATTACAGGCCTGAAGGATAGATAGGGTGGGTTGAGTTTGGTTGGGAAAAAAGCAACCCACTCAGACAGTTATGTAGTTCTTTAAAGTTTCTACTCCAACTGCAACTATTCTAGTTTATGCCCTAATGACTTCTAGAGTATTATAATTTTTCCAATATATTGAAATATTTTGTTTTGATATAACAGATACTTCCCTTCAAAACACCCAAACTGCCCTACAAAGCAACTGCCCTCAAACGATCTATTGATTGTTAACAGAAAGGAGGAATATGTCTTTTAGCACTGATGATTGTACTGACCATTGTATTTGACCAGACCTTGTCTTCCAATGTTACAACTACAGTAATTTGTATACTGTTCTCTTGGTTCTTCTTTGGTCTTTCTCTTCATTTGAGTCTTCTCAAGTTTCTCCAAGTTCTTATTCATCACTCTTTATAGCACAAGAATATTCCATAATATCTTTGCATGGCAGTTTGTTCAACCATAATGGATTGTTAGTATTGCCTACTAACTGGACTCTGCCTCCTCTAGAGCAGAGGCTCTGTAGTCCAGCTTTCGCCTCACTTACAAAGTCAGCTCCCTAATTACATCCCTCCCCTGCTCTAATGCATCCAATGGCTCCTCACTGTCTTCAAAATAAAATATCAAATTCAAGGCCCTCCACCAACTACCTTTAACCCACCTTAACAGGCTAGTTCATGTACTCTCTATTAACATTTACACACTCTGCTCTCCAGCTAAACTATTTTCTGTTCATATATCTGGTCCTATCTTTGATGATGTCTTTGTACACCACATTCTCTTGCCTGGAGGAGACTCTGTCCTCTCTCCATCTCCAGGCTCTACCTACTAAAATCCTTTTCCTCCAAGTCCTAGCGCAGGAGCTACTTTGTCCATAGCAGTGTTCATGTTCTTCCTTGACTTCCTCCTCAACCCCCTAAACTGAGATTTCTTCTTCATTTAACTTCCCAGGCCACTGTTTGCTTGGTCACTTCTAGGAACTTAGTCATTTTCCATCAGAGTCATCTATGTACATGTCTCATTCCTCTACTGGATTATAAACTCTTTGAGGGTAGGGATTGTTCCCTTTTTCAATTCTGTATCTTCCCCGGAATGTAACACTGTTCCTAGCACAAAGTAGACAGTAGTAGATCTTTACTGAATTGCTCAGTACCCCAAATACCCAGTGCTCCTCAAGACTAGTTCTATTGGCCTAGTGCCTTATCTGCCCTATCTGTGTGGGTCTCAGCTTGTTGCTGTAGCCCTGCAAATTGCTCCCTAATCCCACCAGGTTCAGACTTCAGCTTTTTCCCGTAGCATCCTAGGAATAATAGGAGAGGACACACGAGAGGTGAAGCTTATGACATTGGCCAGAGAACACGTGGTATTTGGGCATAACTAGAATGGGACTAGTGTAGTCTGGTCAAAAACTCTTCTTTTTCCTAGACACAGAATCACAGAGTACTTATCCAAACCATATCTGACCATATCCTCTACAAATATCATGAGATAAGTCATGCATCCTTTGCTTAAAGACTTCTAGTGAGAGTGGACTCACTACCTCCCAGCCCTGGCATTCCATTTTGAGATAGCTTTAACTGATAGGAAGCCAATCCAACTGAAAGACGTTGATTAAATGCTGACTAGGTGCAAAATACTGTGTTAGAGGAGATTACAAAGAGACACTCAAAGAGCTGCTGTAGGGAGAGAGGGGTATTAAAATATACAAAAAGTAAATACAAGGTTTTTTGAGGAGATGGAGAGCAGTAACAACAGAAGGATGAAGACTGATGGGGAAGTAGCATTTTCGGCAAGTCTCAAAAAATATAAGTATTAAAAAAGGTAGAATTGAAGAGGATTCTAGTCCAGGCAGGAAAATCAGCTTGTACAAATTCGTAGGCTCTTGGGGAAGGGATGTTAGAGGGCATGTAGTCCAACTCATTTTACAGATAAAGAAACTGAAACATGGAGAAGTTAAGTGATTTGCCCAGTCATGCAAAGTCAGAATTCGAACACAGCTCATCTGGGCTCTAATTACAATACTTCCATTCTGCTGTGATTCCTCTCAATGCAGGGAAACAAGCGGGAGATGCAAAAGGAAGCACTAGAAATCCAGTTCACTGGACTTTAGAGTGCGTGCAGAAGAGAATGTAAAATAAGATTGGATACATAGGTTGGAGGCATTGTGGAGGGCCTTTAATGCCAGGCTTTAAGGTTTGCCTTTTGTGCTAAAGCCAATAAGGAGCTAGTGAAGATTACTGAGGAGTGATATGCTTAGTATAGCCATATGATTCTTTAAGGTTTACCAAGTGCTTTATATGTGTTATCGCACTTGATCCTCACAACAATGCTGTGTGGCAAGTGCTTTTATTAGATCCGTTTTATAGATAAGGAAACTGAGTCTAAGAGAGGTTAAGTGACTTACTCAGGGCTGTACAGCTAGTTAAGTGTCTGAGGCTAGATTTGAACTCAGGTCTTCTTGACTCCAAGGCTAACACTCTAATCACTATATCACCAAGATGTCTGATATGTTAGGCTTTTGCTTTAAGAAGATTATTTTGGCAGTTGTAGGAAGGATTGATTGGAGACAGGAAAGATGGGAAGGAAGTGGTGACCTGGCATTTGTCAAGAACTTGAGTAAGGAAGAACCTCCTACTACTCTAGGAGGCAGTCTGTTTTATTTTTGAAGGGAACTAAATAGCTTTTCTTTTCTACTTCTGCAATTTCTACTCATTTTCCCTAGGCAAAACAAATATAATTTCTCCTTCACACACGAAGGCAGCTATCATATCTGCTTGAAGTCTGGTTATCTCCAGACTATGCACCATCAATTTCTTCAGGTGATACTTGTATGTCATGCTTCGAGGATCTCTCACCACTGCTATGTATCACTGTCTTCCTAGATGGACTCTAGTTTCCCAATATCTTCTCAAGTATTTATAACTAAATATGGTGTTCTAGACATGAACTAACCAGGACAGGGTAAAGCAGCATGATCACTTCACCCTCCTTTTTTGTTTACTCAGCCTCTCCTAGAGAAATTTAGGATAGCATTAGCATTTTCAGCTCCCATGGCAAACTGTTGAAGCATACTGAGTTTACAATCCACTAAAACTTCCAAATATTTTTAAAAAGTTTACTAATTCAGAATGTCTCTTTTATCTAAATTACTCAGGCTTTACTGAATAAGTAAGTTTCCAAACAATCATTCGAAAACTCCAAAAGGGAAATGGAGATACTCTGTTCTTAAAAAAACCCTTATTCAATCTGTCTAAAAGGGGGGTTGGAAGAGACACCCCACCAGTCTGCCAAATGCAAACACAGGGCAAGACTAAGGTGGACATCTCTATGAAACCGAATCCCTATACTATCAGATTTTAATCTTGGTTCTATAGTTTAGGAGTAAACAAGGGGGATGAATAGGAAGTGACCAACAAAGAACAGGGTTGCCTTTCCCTTCCTTGATGTCCCATTGCATTCCCACCTGCACCCCAGAAACCAGGTCTAGAATTCAGGAAGCTTTTTTATTTCAAGTTGATGCTTTCCTCCATTGCCTGGTCCTACCTCTTTCCCTTCAATAGAAGAGAAGACTTTATTTTAAAAAATTATATATTTTTTCCCATTGTATTCCTCTCCCAGCCCCCTTTGTAGAAGCCATCCTTTATAATAAAGTGTGAAGAAACAAAGAAAAAATAATCAGCAAAACTAGTAAACAAATCAAAAAGGTTAAATATATGTGGTATCTCAGCCCCATGGTCCCCCACTTCTGTGAAGGAACAGGGAAAGGTGATGTCTTCTCACTTTTCTTGTAGGACCAAGGTTGGGCATTAGAATTTCACAGCATTCAATAGCGATTGTTTTCTTGTGTTTTTTTTTCATTTATTTTGTTGTAGCCTTTGTCTATGCTGTTTACCTGATCCTGCTTATTTTACTTTGTGTCAGTTCATATAATTCCATGATTCCCTACATTACATTCATAATTTTTTACAGCACAGAAATATTCTATTATGTTCATATACCACAATTTAACTATTCTCCAATCAATGTGCATCTGCTTTGCTTCCAGTTTTTTGCTATTACAAAAGTGCTGATGTAAATATTTTGATTTAGATGGGGCTAAATCATTGTCATTGGGGAAGGGGCTTTAAATCCTGCCTTAGTGTGTCAGAACAGGAATCCTCTTTGTAGAGGTCTTGAAAAATGAAGACCTTGTGATGGAGAGGTCAGTAAGGGTCAAGGTAAACAATAAAGGGAGCTGCCTAGAGTTCAAAACTTGTCTGTGCAAGGTGAAAATGTGGTATATTTGGGTCCAAAGGTCAGTCCAAGAAGAAAGTATCCAAAGTCCAAGGCCAAAAGTTCACATGTAAAGGAATCAAGTCATGAGTCTGAGGCTCAGCAGGGGCGGCAGCTTCTCCCCACTGGAAGGGGGGGCGGTGAGTTCAGGGTAGTCCCTAAAACCAAGTGTCCAAAGCATCCAGTGACTATAGCTAGATCTCTTGTTATCTCCATTACTGCTATCCCTATACACCCAGGATTTTAACTCTCAGCCATCAAATATCAGAGTAGGAGGGATCTTTGAGATCATTTAGCCCAACTTCTACCCACAAACAAATGCATTTTATAGATGAAGAAAATGAAACTCAATGTTGTGTTTTTAAACCCTTTCAGATCACATGGGGGAGGAGCCAATTTATACATTATGAATGTTTCTAGTTCAAAAGACTGTTACTGTTTAATTTCCTCCAGCCTGTAAATCATCGTGTCCTGGCTGTACCCGTGGTGCCAAGGGAGTGCACAGTTCTTGCTATGTTGTAGAATATCACAGTAGCCGCATGCTTCCTGATGTGTTCTATATCTGGTTAGAACTCCCTGTAGACAGCAACTTTTTTAAATGAAAGAATAAGTCTAATGAATCTAAAAAAAAAAAAAAAAAGAAAATGAAACTCAGAGAGGGAAAAGTGACTTGCTCAAGGTTCCGCAGCAAGTAAGTGAAAAAACTAAGACCAGAATTCAGGTTTTCTCATTCTCGGACCAAGCAAGGCTTATTTTTCTAGTTATATGTCTATTTGGATAATTTTCAGTGGCCTTATGGGATATGTGGAAAGAAGAAAGTGGAACAGTGCTTAGGATATATGGGGTTGTGAGGAACATATTTATATGACAGAAGGGTGGGGAGAGAAGAGCAGAAGCCAGAGAAGGAAGCTGGAGGGAGGACGATTTAGGATTTTCCAGCATGGTCAGCAAAGGGATGTGGGACTCCATCCAGTCAAGGTATGTAGCTTCTAGGTGCCCCCTAGTGGTCACCAGGACAGTTTGTCGCTGTCCATGGACTGGTCCTCCGGAATCCCCCACATAGTTCTATGGGGGTCTATGACAGATGCCACCTTTTGCAGGGACCACCCACACGCTCATTATAGCCCTCAAAAATCCTATTGTCTTATCATTCCTTCCCCCACGGGCTTTGTAGACTCTGCCCTGGCCTTTTGTTTTGGTCACCCCCAAACCAATCTCTGAACCAAGGTTGAGAAAATTATTACCCCACAAGTGGCTTGAGAGGTTCAACAAGCATATATTAAGTGCTACTATTTATGAGGCATTGTGTTAGATCCTGGGAACACAAAGACAATATGAAAAATAGCTTTCTCAAGTTGCTTAAATATCTACTGGGGATAAATACAAATGAGTGAATGCAACCCCTATCCTAAGGGCCATTGTTACAGGACTTTCTCCTATTCTGCCTGCCTTCGAGCTGAGCCCCTTAATGCAGGTGGGGAGGGGAAAAATCAGACCTTGCTAATACACAGGGCTTTACAACTGGTGAGGTCTCATGACATCTAGGGCCTTCTTCTGTTCTATAAGCACTGTATATATTTTATATATATACACACACACACACACACACACACACACACACACACACAAATAATTTTGGTTGTCGTGAGGGTGACGGTGAGGGTAGTAGCAACTAGGGCTAGGGGCTAGGGATTAGGACAGGCCTCCCAGTCTGCATGTGTCTAGAGGTACAGTGAGCCTTGGAGCAGATGCTCTATTGACTCCCTGTGGGATCTTGGGCAAGTCACTTAACTCCTTTAGGAAACTCAGCTTATTCATCCATAAAATGAAGAAGACGACTGGAGGACCTCTAAGGTCCCTTACATTTTTATTTCCCACCTCTGGGCTTCTGCACAAGCTTTTTCCATCTTTGGAATTCTCTTCTTTCTTACCTCTGCCTCTGTGTACTCCTGACTTCCCTCAAGGTTTCACTCAAGTAAAACCTTCTATCAGAGAGGCTTTTAGGGATTCTCCCAATAGTTAGTGCTGCCAAAAGCCATAAATCATTTGTGTTTATTTTGTAAATATTTTATGTATTCTGGGTGGATGTGGCTGCATACTGACTCCCTTTCCCTCCTCCTTCACTCATAATCCTTACCTCTTTGGGAGGGAAATCAGAGTCCTCATTCTGCTCCAACCACTTCCTTCTTCCATTATTAGTTGGGATAGTCCCCTCAACCCTGACTATTATCAGGGATTCACCAACTACATTTCTTTTGGTAAAATAAAAGACCACTAAATTGTGAATCGATCCAATGATTATGGGAAGCAATTTGGAACCATTCCCCCAAAGCTATTAAAGTGTGTATGCCTTTGTCCTAGAGATACCACTAGTAAATCTATAAATCCAAAGAAATCAAGGAAGGAGGGAAAAGACCCATATGTACAAAAACTTTTATAGTAGTTCCTTTTGTGGTGGAAAGAACTGGAATTTGAGGAGCTACTCATCATTTGGGGAATGGTTGAGCAACTCGTGATATATGAATATTATAGAATAATATTATATTGTAAGAAATAATGAAGGGGGATAGTTTCATCAAAAACTGAGGAGACTTGCTTGTATGTACGGATATAAAGTGAAGATAGAAGAACTAGGGGAATAATTTATATAATAAAAACAATGCCGTAAAGATAAATCATTTTGAAAAACTTAGAAACTATGATCAACGCAATGATCAACAGCAATTCCAGAGGACTTAGGATGAGCCGTACTATTTACTTCCACAGAGACTCAGAATACAGATTAAGGCATGTGATTTTTTTTGGACTTGGCCATTGTGGGGTTAATTTTGTTCAACTATATATGCTTTTATTTTTGTTGCTTTCTTAATTGAGGGTGGGTGTGGGAGGAGAAAATTTGGACCTGAAAATAAAATAAATTGAATTCTAAGAAAAAATAGAGGATGATCAGACTTTCCATCTGCTCTGTGGGCCACTAGCTCTTACCATCTGTTTGTCACTATAGCTTCCAGACCCCCAGGCATTGCAATCTGACCTGCTAATGCACCCTAGAGACCCTAGGCCTTTCCAGTCACCCTACAGCTGAACCCTTCTATATGTATTATATCCCTCAGTTAGAATATGAGCTTCTAGAGAGTTCCTGGCACATAGTAGGTACTTTCTATTTCCATTCCTTCTTTTTTTATTCATTTATTCACTATGATAAATATGAATGCAGGAATACTAATCAACCAAAGATATTATATACAACATAAACTTGTCATTCTAACTTAATGCTTAACATAATACTTAATTGGGATATAGATGTCATAGGTGTCCTTCATTTTGTCCCTTTGCTTCTCCATCATTATACCTAGTAATCAAAGGTGCCAGCAACAATATACCATTCCTCCTTTGCCCATGTCTTATACAACACCATACACAATGGATTATAATATTTCTTTTTTTTTTGCATTACAATATTTCTACAACAATATATGTTAATAGTACCAATAATACCTTCTCTCAAAGTTTGCTGGATGCCTCATACCCCCAGAGCCATCGAAAAGCTCCACTGATATTACAAGGCATAAAACAGCTCTCCTATCCTTTCCCTTTTGTATGACTACCTGGCCCCAATCCCAAATTGCTAATTAACAAGGGTCTGCAACTCTGTCTTAAAGGTCTTCCAATTTGTCTCGACTCATTGCACTTGGAAAGACATCTCATTGAGAGGGCATAGATGCATATCATAATTATGTTGTGCATTATAGGGGTTAACCTTGTGAGTCTTACTGTTCTTAAGAAGCTAGGATGCTAAATCTTAGAAGAAATGTGGAGCAGAAGCCAGAGAACTCACTTGTTCACCCAGATGACCTAGGTTCAAATCTCACATTTGACACATTACCTATATGACTGGACAAGTTAATTATTTAACCTCCCTGAGTCTCAATTTCCTTATGGGTAAAATGAGTGGGTTGGACTAGCTGGTCTCCAAGGACCTTTTCAGCTCTAAATCTATGAATGGCCCAGACTATGACATTTCCTCCCAAACATGGTCAATGCTCAGCTTTTGTAGGGGTGAGGGTAATGTTTATAGAAAACAGTGTAAAAGTCAAGAATGTGAAGATGATACGTTGAACCTATGGAAAATATGGGATTAGATTCCTGTTGCCCTCCCAAACCCAAATCTTTTGCTAGAGACTGCTGAGGATGCACTTTTCTGCATGCAATTCTTTATAACAAAACATTAATTCTGATTGCTGCCCCCCCACCCCATCTCTGCTTTTTTTTTGTGGCATAGGGGCTTTCATAGCTTGATGAAACTATGAGTTATGGCCATGCAGGGTTACCCAAGATGGACAGGTCATAGTGGAGACGAAAGGTGATGCACTGGAGAAGGAAACAGCAAACCACTCTAGTATCTTTGCCAAGAAAACCACATGAACAGTACTAAAACGATGAAAGAGATGACATCGGAAGATGAGCCCCTCAGGTCAAGAGGTGACCAATATAACGTGAGCTTGGACAGACTTAGAAAGATAGTGGAAGATAAAAGGGCCTGGTGCGCTCTGATCCATAGGGTCATGAAGAGTCAGACAGGACTGAACGACTGAACAACAACAATTCTGATAATATGCATTGTTTCCTAACATGGTAATCATGAAATAACCCATGAAATGCAGTATGCAAAATAAAATTGGTAATATGCAAAACAGTTTTTCTCCCTAGTAATTCCCTGGAATTCTGTGACCTTTCGTGGTAACATCTCAATGAAAAAGAACAACAACAAACCAGCGATTTCAGACCATACCATATTGCTGCGAACCTCTCTGCCTTGGCTGCCCTCTGAAAACCAAGGGAGAGTTTGCTGGGACTTTAGTGGCTGCTGTCAGAAGATACTGAGACCAGCAAGCTCCTGACATCACCTCCAACACGCTGAATGAACCTGGAGCTCTTTACTCTGCAACAGGAGGGTTAGCGAGACCCACTCCACAAACATGCCTCTCATTTTTTTCTCTACTACATATAGATGTGAATGTGTGTGGTTGCCGATTACGAAAGCGAAAATGAGGTTACTAATAAAATTGTGAGAATGCTTGAAGTTGTGAATTGATCTGTACTACTTAGTAATAACTACCATATGGCATTTCTCTGAATAGAATACAAGCTCCTTGAGGGCAAGAATTATTTAACTTTTGTCTTTGTGTCCCCAGTACCTAGCACAGTGCCTGGAATGTAATAGACACTTTATTATAAAGTGCAATTCCTAATCAGAAACTCTAGAATATGGAATTCTATGGTAGCATATCAGGGACTCAGCCCCTTAATGACTGTTTCTGCAATGGCTTAGTATCTCAGCAACACAGAGCCAAATTTAAAGTAAATGTCCGTAGCAATCAGTGCAAATCTCTACCCCCTCTCCAAGGAAATGGGCCTTGTGCAAGGTGCTGATGGTTTTCCTCTGATAGTCTGGCCAGAGCTGGAATTCAAGCTGGATCATGTGCGTGACGAAAGATGCGTCAGTTGGCTCTCATGCATCTCCTCTGAACCTTCCTCCACATCCACTCTGCTGATGGGACCACTGGGCAAGGGACAGAGAGGCTTCTTGGGGTAGCTTCTGTTAGAGGTCTACTCCACTGTCTGTCTCTGACATTATGTGCTCCTCTTTGAGAAGGGGGCATTAACATAAGATACATAAATGGCTGAATGGCAACCTCATCCTTCCAAAGAGTCTTGTCCCTTTGTGCCATTGGCTGGATATGGTCCTTTAATTAGTATAAATACCACCTCCCAGGTCTCCTCCTTGACATGTCTTATTACTAGTACATGACTTGCTCCACACTCAGCCCTCTGGACTGATTTCCCTTCTTTCCATCTCATATAACCCGTCACTGGTTAGAGGGTGGCAGTGACCAGTTCTGAATGACTGTTCGTGTTCCTCTTACTTCTTCAGGGAGGTGACAGTACTTTTGGTTTACAATTTTAGAAAGCACCAGAAACTTCATTGGCTTTTATTTAATGATAACTATAATAGCACCTTACGTTTCCACAGACTTTAAGGTTTATAACGTGCTTTACAAATATTATTTCATTTTCTCCTCACAACAATACTGGAAGGTAAGTGCTATTATTATCCCCATTTTACAGACAAGGAAACTCAGGCAGACAGAGGTTAAATGACTTGCCCGGAGTCACACAGCTACTAAGTGTCTGAGGCCAGATCTGAACTTGGGCCTTCCTGACTCCAAGTCCAGAGCTCTGTCCATCTGGCTTTCATTTTACCTATATAATCAGAATGGCTCACATTCTGGATTTGGAAACCAATATGGGGGTTGCGCTAGTTAGCCAATATAGCTTTTCTTATAAAAAACCATTAAGGGTGGGTGAAATCACTACAGGGTACAATCTGGGCCTCACTGAGAGGCACATCACAATGGTTCTTTCAGGTATGGACCCCCATATGCTCTCAAAAAGGGGCCCAGGTGCCTTGGGCCCTGGGCCTGAATCACTGTCACCTTTGCATCAGTCTGGGAGCCTCTTGAATATTAGGTCATTGGCCCTGTCAACTGTGACAACCTTAAATAGCCTCAAGTCCCTGGGAGAGGGGGTAGCTTAGGCTCTAAGGTTTGGATTTTGCCTCTGAAGCTTATTTCATGTGTGGTCTTGGGCAAGTCACTTCACTTCCTTGAGCCATTTGTAAAATGTGGGGATTGAACTAGATGTCCTCTGAAGTCCCTTCCAGTTCTAGATCCTGTGATCTAGGATCTTGTGAACAGCTTTGCTCTAAATGAGCATGGAGAGCCCTGCCTTCATTTGCCAGTAGCTCTGGGCTCTTAATTCAGCTAACATCAGGGTACAGGTGAGGGGTAGAGGGAGTGGAGCCAGCCAGCTGGCATTGTTTCTGCTTTGTTGGCAGTGCTCTTCCTCCTCTCCAAGTGGGCTTTCTGCCTGTTCTGTTTTAGAAGCACCCTTGTGGGTTGTTGATTGATTTTCTCCTCAGGGAGCCTTTGATTTTGAAGCCAAACCCACAGTTGCAGGTAAATCAATCTTGACTCACACTCTGACTTCTTGGTCACGCTCCAGTTTTTATACGGCTGATGCATGGGTTCTACTCTCACCCCAAATGCTACATTGGAAAGTACATCACTTCCCCTGACCCCACTTCCACAGTTATCTTGATCTAGGCCAGCATGTCCATCAGAGGTTCCCTTCAGTCCTCAAGGGAAGCCCTTTAACTGTTGGTTCATTATAGACTGGAAGTGATGCTCCTAGGGACATAATATAATGGTGTGTATGTGTGTCTTTGCATGTTTGCACATGTATATGTGCGTGTGTATATACACGCATGTGTGTGCACAACATGCATGTGGGCCAGACTTCTAGGCATAACTCACCTAACATTCCTAGTTCTCTTAACCACGGTATTTTCTCCTCCTCTGTTTTCCTGGGAAGGACAGGCTATCCAAATAGCCATCATTGGTCACTGTTTAGTCCAGGCCTGGAATCTCCTAGACAAACCAGTCGATAAGAAGGGTATACAATCATGGTCACAGATTGTGAATATTGGAAGGGTCCTCAGCCACCATGTAGACCAAGTCATGAAAAGAATCCCTGCTCTAATATACTTGACAAGTAATATACCTGCTTGAAAACTTCCAAGGACAGGGAGCTCAAAATCTCTCCAAACAGCCCATTGTACTTTGGGATAGCACTAAGTGTTTACAAGTTTTTCCTGATATCACATCCAAGTCCATTGTTCCTGATTTTACCCTTTAAACTGAGCAAAGTCCCTGTAGTCAAGTCTGGTCAAGTCTGCATGGAAGCCCTTCAAGCGCTTGACCACAGCCATCATTCTCCCCTGAATCTTCTTGAGTCCAGGCTAAGTATCTCAAATTCCTTCCAGCGATTCTCATATGGTATGGACTCAAGGCCTTTTACTATCCTGGTGGCTTCCTATGAATATTCTCTACCTTATCAATTTACTTCTCAAACTGGGGTGCCCAGAACTGAACACAATACTCCAGATGAGGACAGAGTTCAGTGGTACTATCACCTCTGTTTTTCCAGGAGTGATGCTCCTCTTAATGTAACCCAGAAACGTGTTAGCTTTTTTGGCTGTCACCTAATACTGTTGACTCATGTGGAGCTGGTAGTCCACTGAAACCACCAGATCTTTTTCAGAACTGCTGTCCAACCATGCCTTCCTTATCTTGTGGAATTAATTTTTTTGTACCCAAGCTAGAAACCTTACATATATCCCTACTGAATTTCATCTAATTAGATTCGTCTCAATGCCTGTCAAGATCCTTTTGGATTCTATCATCCTGTGTGTGTCACTGGTGACTCCCATTGTGTGTCACCTACAAATCTGATGAATATACCATCTATGTCTTTATCCAGGCATTGATAAAAATGTTAAATAGCCTGGGGCTAAACGCACATCATTAGGATATTACACAGGAGACCACCACTACTCTTTGAATTTGTCTATTCGACCAGTTCTGAATCAACAGATGTGGGGAAGAGTCAATGAAAAGACACAGAGATAGGAGTTAGAGCATTGTATCTGAGGACCAGCAAGAAAGCCAGTCTGTCTATAGGATAGAATGAAGGAAGGGGAGTGATGTCTAGCCAGCTTAGAAGTGTTAGGTTTGGGCCAGGATGTGATGAGTCAAATGGAGGAGTTTATACTTGATCCTAAAGTCAATAGGGAGCCATTGGAGACTATTATCAGGGCAATGACACGATCAGACTTGTCCTCTAGAAAAATCACTTTAACAGTCATGTGGAGGATGGATCAGAATGGGGTTAGAGCTGAGGTAAGGAAACCAATTGGAAGAATATTGCGATATTCCAGTTGAGAGGTATCTGAACTAGGGTAGTGGCCATGTGGACAGAGAGAAGGTGATGGATCCATCTCCCAACCCTGGGCATTTTCACTGGTTGTTTGCCAAGCTAGAGACTCTCTCCTTCCTTATCTTGGCTTCCTGGCTTCCTTCAAGTCTCAGCTAAAGTCCTACTTTATGCAAGAAGCCTTTCCCAGTACTTTTTAACCTTAGTGTCTTCTCTCTGTTGATTATCTCCAATTTATCCTGTATATATCCTGTTTACATAGCTATTTGCATGTTCTCTCCCCCATTAGACTATAAGCTCTTTGAGAGCAGAGGATTTTATTTTTTGCCTTTCTTTGTATTCCCAATGCTTATCATGGTGTCTGTTACATAGTGGATGCTTAATAAATATTTATTGACAGATGTCATGGAGGTAGAAATAAAATTTTGCAACTGATTAGATATGAGGGAGATTGAGGAGTTGATAACACCAAGTAACTAACTGAAAGGAAGGTAGGATTATTGATAGAAATAGAGAAGTTTAGGAGAGGAGTGTGTTTTGGGGGGAAAGAACTCATGTTAAATTTAAGATTACTAAGGAAGATCCAGTTAAAAATGTCCAAAAGACAGTTGGAGATGCTCAGCTGTTGTTCAGGAGAGAGAATAGGGCTTTGGAGAATATATGTGTATGTATGTATATATATGTATATACATACATACACACACACACACATATATATATATATAGAAAAGGAGAGAGATTATATATGTAGCCAGACAGATATATAGATACATAGATATAGATATATCTGGGTATCATCTGCATATAAGGGGATAATTAAGCCCATGGGAACTGATGAGGTAACCAAGTGAGAAGGTGTAGAGAGAGAAAGAAGAGAAGAGGCCCCAGGACAGAGCTTCATATTATACCCACAGTTAAGGGGATTGACATGGAAGATGAACCTGCAAAGGAGACAAGAAAAAATGGCCAGACATGTAGGAGATGAACCAGGCGAAAGCAGTGTCAAGAAAATCTAGAGACATGTCAGTTGACTATAAGCTCCCTGAGGCCAGGAACAGTTTCACTTTTGTCTTTCTATTTTTGTCACCTAGCAGTGTCTTTTTGCACATAATAGGTCCATCACAACCATGTGTTTAACTGAACTGGTATTATTACTACACACTTAGGAAGCAGCAGTGGTGGTAATATGTAGCAAGAATTCTGTTCTAGGGGATTTGGAGTTACTAGGCAGAACATCATAGATTTAGAGCTAGAAGGGACCTTAAAGGTTACCTCATCTAACCCCTACTTCACAGAATTGTTGAGAAATAGGAGACAGAAATGTCTGTGTCAGCCCAGAATCTGGAAATCGAAAATTCCCCTCTGTTATCCTGTCTTTCTACTTCCTGGATCACTCTTGCCAATCAGGTTATTTGTTTTTTGTTCTTTGTTTTACTCCTGCCCTCTATCCTTCTTCCATTTTGTTAGTCCATTATCCCTGTTCTGGTGTCACTTCCTTTGCTCCCTAGAACCTATATTTGAAAAGGTCAACTAGGAGCTTGTAGCCATAATGGCTTTTGTTTTCTTTGAATGGCTCAGCTTGCCTCATTGAGCCTCTGGACACTGTGGCTTGCTCTTCCGGGGCAGGAGGCCCGGGGAGCATGCCGGGAGGCAGACGGCTTCCTGTGTGGGGAGTCATGGGGCTGGCTGAGGGGAGGTGTTAGCTCCAGAACCTGGTCTACCCTAGGGGGAGGAGCCAACTCAGGAACCAATCGGCCCTGGTCATTTGGGCGGAGCTTGATGATGTCAGAAACCCTATAAGAGGGGAGAGGACAGCTTGAAGATTCTTCCTCTCTTTCCTTTTCCGGTTGGAGCCAGAGGCAGTTACAACCACCGTTACAGAGGCAGTTACGACCGTTACATCGTCAGTTTCAGTTGCAGCTTCAGTTTCAGAAACAGACACAGCTGAGGCAGGAGCTGCCAGCAGCAGAGCTGATCTACGGGAGGAAGCTGAACAAAGACTTCAGTCCAGTGGGTAATCTTATTACCATCAAGGGGGAAACATGATTTTGCTTTACGCAATCATGTTTCTCTGTAGCCTCCTGGTTACTCTTTCAAGGCGTACTTATTGGGCCTGGAAGATTATGACCAACATATCAAAATGGGGTTGCTGGTTCATGGGTTGGTTACTGTTGAGCCTAAATAAATGTTTTGATTCTTCTGCCTTCTACTTTGAGAGTTTCTTCTATCCGGCGATTCCGAACCTTTCAGACATGTTTATGATCCTCTTTGAGATTATAAACTCGGCCCTCCTGATACATTTGGCGTCACGAACAGGATCGCTAGGTATAAGATCTCTATTTAGAAGCAGAACAATTCCAGAGGAAGAGATGAATATCCCAGGATGGGAGGATCCATTTTATTCCTCCCTAGCAAAAGAATTGGCTAAAAAAGCTGGACCCTGTGAAAACTGGGAACCAAGGCTACGGAGAGGAGATCCTAAGGATTTGGAAAAGTGTTTACGAGAAGTTGGGATTCAGTCAGGGGCATCACTATCTAGGCAAAGCTGGATAGTGTTATCAGCCTACCGGCTAGTATACAAAAGATTGAGATTAAGTGAAAGACATGGGGGCACTCTTACCCCACAGGAAGAAGAGGAATCTCAGATAGCAGGAGACCAAACTGACTCAAATGAGAACTTTTCTATTAATGTGGCTAAGAGCAACAGGAGACCAAAAAAGCCCAGAGTGCATTTCAACCCAGCCCAGAAAGAGCCTGACTGCCTGCTTCGTCCTAGCCATGGTGGCAGAGGAAGTGAGTGGGGAGAGAATGAGACAATGTTAGGGGCTGAGGCACAAAACACTACTGGGGTTCAGGATGTGCCTCACACAGAGAATAGGAGATGGTTAAATGATCAGACAAGGGCTCGACCCATACAAAGGAGGAAGACAGAAACCTGAGGTGAAGATTCAGTTACAAGGGAAATTCAGGAAGATTTCTCACCGCAAGAGGTCACAGATATTTTGAGTAGATTCAGCCAAAGAATAGGAGAACCATTGATATCTTGGATGGTAAGACTCAGTGATCAAGGGGCCGGTGGAATATCAGTAGATGGGACAGACTGCATGAGATTCATAGGTATCAGCCATGATCCTCTAGTTCAACAAGCTTTTAGGGAACATCATCAGCAAGGAGATGGTGATAGCAAGACTACTCTGTTGGCATTAGCCGCTGTGGGATGCAATAAGAGATATGATACTGATTCTATGTGGCCCACTGAGCACAGACCCTGGTATTCACTTAGAGATTGTATCATGAGACTAAAGGAGGAGGTAATGAAGACTGCCATTATGATAGGAACTGCAGACAAATATTACAATGATCCAATGGGACTGTCTCATAGGAATTTAATAATTAGGACAGCTCCCCCTGCTTATAAACAACTAATTTTGAATTTATTGCTTGGAGAAGTAGGGAGCCGTCTTGCAACAGTGATAAATAAGATTTTACAGTTATATGACTTAGGTGACTGGGGAAGGGATAGATCTCCTCGAGAGAGAAGAGTGTATAACCAGCAAACTTGGCGCCAAAGGAGAGTAACAAGGAAAGAAATGTTTACTACTTTATTGAGAGCAGGGGTAGGTTTTGAAATGATAGATGGAATTCCAACCAATGAATTATACAGAATGTATAGAGGACTTCATAACACGAGAGATAGGGAAATCAGAACTGCTCCTGCAAATGCTACAGATGTTGAACCTTCAAACCCAAGTGAATCATATGAAAGGGAATACTAGGGAATAGGCCGAGCCCCAGTCCAAATTAAGGAAATACACAGGCTGGATTGTAGACCTCACATTAACTTGACCATATATTGGAAAAATGGGTCAAGTACGGTAACTGAGGCATTAATAGATACTGGGGCCGAGGCCACCCTTATTTATGGAAATCCAGACAAGTTCAGCCATGGAACTCCTATTACCATCACAGGACTAGGAGGGACTGAAATATCAGCCAGACAAGTTAAATTGATGATGAAAATTGGACAGTTGCCCAAGAAAGAATATAGTGTGGTTATTGTGCCTATTCCTGAATACATCATTGGAATAGACATTTTGAAGGGTATGACCTTAAATTTACCTGAAGGGAAATACCAATTTGCTGTGAGGAAAATAGGCATTAATGCAGTCTTAGTGGGGAAAATCAAGATGGATCCAATCACTTTGCCCGAACCTTCTGAAGTAATTACTTTGAGGCAATATCGTGTGCCAGGTGGGCAAGATGAAATTGCCAACACTATAAGAGAATGTGTTGAGGCAGGAGTGTTAGTCCCTACAACTACTCAATGGAACAACCCTGTCTGGCCAGTCCGAAAGTCAGATGGAACATGGAGGATGACAGTAGATTATAGACAGCTGAACAAAGTGACTCCTCCCTTGTATGCTGCTGTCCCAGACACAGTTACTTTAATAGAGAGAATACAAAAACGTGAAGGGACTTGGTATGCAGTTATTGATTTGGCCAATGCCTTCTTTACAATCCCAATAGACCCCAAGCAATGGAATCAGTTTGCTTTTACTTGGCAAGGCCGACAGTATACATTTACACGCCTGCCGCAAGGATATATTCATAGCCCAACTATTTGCCACAGGATTGTAGCTGAACATTTGGATGAATTAAAGTTACCTGGTGTACAGCTTACACATTACATAGATGACATCATGATACAAGGAAAGAATATAAAGGAGGTGGAGGAGAGTTTAGTATTATTAATTGACCATATGAAAAGCAAAGGATGGGAAATCAACCCCGCAAAGGTTCAAGGGCCAGCTCAAACTGTAAAATTCTTGGGGATACAGTGGAATAGAGGACTGCGAGAAATTCTCCCACAAGCTCGACAAAAAATCCAGGATTTTCCCACCCCTACCAATAAGAAAGAGGCCCAAAAGTTCATAGGGCTGTTTGGTTATTGGAGACACCACATCCCACATTTGGGACAGATTTTAAAACCCTTGTATAAAGTCACCAGAAAGAAATATGAATTTGACTGGGGACTTGAACAAAGTAGAGCTTTTGAGGAAGCAAAGGCTGCTATTCAATTAGCTCTAGACTTATGGCCTATGCAAAATGGGCCAGTGGAGTTACAAGTGACTGTACAAGATGACTATGCAAATTGGAGTCTGTGGCAAAAACAACAAAGCCGAAGTGTACCTTTAGGCTTTTGGTCAAGGAAACTACCCTCATCTGGAGTGCAATATACACCTTTTGAGAAGCAGCTGTTAGCTGCATATTGGGCTTTAGTAGAAACTGAGCAACTAACTCTGGGTCATGAAGTGGTATTAAGGCCTGGAATTCCAATTATGACTTGGGTAATGAGTACCCCAGCTTCTCACAGAATTGGACATGCACAAGAGGCAAGCATAATCAAATGGAAGTGGTATATTCAGAATAGGTCCAGAGCAGGCAAAAATGGAGTTTCTGCTCTACATGAATCTGTGGCGAACATTGATACTGAGAGCAATGAAAAGCCCCTTGAATCTAAGCAACAGATGGTACCATCCTTAGTGAAATGGAATAATGGATATGACGGACTAAATGAAGAACAGAAGAAACATGCTTGGTTTACTGATGGGACAGCAAAATATTTAGGACAGAAGAGACATTGGAAAGCAGTAGCCTATAACCCCTGTACAAGGAGAACTCTGGAAAGTTCTGGGATAGGTGGAAGTAGCCAATATGCTGAACTGATGGCAGTGCATCAGGCCATCAGAGCAGAGAAAGGAGGACAGTGTCATATATTTACTGACTCGTGGGCGGTAGCTAATGGATTAGCTACGTGGATGCCTATATGGAAGAATCAGAATTGGGAGATTCATGGCAAACAAGTTTGGGGTAAAGAGTTATGGGAAAATATATGGGACATGTCTTTGGTTACAGATCTGTCAGTTTTTCATGTTGATGCTCATGCAACCCTGACCACACCAGAACGTGAGTACAATGCACATGCGGATCGACTAGCAAAGATTGCTACTGAATGTATTGTCCCTACTCCGACTCCAACTGATGACCCAGCCTTAGCAAGATGGGTCCACCAGACTGCTGGCCATTTAGGGGTCCAGGCCACCCATCGATGGGCACAGGATCGAGGTATCAGTATTTCTCATGCGTTGTTAAAACAAATAACAGAGGAGTGTTGTATATGCCAATTAGAAAAAGAACGAACTCTTCCTAGGATAGTTACTGGAGAAATAGCAAGGGGAAAAGTTCCAGCCCAAATTTGGCAGATAGATTATATTGGCCCACTACCCCAGGATAAAGGATGTAAATATGTATGTACGTGTGTTGACACCTATTCAGGTGTACTAGTGGCTTGTCCTTATAAAGACGCAACTCAGAAAAACACCTGTAAAACTCTAGATATTGTAAGTTTATATTATGGAACCCCAATGCAGATTCAAAGTGACAATGGGTCACATTTCAAGGGCAAAGAAGTGAAAAGATATTGTGTGTTGAATAATATAGAATGGATATATCATATTCCATATTACCCACAAGCATCTGGGCTAATTGAAAGAATGAATGGATTGTTGAAAGAACAGCTGAGAAAATTAAGCTCAAATAATTCATATCGACATTGGAAGGATAATTTGTCTATTGCCTTACGTAATTTGAATAATAGGCCCTTAGGGGGGAGTACACCTCTAGCCAGAATGATGACCCCAAATCTGCAGATCAGAGAACAGCAAACATGTGAGATTCAAAACATTGAATTTTGGACTGTGAGGGAAGATGTCCCACTACCAAGTCCAGGAACACCTGGTTCAGCAGGATATGATTTACATTGTATAGAGAATTTTAGGTTAAATAGGAAAGAGATAAGAAAAACCCCTACTGGAGTATGTATGAGAATCCCCAAGAATCATCTTGGATGGATATTACCTAAACCAGGATTAGCGGCTCAAGGAATACATGTATTGGCTGGAGTGATAGATTCTAATTATCAAAAAGAAATTGTTGTGACACTCCAGAATATGGGTAAAAAACCTGTACAATTTTGTAGAAATGATAGGATGGTTCAAGTCATTATTATCCCCTGTGAAAAAATACCCTTTGTGAAAACTGACCCTCCTCCCAAAATAACTACTAGAGGGGCAAAAGGGTCTTGCTCCATTGATAGAATAAAGTCAGGAGCTAAGGTATGGGTAAAACGGAAGCCAGATGATATTCCAAAGGCTGCAGAAGTTATAGCCCATGGGAAGGACAACACTGTAACAGTTGTCTATTCAGGGGAAAATAATTACCAAATCGTACCCCTGAACCATATATTTTACCGTGAATAGGTTATAATAATAGATTCACAGACTATTCTTTTTGTCCTTTGTTTTGGCTAACCTTGTTGCTAGTTTTGTTTCCTTCAGGCTTAAGCACCCTGCACTTTCCGGTGACTGCCTAAGCATGTAGTATTCTTGGAATTCCTGCCAGCTCGTTAAAGAAATGACCTCTGGAATGGGACTTTTTGGGGGCAGGGCCATCTCTACATCCAATTTCAGCATGAAGAAGCTATGGAAAATGAGACCTTCACCCCTCACCCCAAGATTTTGAGCCCCAATAGTTCAAGGGGGGGGGTGGAAATGATGATAGTGTTCTGTTTACTTATTTTGTGTTATCCTTGCTGTGTTGTTTTATTGTTATGATATTATTGATCCTATGTAATGGATACAAGGATTTAGGGGTGGACATTTGAATTATTAATAATTATTTTGGGGATGATTGATTGAAGAGATTATCTTGCTGGGACCTAGGGGTGGATCGCATTTGAATCGTTAAACCAATGTTTAGGAATGTCACCAAATGATATGTTTTGCTTTATAATGAATGATATGTTTTAGTTTCCTTTGTAATTGAATCACAATGTATGTTCTAGGATACATGGCTGATTAGATTATGTATCCTATAACAAGGGGTGGAATGTAGCCATAATGGCTTTTGTTTTCTTTGAATGGCTCAGCTTGCCTCATTGAGCCTCTGGACACTGTGGCTTGCTCTTCCGGGGCAGGAGGCCCGGGGAGCATGCCGGGAGGCAGACGGCTTCCTGTGTGGGGAGTCATGGGGCTGGCTGAGGGGAGGTGTTAGCTCCAGAACCTGGTCTACCCTAGGGGGAGGAGCCAACTCAGGAACCAATCGGCCCTGGTCATTTGGGCGGAGCTTGATGATGTCAGAAACCCTATAAGAGGGGAGAGGACAGCTTGAAGATTCTTCCTCTCTTTCCTTTTCCGGTTGGAGCCAGAGGCAGTTACAACCACCGTTACAGAGGCAGTTACGACCGTTACATCGTCAGTTTCAGTTGCAGCTTCAGTTTCAGAAACAGACACAGCTGAGGCAGGAGCTGCCAGCAGCAGAGCTGATCTACGGGAGGAAGCTGAACAAAGACTTCAGTCCAGTGGGTAATCTTATTACCATCAAGGGGGAAACATGATTTTGCTTTATGCAATCATGTTTCTCTGTAGCCTCCTGGTTACTCTTTCAAGGCGTACTTATTGGGCCTGGAAGATTATGACCAACATATCAAAATGGGGTTGCTGGTTCATGGGTTGGTTACTGTTGAGCCTAAATAAATGTTTTGATTCTTCTGCCTTCTACTTTGAGAGTTTCTTCTATCCGGCGATTCCGAACCTTTCAGACATGTTTATGATCCTCTTTGAGATTATAAACTCGGCCCTGTCCTACTCTCTCACTCTTTTGCCCTCTGCTAGTCCCTAACCTTCCACCTTCAGGCCTACTTAACTCCTACATAACCATAACAACTGGGTCCATTACAAATGTATATTGTCTAATCTCACTTTTATTCATATTAAACTCCTTATTATCATCCCTGAAGTAGCTATTCAAAACCTTTACCTCAGTCTAACAGCTCCTAAGGTCACCTAAACAAATCAGAAGATAGGAGTGGGAAGGATATTAGAGATCTTTTTATAGCTGAAGAAACTGAGGACTAGGGAGATTAAAATGCCCAAAGTGACACTGACTGTTAGCAGCTAGACTAGGAGTCAAATTGAGGTCCTTTGAATCCAAATCTAATTTCTCTTTCTACTACACCATGCTGCCTCTACTGACAAGTCAAGGACCAAAGAGGCTGCTTGTATGACCTCCTTCATCTTCTCAAAACCCCTCCACATCGTCAGCAGTTCTCTCCTCCTCTGCTCAAGTTTGTGATGCGGAGGTGCCAAAGCGAAGTCCTTTACACGTGTCCTTAATTCTGTCCTCCTCCTATCTCCTCTGGTACCTTGCTTCAAAATCTTTCTTTTCTTCCTTCCTTTTCCTTTCTTTTTCTTTCTTCCTTTCTTCCTTCCCTCCCTTCCTTCCTTTTCTTCCTTCCTTCCTTCCCCTCTCTATCCTTCCTTTTCTCTCCCCCAGTCTTTAATGTTTTCATTATATAGAAACGCTGGTAATTGCTCAGTGTTTGGGAGGCTCCAAAGGAAAGTATGGGAGAGAAAAGGTATTAGACTGCCTACCAAACTGAAGGTCTACTGAGCCATTGTGCTGAGCTCATTGTTGTATGCCTGTGAAACCTGAATAGTCTACCAGCACCAAACTGGGAACCTGAATCACTTCCATTTGAATTATCTCAGGAAGATTCTGCAGATTGCCTGGCAGGATAAGGCACCAGACACTGAGGTCCTTACTTGAACTAAACTGCCAAGCATTCAAACTCTGCTTCAGAGAGTGCAACTTCGATGGGCTGGTCAGGTTGTTCGAATGCAAAATGTACGCTTGCCAAAAAGACTGTTTTATGGAGAACTCACACAGGGTAAGTGTTCACATAGTGGTAGAAGAAGTAATACAAGGGTATGCTCAAGGTCTCTTAAGAACTTTGGAATTGATTGTGTGACATGGGAGATATTGGCACAGGACTGCTCAGCATGGAGTGCCCACATCAGAGAATGTACTGTGCTCTACGAGCGAAGCAGAATTGAAACAGCTCAAAAGAAATGCAGGATGTGCAAATTTAGAGTATCTACTCCAAATGTTCCCATGGAGTATTTGTGCCTGACCTGTGGAAGAGCATTCCAAACTCATATTGGTCTGATCAGCCACAGTCAGACACACTGAAACTTGACTCTGGCATAGTGATGTCATTTTGGTCCTCTTTGAGAACGAAGGACAACAACCAACCAACCAAGCCAATATAATAAAAATGACAATGATACCTAAATTAATTATAAATATTTATAAGTAAATATCAATTTACTTATTCAGTACTGTGCCAATTGGATTACCAAAGGAATATTTTATACATCTAGGAAAATAATAACAGATTCATCTGGGAGAGCAAAAGGTCACAATTTCTTGGGTAATCATTTTAAAATAGTGAGAACAAAGGGAATTTATCAGTACCAGATCTCAAACTGTACTACAAAGAAATAATGATGAAAATGATTTGGTACTGGTTTTAAAAAGAGAGAGGTAAATCAGTAGAACAGATTAAGTATACAACATACAGAAGCAAACAGCATAATTGTTTAATAAACTGAAGACCACAGTTCCTGGGAGAAGGACTTATTATTTGACAAAAACTGCTGGGAAAACTGAATGGCAGATGGTCAGAAATTCACAACATACACCAAGATAAGCTCCAAATGAATATATGGTCTAGATATAAAAGGTCACACCATAAACAAATTCAAAGAACAAAGAAGTTATTTTTTAGATCTACAAATAGGAGAAGAGTTTGTGGCAAAAAAAAAGTGACAGAGGGGATCACACAAAATAAATTGGATAATTTTTGGTTAAATAAAATTAAAAATCTTTTGCACAAACAAATCTAATGTTATAAAAATTAGAAGAGAAACAGGTAACTGGGGAAAATATTTGCAGCAATTTTCTTCTAATAAAAGTCTCATATTTAAGATATGTAAAGGATTAGTTCAAATTTATAAGATTAAGAACCATTTCCCAAAAGATAAATGGTTAAAGGATACAATCAGTTTCCTTAAAAAAAAATTTTTTTTTTGAGACTAGGTCTTCCCATGTTCCTTGTTTGGAAGTACAGTGGCCACTCATATAGGCCCTATCCCACTTCTGATCAGCACTGGGGCTTTGGCCTGCTCCATTTCTAACCTGGGCTGCTTCACCTTCTCCTTAGACAGTCTGGTGGCTTCCCACTCCCAGGGAGGGATCACCACATTGGTGACATTCTTTAGTGCAGAAACCTCATTGGCTTGGCTCACTGCAGCTCAAAGGATCCACTCAATGGATCCACTGGCCTCATCCTCCTCAGAAGTAGGATAACAGGGTTTCACCACCACATCTGGCAACAAGCAGTTTTCAAAGGAAGAAATCCAAGCTATCAACAATCACATGAAGAAATGCTCTAAAATGCTAATAGAGACCTAAGAATTAAAGGAACTTTGAGGTCCCCCTTCACACTTATCAGGCTGACAAAGGTGACAAAAAAGAAAAATGATAAATATTGGAGGAGTTATGGGAAAATAGTTACATTAGTGCATGGTTGTTTGGGCTCTGAATTTGTCCAGTCATTCTGGAAAATTATTTGGAACTATTGTCCCAAAGTTACTAAAATGTGCATGCCCTTTGACCCTGATATATCACTACTATGTCAATACCCCCAAAGGAAGAATAGAAAGATGTATATATGCAAAAAAAAATCATAGTAGTTCTTTTTGTGTTAGCCAAAAATTAGGTGTCCTCCTAGTGGAGAATGGCTAAACAAATTGTGGTAATATGAATGTAATTGAATATTATTGTACCATAAGAAATTATGAAATGGACAGTTTCAGAAGAAATTGGAAAGACCTCTCTAAATTGATAAGTGAAGTGAGGAAAACTAGGAGAATAATTTATACTGTAATAACATTATAGAGAAAAACAACTTTGAAAGACTTCAGAACTGATCAATGCAACGATAAATCACCAATCCAAAGGATGAAATGTGCTGCTGCTCATCCTACCAGAGAGCTGATGAACTTAAATGAAAGTTCACGTTTTTGAATATGGCCAATGTGGGAATTTGTTTTGTTAGACTTTATAGCTATGTACTGAGGGCTTTATTTTTTTTTTTAATTTAAAAAATTGCTTGGAAGTAGTAAACAGAGTAATAAAAAAAAAAAGAGAAAAACATTTTTAATGAACTAGGTGTGAACGAGGCCTAGACATTTCCACTGGATCAATCAATTAAAGCCTTTGGATTAGGTTCAAAAAGTCCTTGGTCAATTTAGAAATCTTTGAGAGGGGCAGCTAGGTGGCGCAGTGAGTAGAGCACCAGCACTGGAGTCAGGAGAACCTGAGTTCAAATGCAGCCTCAGACACTTGACACACTTACTAGCTGTGTGACCTTGGGCACATCACTTAACCCCAACTGCCCTGCCAAAAAAAAAGAAAGAAATCTCTGAGAGTCACTGGATGAAATGGCACAGGAAGTGTATTTCAATTAGTTGAGGAGACTTTGGTCACACTCTGTGGGGCAGGTTGTGCAGGCCTGCTCCACGAGGATTGAAGATATGCCATCCCTAAAGAAAACTTCATGAGTACCCCATGAAGGGGAGAAAAGGACTTCTAGCAAGCAACCAGGACCCATGTAGGTCTTTTTTGATTTGTACTTCTTCTAATATATTCCTTTCAATATCCTCACCAGGAATCTTCTTCCAAATAACAATCAACAGTTAGTATCTTCCCAAATCAGTTCACTGAGGATAGGTGATCAAGCAGCTACCCTGAGATGGTACACCTATCTTGGAAGCAACCATGTGAGTTTAAGAGATTGAGAATTCCTGAATCCTCATCCTCAGTTGATGCAGGCTTCACCTACTCTAATTCTTGGAAAAGATAACCATTGTCAGAAGGATGAATCCAAACTGTGGCTTGCATTGCCAGAAGATATGGATGGGATTTGTTTGGCAGTACAGAGCTGAGGTAAAATGTCAATTCAGCAGTCCCACAGAATATTTCATATTTTAAGTATCAGCTTCTTGGGAGAGTATAACGATAGTTAGAAGTGATTTTTGTTGCTTGTTTAAATCTTTGCTAATATAGTTCTTGAGGTTTTTTTTTAAGACCTTCTTTTGTGTAAAGGAAACAAATAGCTACCCTATACCTGATTTACATTATATTATATTACATTACATTTACATATACATTATATTATGAATACCTTTTTATTTCCCCTTGCCTCTTTTTGAGGACGTAGTAGACTTGAGCCAAACCTAACCTTTAAGTAATTTTCCATGGAGCTCTAAGTTGAGGCATGTAAAGAGCCAGAGAGTTTGAGAAGGAACCTAATCCCTCATTTTAGAGGCTAGGCTCTCCCAGGACTGAACCTGGTCCACATATGCATGAGTTGGGGGCTGAAAGGGGCCTTTTAGTGGAGAGAAAGAGAGCAAGTGCTTTGGTTCCCCTGAGCTCAGCAGCAGATTTGTCACATCACTTTGGGAGCTAAGGAGCCTCCAAATATTACCAAAGGGAGAAACGAAATTGTGAAACCCTGGGCAGTGGCAATATTTATGCATGGATACACAAGAATTGAGGTTACCAGTTTTTTTTTTTCTTTGCCCTTCAAAGAGACTTTTAGTGGCCCTTCAGGTGCAAGAAACAGAGCTTTTTTGCAGTTGGACTGAAGCTTGCTGGGCTCATGCTACCATGTGGGTTGGTGGGAGGTACTTTGTGAATTAGAATTTTTAGGCTGCTAAAATCTAAGCCTTTCTCTGTGGACAGAAGACCAGTGTTGTAGAATAGCTTAGTCAGGGAGCAAAAGGGGAAACCAAAATGAGAAGAGCAACCCGGTGTTAGAGACTGTCAGCTATTGTGAAGCCAAATTGATTGGTCAGCCAAGGATGAGAAGACCAACATCTCTCCTTATGTTTCCCCAGCCCTCCCCATTTATAATCTGAGTTGTTAATAATAGGAGCTATGCACAGTTCCCACTAATTGCATCTCCATGATCTGTGAGTATGTACAGTTCAGAAAGCCTCTTTGCCACTTTTAAAAGCAGAGTAGTCTGGAAGAATTTGGAGCAATGCGTGGGTAAGGGCGTCCATATGGGAATGCTCTGCTTTAATTTTTGCACTTTCTAACAATGTGCCTATAGGATACTGATTGCTTGTGTCCTGTGAATAAAATTTGGCAGACTGGGGAAATTCTAGACGCAGGGTGGGGTTACAGCTATAGACTTTCTATTTTAAAAAATAATTTTGAGTGGAGGAGTCCTGGTCCTGTTTTCCAGAAGACATAGACTTTGAGGAAATTGTTTGGACAGTGTAAAGTCGAGGTGAAAGTGAGATGCCTATTTAAATGTTCTACCAACTGCTTTATATGTATTGGGGGACTGACCAATGAGGGCCCATTCCTTAGAGCATATTCAGATTTGACCCTCCTGTTGGGATATAGATAGTGCACTTGGTTTCTTTTCTTTTTAAAAAAATATTGTTAATTAAATTTAATTTTTTTCAATGGTCAAGCATTTATTTATTTTTCTTCCCACTAGGGAGAAAAAAAGCAAAAGCAAAACCTTTCTAACAAGCATACTCCAACAAAACTAATTCCTGTTTTGGCCATGACCAAAAATGTGTCTCATTCAACATATTAGTCCATTACCTATCAGGAGGTGAGTGGTATTCCTTATCAGTGGTCCTCTATAATCATCATTGCATTGGTCATAGTTCTTAAATCTTTCAAAACTGTTCATTTTTACAATGTTGATATTATGGTACAAATTATCCCTGTCTAATTTCAATCTAATACACGTAGGCTTGGCAAGCAAATGTAGGAATAATGTGTAATTTTTACATATTGTCCTATACACATTCTCCTTCTCCCCAATGCATTCAGTACCTTCCAAGGAGGTACATGAGTAAGGATAACTTATGTGCTTGGGATAACATAACTCTGGGATGACATAAACTTCTTTGATTGTCCCCTTTCTGTCTTGGGGACTGTCCATTAAAATTCCTTGAGCGATACAGCTTCTTTGTCGAACAGATACTTCTGTCTAGGCTGAGGTGATCCACACCTGACTGAAATCTCACTGGGCAAGACTCAGACAAACTAGCAGATAATCTAGTTGTCTTCTGGGATTCTCTGCTTTCAGGCTGTTCCTCTCCTCAACTGGATTTACTATTTAACAGCAAATATTGCCTCCATCACTTCTAGCTTCAAGCTTAGCTAATACAGTTCTGAACTCCATCCTTTCATTTACCTCTCTTATCTTTCTGGGTTCAGACACTGAACCTTCTCACCTTGGCCAATGGTTAGTAACTCAAATTTTTATCTTCTATTTAATAATTAGATTAATTGGTCCCATAGTCAGAGAACACTTCTGGTATCTGTGTTGTTACCCAATAGCGTCCAGCTCTTCATGACCCCGTTTGGGGTTTTCTTGACAAAGATACTGCAGTGTTTGCCATCGCCTTTGCTCGTTTTACAAATAAGGAAATTGAGGTAAACAGGGGTAAGTGACTTGCCCAGGGTCACACACCTGGTAAATGTCTGAGGTCTGGATTTGAGTTCAGGTCCAACTGACTCCGGGCCGGTACTCTATTCCCTGTGCCACCTAGCTGCCCTAGCATCCTATGTACTTCTTCCTCTACAATCACTAACTTCTCTTAAGTCAGAGCTCAGATCCCACCTCCATTGTGAAGACCTCCCTTATGTCCCTAGTTGTTTGTGGTCTCTTGATCAAATTATCTTAACAGAGGAAAAAAACAAATGGAAAACTAGTAATTTAGCGAATGAAACTAAAATATCAAGCCCACGACAGTAGATGCAATCTTCCGCGCCCCAGCCCCGCACCTGTCATTATTAATGTAGCATAGATTAAAATTAGAGTTGTAGTTACATATGCATGTGCCTCAGCCCCTCCTTACTGAATTGTAACCTCATTAGTCATATTAGTAACACGTATAACATTTCTGTAGCGCTTTCTTCCCGCCAATCCTAAAGTACGTAGCGTGTTATCCTTCCTGTTTTACAGATAAGCCGAGACCTAAAGCTAATTACCTGGTGACAGAGCGGTTAAGCGTAGTTAAGGTCATTTTTCCCCCTCCCATTTTTGCGCCCCACCCTCAGCCCACGGGGGCCAGCGGCCTGAGCCAAGTCCTGGCAGGGGTGTACAAGATGGAGCTGACTGCTAGGGCTCACCAGCGCCCCTGACTCCCGAGATCCCCTCCATCTCACTGCCTCTGAGCTCTTATCCCCAGCCCGCTAGCTTGCACCATTTCCCACCCCGTCCCTCCAGCCTTCGGTACGGACCGGGGGACGCCAGCCAGCCTCAGCTAAGCTGCAGGACCTGGCGGGGGCGGGGCCAGGAGGTGGGGGCGGGGCTCCGGCCGGGCCGCGGCGGTTTTCCCGCCGAACTAGGGCTGCAGGTGTGCGCTAGGGTCTCAGTTGCGGCAGCCCCCAGCCCCACTCCGCCCCTCTACCCCCTGTAGCCGCCATGCTGCCCGCCGCCTGCTCCCACAGGTAAGGGTCCCCACGTTGGACACACCGCCGTGCACACATTCTCCGGGGTTCTCTGGTGCTGGTAGCATTCTGACTATGTTCTGGGAACCCCGTAGCCTTCCAGGGCTCAGTCTGCGCGCGCAGGCGGGGGAGGGTGCTGGGGAAGAGGGGGCTCGTGGGAAAGGGGGGGGGTGTGAGAGGAAAGGGGAAGGGGAACTGAGGAAAGCAAAAGAGGAATGGCGAGGGGAAAGTGGGAGACTTGGGGAAAAGGGGAAGGGAAATGGGGGAGCGCGGAAGAGAGGAAGGGGGGGAAAGAAAGGGAGGGAAAGAAGGGGGCAGAGAAAAGGGGGAGAGGAAGAGGGAGGTACGTGGGGGACGAGGAGGGGGGCAGGGCAGTTGGAGGAAGGAAAGGGAGGGTCAGAGGGGAGAGCACTGACAGCTGAACGTCTGCTTGGGGTGGGGGGCTTGGCGCTGTGTTTCCAGGCTGGTCGCTGAGCTCCAAGGAGCCCTGGCAGCCTGCCAGAGGAAGGAGAAGGAGTTGGAAGAGTCCATTGCCCGCTGCCGAGTGTTGCTTCAACCCTGGTATCCCTGGGGAAGGGCATGGTTGGCCTGGGGCTGATCCTCCGCAGAGAGCCCCCGCCCTTGCCCAGACCCCGACTGAGCCGGGATCCTTTGAGGACTGGCTGCCTGTTGGGGTCCGGCACTGCAGCATCTGCACGGGTCGAGTCTTTAGTTTGTCCACAGACACTCCCAGATCAGGGGTATCTCCCCCAGAAGGGCCCCCCAGAGGAAGAGGGCTCCCAAGTTTTGCCCTTCTGAGTAAGGGGAGAGAGTTAACAAAATCATAGGCTTTTCGAGTCAGAAGAGACCTTAGAGGCCATCTAGTCTAACCCTGTTCGTTTTTTACAGATGAGGCCCTGAGGCCAGAAAAGTTCCTTGTCTAAAGTCGCATAGGATAGTAAATAGCAGAGGCAGTATTTGAACCCAAACCTGTCTCCAGATACAAGGCTTTTTTCATTACTGTGCTGAGCCTTCTCTAGTGATAAAGATTTGTTTGTAGGAACAGAAGGGGGACAAGAAGTGTGTGTGTGTATGTTAGGAATCGGGTGGAAAGGTCGCTAATCTTACAGTAACAAGATCTGGATTCAAATTCCAACTCTGACATACTAAGCAAATCATATACTCTCTTAGAGTTTTGGTTTCCTTGTTTGTCATAATGTTAAGAATAATTCTTATAGCAGCCACTTACCTCACCAGGGTGGTTGTGGAGAAAGCTCTTTATAAATTGTAAATGGTGAGGTATTATGGATTTTGTCTCTTCCTCCCAGGGAAGCTCCCTCTCCCCCAAGCCCTGAGCCAGCCGGGAGCACAGAGACTAAAACTGGTGAGCCTTGGTCTGGGGCTCTGAGCAGAGGTAGCCTCCCTAGGGTGGGCGCTGGTCTAGGTGGGGGTTGGACTTTGGGTGGGAAGGGGAGAGCCTCAGTTGGCCTAGCTGGTAGTGAACTGGGGCCATTCCTGGAAAGCAGCAAATTGGATGGGAAAGACAGATTGCTTCTTTGTCCAAGTCTGTAGGCATTAGAAGAGGGGAGCAGGTAAGATCGAGGGCAGGGGTTGAGTGGTGGGGGGTAGTCTTAAGGAGAACTCTTCCCTGACTTATAGCTTTCACAGCACATGAACCAACTCCCAAAGACCTCAAGGAAATGGAGCTGCTGACCCAGGCCCTGGAGAAAGCCCTTCGGGTCCGGAAAGGCATCTCCCAGGTCCAGTCAGAGCAGAGTGCCTCCAGTGGGAAAACTGTTCCTCCTCCGATCACTGCCCAAGAAGGCCCTGGGGCCAGGCCCAGAACTTCAAACCCAAAAGCTTATGCTCCAGCCAAGCTTCCAACTACCTCTCAAAGGGCCAGCAGTAGGCTGAAAAAGGCTGCCAGAGCCTCCTCCCATAGGGGCAAGGCCCCTGGAAATGCTCTCACACATGCCAAGCAGCCAGACAGCTCAGTGCCCATCAAGGGGCCAGCTCAGCTCTGCCCTCAGCCTTCCCAAGGCCAGGTCCCAGGGCTCCCAACTTCCACTCCAGTTTCAGTCTTAAAAGAAGCAGGTGCTACTGGACCAGAAGAAGTAAAGACCCAACCAGGTCTTACATCTGAGGCCTTCACACTCAAGGAGAATGGGTGGGTTTCCTGAAACCTGCAGTGTATGATTGAAGTTTTGGCAAAGGTGGCTGAGCTTTTATAGGCTTTCACCCACTAGACTTAGACCTTCTCTGGGGCCCACAGAATGAAGGGGGAACAGAGCTCTTGAGGAAAAGTTGAAACATACCTTTGGATAACATGTAAAGGTTAACAAGGACTTTGGAGGACCACACTGCCCAGGCCTAGTTCTATGCTCTCAGAGTACCTTCCAAGTGTTGTAGACTTGACTGCCTGACAATCCAAGGGGGATCCTTTTGGGTTATTTCCCCCTTTTCCCGCATATCCTGGAACAGAGATTTAGCTAGATACAGAGGTGCCAGGCTCTGAGCCATTATTTTCAGGTCACTCAGATTAAGCCATAAGATCCAGAGGCTCCCTGTTTACCATGAACCTTGATAAATTGGCACCAATGAGGTTGAACTTTTACTACCCTTAGGGCCAGGTCCACCTCGAGTTTTGCCTTGCTTCAGTGGCTCTAGCTAGAGTTGCCAGGTACTACAGGACCTGACTTCCTGCCACTGAGACACCTCTTCTCCCCAACTATGCCAGTCTTGGCCTTTTGTTCATTTCTGCAGTCTAACCCAGGGTGGCCTGGTCAGTGGGCCCCTACCTCCTCAGGGCTCTGTAGAGCTCCACTGATGACAGGAGTTTAGGGGGATGGAGATAGAGCTGCTCTCCCTAGGCTCTTGGCTAGAGGAGAACTCAGGTCTTGAGCATGGCAGGGAGCCCTGAGTGGTGATTGCTTTTTGCAGGACACAGCTGCAGCTGCCTCTGTTCTATAAGAAAATTGCTTCCAGGAATTCCAGGTGAGGTTTGCTCATTAGGCAGAAAGATTTGAGGCCCCTTAAGGATATCCACTGCCAGATGGGTAGCAGTGAGGCTCTCAGAAGCCTCAGGCCAAGTTCCAGTACTCTTGCTTCCGAAGATCTGAACCAGGGACACCCACTCCCATACGCTCTTAATATCTCCCTTTACTGACCTTTTCCGTAACTTTGCCCTTTGAAGAGGAAGCAGGCTCAGAAAAGGGGAATGACTGATTAAGGTCACATAATGAATTGTTAGCAGACTTGGCACTTCAAACCCAGGACTCCCAATTTCCCAGACCACAGCTTTTGCCAGTATTATATTGTGATTAAGAAGGTGTGTGTGGGTGGAGCCCCAATATTCCTTTTGTTCTTCTCTTGGGTCACTGGTGTCAAACTCTTCTCCAAAACTCCCTAGTACTAGATTAAAACCTAATTGGGAAACATTTAACAAAATAAATACAGTACAACATAGACAATGTTAATTTTCATGATTTTTGAAGCCAGTAGTAGCCAGCAGCAACTCATTCCTTTTTTTTTTTTTTTTTTTTTTGGCAGGGCAGTTGGGGTTAAGTGACTTGCCCAAGGTCACACAGCTAGTACATGTGTCAAGTGTCTGAGGCCGGATTTGAACTCAGGTCCTCCTGACTCCAGGGCCAGTGCTCTACTGACTGCGCCACCTAGCTGCCCCTCATTTTTTTAATTAAGAGATTTAAAGTTTAATTTGTACTTTCATGTGAGGAATTTGCATACAATTTACATCTTCACTAGACCCATTTAATGATGAAGATAACTTCAGGATAGGTTTTTTCCTTACATTTTTTTCATTTTACATGTAAAGATAGTTTTCAATGTTCACTTTTATGAGATTTTGAGTTTCAAATTTTTTTTTCCTCCCTCTTTCCCATCCTCCCTTTCCAAGACAGCAAGCAATATGATGTAGGCTATAAATGTACAATCATATTAAACATATTTCCACATTGGTCATGTTGTGAAAGAATCAGAACAAAAGGGAAAAATCACAAGAAAGGAAAAAAGTAAATAGTATGCTTCCATCTGCATTCATACTCCATAGTTCTTTCTCTAGATGTGGACAGCATTTTCCATCATGAGTCTTTTGGAATTGTCTTAGATCATTGCATTGATGAGAAGAGCTAAGTCTATCAAATTGGTCATCGAACCATGTTGCTGCTACTGTGTATAATGTTCTGGTTCTGCTCACTTCACTCAGCATCGGTTCAATCAGTGACCCATTTCTATTTGAGTTTAGCCCAGACTTGCAGTTTTTTACCAAAAATCTCCAGAATAGATTATTCAACTTTCTATTTTAGCACAGATCCCTTTGACTTCTTGCCTCTTTTCCTATTCTCTGAGCAAGTTAGCCTATACAGGGAGAAGGTATGGTCTTCAACAGTGGACTCCCTGTGATCTCTAGTAGATGATTTCCCCCGCCCACAAAACCATCACCCCATTCAAAGCCATTGTCCTTGCCCAATAGCTCTTTTTTCTAATTAGTCCTTTTCCCTTAATCAGAGGACCCTCAGACTCCAAACCCATCTCATGGCTTAGAGGAAGTACCAAGAATTATTAATGGAGACCCCAAACTAGGCCCTTTCACATTAATCAGGAGACTGCTTGAACCCAGCTGGCTCCAGTTCAGTGGAGCTGGTCGTTAAATTTTCATTGTATTTACACCTCAGAAATCAGCAAAGTTTACAAATTAGGGCTTGATTTCTTGTTGTCTAGATTTAAGAAGGTGATGGAGATTAAGATTAATAATGCAGATTAAACTTAAAATTATGATGTGCAGTTTTGGAGAGCAACTTGTTAAATATTTGTCCATGTACTCCTATGCACCTGTCATATACAACAGAAACAGGAAAGGCTGATTGAAATGATCTGAGTTTCAGCAATGTCTGTGCCCATGTTGTTCAGTCATTTCAGTTGTGTTTGGCTCCATGGACTCCGTGTGACTCCCATTTTGGGGGTTTTCTTGGCAAAGATACCGAAGTGATTTTCCATTTCCTTTTCCAGTACCTTTTACAAATAAGGAAACTGAGGCAAACAGGGATAAGTGACTTGCCCAAGGTCACATAGCTAGTAAGTGTCTAAGACTGGATTTGAATTCGGGAAGATGCTTCTTGACTCTAGGCCTGGCACTCTATGCACTGTGGCACCACCTAGTGGCCATGCCTGCTGTCTGCCTGTACTAGTGTGCATTTTGGGGTGTGTGTGTGTCTGTCTGTCTGTGTCTGTCTGTGTGTGTATCCGTGTGTATCTGTATCCTAGCCTGTGGGCCCAGGTCCAGCACTCCCAGTCCAGTCCTGATCCCGATGTTGCTGCTGCCAAAGCCCGTTTCCTGGAGAGAATGAAGGCGACTGTATCCTTGCCAGGTGCATGGTGTCTGGGCTGTGGGATGTGCTGAGGGAGTGGGCAGGGAATGCCACTGGCTCCCAGGCTCTTTAGCTTGGGGCAGGGAGAGTAGAAGCCAAAGGGAAGAGCTCTTTGGCTAATGGGAGATTTGGCTAAAAGCCATAGCTACTGATATCACTCTCCCTTGGGATGACGTGAGACCCCAGCTGGCTCTTAATGGAGCCAGAGGGGCTCCAGCTCTCATACAACACTACTCACTGGGCCTCTTAGCAGAAGTTGTTTGCCAGTGGATTGCTCACTGCTACCTTGGGGAGATTGGGGGGAAGGGACCAAATTAGCCATCTGCCAAAGACTCCCTCTCCCTGGAGCACCTCCTGCTGGGATCTGAAAGGGATAGATGTAGACCCCTGGAAGTGAGATGAAAGGGAAGAAGAAGCCTCAAAAACTTTCCCTGACTTGCTCTGAGTTTGACTTGCCCAGCCCAGCAATCAGTCTTGCTGAGATCCAGGAGGAGGTGCATCGCCTGGACCAGGCTTGCTACCTACTGACTCAGCATCTGGAAGAGACACTGGACATGAATGAGGAAGCAGCTACAGGTGAGGAACACAGAACTACATGGACCCTACTTGGTTGAAGGGAAAAGGGGAAGCCTGAGCAGGTGTTGGGAGGGTCCTAAGGGGGCGGGTGGAGTTAATGGCTTCTGAAGCCATGTCTTTCCCCTCTCCTGCAGCCTCTCTGAGCTGGGAGCAGGAATACCGCTGTCTGGTCACCTTGGAAGGACTGCAAGCTGCTGTAGAACGGCATTTGCTTAGACTACAAGAGCTTCGAGAAGGTGAGGCTCCCTGGCTGGCCACCAGAGGCAGGCTGGACTGAGGTCTGCATTAGGGTTGACTCCTGAGCCTTGGTCTTCAGTCCAGGGCCAGTGGGGGGAAGGAGTGGACAACACTGCTAGGTCTCTTGGCCTTGATCTGCTGCCCCGGCGGGGGAGTGAGGGGGGGTGTGCTGCGTATGAGTGGGAGCATTAATTGTCCCACCCAGTGCTTCTGAGAGTGAGGCTAGGTTCTGTAATCCCAGGAAGGAGGGGGCAAATTCACCTTGAGATTTTCATTCCATTAGAGAGAATGCTGTGCCTTGTTGTCATAGTGTTTGTATTTTTAAAAAAAAATCATAGGTCTTTTGCCTCCTAGAGAGTCGTCCCTATAGTAAAGAATAAAAAATAGGGCAAAAGCCATAGAGCTGAGTTTTGACCATAGGTCTTCACGGTCCTGCATTCTTCCCACTGTAGCAGAGTACCTCCTTCCAGCACAGCAGCTGCAAATACCAGGAAGATACTTCAGAATACCTGATAGCAATCTTGCCATCTGATAAGCTACTGTTTGGAGAAGTCTGTAAGGTTAAAAGGGAGTCCTGTTGCAGATTAATGAGTAGATACATATTAATGAGTAGGTGATTTAAAAGAATCAAGTGAAAAAGTGTTTGCATCTTGCATTTTCCTCTGCCATGAATTACATCTCATTGATCAATGATTCTGAACTCAAGTGGAAGAAGAAAATTACTATTTTCCTTGCTCTGATTAATATACTCGTAGACATTGATTTCCTGTGGGTTTCATTTTTTTATAATGTAAAACCTTACTGTATCTCTTCTTAATAAATAGAAATTTTTTGCAAAAAAAAAGGGCAAAAAAGTTTGGCAAAGCTAACCAGTTATAACGGTCTGACATTGTATCTAGGATTCCACACCCATAGTCTCCCACGTTTGCGCAGAATCTTATTTCTTTGAGGCCAAGATTAGTGTGCTTGTGCTTCTTAACAGTTGCTCAAGGACTGGTGGGTGCTGGCTTCTCAACTCCAGCCGGGGCCAGGCTTCCTCCTCCATCCTGCTGGTGGCTCCTTGGCTCCTTCCAGGTCTATTAGTGCTGAGTGACTAGGCACTCTTCACTGCTCCTGTCTGAAGAACTGACCCTTTGTCTTCCCCGTGAACTTAGCTATTCTACTGAAGGCATTTCTAACCCAGAAATTGGTATGTAGCAACAGACCAGACAGCAGGAAATGGGGTACTTCACCCCTTGCAGTGGAGAATGGTACTGAGGGGAAAGGGAAGAAGCATTTATTTAGTGCCTATAATGTGCCAGGCACTTTACAAATGTTATCTCATTTGATCCTAAAAAACAACCTGTTAGGTAGACGCTGTTAAGATTCCTTTTTATAGTCGAGGAAACTGAGGTAGAAGGCAGACAGAGGTTGAGTGACTTGCCCAAGATCACACAGCTAGTGTCTTAGGCTAGACTTGAACTTGGCTTTTCCTGATCCCAGGCCCAGCACTCTACACATGGTGCCATCTAGCTGCCTAGGTGGTTCAATAGATCTGCCAAGGTGGCAGGGCTTCTGCCTTCACTATAGATTGCTCTGCCTGGCTACAGAGACACCCCATCATCAGTTAAGGTTAATTGTAGCTACTTTGATGTCGTCAAAAAAATCATCAGTTTTACATCCTCTTTTAAAATTACCCCTTAAAGCACCATCCTGTAGAAGTGTGAGCGGTAGCTGTTCTCCTACTCTGGTGCTTTGGAAGGGGAGATTAGCTAGTGGCTTACTTGCTATAATAGTGAGGTGAGCTAACTGTCCCAACCATTGCTGGTAGGGAGGCTCTGAGTCCCTCTTTTCTCTCTCCCATTCCTCTTCCTTTCCCTCCCTGAGAACAGCGGAGGAACAATGGTTGCACTCTGGGCCTGTAGAGAGCTCTCCTTGGGCCTCAGCCCTGTGTTTAGGAGGAAAGGGGTCCAGCAGTTCCACCAACCGCCTTGTCTACTCCAACGTGCAAGAGCTGCAGACCGTGACAGCTCTCAATCTTCGAGTGGCAATGTTGAAGCAGCAGATCCACCTCGAAAAGGTACACACCTGTCCTGTTCAGACATGGTGGCAAAATTCCCATTGAGCAAGCCATCTGCTTACTTGATTTCCTTTTTTGTGAACTCTTATCTCTGTGGACTTAATAGTTCTGTGTCTGGGAGGTCAGACAAAGGGAGTGTGTGTGTGTGTGTGTGGGGCGCGGGCGGGGGCGGGGGGACTTCTTTCCTCTGGAGGAAGAAATAGTTGAGGGATGTGGGACTAGATTTTTTGCATGCGGCTTCTTTTTGTTCTGTCAGGCAGCATCTGCCCTCACCAAGATTCCAAGAAAGGCTTGTTATCAAAATCTGGCATAGTCTTAGGGATTTTTCAAACCAGTGTACATTGAGTCCTGTATGTGATAGAAACACGTTCACATCTGGTGTCTGTATTTTTGTGGTGCAGTCACTAGATTTTTTTTTATCTGGGTTGGGGGGTGGGGTGGTGGTGGGGTGACTTTTTTTTTTGACACTCAGAGTGTAAGGTGTGTGTGTGCGTGCGTGCGTGCGCGTGTATGTGTGTATATGTATGTGAGTACAGTCCCCATGATGGGAGGCTAGAGTATTTAGAACCCTTGTTGTCTCTGAAAGTCTTTTCTCTGTGACACCCCCAGGTTCTGATGGAAGAACTTCTCCCCCTGGTGAGATCTGAGAGCCCTGCTGACCCAGCTCAGTTGGCACTGTACCGGGCTATCCATAGCCAGCTCTGTGAGGCTGGGGAGCGCTTCTCCATACTGGTGAAAGATGAGCCATCTGTCTGAGTGTGGCATGGACCCTATCAGCCATCACTCCAATCTGGGGCCTCCCTCCACTGAATTTATGTTCCCCTTGCCACTTGTCATTTATTAGCCAGCAACCTTTGCTTTCTGTTCCCTAGGAAGTCTTGAAAGCCATATGGGAACATTAAACATCATAGCTGATCTCTGCCCTCCTCCACCCACAGTTCCTTGCCCTTCTGTCTTTCCACCTGGTCCAGGACTATAGGACTCAGTAACCTAGGCCAAGGACAGGGAGGGGCTTATTGTTTGTACTAGGGTATGGCTCCTTGGGGAGAGGAGAGGATGTAGAGGGACTGAAGGCTGTAAGGGGACTGTATTGACTAATAATACTGATAATCTAAGCTGGAAGAACAAGGGGAACAGTACCCTAGAAATGAACATGGCCTCTTATAGTACTATTGGGGGCCTTAGCAATAGAAAAAGGTTGAAATTGCCCTAAGACCAGAGCCCGCTTCAGGGATGTTCCACTTCACGCTTGGCCAGCACAGCACAAGACATTTGTTCAATGGTAAGAGAGTGATCATAAAATTTACTGAAAGGCACAGTCACTCTTCAGGCTAGGACAGTTGAGGGAGCCTTCTAGGAGGAGGTAGACTTAAGTTAGATCTTGAAGAATAGGTGGGAGTTGGTCAGGGTGAGGCAATATTCTAGATAGGGAACAGAACTAGCAAAAGAGAAGAAATAGGAAGGCCTGACAATTTGGAGAGAGGCCAACAAGGATGGAAAAGTGGATGGCAGGGCCAGAGGAAAGGGCCTCGAAGGCCAGGCTAAGGAGTATGGACTTGATTCTGTAGGCAATGAGGAAGCTATGGAAGGGTCTATCTATCAAGAAGTCATAAGTTGGGCTCTAGTCCCAGCTCTGTGCCTTACTTTCTAGGTGACGGTTTCTTCATCTGTACAATGGGGAGAATGATATTTGTATAACTTACATAAAGTACTTTGGAAATGTGAGTTTTGGCAACATTTAATAAAGGTGTATGACATCTAACTTCCTGAAACACGCATGGATTTCAGTTACAGTTGCACTCACTTTATATGTAGAGACAGTTGTATAGGATCTACTTTTATTCTTAAATATATTTTTATTCCAAACTTCAAACACCAAATTCCAAATACCAAACATTGAACATTTCCATATACATAGGAAAACCCAAAAAGAGGATTGTATACAACACCCCCCTTTTTTATTTAAAGTATATAATAAAGTCAACTCATTAATTTCAAAACCACCCTGCTTGTCTTTGCTTCCTTCTGAACCTCTGGACTCCTAGGCATATTAAAAATGTTTCATTGGCCCTTCTTTTTGGGCATCAATATCATTACTCCCTTGTTTTCCCCCTCCCCCCACACACACACACCTCCCAAATTAAGAACAGAAAGAAAAAAATTGTAACAAACATCATCGAGCAAAATAGATCTACGCAATCTGAAAAATATAACCCCCTCCTTCCATACCTTGGGGCTATCACCTCTGTCAGGAGATGGATAACATGCTTGTTTTTAAGTCCTCTGGAAACATGATTGGTTGTTTCTTCGATTAGAGTTCTTGAGCTTTTTTAAGATGTTTTCCATAACAGTGTTTTGTCATTGTACAGATTGTACTTCAGGTTTCTCTCCATCCATTAACATTTCTTAATGGCAGGATCATATTCCACTATATTCATATGCTATAATTTGTTTAGCCATTCCCCAATTTATTGGCACTGCCTTTGTTTACCATTCTTTGATACAACAAAAAGTTCTGCTGTAAGTACTTTTGTATGCATCTGCCCATTTACTCTTTCTTTTATCTATTTGGGGGTATATGCCCAATAGTGATATGACAAGGTCAAAGGATTGTATGATTTAGTGACTTTTTGTTTGTAGTACCAAATTGCTTTTCATAATGGTGGGATCAGATCATAACTTCACCAATAGTACATTAGTGTGCCTATCTTCCCACCCCTCTCCACTTGTCACTTTCCATTTTTGTCATTTGTTCTAATTTTAATTTCTATTACTGTTAGTTGTTTGGAGTATTTTTTTCATATGGTTATTGTTAGTTTGCCTTTTATCTTTGGAATGGCCTGTTTATACCCTCTGGCCACTTATCTATTTGTATCAATTACCCATGTCACTGAGCTTTATGCCTGTAGCATTAGGGACCTATTTGCTTTTTCTGTGGAAATCTTTTCAGTCCACCGAAAGAAACCACAATGGATTGGAGTAGCTTCATTTTACTAGATGGGGAACCTGGAGCACATGGAGAGGAAATACTGAGCTCAAAGTCATTCAGGTAATAATCTCAGCTAGGATTTGAATCTGAGGCTACATTTACCAGTGCCCTTTCCATCATACCCTGTGTCTGTGCCCTCGAAAACATTTGTTTCCCTCTTGCCCATCTGCTTGGATTTGCAGAACATCCCCCACGTCTACCAGTCACAAAGCCCTTTATTCACAACTGTCTGGGAACTCATTTGGCAGACGATAGGCTTTTGACTTGGTTTTCTTTCTACATGAAAAGGGAGCTGGGTACACAAAGGATCATTATAGATCCCTGTGTTCAAGGAATGAGATTCACCCCTGAAGGGAGAGAGAAAATTGGAGAAACAGACCCACCCTTACTGTTGGAAAGGATTGTATGTTGGTGTACTATAACCGTATTTGTCATGTACTGTCAGAGGGAATCGTACATTGTCAGTATAATTGTATGTGTTAATATATTGTTGGAGGGAATTGCATAGGTATAACTATAATATACTCTTGGAAGGAATTGTATGTCAGTATAACTGTGTGTAATGTACTATTGGAGGGAATTTATATCAGTATAGCTATATGTAATTTATTGTTGGAAGGAATTGTATGTCAATATAGCTGCATATGTAATATATTTATATTTTAATCGAATGGATGAAATGTATTTTCAACCTGTGAGGGGCTCCAGTGAATAGTAGCCTTGTTGGGGAGTGTATGAACCATGAGGCATCTTAGTAGGTGGAACCTTGCCAAAATGGGGGATGTATGGTGAGGTGGACCCTGGAAGTTCATGGGAGGGGCCTGAATGGGGACCCTCTTTGAAGCAGAAAGAAAGCTAAATTTGTCCCAGAAGAGGATGGGGGAAAGTTCTCTTCTAAGGCAGCATAGTGGGTGGCCCTCAGGGCAGAGATAGGCCGAGAGACTATCAGATAGGAGCTCAGCTAGCCCAGGAAGCTGTGCTGGCCAGTTTGACCAGATTTTGGGATAAAATTATCCAGCAGGGAAGTGATAGCATAGACCTGTGTAGCGATTTCATTGGGGTATACACTTGGAATTTTATGTATTTTTTAGGATGAAGATTAAATAATCATCACGGACATTTTTATTTATAAAACTAAGGAAATTAAAACTTAATGAAAGTTTTGAAATTTTATAGCAATAGTTTAAAAATGCAAACCAGAATGAGGCAAAAATGATAGGTTTTAGTTATAGAATTAACCAGATATATGTAAAAATAGTCAATTTTCATAATCTTTATCTTTTACCTGATAATAAGCTAACCTAAGCTGACTTAAATAGATTAAGGTTTTTTTTCTTTTCCTTCACCAGAGAATTAAACAATAGGGATTCAAATTCCCCAATCACATCATTTTCACCTTTGCAATTAACGGAGGAAGCCAATTATTATTCAGTGTACAAAATCACCAGTGAGTTGAGGTATTGGTGGGACATTACACTTTTTTGATTTTTGCGTGTGTTAGCTTCCAAAAACCTCTTTAACATGAGGTAGTAATAAGTAAGGCTGCAAAGCACTAGATAGGTTTGTAAAAGGCCTAGAAAGTTGAAAAAGATCAATCTGATTCCTTTGCCAATCAAACCAACATCAATTAGCATTCATAGCACTAACTTTAGGAATGGATACATCATAACCAAAGCAACCTCACTTTAAGTTCCCAGTGAATATGGGGACACTTTAAATTAGTTGGCAATGATTTTCATATCCCTGCCAATGTGTAATGTCTCAGCAGTTTTTCATTGTAGTTACAATTTTACAAATCTCCTGCTCTAATCAGTCAATGCCAGTAATCACAGAGTCCAGGAGTGAGTAAAATGAAGTTACTCTCTCCTCTTTTATATTAAAGTCATGTTTTGTCTCAAAAGCATCATTAATACCAGTGGGTGTTTTTCTCTTAGCTGGGGAAATTGGTCTGTTACTTCCTACACACATTTTCAAATCATAACTGAAAAGAGATTGAACAATATCCAGGGCTACTTCTCATCACAGTCAAATGACAGAATTCTACCTCCTGTCATTACAGTAAATTACAGTATGGAATTCAAAGAGCCTTACTTGTAGCACCACCTAGAGAAAATAACACCATTTAAAATGTAAAGATGAATTTAGTTCATGGATAAGGCTTCTAGCTTTGATTTTTGTATCATCAAGGAGAGTTACCTTGAGAAGCTTATAAGATGATGGAGTGGTTGCTTTTTTTTTTTTTTAATGGCAGCCAATGTGGATCTGCATACTCCATCTTGTATTTAAATATAAAGTACCCTGGCTTTTAAAGTTCTTAACCTGACATCTTCCTACCTTTCCAATCTTCTTATACTTGACTCCCACCAACTCTACAATCCAGCTACAGGGGGGCTATTTGCTGCTTCTCACAAATGACACTCCATCTCCTAACTGCCTTTCACTGGTTGTCCCCAATGTCTAGAATGTGCACCTTCCTCACAATTGCCTCTCCCTTTCTTTGTCTTCCATCAAGACTCAATTCAAATCTCAGTCTGCAGGAGGCATTTCTTGGTTCACCCTTGCTTCCAGTCCCTTTTCTGAGGTAACTTTCCATCTGTTTTTTATATATCTTGTCTGTACACAGTTGTTTGCATGTTGTTTTCCCCACTGGATTGTGAGCTCCTTGAAGGCAGTGACTGTTTTTGGCCTTTTTTTTGTATCCCCAGACTGACAATGAATTCAATCTTCAAGTGGAAAACTACTTTGGTGAAATTTTCTCCATTACTGCATGTCCCTCCATGAGGTCTGAATAACACCCCCAAAGTCAAACTGTTCTATTCTATTTATTTGAAGTGCATGCATCTACTAGGGAGGTTGAAGCAATGGATATAGCAGTGTACCTAAAGTATTTCATTACTTCTTTATGTTTCATTGGCAATCTCACAGTAATCCGTTTGTAGCACTTAACAGATGGTATTCAGATAGTGCATTAAGGCTTGCGGAGCACTTCACAAACATTTTCTTGTTTTATCCTCACAACAAAGCTGGGGGAGGGGTAGGTGTGATTGTCCCCATTTTATAGATAAGGAAATTGAGGCAGACAAGCAACTTGCCTGAGTCACAGAGCTGGTAACTGCCTAAGGCTGAATTTTAGCTCAGATCCCCCTGACTTACAGGTCCAACACTCTGTCTGCTGTGCCACCAAGCTGCCTCCAAAACAGACATCACAAATGACCAGACCATTTTAAGACTGCCAAGGACATCATTTAACTGGTCAAAAACAGACAGCGTCAATTAATAATCTCTAAACAGATACAAACTGTTTAACGGGACTTTTTATTGTCCAAATACTGTACCACAATGGACATCTGTTCATGGTGTCTCCTGTCAGTAGTAGTATTGGCAGTTATTGAGATGATTGTTTTATTTGACAAAGAACCAATCTTTTGTAGAATGATGTTTTGCAAGGCCACAATTAAATCATTTTGGATGCAATTACAGCTTTGAAGAAAGTGTTTCACATGATTCGCCATTGATAGATTACATTTTTGGAGCATATTAACAAGATTTAGAAATAGGCTTTTCTCAAAATTGGCAACTTTTTCATTGAGACCCCTGAATAGTCCCTCCTACTTTTTGCCAAACATAGCATGTCAATGTATTACCTTTCTGCTTAATATTGCTCCCACTAAATTCAAATCCAAATGCAGCATTACTGCTTGCCATATGGGTCCTTCATTCAGCTACTGCCAGAACGGGTCTTAAAAGTCACTAGAGGCCTAAGACCTCTCTCCTTGTAGCATTGTCACCCACTGGACATGAAGGATTCAAACTAAGAGTAAAACTCCACCAAGAGAGAAATCTGGGTGGAAATTGATTAATGCCTTTTTTAATGCCTCTGTAGCCAACCAAAGAGCCTCCTAGTCCTCACTGAGGTGAACAGGAACAAGTTCAGCTAACTTGAACCAGTTGCAGAATATCTCTCTATGCTCCCAAGGCTTTCTCCAAGTCACTTGCATTGCATGTCATCAGAAGTCTCCTAGAAACAGTCTTTCTAGACTCCAGAATATGAGGAGCATTCTGCCCATAAGCCAGTCCCCATCACAAGTGACCCAGCAGGCTTCTATGTCCAAACAAGAAGAGAAAAGAGAAACTCTGCTAAGCCCAAGCCCTCTCTTTCCAGAAGACCAAGGTGGTATAGGGGAAAATGTGTACCTGAAGTGCTGAATGGAAATTTTCACGTTTTTGATCTTGTTATATCTCTAAAGTGTATCCCCAATACACACTAGGAAATGATTATAGTAACTTTGTGTTTGACAAATGTAAAGATTTAAGCTTTTGAGATAAAAATACACTATTTGGTAAAAATTACTGGGAAAACTAGAAAGCAGTCTGGCAGAAACTGAATATAGATCAGTATCTAACACCACTTACCACGAGAAGGTCAAAATGGATACATGACCTAGATATAATGGGAAGTATCATAAGAAAACAAGAACATGGTTCTCACTTTACTGCACAGATTGGTACTTGGTGATAACAATTGTCTTCATTTAAGTTCTTAAGAGAGGAACCCAAATATTTGTATCAAGTGTTCTTTTTTATTCTGTTTGCCCCTTTGAAAAATCTTGATGAACTGACCCATATATTTAAAATTAAAAGACAACAAACAATTCAATTAAAATGTAGTTCCACAGGCTTGTTATATTAGTCCAGCACAGGCATTAAAGATTTGAAATACTGTAGATAATGTGCCAGGCACTCCTGATGCACTTCTTCTAGAATCCTAATGACAGAGGAAGAGGAAAACCAAAGGACTTCATTAGGAAGTGGTGGTGACATATTCGTACAACATCTATACTATATTAACAATTTGGTACTTAGTGCACCATACAGCAGCCCACACTTTAAAAGTGAAAGTGTATCGCAATTAAAATGAAGAGCCACTTGGTTTTTGGAGGGGGGAAGTGACATTAAGGCAAGTTTGAGCACACCCACACACTCTGTATGCCTTCGGGTGACAGGCTGTAGGAGGACAACCTAGATTCATGACTAGGTTATTAGTATTCAATCTGGAGGTGAGTGGGGAGTGTCTTTGATGAATTTTCCAATCACAGCAACTTATCCACTTACCTAGATATACAGGAGTTGCCGCTTATGGCATTGATGTGAGGATCTACACCATAAAATCAAAGGACATTGAAAAATTATTCTTTTTCAAACGTCTGACGCTCTGTTCTATTCTAAGATTCCTTCCGAGTGAGATGTTCTGTGTCCTAAGGACCCTTTCAGCCCCGATGCTCTACGTTCTAAGGGCTTTTTCATCTTTGCTATGGAACATTTCTGTAGGCTTCTTCTGCCTTGGCCTTTGTTGGAGGGATCCCCAAAGGGTTAACAGCCCCAGTGTCCCCCAGTGACATCACGGTTCCTTCTTCCAATCCGCGTTTGGGTTCCCAGAAAAAAAACCAAAACAAAACCCAGCTGAGGGGTTGGGGGCAGTCAGTACCCAGAGCCAGAGGGAGCCAAAGCCAGAGAGCTTGCCAGCTCAGCATCCTCCTACCAGGCTCTCCCCGGGCTTTCGGCGTCTGGAGCCATGAGCACCCCGACGTGCGCGCTGGCCTCCGAGGCAGGGTTGCCCCCGGCCCCAGCCCCGGCGGCCCCGGCCCCTGCTCTGGGCCCCTCAGGACCCCTGCACACCCTGGCACTGGCCACTGGAGGAGCTGGCAGCTCCTGGCACCGCTGCATCTTCCCCTTCGGCGCCGTGTCCACGCTAGTCGGCGCGGCAGCCACCGGCATCACCTTCTCGCTGAGGGGACCCCGCCTGGACCTGGCCCAGGGGGTGTCGGTGGCCGCGCTTGGCTCAGGCCTTGGCCTCCTGACCGCCGCCTTCCTCTGCTGGCGGGCCCGCCGGGGGAAACGGAGGCAGCGGGAGCCGGACGATGAGCCCCGGACGCCTTGAGGCTGCTCGGGCTGGAGGTTGGCTGGTCCACAGGGCTCCAGCTCCGGGGAGGCACCGGCGCAGGCGCTGGGTTCTTTCTGCGCCTCCCGTTTCCCCAACCCAACCCGCCCGCTCTCCAGTCTTGGGCGCTCGAATTGTTGAGGGAAGCGCCGCGACTTTGCTGGCTAGGGGGTGGACTATGGTGGAGTGCAGGGAGACAGGAGATCCAAAGTGTTCTGCCTAGGACGGGGGGCCCAGCAGGATCCCACCCAAGTGCTGGGTCTTGGAATGGAAGGAGGTAGCCGTCCATGTTAGGGGTTGACGGCTTCTCTAAATCCCTCCCGCCGCAGCTTGGCTTCGCCCTCCTGTCCGGAGGAGGCAGGGATGGGGAGAGGATGGAGCTTGGCCGCCCTAAGGGACCAGTGCGCTCTCCTTTCATTCGTCTATCGACCCAGGGGAAGGGGTAACAAAAACCAAACTCCAGGAGATCACTGACTGGGGCCACATCCCCTAGGCCTCCTTACCCCATATTTTCTGTGGTTTATTGTTTGGCTCTGGCCTATGACTCATTAAAAGAGTTTGTCCTTCAGTCTGTGCGGATGGAGGAGGATGGGGGTGGGGGAAGAGAGGGTAACTGACGTGTCCATGTTTTTGGCTCAGGGAATGGGGTCTTCAGAGCCCAGGCCCAGAATGGCAGTCTCAGTCCAACTGGGGCTATGGAGGGGAGAGAACCTGGCATGTTATTAGTGGAAAGAGTCTTGGACCCAGGAGTCAAGAGATGGATTCTAATTTCTGCCCTGCTTTGTGTGACCTTGGACAAGTCACTTCTCTCTGGACCTCAGTTTCTACATCTGTAAGATGTGGGAATCTGTAGTTCTTCAAGGTTTGCAAAGTGCTTTTCTCCACAATAACCTTGTGAGGCAGGTAGTCTAGCTGTAAAATTTCTATTTTAGATTATTTCTAAGTTTCTATATATACGGCTCTAAAAATTCCATGATTCCTCCCCCTCTCCTCTGTCATCCCCAAGTGTTTGCAACATTTAGAAAGGGATCATGTGTGCCACCTTCAGTTAAGAACCCTCACCCCCGACATTTAGAGGGGGAATGGTCACAGGTGTGGCTTCATGAAGGTGAGAGCCTTCACAGATACATGTTTGTTGGGGGAGTATATTCCAGATGGGGGAAGAAGTTAGCCAAGGTTCTGAGTCAGGAATAAGCCTGGTGCAATCATGTTAGTCATCTCTGTTATCTAGCCTGCAACACCCCCCCACCCCAAGCAGTTGCTATGGAAGATCTTACCCTTCTTCAGCCTTGCCCCCCTGCCCTTCACTCACTGCTGAAGACCTTAGCCCAGTGGTGGTACGGAAGGAGCCATGGTTTTAGAATTAGACCTGGGATTGAATTCTGGCTCTGCTCCATTACTCCAGTGTGACCTTGACCAAATCACTTCCCTCTCTGGCCCTTGGTTTCTTCATCAGTAAAATGAGGGGGTTGGACTAGATGGCCGCTGAGGTCCCTTCCTGCTGTTGATATATGATGCTATGATTTCCAAAGTCCTTCTGCTTCAAGATCTATTCTACTGATTCAGTGGAGGCTGTCCAAACTCCCTCAACTCCCCTGCCCCCATAACAATCCAGTCAGTTGTCAAGTCCTGCCAGTTATGTCCGAAATATCTCATTCCAATTCCCTTCTTCCCCATTCCCACTACCACAAAACCTTCCTTACCTTTTCACCCAGGCTTTCTGCCTCCAGTTTCCCAAAGTATTTAACCAATTAATTTCCCAAAGAAACTTCCCTTTCCCCCTCACCCCACCCCCAAACCCAACAATACTCAAGCTTTCATGACTGTGTTATCCGTGAAAAGGCAAACCTCCTTCACCTGGTGCTTAAGGCTTGCTCTGATCTGATACTAACCTTTCTTTCCATCCCAATCTATGCTTCAGTCCAACTCAACTATTCACCTTCCTCTGAGTGTATCCCGTGCTTTCTCATTCCTGGGCCTCTGTTCATGTTGTTCCCTCTGCCTATCTTCCCTCTTTCTCCTTTTGATGTTCTTTCGTTCATGCTTAAAAACCCAGTTCAAATGCCGTCCCAAGGAAGCCTGCCTGGGTCCCCAAAGTTGGAAGTGATTTTTCCCTTTTCTTAACCTTCCTACGAAGCATTTTGTTAGTCTGTTGTGGCACTTATCACACTCTTGCCTTATATTGGAGTTAATCTATGTATATGTCCTCTCCCCTTGTAGACTGTGAGTCCCTTGAGGATAGCACCTATATCTTTTTCATCTTTGTACTCCTCCAAAGCAACCAGCCCAGTGTCTTGCAACACAGTAGGCTTTCAATAAATATTTGTTGAATGAAGATTGGCCTAGCTAAAATGAAGATCTCATGGAAGGGAGGTGGTCAGAAACCTGGTTGGGACGTGAGGTGTTACATCACTTTAAGGAGCAAAACCTTCATTCTGTAGGCAGTGAGGAAGGGCTCATTGAAGGACTTCGAGCGGGGGAGTGATAATTTCAAGGCTGTTTGCTAAATCTGGCAGCATGTGTAGAAGGAGGGAGAGTCTGAGGCAAAAAGGTCAGTTAGGAGGCTAGTGTGATAATAGTCCAGAAGAAGGCTTGAGGACCTGAGTTGGGGGTTGGATTTGGTATGCCACTATAAGGCCTTACATTGAATGGGTAGAATTTAGAAACTGGAGCAGTAGATAGAATCTGTGATCTCACCACAATGATTTATACATAGTTGGTGACTGATAAATCTTTACTAAATGAATTTAAAGGAAGATTAGACAAGTCTCTGGATCTGAGTTTGGGAGATGAAGTAGAGGGAAGAATTTGATGTCTGAGGTTTTGGGGCTAGGAAACAGGTGTAAGTATAGGCTCACAAGCCAGAAATTTCAATTGCCGTGGGTCAGCAGTTAGGGGGACGATTAGGATGACAGGGAGGAAAATCCAAATAGTGGCAAGGTGCTTGCCCCACCCCCATTCTACCTTGCTTGTGCCGGCCTGTGCTGAGTCTTAACTAAACTCATGTGACCCAAGCTAAGAATTCGGACTCAGCTTTTCAGCTCTGTACCATCTGGAAGCTAGCAAATGCCAGGAATTTTGGTAGCTAGGGCTGTGAAGCCTGGCTGCTTCAGGATTCCTGTGAACCAGACACAGTGAGAAAACATCACTTGCTTAAATTAGAGTTTGGTCTTGTGATCTCCCTGGGCAGGCCAGGCCTAGAATCAGGAAGAGTTATTTTCCTGAATTCAAATAGGGCCTCAGATATTTACTAGCTGTGTGACCCTGGGCAAGTCACTTAACCCTGTTTGCCTCAGTTTCCTCATCTGTAAAATGAGCTGCAGAAGGAAATGGCAAACCTCTCCAGTATCTTTGCCAAGAAAACCCCAACTGAGGTCACAAAGAGTTGGACACAACTGAAATGACCAAACGACAAATGTGATATCTCTGGCACATTCCCCCCTGCCCTCCCCTCCCAAAATCAGGAGCAATCTCAGATACTTTTGGTGCCCATTTTTTAAATAAAAAAAAATACTGTTGCCTTCAACAGACACTTCCCATCCAAGGGTTGGGAGATGAGAATTATTATGTGTGTTCTGGACCCCAAATCCCAAGAAGCTCCTGGATCCACTGGTGAAGTGAATGGCCTTGGCACCCCTGTCTCAGGGTCTTGCTGTTCCCACATGTGGGTCTACTTTATCTCTACAAGTCCCTGGGACTAGTTCGGCCCTAGGTAGGGGAACTAGAACCTTGGCAGCCCTCAATCCATAACTTGGCCATCCCAGTACTGGGTCCCCTTAGTGCTGTTCCCTTTTGGCCTCCTATTCTAGTAGGAACTAGAGTAGGCCTGGGCTTCCACTCTATCCATTGTGACCTAGCCTCTGATTCATGCCCCAACCCTAGGGCCAGAGTACATTCCTGCTCCTTGTGTCTTAAGTCCTCTGGTAACTTTAGTACTGAGGTCCCTCTTGCCCTTGCAGTCTTCCTAGGGCCTAGAGTCCTGTGCCCAAACCAAACATAACCCCTGTGTCTTTGTCCTGCTACTCATTGCTAGATATCACTGACAATGTCTATGAACCCTACTTTATGCTAAACTCCTTATACTCCACTGGGCCTCCCTGACACTAGCTGCTTGCTTATTGTCTGCCCTAAGATTCCCCTTACATTCCTGCCCATTCTTCTAGACTTCCTCCCCCTGCCAGGCTCTGGGACTTCACCCAATGGTCTGCCTAGACCCTCCAGGACTAACTTTTCTATGCATCCTGACGTCTGGCCTGGCCCATCCAATGGTACTCAAACTCTAATATTGATCAAATGTTAAGGCCCAAAATATCTCAAGTCCCAACCAAAGGACTCACTCTGATGTAAGAACCATTAGAGAGGCCAGGGAGGGAGGACGACCACAATGGCCAGAGGGAAGGAGACATATAATGGGTGCTGTCTTTCTCCCTGACCCAGGACCTAAATCCTACATTTAGGTCTAGGGGCCAAGTTCATGTCCAACACAGTCTCTTCCCTAAAAGCCAAGCTCAGGCATACTGCCTTCCCTGTCTCTTACCCCAACCCGCACCGTGGACCCCATCCCCACTACACATTCCTTTTCATGAAACAGCCTGCAAGCTTGGTGCTCTGCATATACTTGGCCCTTTAGAGACCGTTTGATTATACATGTGCCATCCAAACGGCATAGCCCTCATTGCCCATTGGGCATCTCTGGGCCTCAGTTCTGTTTCCTCTCCATGGAAAAACTACTTGGATAACTTACCAAGAATTCTGCAGGAATCTACAGTTGCTCTCCAAGTTCTTCACCTAGACCTGGGTGGGTGCGAGATCAAGGCTGGTGTCTTTTCTCCATGACTGGGTAAGTGTTATAATTCTATGACTGAGTATCCCCTTCACTAGGTCATTCCCAAGCTGTTTGGCCAGCCCTTCTGTTAGGCTACCATGGTTAGGTATTATAGTGGAAAGAACTCTGGATCTGTAACTAAGGACTTTTGTTTGTAGTTTCTTCTGTAAAATGAGAGATTTGGCTTAGATCAAGGGGTCTTTACCACTTTTTTTTGTGTGTGCCAGACATCTTTGGCAGTCTAGTGAAGTCTGTGGACCTGTTGTCAGAATAATGTTTTTTAAATGGATAAAGTAAAATACATAGTATTACATAGGAAACCAATTATATTGAAATAGTTATCAAAATATAAAAACAAATTTACGGACCCTAGATTAATAACCCATGGACTAGGTCAGAGGTATCAAACTCCTGAAAGTGGACAAAGATTATGTTAATTTGTGTTTTTTTTAAGTCACTTTCCGCTGGTAGGGATCCCTTTCTATCTGACACCACTAGACTAGATGACCTCTAAGGCCTCTTCTAGCACTAGGATCTGAGCCTTCCAGGATCTTCCTCTGCATTAGGCCACTGGTATAGGATATTTGAACCCAGTCCAGCACTTCTTGGTGCCACCCTCCCCCAATTTATCCAAATCGCTTCTGTCTCTTCTGAGCACCTGAAACCTTCTATCCCTGATAGCTCCCTAGCCTCCTCCCAAGTCCCAGAACCCTCTTCTCTTATCAATACCTTTGTATACAGCCCCAGTCAGTTTCCTTGAATTCAGGGGAGCTTGTTCCTGTTGAGCCAAGAAGATCAGATGTTCACTCTAGGCTGTTGCTCTTTTGAAAGCTGAATTTAGGGTAGGAGGGGACGACTTCCAAGGCTGATAGCTGACTCTAATGGCCCTGCAGGGGTAATGAATCTGGCCACTGTGTCTTTGCCTCAAGAATAGAAACCTGAGGACATGACTGGAAGAGGACTTATGTCCCAACTTCAAGATCCACAAAGGACACCCACAAAGTGACTGATCAATTTAAATATTTTTACCCTGACCCTACGGGTATGGAGTAGTCCATATACCCTTATTATGGTCCATGGACACTTGGAGTATACAGAGTTATTTTAAGAAGTTCATGAATCATTAAGTGCATCAAACATCATTATTTTGTCAATCGGAGGGTACTAAAAATACAACTACTAGTATATGATAGAAGGTAAAGCCCATGAAATTTTTTTTATGTCAAAACCTTTTTTTCAAGAAATCTCCTTCTCTGAAAAGGTTGGAACCACTCATCTAGTCTGGACCCCTCATTTTACATGTGAGGAAGCAGACCCAGAGAGGGTAAGTTACTTCTCCGTGGTCACAGAGGTAGGAAGTAGAACAGGTGGATTTGGAACCCAGGTTCTATCTGCAAGTCAAGTTTCTTCTACTAATTATGTCATGCACATATTTCAGCCTCCTCATTTTATAGGTGAGGACGGTGAAGCCAGGAGAGAGTGACTAGTCAGTGTTGCATAGGTAGTAAGTGGCAGGACCACAATTCAAATCCACTTCTTTCAATTCCATTCAGCTCTTTCCACTTAACCAATGATTTTCAAACATTTTGACCTCAGGACTCCTTTACGCTTAAAAATTATTACCCTAAAGAGCTTTTGTTTATGTGGGTTATATTTATGTTGACCAAATTAGAACTTAACAATTATCATTTTATGAAAATGGATTATGAAAATAATTTTGACTTCAAGGACCACATAAGAGGGTCTTGGGGACCCCTGTGACTCCCCAGACCATATTTGGAGAACCACTGCACTAGCACCTTATAATTTTCCTACCTGACATTAGGTCAGTGTGTGTATGTATACCACCTTGGGGAGTCCACTGGGTGAGTTGGGCTGCTGGCCCAGTCCCCTGCCCAGTCTCTAGTCAGCATGTTGGCCTCCAAGCAGACATTGAAAAAAACGTCCTATATGCTTTTCTCTTTGCAGCAATCCAATATACCCTAGGGCTTAAACAACCTTCTTTGAAAAGCCTCCCCGACTTCTGCTTAGACCCCCACAACTCTATTATGTCCAAACTGTTGTGGTTGCCCTTCCCATCCCTTTAACTACTCTCCGCCCTCCTAAAAAAGGGAAAATTCTAGGATGAAGACCACCTCTATTCCCTCCCCTTGTGTCAGAGACTTTCATGCCCTGAAGGAAGGACCTGGGTAAGATCACAAGACCTTAGAAATCATCAGGTTCAAATCTCTTGGGAGATTTCTCTGTTTCCCTCAGCTCCCAGACCCTACCCAGGAATCACCAGAAACTATTTACCCTGTGGAGACTGATTCCCTACTCGTAAGGACTTCTTAGGTAGCAGCTCTGTAGAGGAAAGTTTTGTTGATGGGAAGCAGCAGTGTTGTATGGTGGAAGGAATATTGAAGCAGAATCCTGGAGAGATCTAGGCGTGTTGTCTGGCTCTGACACTCACTATCTGTGAGACCTCTGACAAGTCAATTCCCTTTGAACCTCAATTTCCCTATCTATAAAGTAGGAGCCCACAGAACATTGTGTTGTTAATATAATTAATACTATATTAGAATATATAATATAATAATATAATTTTTATATTAACCTTAAAGCATCACATAAATGTGAGCTTTTATTATTGGCTGGTCCCAGAGATGAAGATAAATCACCAGAATTACTAATCATAATCTCAGTAGGATGCTTCTTTGCTTGAGAACCCTACACATCTGTTCTTTCCCATGCTTTTACAATGTTTTTTGCTTGTTACTTAGGTTGTGAGGATGATTGTGAAATAGCAAAGTAAAAAACAAACAAGCAAATAATTTTAAAGAGAATCCCAGAGGCACCAGAGTTATTGAGTCAAAGACCCCAAGGTTCTTATGACATTCTCTTAAAGCTGGCCACAAATGATCAAAGCTATCTTAGTGATTTGGAGGAAAGTATCCCAAGTTCTGATCTCCCCATTCCTTTTTCTTTCCCTAGGTGCCCTGGAAGTCTGATGGTGCCTGGTTTCCTGGCCTGATTGACATTCTAGTGTCCACTCAAGGGCTACTTCATCTCCACCTGCCACTAAGCCTCCTTCTTCACCTCCCCAGGCCTTAGGACTAGTCTAGTCTTTGCCAGAAGATTTAGCACCTTAGGTACCTTGGATCCACAGCTTGGGCGGCTCAGCTTCAAATCTCCTTGGGGCTTCCATTCCTCCCCTTCCCCACCCCCCATTCCCTGTTTCTCATTGTAGGGTCTCTTGCTTTGTCCATTGTAATCAACTACCTGCCTCACATACCAGGGCTAGTATTGGGGAGCAGTCTTGGTCCCTATGTCCTAGTTGGTTTAGCCTTGGGGCTCTACCCCCAAACCATAGCTCCAGAATAATCTGTTTTGAAGCATCCTAGATGCTGCCTTTTTGGACGTGCTCTACTCACTCTTCTTCTAGCAGCCAGAGAAAGGGGAAGACCTGACAGAACCCTGTTTAGATGGGAGAAGCCCTATCATCCCTATACCTTTGGTCCCTGCTGGTGTTGGGCCTTAGTGTCCAAGGGACTTGCTGCCCAAGCACCTGTAGATTGTCCTTCCTGAGTCTGTTATGGAGATAGGACCAGAGATAGGCCCCCAAGAGGCCTTCTTTCCTCAGGGCAGACGATAAGGACAGAGAGCTGGGAACAGAATGGAGGAAATTCTGTGGAGTCCACCAGGTCTGGTAGGGCTGCTAGCTCAGTCCCCTGTCGCTTTGGCTTTGTGAACTGCTTTTTCATCCCCTCCAAATCTTTACTGAGATGCCAGACCTGGAGCTTACTGTGGCTCAGATATGAGATTTTTATTGCAAAATTCAGACTTAAATTGAAGAAAGCAGGGAAAACCATCAGTTCATATATATATGACCTAAATAACACCCCTTATGAATATGAAGTGGAAGTGATGAGTAGATTTAAGGGATCAGATCTGGCAGACAGAGTGCCTGAAGAATGATGAACAAAGGTTTGCAATATTGTACAGGAGGCAGCAACAAAAAACATCCCAAAGAAAAATAAGAGCAAGAAAGCAAAATGGCTATCTGTTTAGAGTTTGCAATAGCTCAGGAAAGAAGGAAAGTGAAAGGGAAAGGAGAAAGGGAAGATCTACCCAACCAACTGCAAGACTTGCAAGGAGAGATAAGAAACTTTTATTAAATGATCGATGCAAAGAAAAAGAAGAAAACAATATAATGGTAAAGACAAGACATCTCTTCAAGAAAATTAGGGATATCAAGGGAAAGTTTTATGCAAAAATGGGCCTGATAAAAGACAGAAATGGCAGGGATTTAACACAAGCAGAAAAGATTAAGAAGAGGTGGAACAATTAAATCAAAAGAACTGTACAAGAAAGATCTTAAGATCATTGATAACCATGATGGTGTGGTTATTGATCTAGAGGCAGACATCCTGGAGAATGAAGTCAAGTGGGCCTTAGGAAGCTTTGCTAACAACAATAAGGCTGGTGGAGGTGACAGAATTCCAGCTTAGCTAATCAAAACTTTAAAAGATGATGCTGTTAAAGCGCTGACTCAGTATGCCAGCAAATTTGGAAAACACAACAGTGGCCACTGGATTTGAAAAGATCGGTTGTCCCAATCCTAAAGAAGGGCAATGCCAAGGAATGTTCAAATTACCAAACAATTGCCCTCATTTCACATGCCAACAAGGTTATGCTTAAGATTCTGCAAGCTAGGCTTCAGCAACATGTGAACTGAGAATTACCAGAAGAGCAGGCTGGTTTTCAAAGAGGCAGAGGAACTAGAGATCAAATTGGCATCATTTGATGGATTATGGAGAAAGCAAGGGAGTTTCAGAAAAACACCTCTACTTAGACTTCATTGACCACACTAAAGCCTTTGACTGTGGATCACAACAAAAAGCTGCAAGTCCTCCGGGAAGGGAGTACCAGATCATCTTACTTGTCTCCAGAGGAACCTGAATGCTGGCCAAGAAGCAACAGTTAGGACCAAACATGGAACAACTGATTGGTTTAACAATAGAAAAAGAGTACGACAAGGCTGTATATTTTTACCTTATTTAATTTACATGCAGAGTACATCATGTGAAATGCCAGGCTGGATGACTCAAAAGCTGGAATTAAGGTTGTCGGGAAAAATATTAACAATCTCTAATATGCAGATGATAGCACTCTGATGGCAGAAAGTGAAGAGGAATGAAGAAGCTTCTTGATGAGGGTGAAAAAAGAGACTGCAAAACTATCTTGAAGCTTAACATAAAAACAAACAAAGAAACAAAAAAAAACCCCACTAAGATCTTGGCAACTGATCTCATCACTTTCTGGTGAACAGAGGGAGAAGAAATGGAAGCAATGTCATATTTTATATTCCTGGGCTCAAAGAACACTGCAAATGACTCTAGTCATGAGATTAAAAGATGTTGCTCCTTGGGAGGAAAGCTATGGCAAATCTGGACAGCATATGAATAAGCAGAGACGTCACCTTGCTGACAAAGGTCCATATGGTTAAAGCTATGTTTTTTCCAGTAGCAATCTATGCTATGAGAGGTGGAATATAAGGAAAGCTGAGAGCTACAGAATCAATGCTTTCAAGTTGTAGTGCTGGAGAAGACTTAATTAATTAATTAATTAATTAATTTAAAGAATTTCTTCTAGTGTCCTTAGCATTTATTCAGTTTCTCCCCCCACTTACCCTGTTTTAAAACTTTTTTTATTCATTTTTTTAAACTTAAATACAAAATGAGAAAAGGAAAAAAAAATTTCCACGTATATAGCAGACGAAAGAGAGGATTCAATATAAAACAAATTTCCATTTCATGAAAACCTAGGTAATAAATCCCACATATTATTTTCCTTTTTTAATTGTAGGGTTTTTCTTTTCTTTTAAACATATTTCTACTTTAGTTGTGTTGTGAAGGAGAATTAGAACCAAAGGGGAAAACCATGAGAAAGAAGAAACAAAATAAACAAAAAAAAATAGTATCCTTCGATCTGCATTTAGACTCCATAGTTCTTCCTCTGGAAGTGGATAGCATTTTCCATCATGAGTCTTGGAATTCCTATACATTATTTTCAAAGCAATCCAGATTTTCTTGCTTCCTTCAAGGTTATCTTTTGTTCTCTGCTGTGCATTTTTAATTTTATTTTATTTTTCTCCTTCCCTCCACCCCCTCCCCAAGAAGGCTACAATTAAATGTGAATATATATATATACATATACATACATATACACACATACATATATGCATATTTCTATTTGTAACTTCTTTCTCTGGAGGTGGATAGCCTCTTCCTTCATAGGTCCAATTCTTTCCATATTTTTCTAAATCAACCAGCTCAGCATTTCTTATATCACAGCAGTAATCCATCACAATCATATCCTGAGACATTGTCTATGAAAGTTTTCCCCCCCAGTTTTTTGCTTTCTTTCTAATCTTGGCTATATTGGTTTTATTTATACAAGAAAATTTTAATATAAAATAATCAAAATTATCCATTTTACATTTCAACAATGCTCTAGCCTTATAATATAGTTTAAGATGTGATACTGTTGGATCTCCTTCCTTTACATTTTCCACCTTAGTTTCTTTGAAACTCTTGATCTTTTGTTCTTCCAAATTAATTTTATTATTTTTTTCTAGCTCAATAATTTTTTAGTAATCGGGATGGCATTGAATAAATAGATTAGATAAAATTGTCATTTTTTGTGGTTATTTTGGCTTTACCTACTCGTGAACAATGAATATTTCTCCAATTATTTAAATTTGATTTTGTTTATACAAAGCATATTTTATGTTTTTGTAGTTCCTGTGTCTGTTTTAGCAGGTATACTCTCAAGTATATCTATCTAGTTATTTTAAGTGGTCTAAAACAATATTGAATAATATTTATGACACAGTGTATTTTCCCTATTTTTCTCTTTTAATTAAATCTATTTTAGGTTTGTCTTTGTCTGAGATCATGATTACTACCCCTGTCTTTTTTTAACATAAAAATTCTGATATAGTTCTTTATTTTATCTCTGTGTATATCTCTCATTTTTATTGTGTTTCCTGGAAGTGCCATATTGTTGAATTCATATTTTTAATCCATTCTGTTTTCTGTTTCCATTTTATGGGTAAATTCATCTCATTCACATCCTAAGTTATAATTACTTGTGTATTTCCCTCCATCCTGGTTTTCTCATTATCCTCACCCTATTTACCCTTTCCCTCCTCACTCATCTAAGTTAGTTCTACCCATTACTTTGCTCTCCTATTCCTTATTTTACCCACCCCTCTAAAAATCCCTCCTTTATCCTTTCCCCTGGCCCTGCACTTTAATATACCTATCTTTTTTTTTTTTTGGCAGGGCAATTGGGGTTAAGTGACTTGCCCAAGGTCACACAGGTAGTACACGTATCAAGTATCAGGTCCTCCTGACTCCAGGGTTGGTGTTCTACTCACTGTGCCACCTAGTTGCCCCAATATACCTATCTTTCTAAGAGTTTCTCCCTTATCTCATTCCCCTCCTAATTCTTATTCTACATATCTTTCTAAAAGTCCCTCCCTTATTCTATCACCTCATCCTCTTATTTCTTTCTAAATTTAGAAGACTTTTATACTCTTCTAGATGTATATGTTATTTCCTCTTTAACTCATTTCTGATGACAGTAAGGTTCCAGCACTACCAGGCCCTCCCCCATTGCTTCTTTTGTATCAATTCTTCCTTTCATGCCTCGTTTGTATGAGATAATTACTCTTTTTACCTCTCCTTATGCAGTTTTATTTTTTAGAGTCACCCCATTATACATAGCTGAGCCCAACCCTTTCTTTCAAACTCCCCAAATAATGACAGTCATAAGAGTACTGATAACATTTTCACATATAGGAAATAAACAGTTTGACCTTATCAAGTCCTTTCTAAATGGTCTTTAATGTTTACCTTATATTTCTCCTGGATCCTATATGTCAGATTTTCCATTAAGTTCTGTTCTTTTTGTCACAAATACCTGAAAGTCTTTCAATTCATTAAATGTCAATTTTTTCCCATTCAGGATTATCCTTAACTTTGCTGGATAAGATACCCATGGTTGTAACAATGAACATGAACTTGGACAGACTTCAAGAGAAGGTGAATGATGAAGGGGCCTGGCATGCTATGGTCCATGGGGTCATAAAGAGTTGGACAGGACTGAACAACAAAAAAGTCAAGTGTAAAGTAAGTGATTAGTTATTAGCCAAACCTTAAAGAATAACCATGCCAATTCAATTTACATATACATTATAACCTTGAGGTCCTTAAAGATTTTGGATTTACACAAATTAGGTTTGATAACTAAGGTCAATTTCTTTTTTTCTGGCTTGTTGTACCCACCTGGAATTTTTTCAGGAAAATCTTATATACTGTGTATAGGTTTCTACAAATGTGGAGGGTGGAGCCCATGAGAAAGGGGCTTAGTTGGGTATATGTACATATTGAGGACCTCTGGGTCCTCAATGCCAAGTAAACCTAGCAGCAGATAAATCAGCCTTAGTTACTTGAAGACCAAGGTGCCCCCAGGCAAATACTGCTGGCATGCATGAACCTCCTACTCCATGTACGAGCTGTCAGGCTCATTTCCTTGGAAGTCTTTCTGCCTGTCCAGTTCAAAAGGAAAAGATCTAGGATGTGATCTGAATATATATGCATTCTTGAAAACAATCAAGAATAACACATGCTTTATCTCTCATGAGCTCCATCCCAACCCAGCTTGCACTGGGACAAAGAAAAATCCCTCCCCATCGAATTGGGCTTCCCCTTTTTTAAGTCTCATTCCACCTAATCACAGTGGGATACACTCATGTTAAATGGTCATCTAGGTTTCTAATGACAGTTTCAATATCATAGACATGAGAGTAAACAAAGGAATAAAGCTTTGGCAAGCTTAGAGATGACAAATGGCTTTTTCTTTCTGATACTCCCTGTCCCACTTGGCCAGTAGGGAAGTGGGAAGTGAGTAGTGTTCAAATAAAGGGAAAGTAGATTAGAGAGGGAAGAAAGATGTTTTGGAAAGGGTTTGTGTGTCTTATAGACCTCACAATTCACTCTCATTTCCTTAATTCTGTTCATGCCTTGGCCACACCTAGACACTTCCTTTGCTCTGGTCCCTGTCTCCACTGTCCTCCTGTGATGGCAAGCAGGGTAGGACTTTCTGCCATTGTTTGAATCGGGCAGGTAAAGTGGGACCTTTTTTTGTCTTTTGTTTTGGAGTGCTTCTCAGCACTGAGGGAATCAAGTACCTTTGAGTCTTGCCTTTCAAATGCAATAGCAAGCAAAGTGGGACTTTTTGCTGGTTTTTGTTTGAGTGCTTCTCAGCACTGAGGTAATCAAGTACCTTTGAGTCTTGCCTGTTTCAGTTGGGAGTCTTTGATTGAATCAAGAGTCTTTGATGACCTGCTTAAGAAGCAAGAAAGCCCCAGGCCCCAGGCCCCACACCCTTTTGCTAAGTAGGTACTCAGCCCAGGGCCCTGAGAAAGGTATATATCATCTGGGGTTGGGGCTCTTACTCATGTGAAGAGTGTCACATGATTTGACCTGATGAGACTCTGGGTAGCTGTTGTTAAGGAGCACCCCCCTTTGAAAAACCCAGATGTTGCTTCTCTCTGTGGTAACTATGTATGCTACAGTCAGACAGAAACCTGTCTGTTGATCTGTTTATATTGTTTCTGTAATTTCTGTTTGTATTTGCTCTGAAGTTCGGGGTGCTGACTTTTTCCCCTGAACTAAGTGAATGATATATGTATGTTTAATTAAAGTAAGATTGTTAACCCTTTAAAGTTGCTGTCCTTAGAAAAGTAGATCAAAGAATCTGTGCCAGAAGTCCTCCTTTGTGTTCTTGTTGTTAGTCTTTCACCTCCACAGCAGCTGCTAGCAACATTGTTGTTATACTTCCATTTACATTTACCAGATTAGCAATGGTTACTAGGCATTGCTCAGTTCTACTCTGGGACAGTCCAGAATAGAGTCCAGAAGGTGATTCATCTTAACCCTCCATTAGCTGTGGATGAAACCTTGGCATCTCTACTCCTCTTCTTGGTGCATTGCCAGCTCTTCTCTGTATAAGAGTTCAAGGTCAAAAGCCATAGAAACTTGGGGAACTCTGGGTAATACCTGACCCCTCTGACCAGATATTTCTAGCTCATTAAGTCAACAGAGGGGAGGGGTGATTAGTACCAAGACAAAGGCTACATGAGTCAAAGCCCTCAATTTTGATTCATATGGGAGCAACTGGAGGTTTTAGTTCTAGTAGCATTCAAGGTATAATATGAGGTATATCATATGTAGTATGGCATTTACTTTACCCACAGAAAATGTAAAAGTCAAAAAAGATCCAAAGAAGACTAAGAGCAGACACAGAGATCTAAATTCATCAGCTTTCCACCAGAAGGTAAATGAACTTGGAGCTGCTATTGGGGCAATGCCTTGAAATTCTGGTAAAATCCCTTTTTGCCACAGGGTCATACATAGTTACTTTCAGACTCAAGAGTGACACCCTGTGGTTTATGCTCCCTCAGAAGATAAACATATTTTAGGGGCTGTTGAATAAGCAATATCCTATACTGTCCACATAACTCTCTGGCTTTGTCCTCTAAATAGGGTGCTGTTTGGGAACTCTTCTTTGTCCAAGGAGCACACTGCATCAAGAAATCCTTTCCTATAAGATCTGGTGCTTGAATTCAAACTCAAGCACCTTGAAACTTGGGTTTCTCTTGAGTCCTGGAGGAAGTTCCAAAGCTGGGACTGTCCTCTTTTTAGCAAGTGGGGCATATAAACACTTGCTTCTTTAGGAAACTTTTCAGTAGTCTGGTTGCTACCATTTGTTCAGTGAGAAAAAGCCTACTCTGTCCACCTCTCATGTCTACTACTGCCATGTGCTTCTGTTTCAAGTTTCTTTCCTACCATGTATTCCAGAAGATGGAACGGGGGGAAAAGTGAAGAGGAAGTCCTGAAGAGAGAGAGATGGACCAGATCACTTTTTATAGATCACATGGAGTGGTTGATGCTCAATCAGCCAGTCTTCAGCAGCCAGCCCCAATCTCTGAAACTCAATAATTATGGCATTAGTAGGTATGCTTAAATTCTTGTCAAGTTAGCTGGATCAAATGGATCAGGGACTCCTTCACCCAACTATTTAAATTTAAGTATCCTTCAAGACAGAGATATTCATCACAACTTCTCATCCACTTCCTCCTCCAGTCTCCTTTTCCATTCACTCTCAAGTTTGTGAATATATTTCAATTAAGCCCCTATTCTGTGTGAGATACTGTGCTAAGTACAAGGGATATGAAGACGAGAGCAATCATTGTTCTGCCCTTTTAAAAAAACCTGTTTGTTTTGATTAAGATAATACCATATTTTTGAGCAAGTAGTTCATTTTTTTTCTCTTCTGGATAATGTTCTTAGCCCACCTTATCGCAATTAGCATTACTGGCTCAAAGGGTACAATTTATAAAATTTAATGAGGGGTTTTATAATACATTTGACTGCCAGATTGGTCTCCCCAAAAATTCTACTAGTGATGTATAAGTGTACCTGTTTCTTTAGAATGTGGACAAAAATAAATTGTTATTTTTCTTGTTGGGTATGTTGGGTATGACACTTCATTCATTCCTCTCCCAGCTGTGCTTCTCATTCTCAGGACTTTGCTATTGGGTCTTAGTTACCTTCTCACACTGAAACTTTCCTCAGTGCTTGGGGCCTTCTGATCCTGGAACATCTCCTGGCCATGCCAGACCCCCTCTCCCACTCCTGAGCTCCTTTGGGGAACTTCATTTAGGGGACAGTTGTAGGCCAGATACACTTTATTCTCCTCTTGGTTGTGTTTCTGATTTTCTGGGCTTCACTGTTATGCCTCCCTGTGTGAGTACCTTTTCTCTCCCCACCTCCAGCTTGTATGTGTATCCCCAGCACTTAGCAGAGTGCCTGGTACATAGAGCTTAATAAATGCTTGTTGCTTGCCTGCCCTCTCCTGTGAAGAGGACCATAGGTATAGAATATGCTATCAAATTTAGCAAGGGTGATTTTCAGACAGAAGACACACAAAAATTACAAGGTCCGTATTCAAAGTCTTTCCAGCTTGGTAGGCCCTTCCAGAGCTTGTGTTCCATTGCTATGGTCTTCAATAAATCACACCTGTGGCTTCAGAGGAAGACTTTAGTGGAGTTCCCTTCATAGTTGATATAACCATCCCCATTCCCTACTCTGTGGGTATCCTGAACAATGCCCCAGGATCGAGGCAGATTATGTGTATGGTCAGCATTCACTCAATTTTTAGCTCAGAAGCTCCCATCAGTGTGTTTCTTTTACCAGCCAACTAGAGGACACAGTTGGAAACAAAAGATATCCAGTTAAATAGCATAGCAAGATAAATGCCAAGACAGAACTCCACTATACACATAGGGGTTCATTTTCCCTCAGGTTACCACGTCACTAGTAGGGGAAAGGAACACCTTTAGGGAACAGCCAACATGATGGCAGCACACTTAGTATGCACATAGAGAAAAGGCATGGAAGAGTGCATGCCAAAAGAGCATAATTGAAGGGGCACGCACATAGGGAACACATGGATCAACTCATACTTTTGCTATTGCAAAGAGTCGATATACTTTGGTAATGTGATCAGATTAGCTGCTTCCTCTATCAAGGTGGAATAATCTGCATTTCTTTTCTCTCCATTGTACTGTCCTTTACTAGGTGTTTCTGCTGTCTACTGGCTAGTTTTTCCTGGGTGACTATGTTGCTCTTGGAGACCTCTCTTGGCGCAGTTGCATGGGTCTCTGTTGCCATCTGCTGGTCTTTGATGAGATATGGAATCTTAGATGAATCCTACCTACTAGGTTCTCCGAAAAGACTCTACCCCTGGTTTACGCTCTTTGAGGCGGATTTAAACTCTAGTTAGCTACGCTTAGCTAGCGTAGGAAAACTTGGGCAATGGTTGCACTGCTTTTTGCACTAGCACCTGTGTTGCCCTTTCTATCCTCTTGTCAGCCGCTTCTTTACATGTCCTCAGAACGCGTGTGTATGCACGCACACAGATTTAAATTTCCCTCTAACTTCGTAACTAATTAAAAAAAACCTATCTTTTTTGTTTATGGCATATAGTATAAGGTAAAGATCTAAACTTATCTTGTGCCATATTGTTATCTAGTTTTTCCCAACAATCTTTATTAGTATATAAAGAGGGTAGATTAGGGGAATTTGCTCATCAAATTGAAGAGTTTTCCTAAACAATGTGATAACAATGTGCAGAAGTTTCTTACACAACTCGATAACACTGAAGAATGTGGGCCATTGTTTGTTGCTGATCAAACCTCAATTGACCTGATGGGAACATGGATTAAGGCAACTGATGGGGTACGAGAAACTTTTAATGATTGTCCAAGAGGATGAGCAATGTTCCTTGGAGCCTAGGTGAAAAGTAAGTTTGCTTTACTCTGAGACAGTCAGGAAGGTGGTCAACTCTTAAGACTAGTTTCTTGAGGACACTCTGAGCTCTTGATGATTTACTTACTCTTCTTGGAGAAACCATCAAGAGCTCTCTACTCTCCCCTCCCCTGGCAATGGTGTTCTGTGGAAGAGAGCAAGTCCAATAAACCCATCAGAGAAAGATGCCTCGTCAAGATATCTTGCCCACTGAGGAGGATCACAGGGATATCATAAGAAATCATCAAGGATTCAGCAGTGCTCTAGGTGTAAGTTGTCCATCCATAGGTGTTTTCTATATGCATATGTGCACCTCTCCTGCTCAATCTCTGTGCTTGTTTACTGCCCCCATTGATGGTGTTTATGTTTTGGGGAAAGTGTCCCCTAAGTTTATAGAGGGAATGTTCTGTTGTCAATCTTACTATTGTCATGATCAAAACTAAGATAAACTGAGGTACAAAGTTCTGAGTACATTCGACTTATTGGTAAGGCTAGTAATTACCAATATAAGGGATCTTTAGCTTCTCAGCAAACAGAAAGACCTTGAATGAGGGTAGACAGATTATTTTTACAGACAGAAGGAGGAGCATCCAAAAGCTAACAGGGAGCCTCACAGATGGGAAAACAATAGAATTGGCTGCGTTTGGAATGCAGGGCTAGCAACAACACCTCCTTGCATCTTGTCAATATGGAAAGCTCATTAGTGGTGTCCACCTGCGTGGCTAGTTAATGTCACAGTGATAACAGACCAGACTTTATCTAAAAGGACAGCTAGTGTTGCAGAGATGACAGATCAAACTCTCTGGCATCCCCCTGCATTCATCAAGGACAGCAGATTTCCTTAATACAAGGATTGAATAGTGCAGGAAAACTAAACTTCTAAACTTATTTAACTCAGAGAGGATAGCGAACTCTTGAACTTAACTTAGAGACAAAGAAATGTAACTTAGGCAATATATAAAATATTGGTGGTCATACAGAATAGAATCAAAATGGAGACAATATCAAATTTATTTTCTCACTATGCTATTCCAATATATGTTTCTGCTTTGAGCTAATTTTGTCCTCTGGCTCATTAATGAAAGGTCAACATATGGGTGCGTAGTTTAGGAGGGTAGACTCCCACTTTAAACCTGAGGTTGTTGTTTGTCCTTCATTTTTGAAGAGGACCAATGACATCATGGGGTGATGTCTTGACTTGGGTGTGAATTGGATTTAAGTGAGGCAGAGCTGCACAAAGTCATAAGCCTCACTCTTTCTTCCAGAGTCTTTGAAGTCCAGTGGCAAGATATAAGTCAGGATGACTGGCAATGGCCTGGGATGTCTTCAATGTCTGACCAAGCTCTAAGCACTTGCCTAACTCACCAATGGGTTTGAGGCCTGTTAATTACCCTCAACCTGACTTAGCCTGTCTATGAAGACAGTTTACTGGAGTGTGGCTACTATGCATGCTACAGCTTCTTGGTGCCTTAGGTGAGAGTTGACACCAGGTAAATACGAAAGGTGAATGAGCAGCCCTGAAAAAGACTCAGTAAGCCCTCTCACCCCAGAGACGCTAGTTCTCCTTAAACATCCCATCCACCCCCAAACCTGGGATAGCCATTCTCTGGAGAACCTACGCTGATAGTTGCACGGCAGGTATAGCCAAAGGGGTGTTTCATTAAATAATGTATCCTTTCTCCAGATTTATCAAACCAATCTTTTGTGCACATTTTTTCATTTCCATTATCTCTAGAGCTGGTCCATTGGTCTCTTTTTGTCCTCAACATTCTCTCCTAATCTAATGACTCAATGTGTTTGCTCAAATATGTTTACCAGAACTGAATACCATTTTCCAGATGTGGTTTGATCAGGGCAGAGGACAGCAGGACTATCATCTCCCTAGTCTAGGACATTATGCTTCTTATAATGAAGCCTAAGATTATATCAGCTTTCTTGACTGCCACATCAAGTACTCAGAGTTTTAAGTTTCTTTTTCAGGTGAATTTCTGTCTAGCTTCGCCTCTTCTGCTTTGTATTTGTGAACTTGATTTTGTAAATCCAAATGTAAGGTTATATTTATCCCTATTCAATTTTATCTCATTCATTTTAGCCTCCTGTTTTGGATTTTCAAGAGATTCTTAGATTCTGACTATCATCCACTGTGTTAGCTATCCATCCTTCCCAGCTTCATGTCATTTTTGAGTTTGATAAGCATGCCATGACTTCTGATCCCTTTACCCCTCAGTTCCTTCCTAGGCCATGACCCCTGCATTGGATATATTCTCTTTCCTTTTTTCCTTTTCTCTCCTCCCAAGTGACCCATGATAGGTGCCTTTACTTCCTCTTCTCTTGCTTTCTTAACTCTCACAGTCTGACTTCTTATCTCATCATTCAACTGAAACTACCCTTTCCAAAATTATCAGTGATCTCTTATTACCAAATCTAATGGCTTTTCTCACTTCTCATCCTTCTTGGCCTCCTGGCAGCTTTTGACACTGTTCATTACTACTTTCTCCTGGCTACTCCTCCCTAGGTTTTCATGACACTGTTCTTTTTTCTTCTCTCTTTTTGAATGCTTCCTATCAGTCTCTTTACTCAATCTGTATCCAGGTTTCCCCAAATAACAATGGCTATCCCTCAAGTTTCTGTCAAGGGGCCTTTTCTCTTCTCCACTTATATTATCTTGCTTAATGAGCTCATTAATGAACTCCCGTGGGCTCAATGCACATCTCTGTGCAGGTGATTCTCAGATTTATCTAGCTTTAGTTTTTCTCTTGAGTTTTAATCCCATAAGTCCCATAAACTTCCCTTCATCTTAAATCTTTTCCTCTTCCACGCCTGCCAGTTGTCTTGACTTTTGTCTTGCCACTGGGCTCTGATGACTGGAAGACAGAGTAAGGCTGATGACTTCATGCAACTCTGCCTCACTTAAATTCAAGTTATGTTCAAGTCAAAGGGCATCATTTTGCTATTTTATTATTTTACTATTCAATAATTTTACCATTTTACCATTTTAATATTTTACCATGTTAACATTTTATTATTTATTATTTTACTATCTTATTATTTTACCTACCTCAAGGTCGTGTTATGATGTACTAGTGACAAAGCAGCAGAGGTGGTGCTGTAGTTATAATCCTGCACATTGGCAGCCCCCTGGGTGTCTGAGCAGCCTTCCTAAGGACCATACTGCTCACCTCCTGGCATGAGGAAGGGGCTAGAAAAGGCACCCTAAAATCTTCCTGCTTCATCTAACCCTAACCTGCTTGCCATGGCAGATGGGGATCCCACCCTGCAGTAGAAACACAAAAACATGTACACAAATTTTTGCAAAGATGATTCCACTCATCGTTGTGGAATGTGCACATGCTTATGGACAACAAGGAATCCAGTATACCCAAAAGACAAATAACTCTTGTGAGAGAACTCAGCAGGTATTGCATCCAAATAGCAGCCCTGAGTGAAACAAGGCTTGCAAATGAAGGCCATCTAACTGAAGTCGGAGCTGGATACACATTTCTCTGGAGTAGCTGCAGTGATGGGGAGTGCCATGAACCCGGCAAAGGTTTTACAATCAAACCTAATCTACTCAACAAGTTTGTATGCCTCCCCAAAGGACTGAATGACAATGCCACTTGCAGAAAAGAACCATGCCACCATCATCAGTGCATATGCTCCCACCATGATGAACCCTGAGGAGGTCAAAGAAAAATTTTATAAAGATCTAGAGATCCTCATTATTAATGTGCCAAAAGAAATCAAGCTTGTAATTCTGGGTGACTTTAATGCCAGAGTAGGCACAGATCATCAGACGTGGCAGGGAGTCCTTGGAAGAATGGAATCAGAAACAGCAACGGCAGTAGTTACTATTGAAGACTTGTGTGTCTTATGACATTCTCATTACCTACACTGTCTTCCATTTACCTAAATGCAACAAAACTTCATGGATGCACCCTTGCAGCAAACATTGGCATTTAATAGACTATGTCATTGTAAGGAGAAGAGACAGACAGGATGTGAGAGTAATGGAGGCTGTGCGGCACAGAGTGCTGGACTGATCACAGACTTATCTGTTCCAAGTTAAACATTTGCATTTTACAAAAGCAGTTGCCCCAAGGCATGACAACTATGAGAGGGAAAGCTGAGTGAATACGTTGGTAACATGCAGCAGATAAGGAGTAGGCATCTTTCAGAGATTTGGTGTACAGCACTGCATTTATTTGTCTTGGCCAGAACACTTGCAAACATCAGGATTGGTTTGATGAAAATGATGGGGAAATGAAAAAAAAATGAAAAAAAGAGAACTCTGTACTGTCAACCAGCAGGATAGTTTGCTTGTCTCTAAAAAGGCAGAAAGTAAAGTGCAAGCAAAGCTTAGAGAGATGCAAGATTCTTGGCTCAGTGAGAAGGCTTGTGAAATTCAGTTTTACACTGATAGTAACAACCTAAAGCTCTAGAGGCTATTTATGGGTCAAAGACCTTTGGTACTTCTCAACTATTCAGTACTATGAAGCCACACTGATCAGTGAGGAGGAAATGAACCTGAAGAGATGGGCTGAAGTCACTGACTGCATACCACAGGTTGAAGTCAATCTCTCTCCAGCCAAAGAAGAGGTTTTGAATGCTTAGGCTTCTCTCATGTGGCAAAGCAGCTGGTACTCCTTCTATTCCAGCAGAGATTTACAAGGCAGGGGGTCCATTGCTCATATAAAAGTTGACTGAAATCTTTTAGGTGATATGGCAAGAAGAGGTTCCTCTCCCAGGAGTTCATCAATGTCTCCACTGTCCATCTCCACAAAGGAGAAGAAGATAGGCTGTCTTGTGACCATCACAGGGGTGTCTCTCTCTCAGTCATTGTGGGCAAGACTCTTGCCAGAGACCTCGTTAGTCAGCTAATCTTTCACCTGGAAGATGGTCATCTACAGGAGAGCCAATGTGGCTTCAGAAAGGGCCAAGGAATGGTCGACGTGGTGACAAATCCAGGAGAAATGCTGGGAGCAGGGCAGAGGTCTGTATGCAACACATGTCAATTTAACCTGCCTTTGATACTGTCGGTTATGAGAACTTGTGGAAGATCATGGCAAAATTCAGTTGCCCCGATAAATTAGCCAGTATCATATGCCAGTTTTATGATGTCACGCCCACCCGTGTTTTGAAAAATAGATGATGCTCTCATACTTTCCCAGTCATCAGTGAAGTGAAGCAGGGCTCTGTGCTTGTTCCCCTGCTTTTTAGCATGATGTTTTCAGTCATGTTTTCAAATGCTTTCAATGAGGATGAACATGGCATCAAAGTCAATTACCACAATAAAGGTAAATTATTTAACTTGAAAAGGCTACAAGACAAGATTAAAGTGGAAGGAGAGTTGGTGTGTGACTTTTTGTTTTCAGATGGTTGTGCACTCAAAGGCAGCCTCTGAGGCTAAGATGCAACAGAGTGTAGATCAGTTCTCTGCGACTTGTGCTAGTTTTGGCCTGGCAATCAACACCAAGAAAACAGAGGTTCCCCACCAGTCAGCACCACATCATCCACGTGTGGAACCATCAGTTACAGCAAATGGAGAAATTCTGAATGCTCTCGATAAGTTCACTTACCTTTGGCAGTATAATTCCCAGGGATGATCACATAGATGATGAGGTTGACACATGCATTGCCAGAGATAGTCCATTATTTGGGAGGCTCCAAAAGAATGTGTGGGAGAGAAGAGATAGTAGGCTGTCTACCAAGCTGAAGGTTTACAGAGCTGCTGTATTGACCTCATTGTTGTATGCCTGTGAAAACTGGACCGTCTACCTGCACCATGTCAGAAAATTGAACTGCTTCCATTTGAATCATCTTAGGAAGATTCTGAAGATCACTTGGCAAAATAAAGTACCAGATGTTGAGCTGAACTGCCAAGCATTCAAACTTTACTGCAGAGAATGCAACTCTAATGGGCTGGCCACATTGTTCAAATACCAAACACACGTTTGCCTAAAAGACTGTTTTATGGAGATCTCACACAAGGCAGGTGCTCACATGGTGGTCAGAACAAGTGATACAAGGACACTCTCAAGGTCTCTTTGAAGAGTTTTGGTATCGATTATGAGAAATGGGAGACAGTGCACAGGATCATCCAGCATGGTGTGTCCGCATCAAAGAAAGCACTGTGTTCTATGAGTAAAGCAGAATGGTGGTAGCTCAAAAGAAAGAGAAAAATGTGAAAATTTAGAGACATCTCCCTCCCAAATGGTGATATGGACTATTTGTGTCTGACCTGTGGCAGAGCCTTCTGAGCTTGTATTATTAATATGATCGGCCACAGCTGGATACACTGGACATTGATCTTGGCATAATGATGTCATTTTGGTCCTTTCTGAGCCCAAAGGACTCAAAACAACAACACGACTGAAATCTGGCTTCTCCTTGATGGCACAGCCTCTCTGGCCACCCTTTCTAGTATTGGCTGAACTTCATTCATTCTTCCCAGCTCACTGGTTGAGGCAGAGGAGTTGGGAGACTCCTTGCTTCCCATTGCTACTTCCAGGTTTCCCCCCTTCCTTCAATTCTTAATAATCTCTCTTCCTCTGAAGTTCATGCTAGTCATAGCTACCACCCAATCTAAATCCTAGTAGCTGTCACCCTCCTTCCTTCCTCAATGAGTTTGATACCTGGCTTATAATTTTTCTCTCCTTCCTAACTCCTACCCTCATACTAAGGGACTTCAGTGTTGATACTGCTCCTCCTTCAAGCACCCTAACCACTCACTCCCTCACCCTACTAATTTGCCATGAGCTACTTCTCCACCCTACTTTATTCATAGACAAAGATAGATATACCCTTGATCCTGCCATCATTCACAAATGAACCACCTCCATGTTCAAGAATTCTGAAATCTCATTTTCTGACCACAATCTATTGGCTTTTCACTCTCCACTGCTTTCCCTTACATAATTCTACTCTTCATCTGCATCATGACCTCCAATCCCTTGACCCTTCAGTTCTTTCCAAGGCCATCTCTCCTACATTGGCCACTCTCTCCTCTTTTCCATATTTTGACCCCGGTGAACCAATTCATCTCTACACTGTCTTCTTTTCTTGAATCTATAACCCTTTTATCATATTGCCAATTACTCCCAACCAAGCCTCAGCCTTGGATCACTCCTACCATTCATCACCTTAGCTCCTACACACATGCTGCTGAATGAAGATGGAGGAAATCATACAACCATTCTTACTGGGTCCACTACAAATTTATGTTATACAGCCTTACATGGGCCCTCATTGCTACTAGGCAATCCTATTATATCTCCCTTAACAATTCACTATCCCACTCTTCACAGGGACTCTTCTAAACCTTTTCATCCCTCTTTAAACCTTCCATGGCTCCCCTTCCCTCTACTTTCAGTTGAGAACCTTGCCTCATATTTCATGTAAAAAAGTGAGGTCATTTGCCATGAGCTCCCTCTTCCTCTTCTATCACTCAGGTGCCTTTCACCACTATCTCCTCATTTACCTGATATCTCACACGATGAAGTGCCCTTTCTCCTTAACAAGGCCAACCCCTTTACTTGTTCAAGTGATCTCATTCTGTCCCATCTCCTCCAAGAGATCACCTTCCCCCTCTTTCACTTATTTTCAATCTCTCCCTGGATTGGGAGAAGGAAAGCCTTTTTTTTAAAATAAGAGTTATCTGAAATTGGGATAGGCCCATTTTGGAGGAGTGTATTACCCTTATTGGAAGCTTTTTAACAAAGGCCTGAAGATGAGTATTTATTGAGTATGTTGTAAAGAAGATTCTTTCCATGTGCAGGTTAGAATATATGGCCTCTAAGATCCACTCTAACTCTTAAGATTCTCAGAGAATGAGGGAGTAAGACTAGCTAGGAGGCTATTACAATAGCAATATTATATATTAAAATATCCCGTGATGGTTGATAAGAGCCTGGAGTTGGGTTGGGTCAGCAGTATTAAACAGAAGGAAAGAGACAAATATGAGAGATGTGGAGGTAAAATGGACACAACTTGGCAGGTGGTCAGATGTTCAGGGTGAGGGTGAGGAAAAAGCCAAAGATGACTCCCAGGATTTAAGCCTGGATGACTGGAGAGAACAACGGTGGTGGGAAGAGGGACAGGGTTTTTTGGATGCAGGGGAAGATTCAGTTTTAGACACATCGAGTTTGAGGTGCTATTGGGTTGAAGAGCAAGCAAATGGGAGAGATGTATTTTTGGATTTAGGAGTCATCTGTGTGGAGATGAAAATTGAATTTGTGGGAGCAGATAAGATCACCAGAGGAGAATATAGAAAGAAAAGGGTCTAGGACAGAGCCTTGAGGGATGCCCAGATTTATGAAGAGGTAGGATGACACAATGAAAAGAACCAGAGTGATCAGACAAATGGAAAGAGGACCAGGAGAGAAGTGGTATGGAAGCCAAGGGAGAAGAGAGTATCTAGGGGAGGGAGTAGAATCTGAGTTGAAATTTTCTCATCTATAAAATGAGGGTAATAATACTTGCACTATTTGCTTTACAAGACTTATGAAGAAAAATGGTTTGCAAACCTTGGGTAAGTAGCATGGTATATGGGGAAAGAGTACTGGCTGTGGTTTCAGAGACTGAACTCAAATTTTGCCTTTGCCACTTCCTGCCCATATGCCCTTGGACAAGCCACTTAACTTCCTAGGCCTCAGTTTTCTTCTTTATAAAATAGTAATGTTGGACTAGATAGCCCCTGTGGTCCCTTCCACTTCTAAATTTATGATCCTATGTTATACAGTGTTATTTATTATTTTTGCTTCCTGCCCATAACCCTTGCAGCAATCTATTAGCTTTGCAAAAGAAAAAAAGTAATAACTTACAAACACGTGCGTGAGGATTTCGCTCTCATAACAATAAGATTTTATTCGATACTTTTATACACAATTTAATCTGAGGGTACTTGTTCACCAATTCAGGCACTCTTGTGCCTGCATCTTCCAGATGGCACCTTCCATTCTTCATCGTAGATACATTTGCCTTCATTTGGTGGAAAGTCTCATCAATTCTCAGTATACAACTGAGTTCTATTTCCTGTAATTGGAAAAGTATGCATTTTAACTTGGTATCTAAATAATTCCTGATTTGAAAAGACTATTTAAAAATCTAAAAGGCTCAAAAATGAAAAATGAAATCAAAGTAATTATTAAGAGTTATTTTACCCAATTATATTCCAATAAATTTAACAATGTAAGTGAAATGGAAGAATACTTACAAAAATATAAACTGCCTAGATTAAGAGAAGAGGAAATATCTAAATAAATTTGTTTTAGAAAAAGAAATTGAACAGGCCTCAAAAAAAGAAATTGAATGAACTTCCTAAGGAAAAAGCATCAGGACCAGATGGCTTTATAAGTGAGTTCTACCAAACATTTAAAATCACCTCATTCCAATGTTAAATAAATTATTTGGAATAATAGGCAAAGAAGGAGTCCTACCAATTCCTTTTATGAAACAAATATGGTAATGATACCTTAAACCAGGAAGAGCAAAATTGTACATTTTGACCAAGTGAGATTTATACGAGGAATGCGGAGATAGTTTAATATAAGGAAAATTATTAACATAATTGATTATGTCAATAACAAAAGTAACAAAAATCATGTAATTATATCAATAGATGCAGAAAAAGCTTTTGACAAAATGCAACACATTCCTATTAAAAACACTTGAAAGCATAGGCATAAATTGATTTTTCCTTAAAATGCTAAGAACATCTACCTAAAACCATCAGGAAGCATTATTTGTAATGGGGATAAGCTAGACACCTTTTCAATAAGATCAGAAGTGAAACAAGGATGCCCATTACTATTAATATTATTGGATATTGTATTAGAAATGCTATTAATAGCAATAAGAGAAGAAAAAGAAAGTGAAGAAATCAGAATGGGCAATGAGGTAAATAAAACTCTTTCTTTGCAGATGAAATGATAATATACTTGGAAAATCCTAGTGATTGAACTAAAAAACTAGGTGAAACAATGATTTTTTAGTAAAACAGCAGGATATAAAATAAAAACATATAAATCATTAGAATTTCTATATATTGCCAACAAAAACCTGCAAGGAGAGCTAATAAGAGATACCACATTTAAAATAAATGTAGACAGCATAAAATACTTGGGAGTATATCTGCGAAGACAAACCCAGGAACTAACTACATGAATACAAGTATAAAATACTTATACAAATAAAGTCAGATTTAAATTAGAGAAATATTAATTGTTCATGGGTGGGCACAGCCAATATGATAAAAATGACAATTATACCTAATTTATCTATTCAATTCCATCCCAATCAAATTACCAAAAAGTTATTTCATCGAGCTAGAAAAAAAAATAACAAAATTCATTTGGAAGAACAAGAGGTCAAGAATATTAAAGGAATCAAATTTTTAAAAAGTAAGGAAAGGAGGTCTAGCAGAACCATATCTTAAACTGGTAAGGTGGAAATTATCAAAACTATCTGGTACTGGCTAAGAAATAGAAAAGTGATCAGTAGAATAGAGTAGACATACTATATACACAGCAGCAAATGATTATAGTAATATTGTGTTTGACAATGTAAAGATTTAAGCTTTTGGGATAAAAAGTCACTATTTGGTAAAAAAAAAAAACTGTTGGGAAACTTGGTAAGCAGTCTAGCAGAAACTAGATATAGACCAATATCTTACACAATTTACCAAGATAAGGGCAAAATGGTTACATGATCTAGACATAAAGGGAGATATCATAAGTAAATTAGCAGAACATGGAACATATTACCTATCAGACTTATGGATAGGATAAGAATTTATGAACAAACTAGAGATAGGGAACATGGTGAGATGTAAAATGGATAATTTTGATTACATTAAATTAAAAAGTTTTTATACAAATAAAACTAATTTAGCCTAGAAGGAAAGCAGAAATTTTGGGGAAAAATTTATAGATAGTTTCTTGGATAAAGGTCTCATATCTCAAATATATATGGAAAGCTTTTTCAAATTTATAAGAATAGGATTCATTCCCCAATTGATAAATGGTCAAGGATATGAACAGGTAGTTTTTGGATGAAGAAATCAAAACTATATATACTCATATAAAATGCTCTAAATTATTATTGATTAGAGAAATGCAAATTAAAACAACTTTGAGATATCATCTCATACCTATTAGATTGGCTAAAATGATAGAAGGGGAAAATGATAAATGTTGGAGGGGTTGTGAAAAAATTGGGACACTAATACACTGTTGGTGGAACTGTGAACTGATCCAGCCATTTTGCAGAGCAATCTAGAATTATGCCAAAAGAGTAATTAAACTGACTATATCCTTTGACCTAGCAATACCACTATTACACCTGTTTTCCAAGGTGATCAAGGAAAAAGGAAAAGAACCTATATGTCCTAAAATATTTATAGGAGCCCTCTTTGTGGTGGCAAAGAACTGGAAATTGAGGGGATGCCCATCAATTGGGGAATGACTAAACAAGTTGTGGTATATGATTGTGATGGCATATTACTGCACTGTAAGAAATGATGAGCAGGTTGATTCCATGAAAAACATGGAAAGACTTGCATGAAATAATGATGAGTGAAATGAGCAGAACCAAGAGAATGTTCTAACAGCAATAGTGTTCAAAGAATAACTGTGAATGACTAAACAATTCTGAGTATTATAAATATTCAAATCAGCTACAAAGAGCCTGAAGATGCTATCTACCTCCAGAGAAAGAACTGATAAATAAAAGTATGCATGGTATGGTTTCACACACACACACACACACACCCCAAAAACCCTGATATATTTTAAATATATATTTACATACACACGCATACACATACAAATATATGTATTAGTATAACTATGTATATATCTGTGTCAAATGGCGGTCTTCTCTAGTGTGGGGTGGCAAGGGAGGAAGTGAAGGATGGAGACAGCTTGGAATTTAACATATAACAAAAAATAGAGCTGTGAAGTTATATACAGTAAATGAGTTTTCTTCCCTTACGGTCTTCCCTGCCAGGTTCCTATAAATGTGTGCCCATCCTTCACCGTAGATATTAAATACACAGGTAGGAGAGTATTATCTAGGTTTAATATGAGTATTGTGATGTATTTATCATTTATGCCTTTCCTTTAACATATTAGTAGCTATAGTATTATTTATTTTGTCTTATTCTTAAATAAATGGTTATGTTTAAGAAAAAATGTAAAAGGTTATCTTATATACTAGGATATGTATTTATACATACATACATATATGTATATATACATATATAACAAATACATGCCTACATATTATACAAAAATTAGGTAGTTTTTGACCAATGACAACAAAAATATAGTCACCTGTAAAGCTTCTAGTCCTGACTGTGCTGCTCCACACCTTCCTCTGTGCCTTAACAGAGTATTCTTCTCTGAATATGTCCCTTAGTATCAACCCTTTATTAGCTCTAAGAAAGTGCATTTGGGGGGTATCAGTAAAAAATACCTTAGAGTTCTTGAAAACAGGCACAGAGGTGAAATGCAAAGACCATTAAACCTAGACTCACCTTCAGTACACCTGCCGCCTGGGTCACTTTGGGCTAGCTACCCCCTCTTCTATTTTTGTGGCTTTATCAATGAGATTATACTTAGTCCTTTTCTCCCTGGGGATTTTGTGAAGACCAAGGCTGTACATTTTAAGGCATTGTCATGCTTCCACCTCCTCTGTGATGGAAATGGCCCCAGGCCCTGATTAGTTCCTGAATAATAGCATCACAAGCAGTTAATGAACACTTTGCTCTGGAGCTCACAGATTGGACAACAGGTCCCTGCCTTCCTAGCATAGAGCAAATGTAAATACCAAATTGTAACTGTTTCTTTTTTGCCCTGCAACCCTAAGGGTCTTCCCCTCCCAGTTTTTTTTTTTCTGACTTTTGATTAAAGGCCATCCCTTGATTAACTTCTTAAAGAGGCCTATTCACTGAATGGGCGTTACCTCACTCAAAGTGAGAACCTGAAAAGACCTAGCCGGAAGGGCCAGGGTCTCCCAATGCATCCTGGGCCATCTCCAGTTGTCCTGGTGAATATCAGGCCACTGGACCCAGATGGCTCTGGAGGAGAAAGTGAGGCTGGTGACCTTGCAACAGCTCTCCCTCACTCAAATCAAAGTCAACTGCAAGTAATGTCATCATTTCCCTGATGTCTTTGTCCTCTTCGAGAATGAAGGACAAACACAACTACAACAACCCGTTTTGACCCGGCTTTACCAAAGCAGACCTTTCCAGGGCTAATCGGGTACTATACCGGAAGCAGAGGAGTAAGAAGCATTCCCCCATCCCCTCTTAGAACGAGGTAGCATATACAGAGTAGATGCCTATTTCTGTACCTATTTTCAATAAACTCCTGTGAACGGGCAAAATTCATGAAGACTTGCTCCAGGGAGATCTGACTGACGGAGTAGTCTTCCAGTTCATATTGCTCTTTGTTTTTCTCCAAGATACCAAACACCTATGGGGCAACAAACAGTAACTGTTAATAAAGCTTTCTGCGAGTTTTGAGGTTTCTGAGTTTTTGGTTCCTAAGTATTTCAGGCAACAAAAGTTAAGGCACTGGAAAGGAAGGGGTCTTAGAAAGAAAAAGGGCTTTTTGCATCTTTGCTGAATAAAAAGTATGAAAATACTAGCCCCAGAACCCTTAAATGTGGAAGGAAGCAGAGATGAAAAGTCTCCCAGAGGTTCTGGACCTTGGCCTGCTGTAACCTCCAGGCTTGTAAAGTCCTTCATGTCATATATCTTGAGAGAATTAGGGCCCTTATTGCTACAGTGAGTGTTGGAGAAGTGCAGAGAAAAGTAATGTATAAGAGGATAACAGGTGGAAGTATTTTCACCCAAGAAGGGTCAAGGGTTCCCTGTAGAGCAGGCTGTCATGTTTCCAGATATCCAGTTCAAACACTAGATCACGTGTTCTCCGTGAGGGTGGAACCTTTCTTCTTGTCCCCTTCCTTAGAGGCAGAGTTAGGATGTTGGCCCCTGTGAGGTCTGCTCTCCTTACTTACCTTTGCCCAGCTGAAGTCCTTGCTAGGCAGGTGGTAGTGAACCATTCTTTGGTGCTCATCCTCTAGGACACTGCCTGACAAAGAGGAAGAGATGTTGCCAGTGAGGGATGGGGTGTGGAGAAGGCCATTTCTTGGCAGATTTATTTATCAATCTAGTTTAATAGGTAAAACCAATTCAATTATTCATGACGCTTGAGGGAAGCATAGGTGTGGATAATACAAAACAGCAGATATTTTTAAATAAGAACAGTAATAGCTTATTTATCCAGTAATGTTGAAGGTGAATTTTCCAGTTGTTGAAGTTTAACTTTTTAAAAGATAAAACTTAGAACATTTAAACATTTATTGATTAAATTTTTTTCTAAAGCACACTATACCTTTCTCTATCTTATTAAATGGACTATACTCAACATAATTAATATCCTTGATTATTCAGGGTCAATCTGGACATCAGTTACTGTGACACATTAAAGATGTAGCCGTAGCTAAAGATGGAGAGGGTGCTAGAGATAAGGATGCATGGGTACCCATCCCAGCAGCAGCCTTAGAACTTGCTTTCTTGAAGAAGTCTCTATTATTTTTGTTTATTTTTTGCTCATTTGCCACCTCTTCTCACAAAAGGTGGTGTGAAGCATACACAGCTGTATCATCTCCTGGCCTTCTCTTTCTGCAAAATTAATTAGTGACTCAAGGCTCAGCATTCTCTCTTCTCAAGTGGTTTTTCTTATTCTCTAGAAAGAAAATCATCTTTGCTGTGAATTGTACTTTGATTTGCTAGCAAGTACCTTTTTAACCATGAGCTATCCTTTCTGCATCAGTAACACAGTGAACTTTATACTCACTCTTATATCATTTAGACTTTTGATGGTGTGTGAAGCAAGGTATACTTCATTTTGAGAATTCATGACAGACTATCTTAAATGGGGCTTACTCCAAACCCTATATATTCTCCATTCTGAGAGAAAAAGATGATACTTTCACAGACAAGATATAGGTTGCAATTTTCTCTAAGTTCCCCTTGAAGTCCAAGTTTGAACAGAATTCTAGGCACAAGGAACACTAAAAAAATGTCTTTAATTGTTGTAAAACAATTGAAAGTCCTATATAGGAGACCTGGTTATTATGGCTAAATTTGATGTGAAATCTATTCTGTAGCATATTCTGAACATCCGGAACCATAGGTAAATCAGCAAAATAGTACAGGAGGCAGGAAGATGACAAAAGATATTTCCAGAAACTAAAGCTGCTTCCTCAGGATGTACTCTATGACTGTATAGGAATAAAAGAGCTTTTCAATTTGGTTAAATTAAACTCAATCCAATCCATTCTAATCAATCCAATAAACCACATAAGGCTATTTGCTCAAACAGTGCAGAGTTGTTCTAGTTATCTGTCTGTGGCTGACTCTTTTTCCAATTAAACTTCTCATAGTTCTCAGGAGTGTATTCACTCTCTCTCCTGTCTTCTTCCTTTTTTCCTACTAATTTCTCTTGATTCCTTGTCCTGCTGCTTTTCCTCCTTTTCAGCTTTTGTGCCAGATGGCATGTCTTTCATCACCTGTACCAACCAATAAAGATTTTCTTCCTTCTGGTTAGCAAACTGACCAACCATATTGGATGTTCATTTCTTCTCAGCTATTTTTAACTTACTCATTGCTCAGGAGCTGGCCCACTGCTAACTAAGATGCTTTAAAAAGTAACAGCTCTACTAGCATCCCTTTGTCTGGTTAGCAGTCCCAGATGGGTGTAGAAATCAAAGAGCAGGTTAGGTTTAAATTTATAGTTTCCCATGATTGAGATCACCAGAAGGCTAACCTCAAGAGAAATGAGGAATCACAATATGTCTTTTTGCTTTGGAAGAGTTGGTTGTTTTTCTGGGAAAAGATTTATGTTCCCAATGATGCTTGGCTTCTGCTTGTTGTGTTCCTTGATAGCATGCTGGTCAGCCAGAAAATGCAGAAAGGGTGTGTTTGGTGGCAGATGAAAGTCAACCTGGGATTTAAAACTAACCAAAGCTAAACAGCACTTGGATGAGTAAGAAATAATTAAGGATATGAAAATATCAAAATAATTAAGAGACTCTAGTTATATTCATAAGAATGTGAAAATGCTCAAAGGGAACAGCTGCTGAAGGGGGTCCAGTTAGAGCCTCCTACACCATTCTTCTTTTTCAGGAGCATCCCAGGTCAAAATGGCCAGTTAGGGGGTTACATAGGGAAGATTTTTGCCTCTTGGGGACCAATCTAGTTTACCTGGGAATGTCTCTTTGATGAACAGCTTGAATTCCTCCATGTTGTCCTTTTGGATGTCACTTTTGACCTTGGCCAGCAGAGTATATCCACTCCCAAACTTGCTTTTGAGGTGCTGTGGGCTGCCTATGCATTTGAACTGCCCATTCACCATGATAGACAGCCTGGTGCATAAAGCCTCACACTCTTCCATGCTGGAGAGACAAGAGACCAGGAGGAAGAAGCACTGAGACACCCCTTGCAAAACAAGGTAGTCCTGGCACTTGGCCGGGATTGGTAAATGGTGACACTGGAAGAGTCAAAAGCACTTGACGAAAAAGGAACAAATACATAAATATGAGGTGTTTCTTCTCTGTTCTCTCTCCCTCTCTAGCACCACCTCCCCCCACCTCCCATGCCATTCCAGAGCACATAATTTCATAGAAAAGGTATGCTCAATATTAGAAGAGCCTGAGATTTTTCCCCTCCAACCCAAAAGTTTCCTTGTCTAACAGCTCAGCTTCCCTCCCTACAATTCAAAGGTCTCAGAAATACAAATAAAGACAATAATCCATGTTTGCAGCCCTTATTTCTCATGACAGTTTTTGCCCTGCCCTCCAAAGAACTGAATAAAACATGGGCCCTACCTATGAGAGGTGATGACAATGGCTTTTCCAGATTCACGACTCCGTGTCACTGTATCCCAGAGGAGGCGTCGGGCTACGGGGTCCATGCCTGTGGATGGTTCATCCAGAAAGACGACTGAGGGCTCTCCAAGCAGGGCAATACCAGTGCTCAGTTTACGCTTGTTGCCACCACTATGTGGAAAGGAAGACAAAGGAAGAAGGAGATAGCCATTATCTATCTAGGAGAATCAATTTCTTGCTTCTATGATAGAACAAAGGAGAGACATATAAGGCAAATCCTTAAGGATCACATTAGGAACCCTGAAAATGGTGAATCATGAATTTATAGCTCCCTACAGAGTAAGCCTATATTAATTACAATAAAATCAAAGGTCATTGAACATTGAAAAGTCAAAGCAAGTATAACCTAATGGAGATGAATTAGGGAACGGGACTGAGAGAGTAACACAATAGATACAATGCTTGACATGGAAGTCAAGAGATCTGATTTTGAATCCTGCCTCAGACATTTACTAGCTACTCAGACTGTGACTATAGGCAAGTCGTTAACCTCTTTTAATCTCAGTTTCCTCATCTGAAAAATTAAGGAGTTGTACTCAATGGCCTTTAAGGTCACCATCAGCTTTAAATATATGATCCTATGGTCAGTTAAAATTGTTGGAGAATAATAAATATGACTATAAATAAAGGACAATCAAAAGATATAATGCATTTAGACCTTCAGAAAGCCCCTGACAATGCTCTACGTCAAAGATTTTTTAAAAATACAGCAATTACAAAATCAAAAAGACTATTTTGTGATGACTGGGAAATAGGTTATCAATGATAGGGATAAATGGGCAAATGTCTTAATGGAGTGGTATAGACAGGGGGATTCCTTAAAGATTGCTGCTGGAATTTGTCTTACATTTTAATAAATAATTTGTAAAACAAGTCATATGGTCTAATGTTTAAATTTGTAGATGATTCTGTTTCTGTGGAGTAAACAAAAGTTTACAGAAAAGTGACAACTACTCTGAGATTGTGAGACAATAACAGGGAGCTTATCAGATACCTCAGAATGTTTTGTTTTTGTTTTTAGGCAATTGGGGTTGACTTGCCCAGGGTCACACAGCTAGTAAGTGTCTGAGACCAGATTTGAACTCAGGTCCTCTTGACTTCAGGAGTATCTTTTGATGTTGGAGGTATGCATTATGGGTCATCATCTCTGTTGGTCAAACTTGAAAGTTCCAAGCTGTTATTCTTCTTTGGCCATAATCATAAAGATTACTGGAGGAAAAAGAGAGAACTCTATGCTATCCTTTTTTAAGGATAGGGGAGACATGGATTTGTTTGTATGAAGCACAAAAGAAGCCAGTATGTAGGGAGAGACTGAAGATTAGCAAGAAAGTGGAGATGATAACAGGAGGTAATCTGCTGGAGAAGATGACAGGGGATGAGACAACTGAAGAAGGCAAGAAGGATCACCTATTCATCAGAGAGAAGATTGGAGGAAGAGATAGTGGGGGATGGTACAGGAGAGATATGAGATGGGGGAAAGAGGGAGCTCTTGGCAAATGGTTTCAATTATTCCTATAAAGTACGAAGCAAGGTCCTCAGCTGAGAGAGTGAAAGGAGGGGTGATGTGGGATAGAAAATTGATTAGGGAGAAGTAAGATTGCCTTGCTACAAGTGAGGGTCTAGTTGAGGTTAGATAACATGATATTTTGGTGGGACCCAGTCATCAGTTCTTTCAGCTACATTGAGTAGCAGCTAGGGAGGATCAAAGCAAGTAGGGAGTAGGAGTAATCCAGGGATGGGGTTTTGTGAGATATGATCATCAATAGGACAAGGGAATAAAGGATTCAAGAATAGAGGATAGCATAGAGTTGATTTGGTTCACCAGGTGGTTGATATTGGGGCTAGGGAAAAGGCAATGGCCTCAGAAAGTACTGATGGAGCAAGGAATAGTTTACTTGTCAGATTTATGGAGAACAGAAGAATTCATGACCAAACAAGAGATAAAGAACATTATGAAATGCAAAATGGATAATTCTGATTACATTAATTGAAAAGTTTTTACACAAACAAAGCCAATGCAACCAAGATTAGAAAGGAAGCAGAAAACTGGGAAACAATTTTTACAATCAGTGTCTCTGATAAAGGCTTCATTTCTCAAACATATAGAGAACTAATTCGAATTTATAAGAATACAAGTCATTCTCCAATTGATAAATGGTCAGAAGATATGAACAGATAGTTTTCAGAGGAAGAAATTAAAGCTATCTATAGTCATATGAAAAAATACTCTAAATCACTATTGATTAGAGAAATGCAAATCAAAACAACTCTGAGGTACCACATCACACCAATCAGATTGTCTAATGTGACAAAACAGGAAAATGATAAATGTCGGAGAAGATGTGGGAAGATTGGAACACTAATGCATTGTTGGTGGAGTTGTAAACGGATCCAACTATTCAGGAGAGCAATCTGGAACTATGCCCAAAGGCATAGTGCATACCCTTTGACCCAGCAATGCCACTTCTAGGTCTGCATCCCAAAGAGATGCTAAAAATGGGAAAAGGACCCACATGTACAAAAATATTTTGTAGCAGCTCTTTTTTGTGGTGGCCACAGATTGGAAGTTGAGGGGATGCCCATCAACTGGGGAATGGCTGAACAAGTTGTGGTATATGAATGTGATGGAATACTATTTTTCCATATGAAATGACGAGCAGGTAGACTTCAGAAAAACCTGGAGACTTACGGGGAACTGATGCTGAGTGAAGTGAGCAGAACCAGGAGACCATTGTAAATAGTAACAGCTACATTGTGTGATGACCAACTTTGATAAACTCAGCAATGCAAGGATCTAAGATAACTCCAAAAAACTCATGTTGGAAAATGCTATCCACATCCAGAAAAAGAACTATGGAGTCTGAATGCAGAACAAAGCATACTATTTTGTCTCTCTTTTTTGTTGTTGTTTCTTCTTTCTTGTAGTTTCTCCCATTGGTTCTAATTCTTCTTTACAACATGACTAATGGAAAAATATGTTTACTATGAATGTATATGTATAGCCTATATCAGATTGCATGCTGTCTTGAGGAGGTGAAAGGGGAGGGAGGGAGAGGAAATGTGGAACTCAAAATCTTATGGAAGTGAATGTTGAAAACCAAAAATAAATTAAAAAAGAGTTGAAAGAAAAAGAAATAGGACAATAGGATGTACAAAAATATTTCTAACAGTTTTTTTTGTGGTGGTAAAGAATTGGAAATTGAGGGGATGTTAATCAATTGGAAAATGACTGAACAAATTATGGTATGTGATCATGATGGAATATCCTTGTGTTAGAAGAAAGGAGCATTGTTGTTTCAGAAAACCTGGGAAGGTCTATATGAATTGAGGCAACATGAAGCAAGCAGAATCAGGAGGTCATTGTTCACAATGTGTATAGCATTGTACATGTTGTACAGCAATATTGTAACAATGATCAGCTCTGATCCAATACAATAATTCAAAACAATTCCAGAGGACCCATGATGAAAAACCTATCCACCTCTAGAGAAAGAACTGATGAAGCCTGAATGTAAATTGAAGCATTTTTTTTCCTTTTATTTTTCTTGCTTTTTTTGTTTTGTTTTTACATGGCGTATATGGAAATGTGTTTTGCATGACTTCACATGTATAATCTATATCATATTTCTTGCCTTCTTATTGGGTGGGGGAAGGGCTGAAGAGAGGGAGAGAATTTGAAACTCAAAATTTTAAAAAATGTTAAAAATAAATAAATGATAATTTAAAAAGCACTGAGGGTAGAAAGATTGGAGGTTATGGTGAGGATGAAGAATAGGGTTGGAGTAACAAGGCAGAGTAAAAGATGGAATGATAAAAGAGAGAAAAGGCCTTTGATTTTGTGTTTAGGCTAAGGAAGCGGCTTCAAAGAGAGATGATCAAAAGTGTAGGGCCTATGGATAGGACTGATAATACAAGATTGACCGAAATAATTTAGAAATTAGGCACATGACCTAAAGCTATGATTGGGCCTGTTGAAATATGAGTAGCAAGAAAAATCCCCCAGTTACTTAGAGTTGATGCAGTTGTCTAAAATGTTGGACAAAGAGGTTAGTTGGAGGCAACAAAGGTTTGCCCCAAGTGGCTCTAAGACATCTCAAATATGGGCCATGGAGATCAAAGGAGAGGTCAATCCAGATCAACTAGAACTCATTATAGAAGCTTGGACCAAGGCTAATGGAAGATGGACCAGTGTGCAGAGTTACTCCTACTGGAGGGACAAAAGGGAAATGTTTGAGATCTGAGGTTGAAGTGGCTCTTGTCAGGAACAGTATTAAGAATGCAGCCAAAGTGGATGACCTATGATTTATTACAACTCTGGACAAGATAGGCACATGCATGCTGGTATTCTTGAGAGAATATAGTCCTGCTTTTTCCAGAAGCTTAAGTATACAAGAATGACATCTGGAAGTTGAAATGAGGGCTATGTCAGGCTGCTTAAAAACTTAAACTGTGCACAACCAGGCTTCCTGGATCCTTTCTACCTTAAGCTCATAGGACTTAGGTACAACAAAATCAATTTCATAAGTATAAAATGAGGGCAGGAGGTGCCCAGACAGCCGTTGTTTTAGAAAAGATACAGAGGTTTTAGTGGCCTGCAAGCTCAACATGAGTCTGTAGTGTTGTATGGCAGCCATAAAAACCTTATGTAATCTTGGGTTGCATTAAGAGGGTTAGAATATTCTTTTGGAAACCTCCTTACAAAATGACATGGAACCATTCATGGCTATTCCTTGAGTCTGGCCATTTAGCTAATTCTAAATCCATCTAGCTATATCTAGTTTATGTTTCTCTGTTTTCTCCACAAGAATGGTATAAAAAGTATTTTATTAAATGCTTTGCTGAAAGCTGGGTAAATGACATCTAAAGTATTTTTATCTACCAGTTTAGTCATAATGTTGAAAAAGGAAATGAGACTAGTCTGGCATGACCTGCTCTTGGTGAAGCTATGCAGCTCTTTGTAACCCTTATTCCTTTTCTAGATGTTCACCATTCATCCCTTTAATGATCTGATTTATAATTTTCCAGGAATTAAAGTCATGTTGGTCTAAAGTTTGCAGATTTTTCTCTTCCTTTTTTAATTAATTATTTTTTTAAAAAAGAAAGTTGGTCCCTATGTCCTCCAGTCCCTGTGGGAGAACTCTTTTGCTTTCCCAAAGCAAATCTCTTCTATATATTTCATATATCACAAATATATTTTAACTATGAACTTCTATTATGGTTTATTTTTTTTTGAAGTATACACAATATCTCAAAAGATCATAACAACATTGCCTTTCTGAACTTGTTTTGTTTCTTCTATGTATTTTAAAAAATGTTTTGCTGATGCTTTTTTGTATCTATTATCACTAGAAGTCCTCTCTTGAAACAAATATCGTCAAGCAGAACAAATCCACACCTTGCCAGGTCTGAAAATGAGCATTTTGAACAACTAGTTCCATTACCTTTCTGCCAAAAAGGTGTGAGTGTGTGTGTGCGCACTAGTCTTATTGCTAGTCTTCTTAAGTCATGATTGGTCACTGCATTTATCAATAAAACAATAAACCATTTGTAACATTTGCCGATTTCTGAGGTATAAGTGCTCACATTGTAAATTTAATAATTAGCCCTCATTAGCCAGTTCAAATTGGCTCCAGCACACCCCTGGCTCCTTGCCGTCAAGGAGCTTACATTCTAACAGGGGAAGGCAACAAATAAAAACAAAATCAAAAAGGTGAGGAAAAGAAGGTGCCAATTTGGAGTGGAGAAAGATGTCTAGAAAGTCAGAAAGGTGTCTAGAGTGTAGAGAGAACAGAAGAGGGATGAAGGAAAGAACATAGCCAGTTTGAGCATTTTCCTTAAAATGGAGGTTCTAGGAGGAAGTGACCAATTAGAGGAAGAGACCATAGTGGTAGAGTAATTTTCCAGGGTAAGAAGGCCACAGGGGAAGAGTGAAGTTCCAGGATGAAAAAGATGTTTCTAGTAAGTACTTGGGATATGGAAATTTTCTCCTAAGGATTGCTTTATTATAATTTTTATTGAGCTGTGGTTAGTAAAGGATGTGTTTAATGTTGATCTTGCCATCACCCATAGACATAGCAACTCTATGTTCGAGAATTCTGAAATCTCCTTCTCTGACCATAATCTATCAGCTTTTCCTTCCCTCTCTTCCTTCCCTTACATAATTCTACTCTTCATCTGCGTTATGACCTGCATTATGATCTGTTGACCTCTCAGTTTTCTCACAGGCCATCTGCCCATGTACTAGCTACTTTCTCCTGTTCTCTCTGCCATGACCTCTTGATGAAACAGTTCAACTCTATACTGTCTTCCTCTCTTGAATCCCTAGTCCCCTTTTCATACTGCTGAATATGTCCAGCCAAGCCTCAGTCTTGAATCACTATTTATTACCTTTGCTCCTACATACATGCTGCTGAACAAAAGTGGAGAAGACCACGCAACTGCTCTGAATGGGCCCACTACAAATTTATGTTACATAACCTCAACTGGGCTCTCTCACTGCTACTAGGCAATCCTATTATACCTCCCTTATCAACTTACTTTTCCACTCTCTACAACAGCTCTTCTAAACCTTTTCATCCCTCCTTAAACTTCCGATGGCTCCTCGAGCTGAGAACCATGCCACATATTTTATGGAAAAAAGTGAGGTCATTTGCCACGAGCTCCCTCTTCTTCTTCTATTACTCAAGTGTCTTCTTCTACTTTCTCCTTCACCCATCTCACATAATGAATTAGCCTTTCTCTTTACTAATGTGAACTCCTCTATTTGTTCAAATGATTCCATTCTATCCTGTCTTCTCTAATAGACTGACTCCTCTGTCATCCCCATTCTTTTACTTATTTCTAATCTCTCCCTCTCTACTGACTCATTTTCTACTATCTATAAACATGCCCATGTCTCCCCTACTCTGAAAAAAACCCTCACTTAACCTTTCCATCTCCACTGACTATTGGCCTATATCTCTTTTGCCCTTTGTGGCCAAACTCCTCAAAAAGGCCATGTACAAAAGATGCCTCCACTTTCCCTCCTCTCGCTCTCTTCTTAACTCCTTATAATCCAGCTTCTGACCTTATCATTGTGATGGAATCCTAATAAAGCTGCCCCCAGCCCTAATATTATAACTTCCTTATAGGCCCCACTGAACAGCAGACCCTCTTCATCGACCAAGCCACTTACCCCCCCCCCCCCCCACTCAATAGCCTAACATCTTTGTATATGCCTCACTGCTCACTAGAACAACAGGTTTGTCCATGAACTTGTAGTTCTCACAGAAACAGCAGGCATGTCCAAGTGATGGGTTCTAGCTAGGCACTGCCCCCAGACCCATTCTTCATATTTCCCACAGAAATAGCAGGTGTGTCCATGCACTCAACCACAACCACATCCATCTAGCCTTAGACAGGACCACAATACTCAGCCAATCAGAAAGCAGCACCACCAGGATGCCCAAGAAGGATGTGGACCCCAAAACAATAGAAGGAACTTTCCCTAAGTAGGCACCTGTGCAGTAATAGTAAAGAACTGACCTAGAGTGAACTTGTGCTGTAGATAGGCTTATTATAATATGATTATCATGCATATGTACAGCCCCAAATGGGTTTTTCTGTATGCATTGTGGGTAATTGCATGAGCAGTTCCACTGTGGCTGGGACCCCTCCTCCATTACCTAATCCCTTAACAAACTCCTCCTGCCCTTTTAATATTAATCATGTTCCTATATTCTATGTAAATTTTGATTATGTAATCAGCATCTTTACCCTATAAAAATCCATCTTGCTTTCTCTGAAGTTGCTGGTTCCTCTTGGAACTTAGCCTGTTTCATGAGAAGCATCAATCTCAATAAATGCCTCTACTTGGATCAGAGGTGGTCTGAATCTGAATTCTTTGAGATGGTGCCCACCACATCATAAAACCCCAACAGTTTTTGGCACGCACAGAGAGTAAGCTGTAACAATTCCACAGAAACTGATCTCTTCAAAACTACTAACGATAACTTAGTTGCCAAATCCAATGGCTTTTTCTCAGTCTTCATTCTCCTTGACCCCTCTGTAGCTTTGACACTGTTGATCACTCTCTCCTACTTGATACTTTCTTCTGTCTAGGTTTTTGAGACACTCCTTTCTCCTGCCTTTCTTCTTACTTAATCTGACTGCTCCTTCTCTCCTGCTAGAGCCTCCACCAAATCATGTCCTCTAACCACAGGGGTCCCTCAGGGTTCTGTCCTGGAACCTCTTTATTCTCCCCCTATACCAGTTCACCTGGTGATCTCCTAGGCTCCCATGGATTTAATTAGCCTCTATGTCGATGATTCTCAAATCTATCTTTTCTCCCCAATCTCTCTACTGACCTCCATTTTCCAATCTCCAGTTGCCTTTCAGGCATCTCAAAATAGATGTCCAAAAGACATTTTAAACTCAGTATGTCCAAAACAGAACTCATTCTCTTTTCCCCTAACAACCCTGTCTCTCTTCACCTTCCTTGTAAAGGGCAATACCATACTCCTAGTACCTCATGCTTACAACCTAGGAGTCATCTTGGATTCCTCACTGTCTGTCACCACCCTTATCCAAGCTGTTGCCAAGGCCAGTTGATTTTAGCTTTGCGACATCTTGATATCCTCTTCTCTCCTCTGACACTGCCATCATTCTATTGTAGGCCCATATCCTCATGCCTGAATTACTGCAATAGCTTGCTGATGGGTCTGCCTGACGTAAGTCTTTCCCCATTCCAATCTATCCTCTATTCATCCACTAAAGTGATTTTCCTAAAACACAGGTCACCCCCTATTCAATAAACTCCAGTGGCTTCCTATTGTTTCCAGGAGCAAATAAAAAATGTTTTGTTTGGCATTCAAAGCCTTTCATAACCTAGCCCCATTGTATCTTTTCAGTCTTCTTATACCTCGTGCTTTTTTTTTAGTTTTTTTTTGGGGGCAGGGCAATTGGGGTTAAGTGACTTGCCCAAGGTCACACAGCTAGTAAATGTGTCAAGTGTCTGAGGTGGCATTTGAACTCAGGTCCTCCTGACTCCAAGGCCGGTGCTCTACTCTCTGTGCCACCTAGCTGCCCTTATACCTTACTCCCGACATGTACTCTTCCATCCAGTGACACTGGCCTGCTGGGTGTTGCCAAACAAGACACTCCATCTCTCAGCATTCTCTCTATCCCCCAGGCCTGGAATGTTCTCCCTCCTGACCTCTATTGACTTCACTGGCTTTAAGTCTCAACTAAAAAACACCTTCAATGAGAAGTCTTTTCCAGCCCTCAGTTAATTATCTCATATTTACCCTGTGTATAGTATGCTTTGTATGTATTTGTTTGTATGTTGTCTCCCCAATGAGACTGTAAATTCCCTGAAGGTAGGGACTACATTGCCTTTTTGTATCCCCAGCACTTAGCACAGAACCTGGCAAACAGTAGGTACTTAATAAATGTTTATTGATTGATTGTCCTGGGATAGTGACCTGGGTCATATATGTTTCCATGCTAATGACATCAGGGCAGCTAAGCTGTGGGAATAGAAAGCAGAAAGTATGGGCAAAAGTCCTAAGATTTCTACTGGCCTCTATTTCACCCTGGGGCTACCTAAAGCAAGCAGATAAAAGCAGGAGAAGCAAAGTTTCTAGGTTAGTGAACGTAAGGTTGGTTCATTCTATAGCTGTTGCAGAACTGATTCTCCTAGAAAGCATAGTACCTGTTGCACAGGAGAAGGGAAAGAGAAAGGAATAAGAATCTATATAGTGCTTACTATATACCAGAACTGTGCTAAGTGCTTCTAACATATTATTTCATTTGATCCTCACAACCCTGGGAAGTAGGTGCTGCTAAGATCCCCATTTTACAGTTGAGAAAACTGAGGCTGAGGTTAAGTGACTTGTCCAGGGTCACATAACCAGTAAGTGCCTGAGGCTGAATTTGTCAGGTCTTCCTGACTCCACACACTGTGCCACTTAGCTGCCTGCTTTCAATAAATAAATGTTTGTTGACTGACTGACCAGTTAGAAGAGCCAGTGAGCCAGTGAGGCCTCTTTTTAGTGAAGCAATGTAACTCCAAATACTTGTTTCCTGAGTGCCTGTTATGTGTAAAGAAGTATGCTAGGCCATGCAGAACTTCTTGGTTTAGACCTGTAATTTCACCTGTGCAGACCACTCCCAGCGCAGAACTCCACTAATGAACACCGGCAACTTAGCTGTAACTTAAGAGTTGAACAGACTCGAAAAGTGACTGCCTGTGGTCTCAGAGCTAGGAGGTGCCTGAGGAAGGCCTTGGGCCTGTATCTTTCTTATCTTATGGCTGGCCCTCTATCCACTATGCCTAGCTTCCTCTGGCTGAACAACGGAAATATTGTGTCAAAAATGAAGCAGTTCCTGTCCTCAAGAAACTTACATTCTACTGTGTTAATACCACATGTAAACAGATAATGAAATTTGTGGAAGAAGAAAGCACTTAACAACTGGAGAGAACAATAAAGGCTTTATGTAGGTGGCACCATTTGAGATGAGCTCTGAGAGAAGCTTGAGATTCTGAGAGGTAGAGTTGAAAAGAGTGTATTTGAAGCATGGCGCTTCAGGACTGCAAGGATATGGGAGTAGAATGGAATGTTGATTTGAGGTAACAACTAATAGGCCACCTTGACTGGGATATAGAGTGTGTGGAGAGGCATAGTACTGGAAAGGTATCTGGGAACCAGATTGTGGAGAGCTTTAAATTCGAGGCATTTTATCCTAGAGATAATAGAAAGCCACTGGAAGTTTCTGGATGGGGTAATGACATGGCTTTATCAACCTGCATCTTACGAATATTATAATGGCATCTATGGGGGAAATGAACTGGAGAAGCAAGAGACTGGAAGCTTCAAGGACAGCATTTAAGAGGCTCCTGAAGTAGTCCTGGTGAAAGATGGTGGAGATTTAGAGATAAAAGAGATACTGTGAAGACTGAACAAACTTGACTTGGTAATTAATTGACAAAAGACTAAAATAAAGAGTCGAAGATGATACTGAAGATGGGAATCTGAATGAGAGCAGGATCAGAGAAGCTAAGGGAGAGATGAATATCCATTTGAAGAGGGTGGCTGACAGTTTCAAAAGCTGCAGAGAGATCAAGTAGACCTGAGAAAAAAAGCCATTTGATTTATTAGTTAAGAGATCATTGATAACATCAGTTGAGTGGTAAGTTTGGAAGCTAGATTCTAAGGGTTGAGAAGTGAGCAGAAGGTGAGGAAATATAGGCAATTAATTTAGACAGCTTTTTTTGGATTTGTCCATGAAAGTGAGAAGAGCTACAGCATGATAGCTGGAGGGGCTGGCAGGGTCAAGTAAACGGTTTTTTTTTTTTTAAGGATGGTAGAGACCTGGAAATATTTGCTAGCAGCAACAAAGGTAGTAGATAAGGAGATAGTGAAGATGAGAGAGAGTGAAGCAATGCTTTAAGGGATAAGTTTATGGACGTGGAAGGAGGAGATAGAATCAAGGGAACAAATAGAGGTGCTGGTCTAGGCAGAGAAGGATCATCTCTCTTCCTCATACGTTGGAACAAAGAGAAAATGAAGTATGATGTAGAGAGGCTTTGAGAAATGGAACAGGAGAGAGGCAAATTATAGAAAAAAGGCTTCTGTTTTCCTTGTGGCTCTGTGTTCCATTGTGAAGGGTACCTCATAGGACAAATCTTTTTGTGTAGCTCTGTAGCCTAGTTAGAGACTGAGTTCAGATAAGATCAAAGGGACTGGAAGGATGAAGCTGTGTCATAAGAGCAGGAATAATATAATCTTGATAAGACTTTGTGAGTCATTTGCTCAAGAGAGCATTTGCTAGATGCCATGGATTCCTGACAATACTTCAATACCTGAGGTGACTCACTTACTCCTTAATCCCTAATCCTGAAAATAAGATGCTTGCTTGTTAAAAGAAAAGGGCATAGAAGAGGGGATGGGAAAGTACAGTGTTGCACCTGTAGGTTTTGATGAGTTTGTCTGAGTGGGGCTCTAGAAGCAACTCCTGCAGCACATCCTTTACAAGGCTATTAATGTAGCGCTCAGGGATGCCACGGAGCCGGGCATACATGACCAAAGTCTCTCGTCCTGTCATGTGGTCCAGTAACGCATCAAACTGAGGGCAGTAACCAATGCGCTGTCGTACCTGAAATGACAGCAGAGACTCAGGCAACGGATACAGATTTAATGGTGGCCCCGAATAAGAAAGTCTTAACCTATTGTAAAGGGGTGGGTCCAGGAAAGGCATTCCAAAAAGTGTGCAGGGGATGTAATTCCCAAAAGTTAAACACGGTGTCTGTTTCCTGGGTCTGTTCCCTTACATTGTTGTCTAAAATTCTGAACTTGAGGAGACAAAAGACAAAAGACCTGGTGTCCTTTTTTGTCTATGCCCCTGCCCAGAAAAAGTTTGTTCCCTATAGGGCCTGTAAATGCTTTCTACTGCTAGGAGGGCTTTGGAATATCTGAAACTGGACCTTGTTGGAATGAATTAGGACCTCTCAATGTCTTTTGTCAGAATTCTCTCTAGGATTACTTTGAAACACAACCTGAGGGTCCCTTCAGGTGACCAACAGATCACAACTAACCTGTTTCTCTGCCAGCTCTTTCTGGGAAGGTTTGTCTCATGTAGAACATGAAGACAAAGTTATACTTGGGAAATGACGTAAAAAGATTCTGAACAGCTCAGTAATATTACCAACTTCATTATACTTTCATAGTGGCTAGTCATGCATCATCATGAAGTTTCATAATCACAGATGAGAAAAGTAAAGAAAATATTGCCCTGAGTCATAAGGAAACTTGAGCCTGGGGACAGAGTTGGTATACAGAAGCAGAGAAGTTTGTCCAGGAGCACAGAAGAGTGATATTGGTAATGAATATTTCAAAACCAATCAATAGCATTAATAAGATCTGGATTTTTTTTGGAGAGGATAGACTCATCTTTGCCTTTTTTTTCTTTCAAAAACACTTTTAACAGAGATTCTGGGACCTGGACAGACCTCATTTAACTATATCAGGACTACAAGACTTACAGCTAGAAAAGATCTTAAAAGTCATCAAGTATAACTTAAAAAAATAATAAACAGATGAGCAAAACTGGGCTGGAGAGGCGAAATAACAATATGGCAAAGTGGAAATAATGCTGGATTTTCAGACAGAGTCCCTTTGGACTTCAGTTCTCTCCTATATAAAATGACAGATTGGATTACATAACCTCCAAGTTTGCTTCCCACTCTTGATTTTTGATTCTATGATTTACCCAAGGTCTCAAAGATAAGTAACAGAGCTACAATTTGAACTCAAGTCTTCATCTCCCAAATCCAATGCTAAATTGACATCCATATGTGTATAGGCCACATTGATTTAATTATGTAATTGACCACATTTGGCTTCAATTAAAATGATTACTTCATCCAAATATATTGCTAGTATGTCACTTGGCAACAGTCAGTTACAGGGCTCTTATAGTCTAGGAATTCAAGTGTACTAGCTAATTTAGGTATTATTATTATGGATAAAAGCTCAAGTAGGTATCGCCTTGGAGTAAGAAAGGCTGTATTTGACCCAACATAGACTTCATGTTTCACATCCAGGGACTAGCTTCTGTGGCAAATTATAGAATCACAGACTGTTGGACCTTGAAGAGATTTCAGAAATCAGGTGCTATATAGATCAGGACCTGAGGTCCAGAGAGGTGAACTGATTTTCCCCAAGGTGGCACCTATGGTGCAATCAGGTCCAGAATTTGGGTCTTTTGCCCTTCCAGGACAGTATACCACCTGTTCTGGCATACACCACTTTTCCTCTGATATAATAAAAACATTATATTTCCTCATGGGTCCATACGGCCCTAAGAAAGGCAACATTTCAGGGTAATCCAGAGACAGACAACAGAACCAAGAAGACCTGGGGTAAGACTTGTGATACTTTTGGACAGGAGAAGCAGTATTTTGGACTTTGAGTGCTCACCTGGTATAAACAAAACAAAACAAAAATACTGATCTATTCATTTATTTAGCAGTTAATAGAGGCAATTAGGACTGCCTGGGTGCCAAATAACCTGACCAAGAGGTTGGAAAGCTAATGAGGCTGGGTATAGACTAGTGAGTCTGTAGTCCTGGAGAGACCTGAGGGAGTCCTCTTTGCCATTCCAAGGGAATGAAGAATATATCCGTTTCTCCACTTGTACTGCAGTTAGGGGCCTAGGTTGGGCTTCTCTATTATTTTACTCTAATATTCTAGGAGGTTACTTAAAACATCCCCAACTTGAACTTTTAAAGTACTTATACTTCATCACCTTTCCCTAAACCTATACCACAAGTTTAGTACTTGCCCTAATATATGTTGTCTAAGGGACAGTCATTTTCCCTCAGAATGATCTCATTGCATCTAGTACCTTCCTTTCATTACTCCTTTTTATACAAATACTACATCTCAAGGTAGCAGACCCCCATGGTTCCAGCCATCATCCTACCTTTTTAATGTGGGTATTGATGTTGTAGCCATCAATAAAGGCTTTCCCAGAAGTGATAGCTTCATCCCCAGTCAGCATTTTGAAGGTAGTAGTTTTCCCTGCTCCATTGAAGCCAAGCAATCCAAAGCACTCCCCTTTCTGGACAGTTAGGGAGATCCTGTTTACAGCCAGGAAGGGCACTCTAATGCCATATACCTGAGATTTATCCAAAAGAAAACACACACACTTGACAAAAATACTGCTAATGAACTTGTAAAATCAAAGCTATAGACCCTCAAGTAATAACTATTCCCATCTCCCGCAGCAGCTTAGTAATTATTGTGTTTTTCTAGCTCAGTTAATACTTAGGGCTTCCTGTTGGCCCACAGACACTTATCAGTCTCGAGTCAGGACTTATATACAATATATAATTTATATCAAGGGTTTATAGTCTGGGGTCTGAGAACCCGTTTTTAAAAATGTTGTGACATGTTATTTCAATGTAATTGGTTTCCTTTTTAATCCTACACATATTTTATGAATTTCAAAAAACATTATTCTGAGAAAGAGTCCATAGGCTTCACTAGACTCCCAAAGGGATCACCGACACAAAAAATGTCAAGAACCCCTGCCTAAATGCAGGCCCCTTTTAAACTGGCAGAAATGACATCTAGAATGAATGATGGCCACACGTAAGTGGATAGCCATCCACTCCCTGACTCAAAAGGAATTCTACCAACCCTCTGTGTTTAGCTTCATACCACACACACACACACACACACACACACACACACACACACACACAAACACACACACGACTAGTATACTTGTAAGAGGCTCCAATACTTTCTGTCTAATTCAGCATGGAACTGCAGTGCCTCTAGGTTTGTGGGCTGGCTAGCTATCTGGGCTGGCTATATATCTGGATAGCCTAACTTAAGAGGTTAGTTTTCTATGCACGTGGAATCCTATTTCTTTAGGCCAAACAAAAATGGGGACCTAGCTGTGGATAGTCAAGTAGATGTGTCTATCTTCTTGTGCCCTTCTTCAATGACTATATTCATGTGTTTTGTATATTACTCAATAAAACCTTATAGCTATATCAACTTACTGTGAGGCTTTGCTGTTGTTTTTTGAAATACAAAACCTGATTAATGCAACCCTTTCTTTTCTTCCATGGGCCCCAGGAATTGGCCCATATGCTTCAGTCCAGATGTTATCTCTTATTGCTTCTGACTGGACTGTTTCTCCTCCCTAGTTCCCCCATGGAAAAGAACATTGTCTCCTAGTTTCTCTTTCCCTCCTGTCCCTGATAGTAGACATGTTGCCCTATGAGGGCTCTAGGAGTTTTTATTATTTGTAACTACAGGGGTAGAAACATAAAATGTCTTAAATACTTCCTGGTATTTGCCAGGAGCAAAAAGAGTTTAATCTAATATCTTTTAGATCCCATCTTGGCTCTCTTAACAATTAATCTTTCTGTTTTTGTCTTGAAAGCCTGAAATCTTCTATTCATTTTTTATTCCTTGGAGTGGTAACATCAATTTCCACTTTCACCTTCCCTTCAAAAAGGAATACCCCATCCTAGGCTCCTCCACTTTCTCTCTTGCACATAGATGCTATGGGAGATAAAAAGGCTTACAAAAGAACTGGTGGAAGGACTGTTAGTTCCCAAAGAACTCAAATAACATTCATCTACAACTAAGAAGAAACTCCTGGCTTTTTTTTCCATAGCATCTTCCTATTCAAAAAAAGAAATTTATCTTAGATCACTGCCTCACACTCCAACAACTAAGGGAGAATACACATAGATCCCAGAGATCAAGCAATGCATTAATTATATCAGTACATATATTTGATAGTTCTCTGTTGAGGAAGGAAACTGGCTTTTATCTGACTTTACCTTTGTGAGTTGCTTAACAACCAGTGGGGTACTCAGCAAAAGCTCTGGAAGGGATTCCTCAATTTTCTTACTTTCATTTTCCACATCTTCATCCCTGGGAAGGTCTGATTCTTTGCTATGCACTTGTGCCTATGTGCCAGAGATAAGGAATCCTACTTGAGTTGGAGGAGATGATTTTGAAATTTGGAAAAGCAAGGACTTAAGGGGCAACAGAAATGAATTGGATCCTCAGAGATACTAAATAAGCAGGCACTGGAAAGGATCTTTGTAAGACGCCCTACTCTGAACTACTGCTCTCACATGCATCTTTGTCTTCCCCTGGCCTAGGACACAGACAAATGGGGTTCACACAACCAGGATCAGGAAATCTCAGAAACAAACTTCATGTGGAATCCTATGCACAGTGAGAACCTTTTAGAAAAGCAACAGAGTTGTCTATTTCCAAGACAGAATACACCAGACCGAAACTTCCAAGTAGTCTTAACTACTTCCTTGAACATACAGAGAAAGGTCTTCTCTCCTGTTTGGCCATAGCTGATAGTGGCAAACAGAGTTCTCTATTCAGCTGACTTGATTTTTATAAAAACAATGGCTATATTGTGACTAGTTAACAGACACTAATTTATGAATGGAATATGGGGAGCTTGCTGATCACAGGGGCTTCTGGGTCAATAATTCTGTGATTCCCTCTTTTTATCATTGAAGTCACAGAGTCTTAGAGGTGGAAAGAACTTTAAAGGTCATTTAATTCAATTTGCTATCCCATGATGCTTGTTCTATTTTTGGATAGCTGATTGTTGGAAAATTGTTCCTGACTTGTAGTAGCAATATAGCTTGCTGTGAATCTCATCTAGTCAGGAAGACATCTTCCTGAGTTCAAATCTGGCCTCAGACACTTACTAGCTGTGTGAGCCTTGAGAAGTCACTTAACTCTGTTTGCCTCAGTTTTCTCACCCATAAAATGAGCTGGAGAAGGAAATGACAAATCACTCTAGTATCTTTACCAAGAAAAACCCAAAAGGGGTCATGAAGAATCAGAGATGACCAAAAATAACTCAACAACAACAAGGAGCTCTGGAACAAAGGGTTTGAATAATTTAGTGATTTTTCTCATATAATTCAAACTGTTTTCCAGAAAAGTTGGGCCAATTCACAGCTCAAACAGTGTATTATTAGCTACAATTTGCTAAGATGTTATATACATGGCCATTTAAAGTCTAGACAGCATAGTATTTGGAGCTGGGAGAAACCTTAGAGATCATTTAGTTTTTACCCATTTTAAAATGTTTTTAAGCAATAAGATTTGATATCTTTTGTTTTATGTCAGATTCATTTCTGACTATGTTTTCCCTTATAATGAAGAAAAATAGGACACAGTAACCTCATCTGACAAAATATATGCCATTTGGCACTCACAGCTTCCCATCTCTACCGAAAACAGAGAAGTGCTTCCTCATCAAGAAAGATCATCATAATTATTTAGCATTCGGCTTCATTTTGGGGGTCCTTTTGTTTACATTATTGTAGTGAATATATAGTGTTTTTCTGATTCTGATTACTTTGGTAGATTCCCCATGTTTTTTTAAAAAACATTTTACAAGCATTTACTATCTGTCCCTTTCACTGCACAATAATTTTTCTTTTTTTTTTTAAAGAATGCCCTCATATTAAATATGTATAGTGTAGCAAAACAAAATTCTGCATTGGCCATGCCCAGAATGTATATATCACTCTGCATTATTTTGAGCCCATCACCTTTTTGGCTGTATATGAATAGTGAATTGCATCTTCAGTCTTCTGAACTGCAAGTGATCAGAGTTCTAAAATCTTTCAAAGTCTTTTTTTCTCAATCATGTTGTTGTCACTGAAAACATTGTTCTCCCAATTCTGCTCACTTGCTCTGCATTTAGTTCATATAGGACTTCAAAGTTTCTTTTGAGACTGTTCATTTCATTATTTCTTAGGGCACAATAACATTCTGTTACATTCACATAGAGGTAGGTCACAATTAATGTGAATTTGAATACTGTGAAATCTGATTTAGTGTCAGTTATAAAATGATATCAAATTGTATTTAATGTGAGCATTAATGAGACACAGGCTAGGGGTTTGAACACACTGCTATGTTGTCTGTCTATGGTTGTTTATCATTGCCTCAAATGTGATAGATATACTGTCATATATCATATTACCAATGGTTGTGTTTTTTATTTTGAAAACAGCCCTTACCAAAATAGACAAAAGGAAGAATACTTCAGATGGAAACACCTCCAGTATAAAAAAGAAGAGGCTTCTTATTACATTAGGACAAAAATTTAATGTAATTGAATAGCATGAAGCTGATCAAAGTAACTCTAAAATAGGACAAGATGTTGGAATGCCCTAATCTATGGTATGTAATATTATAAAGCTTGTAGGTGAAATAAAAGAAAAAGTCAAAGCTACAGCATCTTTTTGTGCCTTGCAAACAATTGCAAGGAACAGAAATATCATAGTGATAGAAATGAAGTATCTTTTAGCTGCATGGGTTAATGATTGCAATCAAAAAACATTTCTCTTTACTAGAACAGCCATTCAGACAAAAGTTCCAAGTTTATTTAAGGCAGTGAAAGAAAATGGAAATGAAATGGATAGTAAATAAACTTTTACTGCAAGTGTTGATTGGTTCAATTGCTCAAAAAGTAACTTGTAAGTCTTTCCTGATCCCCCTAAGTGCCAGTGCCTTCCCTGTTGATCATCTCTAATTTGCCCTGTATAGATCTTGTTTGTACAGAGTCATTTTAATGTTATCTCCTTCAATTAGACTATGAGTTCCTTAATAATAATAGCTAACATTTAAATAATACCTGGTGTCTGGAACTTACCAAGCTTAGACTCGAGGCGCAGTGGCAGTTGCGGGGCAAGGGTAGGGACAGGAGGCAGTGATTAGACTTCCCCTAGATCAGACTGCTTTGTGAGACCTGAAAGTTTGCTACTCTCCAAACTGAGTCTTGAGATTATGGAATAACACAAAACTCAACACCCTAAGAAAGCAGCAACAGGATCTGAGATGGCACAAGGTCAGACCAGATATTTCCTTCTTAAATGTGTAGATCCTAGCAATAACATTAAGTTTGAAGTCAGCAAGTAGACTCAAAAAAATGAAAAAAATCCCTCTATAAAAAGTGATTATGGTGATAGGGACACTTAAGACATAAATTTAGAAGAGAATGACTCCAAAAATATCTACAAGCAAAGCCTCAACAAAAAACAGACTTTGGGCACAAGTTTAAGTAGAAGTCATAGAAGTCATAAAGCAGGTATTAAAATTAAAAAAAATTTTTTTATAAATTAAATGCTAGAGGAAAGAATGGAAAAGAAATGAGAGCTATAGAATAAAGATTTGGAAAGGGAATGGACAATTTGGTAAAAGATATACAAACTTTTGCCCAAGCAACAAAATCTCTAAAAATTATGATGGACCAAATAGAAGCTAATGACTCTATGAAACAACAAGAAATTTTAAAACAAAGTCAAAAGACTGAAAAAAATAGAAGAAAATGTAAGATATGTTACAGCAAAAATAACTGACCTGGAAAACAGATTAAGAAGAAAAAATTCAAGAATCACTGAACTACTTGAAAGCCGTGACTAAAAAAAGAATTAGAAGCAATGTTTCAAGAAACCACAAACGAAAACTGTTCAGATCTCTTGGGACCAGAAGGCAAAATGGAAATAGAAATAATTCACTGGTCACCTCTTGAAATAAACCCCCAAATGAAAACCCCCGGGATCATTAAAATCAAAATCCACAGCTTCCAGGTCAAAAGTAAGTAGTGCTAACAGCAAGCTAGCAAGTAGGAATCCGTGTACCAAGAAGCCATAGTGTAACGGCGGGCAAAGGGGGATTTTTGTTGTCTTTCGTTTTGGAGCACTTCTCAGCACTAAGGCAATCAACTACCTTTGAATCTTACCTTTGTTTCAATCAAGAGTCTTTGATTGAATCGCGAGTCTTTGATGACCGGCTTAAGTCACGGGAAGGCCTAGGTCACATGGGTTTGAGTCTCGTGGTTGTGATGCCCTCTGACTCTGAAGAAGTGTATATATGCTCTGAGGTTAGCATTTTGCTTGGGGCTCACTCACTGGAAGAATGTCATGTGATTTGACCAGACAAGACTCTGGGTAGCCATTGGAGCCCCCCGGCTTTGAAAAATCCAGATGTTGGTACTTCTCTCTCTGGTAGCTATGTATGTAATGTCTTAGACAGACGGCTAGAAGCCTGTCTGCTGATTTGTGTTATTCTGCTCTGTTTATGTAATTTCTGTTTGTGTTTTCTCTGAAGTTCAGCATGCTGACTTTTTCCCCAGAACTAAGTGAATGATATATATATATATATATATACACATATATATATACAAATATGCATATATATATGTATGTATGTTTAATTAAAGTGAGATTATAAACCCCTTAAAGTTGCTTTCCTTAGAAAAGCAGATCAAAGAACCTGTGTTAGCAGCCCTCCTGTGTGCTGGTGTTACTGGCCTTACACAGCCACAGTAGCAGCAAGAAGCATTGTTGTTACACATAGCTAACATCACAGAACACGTAGTAGTCACTACTATATAGGACTGGAGAGTTTAGAATATGGTATTCCAGAAGGCAAAGAATGGCTTACAATCAAGAATGCATTTCCCAGCAAAATGAGTATAACCCTACATGGGGGAAAATGGATCATAAATGAAATAGAGGACTTCCAGGTATTCCTGATGGAAAAACCAGAATTATGTAGAAACTTTGAAGTTTAAACACAGGAGTTAAAAGAAACATAAAAGGTAAACATGAATGAACAATAATAAAAGGATAAACTGCTTAATTCATATATGGGAAGATGATATATGTGTTCACTCAGAACCCTATCATCATCAGAAGTTACAGAGGGATGTTTTGATGATCTTAAAAGAAAAACAGAAAAGAAACAGGAATACATTGAGGGCAGAGGGAGGGAGAAGGATGGAGAATTATCTCACATAATTGGGCTGCCAAGCAGAAGTTCTTACAAACAAAGAGGAAATAGATAAGTAGGTGACATAGCCTCCCTTTCATCTGAACTAGTCAAAGGGAAGAAAATACATACACTCATAGATTGTTACAGAAATACTTTTTACTCATCTGTGCAATGGGAGAAAAGGGGGAAGAAAAGGGTGGGGACAAAGAGGGAAGGTAAAAGAAGGCAGATATTAATCCTAAGCAAAACAAACTCTAATTAAAGATGTACAAAACTTTTTCAGTGGCAAGGAATTGGAAACTGAGGTGATACTCATCAATTAAGGAATGACTGAACAAGTTATGGTATATGAATGTCATAGAATGCTATGTGGTATTGTGATTTGTCCTTCATTCAAAGTCACCAGCCTCACTTTCTCCTCTACAGCCATCTGGGTCCAGTGGCCAGATATTGATCAGGACAACTGGAGATGGCTTCCAAATAGGCGTTGCCTCAGTCAGAGTGAGAACCTGAAAAGACCTAGCTTAAAAGGGCCAAGGTCTCTCATTGCATCCTATTGTGCTATAAAAATGATGAAAGGGATGGTTTAAGAAAAACCTGAGAAGATTTATATGAACTGATGCAGAGTGAAGCAAGCAGAAGCAAGAGAACAATTTATACAGTAACAACAATATTATAAAGACAAAACTTTGAAAGACTTAGGAACTCTGATCAACATAATGACCAACCATGATTCCCGAGGACTAGTGATGAAACATACTATCTATCTCTTGATAGAGAGGAGATAGACTCAGAGAGGATTGAGACATATTTTCTTTGGACATAGCCAGTGTAGAGAATTTATTTTGTTTGACTTTACATGTTTGTAACAAGGGTTTTGTTTTTCTTTTTTTTTTCAATGAAAGGTGGGGAGGTGGGAGGAAGAGAAGGTAGATTTCTGAAAAAAAAATTAGTTAAAAAACCAGAAAGGTTAATCAGTGAAACAGATTAGGCACACACCATCCAAAAGCAAACAAACATGTAGTATATAATGTATGGTAAACCCTAAAACCTCAGCTAGTAAGAGACAGGCTCATTACTTGACAAAATCTGTTGGGAAAACTGGAAAGCAGTTTGGTAGAAATGGGGTGTTGGCCACTCACACTGTATAACAAGCCAAACTCCAAATAGATATATGACTTAGACATAAAAATGACCTCACAAGCAAATTAATAATAATAGCTAACATCTATACAGAACAGTGCCAGGCACTGTGCTAAACATTTTACAATTATCATCTCATTTGATCCTCAGAACAATCCAGGGAGATAAGTGCCATTATTATGCCCACTTTGCAGATGAGGAAACTGAGGCAAACAGGTTAAGTGACTTGCCCAGGGTCACACAGACAGTAAGTGTCTGAGGCTGCATTTGAATTCAGGTCTTTCTTACTCCAGGTCTAGCACTTTATCCACTGAGCAACCTGGAACAGCAAAGAAGAAATTACCTTTCAGATATATAGAAAGAAGAAGACTTCATAACTAAAGTGACAGCGATCACAGAAAAAATGGAGAATTCTGATTACATAAAAGTGGAAAAGTATTTCAGAAATAAATCTAGTGTAGTTAAAATTAGAAGTAAAACAGGTAACTGGGAAAGCATCTTTGCATAAATTTCTCTGATAAGGGTCTCATTTCCAGGATAAATTAAAAATTGTTTTAAATTCATAAGACCAAGAGTCATTTTCTGATGGATATATGGTCAAAGGATACGAACAGGCAATTTTCAAAGGATGAAATTCGTACTACCCTACGGGCCATGTCCAAAAATGTGTGTTTCATTCTGCATCTTGAGTCCATCGCTTCTTTCAGGAAATGGGTAGCATTCTTCATCTCTAGTCCTCAGGAATTATGGTAGATCAATGTGTGATCAGAGTTTTTAAGTTTTTCAAAAACTTCATTTTTACAGTGTTGTTATTATAGTACAAATTGTTTTCCTTGTTCTGCTCACTTCACTTTGTATTCATATAAAATTTCACAGGTTTCTTTGAAACTATCCTCTCAATTATCTTAAACTCATATATTTCCAAACATGTAAATGTGGTTGTAAAGATATTGTCTACAATCTGTCATTTATGAACATCACTTTTGAAAGCCTTTCAGTTCTCATTTAATATCCTCATCAAGGATGCCCTTGATTTATGTGCAGATTATTATGGAATTTTCTGCATTATACTATTTAGTTTACAAATTTTTTATTCTGAACTTAACAAACACAAAAGAAAATGGACATGTTCAAGATAGAACAGAAAAAGAGATTTGTATGTGAAACTGTGGGTCTCTATTATATACAGACTGCTGTTTTTAAAAAGTATCTTTTTATAAAAAGCATTTTTAAAAGTTCAGCTTGTCCTACATGTCTGTGCTTCTTTCTGGCCTTACTTCTATTCTCTTCTTTGCATTAAAAAAAAGATGTCTAAAAATCTCCTTTTTTCTTTTGGCTACCTTATCTCTATTCTCCCTTTCCCTGCTACCTATCCCAATCTTCCAACTTGGAGGAGGGGCAGAGAAATAAAGTTTTTTTAAAAAAATTAATTTATTTTTAGTTTTCAACATTCACTTCCACAAGATTTTGAATTCCAAATTTTCTCCCCATCTCTCCCCTCCCCCACCCCAAGACAGCATGAATTCTGATTACCCCTTCCTTCAACCTGCCCTCCCTTTTATCACCCACTCCCCCTTTTCTTATCCCTTTCCCTTCTATTTTCCTGTAGGACAAGATAGATTTCTATACCCTATTCCCTGTATATCTTATTTCCCAGTTGCATGTAAAAACAATTTTTAACATTCATTTTTAAAACTTTGAGTTCCACATTCTCTCCCTTCCTCCCTCCCTACCCACTCTCATTGAGAAGGCAAGCAATTCAACATAGGTTATACATGTGCAGTCATGCAAAACACTTCCATAACAGTCATGTTGTGAAAAACAAAGTTTTTTAAAACAAATATACATGACCCCACAAAATAACACATTGGCTATGGAACTCTTATTCTGCATCTTGAGATCCTTTACCTCTGGCTCACATCTCTTAATTGGCAGATTTAAGAGTCTTTTCTCTATCTTCATCTCTTTTGACCTCTCCGTAGCATTTGATACTGTGGATCTCCTTCTGAACACTCTCCTTTAGGTTTTTGTGACACTCCTTTTACGTGTCAGACTGCTCCTTCTCAGAGGCTCTTTCTGTTGATTAGTCATCTATGTAATTACCACTAACAAGGAATGTTGCTTATGGCTCTTTCTTGAGCCCTCTTCTTTTTCCCCCTCTATACTCTTTTGGTTGGTGATCTCATTACTTCCTTTGGATTCAGTTGTAATCTCTATACAAATAATTCTCAGATCTGTATAGCCAAGTCCAGGCTCTCTCCTGAACTCCAGTCTCATAACACTTACTAACTTTTGAAATTCTTGAACTACATGTCTCCAAGGCACCCCAAGTTCAGTGTGTCTAAAACAGAACTTGTTATGTTTGCTCCCGAAACCTTCTCTCTTCCTAATGTTCCTACCACTGTCTGGGGGCACTACCATTCTCCAAGACACCAAGGCTCAAGGACACGAGGGTGATATTTGACTCCTCACTCTTTTTCACCCCACATTACCAATTTGTTGCCAAATTGTGTCATTTCTATCTTTACAACTTCTTTCATCTACATTCCATTCTTTCCACTTATACAGACACCACCCTAGTTTAAAACCTCCATTACCTCTTGCCTTTACTAATGCAACAGTCTTTTGGTTGGTCTTTCTACATCAAGTCTCTACCCATTCCAATCTATCCTTCACTCAGTTGTCAAAGTGGTTTTTCCTAAAGTATAGGCTGGACCATGTCACTCTTACTCAATAAACTCCAGTTGCTCACTATTGCCTCCGGGATCAAATAGAAAGTCCTGTGTTTGGTATTTAAAACTCTTCATAATTGGGCTGGAATTGGTGAGCCAATCAATTACCCTGCTCTACTTAGAGTGACATTATGCTCTGATAAATGTCAGGTGAGAGCAATGAATAAATCAATGAGAGATGTAAATGTGGCCTAAGAATCTCTACTGAATCAATTACCATTTCTATGCTTTATACTAAGTGGGGAAAATCCTTGATCAATTTAGAAATCCTTGAAAGCCACTGGATGAAAGGGAGTAATGTTGCACAGGAGCTGCTGTGATATTGGCTGAAGAAACCTGGTCACTCTCCGGGCCTTTTCTAAAAAAGCAGTTTTGTGCCTGAGAACCTAGAGAGTCATTCTAGTCAGTTCCTGTGAGGAACACAAGGAGGAGAGAAGAGGAAAGAGAGGAAGAGGGAGATGTAGACATTGTAGAAGGGAAGGATTAAGGACCTGGAGAGCTGGGGCAGAGAAGGGGGAGAAACTGGAGGGAGGAGGACCACTAGCCCCAGAGGAACCTAGGTGCAGAAGACTCCCAATGAGGCCATTTGACATACCATCTCCTCAAAGACTTAGGGAAGTTCAAAGAAAAGGTCAGGTCTTTCTCCATTTTTCCTTCCTGATGTGTGACGGTTATTAGATACTAACTTTTTTTGCTAACTTCTTTACCTAAACATTTCTGGTAATTTGTATTTTGTCTCAGCCACAGAGGTTGGCTAGAGATAAATAAATACAAGGTGTCCAGAACGTCTTAGTGTGATTTTAAGCTTTAATAGTAATTGTTTTAACTCCTTAAATTAAGGCAGAGAATAGAATTTCTGTTGAAATGGGTGCTTTAAGTGACTGTGATGGTACTCATGTTTTGATTAATATAAACTCCCTAAAGCAGCAGAGTAAGAAGCTAAGGGGACTTGAGGCCTGCACCTGCCTTCACTGCTGCTAAACAACCTTTCTAGTTTCCATACAGTTTACTCCCTTCCAAGTCCTCTCTACACTGGTCTGCTTCCTGTTCCTTGTACATGATGCTCCATCCCCCATCTCGGTGATGAGGCACTGTTACCCATACCTAGAATGCTTTCTCTCCTTATCTCTACCTCTTAGTTTTTCTGGTTTCCTTCAAGACAGCTCAAATTCCATCTTCTACAAGAGGCCTCTTTCAGTTCCCCCAACTACTAGTACTTTCCCCTCTGAGGTTACATTCCATCTACTCTGTATAAATGTTGTATGTGTTGAGTTATTTACCTGTTGTATCCCTGATGGAATGTGAGTTCCTTGAGGGCAGGGATATTTTTGCCTTTCTTTCTATCCTCAGTGCTTACAGCACACAGTGCCTGGCATAGAACAAGACTTAATATATAATTTTTGACTGACCGACTGATGTAGCTTAGCTTCTAATGAGGACAGTCATAGAAAATGAAATTGGAGATCATATCTACGATCAAGTGTCATTTTCATGTTCTTATAATTTTGCAGTTTAATCTATGAAAAGGAGTTTAACTCAAATAGTTCCCAACTATAATACAGTGAGCAAAAGAGAGTTTCCTCCCCTTCAGGAAAAGGAGAGTGTGGAAGTAGCTTCTTTATCTGGCCTAAAGTTGAATGGGAAAGAAACCTTATTAGGTCATCTCTAAATTTCATATTTAGTTACTCACCCAATTCCGAGTCCTAAAGAGGTGACTTATAAGTAATTTCAGTTTCCAGAGAAAGTTGGTCTCAATGGATAAAAGCAGCATGAGGAAAACAAAGCCAGAGACAATCAGTGAGGTCATAAACCTTCCAATTCCTGGACTTTCCCATGCATAGAAATCATCTTCATACTTTATATCTGGGGATATTGAAAGGAATTATATTTATTTTAAAACCTTGAGATTCTTTCACAATGTTTAGTTACTGTAGTTAAGAAAGGTTCCCATGTCATTTCCCAAAGAGGGACCTAAATGACTTTGAGAGAGCAAGGCAAATCATTCACTGCAACGACATTAATTCACCTCTATCCCATCCTCATTCTCCCTCATCTGTATGGAACATTCAATATGGTGATGCTGGGCTGGGTCCATGGAAGAAGTAAATGTTTTGAGAAGGGTTTTAGACTATGTACAAAAAAGTCAATATTAGGTTTCTGAAAGGGAAAGATACCTAAACTTCCTTCATCTCTTTTCTACCATTGCAATACCAGTTTTGTTCGTAGCAAGGTTCTTTGCATTCTACTCTTTCATGGTGTTCTAAAACTAAAAATATGAACTGAAGACTCCCCAAGGTTAATATTAGAGCTTAATAGTACTATCATTAACAATATTTCCAAGCTACCACCATAATAGTAAATAAAGCGGGATCTTAGAGTGCTTATGAGTGGGAATGCAGACGTGGTAACTTGTAATGCCCAACTACCACTCCTAGGAATCTTCAACAGCAAAAATGCATTAACATTCTTATTATTTTCCCTTCTGCCTAGTTTGCAGGATGTTAAGAGAAAAATCTGCCTCTGGTTAAGTCTTTTGGATAACAAGGACACTAGCAAGTTTGTCATTGTTCTAAAATGCTCAGCCTTGACCTAGAGGCCTGAAAGGGTTAACATGCTTTGGTTTTTAGAAAACCTTCTTCTCAATATCCAGGAGGGCATATTGTCTTAAGCAAAGCTGTTTAATAAATGCTGAATTCAGTTGCTCTGTGAGCCTTGGACCACTATGAATTTACCTCGTGTCTCTCATGGGGCCCAATGTGTTTCATAAAAATTTCCCCCCATTGTAAAAGTTACTTCTAAACTGACAGTAGTCCCTGATGACTCTGCTCCCTTAGAAGAGAGAGAAACAAGCTTTACCTGTACCTTCAAACTCCTCCTAAATAAGCAGTAAACAGAAGGGATTGCTTCCATTGGCTATGGTCAGAGTGGGGATGGGTGGGCTGGATGGATACTCACCTTCCATTTCACAATGAAGGGCTGCAATATTAGAGGAGGTGCAGTATTTCCTGGTCTCAAAGTTGCTGTAGAAACTGCTGAGGCACATTCCTAAGCTGTGGTTAGGTAGTATGAGGAATAATCTATCCAGAAGTTCAGAGAGTTTTTCCAATTTTAATACTATGAAGGAAAATAGTATAGATTAAATCATTTTGTTGTTGTTGATTCTTTGTGTAAATTGTGACTATTGACTACTTTCTTCTTGAAACTCCTTCCTACTGTGACATGACTTTAACTGGATCTCCTCCTATCTCCCTGTTCCTTCACTGGTTCCTTTCTCCTCCCATCCCCTAAGTCACCTTCTTTATACTTTGAAATATTATTTACTTCCATGGCTTCCACTACTACTTCCATGTAGATGACTTTAAAATTTGTATCTCCAGTCCTGACCTGCCTCAAACCTTGGACCTGTTGGATGTCTCTTTTCTGATATTCTGCTGGAATCTCAAATCCAACATGTAAAAAAAAGATGAAATCATCATTTCTCCCTCAAAACCTGTTTTTACTTCTGACTTCCTTGCGTCTATCACTGTTAATATTATCCTCTCAGTCTCAAATCTTGAAATTTCACTGTTCTCTCTAATCTTGGCCTTAAAACCAGGAACTATTTCCAGCCCTTGTACTATATTGGGTATACTCCTGGTTTTTCTTGGTTTCCTCATCACATCTGCATAATAAAATTCTAAGGGAGAACTGCCAACACAATCTCCAAACACTGACCTCAAAATGTTTTCTATAGGTGATGCGCCTGGCTTATGTGATTTCAGTATGAAGGGGTTGCTGCATACATCACAATGACCTACATTCCTAAACCAACGTTAGCAGGTCTGCTTTAGTCCTATGGTCTAACTTTTGTGAAGCATAGACTTTATTTGACGTTAAGGGACTGGTTTGCTCAGTGATTTTCCCTTACCGAGCTGATTATTCTTTACTTGCTCATTATTAACCCTGAGAAATGACTTGGTATGTGTTTGTAGGGAGGAAGTAAAGGCTGATCCCCTTACCATGGATGCTTGTGACATAGAGGATGATTAAGGTGATAATTCCCGAGAAAAAGTTGAACATGATGAGTCTTATGAAGGCAGTGGCACCTGCCATGAAGAGGAAGCTCATTAGGTACATAAGTGGAATGATGGACCAGCCGTACAACATTAACATCAGCAATATATCAGCAGGGTGGTTGTCCTCAGTGAAAGCTTTTACATCAAAGATTTTGAACACCCCCTGGAGCACAGAGACACAGTTTTTAGAGAAGTGGTGATCAAAGAAAAAAAGAAATTAACCCAGAATAGCAAAATGAGATATCGATTCCCTAGAGGTTGGGGCAGCAAGGGGGAAAATATATGGGGATCTAGTCCTAGATAAGACCACTTCTGTTTCTGTGAACTCCAAGGAAGTGAACTTCCTATTACTGAGCAAAGGCAAAAAAGAGCACCTACACTGTATTTATTAGCTTCAGAAACAGAGACTGCTGAATCAGTTTCTAGATATTATTGGCCGAAGGGAAAACTAGTGATATGTAGGAGAATCCACCCCCACACATAATACTCATTACTCACCAGCAGCAGCAAACAGGGAATGAAGAAGACAATGAGATCCCACAACAGAGAAGACAGCCAGAAATGAACAACATAGACTCCACTGACAAACTGGATGTGCTTTGCCTTTATGACTCTTTCACTAACTGCCATGATAGAAAATGTACTGGCCAATGAGCCCATGCCATAGAGCATGTTGACAGCAATGTCAAATCCATTATAGCCCCTGCAAGAGACAGAATAGATAGAAGAGAGATACCATAGCCTTGGTTAGTAGGGAAAAAAAAGAATTTCTATTAGTAGCCATGTTCTAGGACATAACATGTAAACAGAATTTTAAAAAATAGCTGCATATGGTAAAGTACTGAGGTTTGAAAAACTCAACCCCCGGAAAAGGGAAGCTACACACACCCAAAATACTGCTCCTTTGCAGCTTGGACGGAACTTCGAGGCTGAGGATGATTGAAGACAGTAATGGAAGCTTGTGGGCCAGAAAGAGACTTGAATAGAATATTGTCTACCACTGTCACTGCCGTGGCAGGAGTATGGTATGCCTGATTGTTGAAGAAAATGGTGGTTAATGTGTGATTTCCATGTTGTTTGAAGGAAATTGCTACAAGGCAGTGCTCATTAAAGCCTTGCCCCTCGCTTGCCTTAGAAAGCAGTTGATCTTCCATGTTTTCTAGAAAAAGAAAGCAAAATCATTCATTTAGACAATGCATATTTACCCTACTGGAACTGGAAACAAAGGAGTCCACCAATTGAGCAATAGTAAAACATTATGTTTGAGGCTGTTGGTTAGGTGGCCCTCCAACACTGGCTTCTCATGGCCCTTGACAACTCCAGCTTCAATGTTAGGCACAGGTCTCACCTCCTAAGAGGATAACTGGTAAGAGAGAAGGGAGAGCTGCTTCATATTCATTTTGTCTTTTCTATCAATAAAAATGGTTCTTGAATTAGAAATGGGGAAAAAATGGCCAATATGGAATTTATACCCAAGATGAGTAAGGGGCCAATAAGAGCAATTAGCTGTTCCTTAAAATCATCTGGTCTAGATCAACTACATCATAAAACATTAAAAGAGTTGGTGGGTGTGGGGTGGAACCTGAGTTGTTTTAATTGGCATTTCTCTTGTTTTTACTGATTTGCAGCATTTTTTCTCATATTTGTTGGCAATTTGCTTTTTTTTTGAGAACTGCCTATTTATATTGCTTTTGTTCTAATATATTTGAATCCATTCTCTATATATCTTAGATATTAGACTTAACAGAGAAACTTGCTTCCAAGATTTTTTCCTCAGTTTCCTTTTAAATTATAACTGCTTTTTGTTTGTGCAGAAGCTTTTTGCTTTTTTGTGTAATAAAAATTGTGTTTTCTTTTTCTTCTGCAATCCCCTCAATTTTATGTTTTGTCAAGAACTCCCTATATATCAATTCAAAAGCTAATGCCTTCCCTGTATCCTTAATTTGTTTATGCTGTGATGTTTTATAGAAAGTCATGTATCTATTCAGAGCTTAATGTGGTATACATTGTTCAATAGATGGTCTAAACCTAATTTCTGCAAGACTGCTTTCCAATTTTTCCAGCGATTTTTGTCAAGTAGTGAGTTACCTGAGGAATTGGGGTCTTTGAGTTTATCAAATATTCTGTTGTTGTGTTCATTTGCTTCACAAATTTGTGTACTTAACCTATTCTACAGCTCACTTTTTTATTTCCTAAACAGTACCAAATAGTTTTGATGATTATTTCTTTATAAAATAGTTTGAGATCTGGTAATGGTATGGCCCTTCCTCCCCAATTCTTATTTGGGGGGGATTATTTTTCTGAAGATGCTTGATCATTTATTACCCCAAATTAAATGTTATTATTTGTTCTAGTACATAAAATAATAATTTGGTAGTTTGATTGGTATGGCATTGAACATTATCATTTTTATTATGTTGGTACTGTTCAACCCTAAGCAATTCATATTTCTCTAAATATTAAATGTAGTAGAATTCATATAATTTTGTGTGTGTCTTTAAATTTAATTCTTAAATATTTTATACATTCTGTAGTTGCTTTGAATGGAATTTTCTCTTTCCAGCTCTTCCTGTTGGGCTTTGTTGGTAATATATAGAAACCCAATGATATATGTTGGTTTATTTTACAACCTGCCACTTTCCTGAATTTATTGTGAAATTAATTTCATTCAATCTCTCAGGCTTTCTACAACTTCCTATCATCTGCAAACAACAAAAATTTTGCATCTTATTTTCCTATGTTTATTCCCTCAGTTTCTTTTTCTTGTCTTACTGCAATAGTGGGCATTTGTAGAACTATGTCAAATAATAATGTCAATAATGAACCTCCTTTCTTTACCCTGATATTAATGGAAATGCTTCTACTATTTCTCCTTTACAAATAAAGCTGGTTTTTGGTTTTAAATAGATGCTATTTGCCATATTAAATACATATATATATATACAATAGACAAAATATATAATATTATATGTATATGTATAATATATAAAATGGTTTTAGATGATGTCAAAAGCCTTTTCTATATCTATTGATAAAATCAATGTGATTCCTATTCATTTTAAGTTAATATCTTCAATTATCTATATTTTTCTTATTTTCAAACCAACCCTACATTTTTTATATAAATTCAACATGGTCAAAGTGTATAATCTTTTAAATGTGTTGCTATATCTTCTGTCCTAACATTTTATTCAAGATTTCTGTATAATTATCCAATAGAGATCCAGTTCTAGTTTTTTCCCCCTCTTTACTTCCTTCACCCTGGTTTTGCTATTCTTTTCTGCATCACTGAAGAAAATGGATAGGAGCCTAATTTTCCTAGTTTTTCCTAACTGTTTATGTAATATTAGAATTCATTGTCTTTTGATAGAATTGATAGGATTCACTTATAAATTAATGTGGTGCTTTTTTCCCTTTTTTTTTTTGCTTTGGAATCCTATTTATGGCTTGTTGAATTTCTTTTTTTTTGAGATCTGATTATTTACATCCTCTCTTTCTTTCAGTCTTAATACTTTTGTAATTATTCATTCATTTCAATTGTCAGTTGTCAATTTTGTTGGTATATAATTGAGAAACTATTTCTAGTAATTTCTTTTTTCAATTTTAATATTGACAATTTGTTTTTCATTTTAAAAATTCAGATTAGCACACACTTTATTAGTTTTTTAAAAATACTGATTTATTTGTCAACTCTTTTTTATTATTTAAAATTTTATTAATCTCTTATTTGACTTTTAGAATTCCTATTTTTGTCTTTAGTTGAGGTTTTTTGATTTATTGCTTTTCTAGTTTTTTAGGTGCATGGATCCATTCTTTCTCTTTTGTGTTTGGAAGTGTTTATAGATATAAATTTCTTCCTAAGGACTACTTTGGAAGCATCTCTAAAGTTTGGTGTTTTGTCTCACTGCTGATTTTTTCTTTGATGAAATTATCTATTATTTTTAGAAAGATTAAAAAGTATCTAGATAAACCCTTATCAAGTATACTGTGTCAGACATCGTGCTAACTTCTGGAATACAAATAAAAAGCAAGGAAGATAGTCCCTGTCTTAAAGGAGCTTATATTCCAATGGGACAAGAAAACAAATAAAGGGGAGCTAGAAGACAAGGTGGGGAATATGCATATGGTGGCATGATATGGAGATGTCTGGGTAGTGGCATGGAGGCTTATCCTGGGCAAAATAAGGAAATGGCTCACCTATTAGAGGCCATGGGCCCTGGGGCAGAGTACAATATTCCAGTTGGGGAAAGATGGTCCAAGTGTGGGTACTTTGGTGTGAAGATTATTTGTTCTTTGATCATTCATTTTTTTAGGATTAAATTATTTAGTCCAGACTTAAGTTTGAATGTTTTTTATATGACCATTTATTTTGAAGTTTATTTCGTTATGCTAAATAAAGGCTGTATTTAGTATCTCTTTTTTTTTTTGAGATGGGAAGGCAAGGCAATTGAGGTTAAGTGACTTGCCCAATGTCACACAGTTAGTAAGTGTGTCAAGTGTCTGAGGCCAAATTGGAACTCAGGTCCTCCTGACTCCAGGGCTGGTACTCTACTCACTAGTATTTCTGCTTCTATGCAGTTGTTTATGAGGTTTTTATGACTAATATATTGTCATTTCTTGTAAAGGTGTCACAGACATTTGAGTTTTATGTATGTTCCGTTTATTCCCATTCAGTAATTTTCAGAGATCAAGAGTATCTAACCTGTATAAAATTCTACTTAGGTCTTTCATTTCTATCTTGCTTATCTTTCTGTAAGACTTATCTAGGTTTAAGAGAGGTATGTTGGAAATCCTCAACCAAATAGTCTTGCTATCTATTTCTATAATTTGATTATTCTCTTTTAATTACACAGAAATTAAGCCATTCAATGCATATGCATTAAATATTGATATTATTTGTCTGTGGTGCCTTTAAGCATAATGTGGTTTTTTTTGTTGATCTCTTTTAACTATGCTTATTTTTAATATTGCTTTGTAGAGACATTTCTTACCCCTGCTTTTTTGTGTTTCCTTAGAGCACATTAAATTCTACTCTAAAGTGAAGGGAAGCTTCATTATATATCTGTGAATCTTCATGTTTCAACTGTTTCTTGTATAGCACATACTCTGGGGCTACTCTCCCAACATCCATTTGCACTAGTAAGTTAAGTCCCCATAGGGCAGCTACTTGCTCTCTGAGAATTCTAGGGATGGACTTGGTTTTCTAATGCTACATTTTACAAAGCCCTACAGATATGCTTCTCTCAATGATTATTATCTGGACTTAATTAGCTTTTAGAAAGGGGTATTTATTAACATTTGGATACTATAGTAAGAAAAATTGGCACAAAATATCCCCTACAAAATCTATGACATTCACCCATCAGTATACACAAAGTTCAGGGCAAAGAGGACTAAAGCTAAGAGAACATGGAGCAAAAGTGTAACTTATAGCTCCTGGAAATCTCTTTTCCCTTTTGTGGTGTACTCATAAAGTTCCCCTTGTGTGATACATAGCTTTTCTGAGGGGTTCCTTGTAGAAAATTTACTTTTTCTCATTTCATTCATTCTGTCCTCAACTCTTGATCAAGATACTACATTAGATGTTGGGGTGACACAACTAGGATGCCAATGGAAAGTTCAAAATCCTTTGTATACTTAAAAAACTCAAAAACATCTCCCTTTGGCTAGGGTTGGAGAGCAGAGAGGAAAATAAGACTGAAAGTGAGGCTAAAGTAGCGGCTCTTCATTTTCCTCCCAAAGCATTTTTTTTCTTAAATATTGGGTTGGAAGGTTTCTACCCTAAGCTACCAGATACTCAAATCCCTGAGTTCTAGACTGGTCTATTTTATGCAAAATCTATAGAGAACGAGTGAATATCTCCAGCCAATACTGACACACTTCTGTATGGTATCATTTCATTTTATACAATGGTTTTAAGGACTTCTAAATTAAGCAAGGACTTTTGATATCTATTATAAAACCTATATTGATTTAATAGATAATAATAATAATAATCTTTTTCATGCCTACTTAATATCTCTGATTGATTCAATCAAGAAGTTCAGGTCTATAATTAGTGATAGGGGTATTGGGAGCAGGGGCAAGAATAAGTATTTCCATGGGGCCTATCACATGCTTGAGTCACCTATTTGCTTTGCTTTCTAATCTATTCAGTTATTCTCTTCCACTTCATGGGTGCATTCATCAATTTCACATACACAAATATGATTGGTAACTGTGTTTTTCCCCCCATTATATCTGCATACTCTCCTCCCCACCCTTTTGCCCCTTACATTCCTCCTTTAGAGGCATATGAGGTGTTCAGGGAGGACAAGCACATGTGGTCTGAGGGGCTTGCTAAGCCCTTTTCAAGGCTTCTCATTTACTTTTGGTAAATGAGCCTTTCCCTTTCCCTTTCCCTCTACCTTTCCCTTTCCCTTTCATTCAACTCTCACCTGTGGGTCCAAGAAACTGCAGTATGCTCAGCAGCCACACCCTGGTAAAACTATCTTAGCAGACAGGCTAAACCAGGTTGAGGGTAACTGACAGGCCTCAAACTGGTCGGTGACTTAGAGGGATGTCTATCCCAAACATGTGAAGACTTCCCCTGGGGGAATGGGCAGATGAGAGCAATTTGTTCTAATCCCGTGAAGGTGGTAGAAACAGGAGCTGTGGAACACTTAGAGCTTGGTCAGATACTGAAGATACCAAGGCCATCCATTGCACCCCAGGCCATTGCTAGTCATCTTGACTTTTGTCTTGCCATTGGACTTCAGTGACTCAGAAAGAGAGAGTGAGGCTGAGGATTTTGTGCAACTCTGCCTCACTTGGATACATGTCCAAGAAGATTACTTCTATTATCGCATAATTTTCACCTGAGGGCCCATCAATAGTCTTTAAAACAAAACAAAACAAAAAGGTGCTTCCTCCAGAGATGGTTCAGCTTCCCTTGCTATAAGAAATGCTTTACTGTTTATAACTAGTCCCTATTTTCATTCCTTTTAGGAAAAATTTCCTCTTCTCCACCTCTTAACATAAGGGATAATACCTGTTCCCTTCCTTACATTTTTTCCCTCTTTGAAAGATAGTTTGAACAGACAAGAAATATTTTTTACATCCAATCTAATTATGAAGAATTTTTAAAATGTCTACTATGTGCAAAGCATTGTAGTAAGTTATGGGGATACAAATACAAAAACAAAGCAGTCTCATTTTCAAAGAGCTTGCATTCTACTGGGAAGAGAATGCACATATAAATATAAAATTAGTATAAAATCAATGTAAAGTATTAAGGGAGATAGGGTAAGAAGAATCAAAGAAACCCTACGTGGGACATGAGAAATGAGGAGACTTGAAGGGATCTAAAGATTCTAAGACGTGGAGATGAAGAGGGAAACTGCAAGTAGGTCAATTTGGCAGGAATGTAGACTATATCAAGGGGAATGAGGAACAATAAGTTTAGAAAGGTAGATGGAAACTAAATTGTGAAGGGATTTAAATGCCAGAGAGGATGCAAGAGGGCGTCGCTGGAGCTTCTTGAGCATGGGGGTAACATGAATATCTAGTTAAGAGATCACTGGTAATATTTCAGTTGAGCGTTAAGTTTGGAAATTAGATTATAAAAGGTTGAGAAGTGAAAGAGGAATGAGGAATAGAGGAAACAAGTATAGATGACTTTTTCTAATTTGGCTGTGAAATGGAAGAAGAATATAGTTGATAGCTTTAGGGGATATCAGACTCAAGTAAATCGTTTTTCTTTTAAGGAAAGAGAATATCTGGGCATATTCTTAAGAAGCATGGAAGGATCCAAAGAACAGATAGATAGAAGGATGAGAAGAGGGGAGAAAGGCAAATAGAAAGATGGAAAGGGAGATGGGAATGGGGAGGGAGGGATGATTGACAATGTAAGATCCTGGAGGTGGGATGAAGTTCACAAGTAGAGAGGCTGACCTTGGTAGGGAGAAAGGATACTTCTTCAGAGTGAAGGAAAAGAGAACTATAGATGATGTTGAAGGAATTTGAGGTGTAGAACTGTAGAGAAGAGGGAATTCTCAGTTACAATTTTCTCAGAAAAGTATGAGGCAAGATGCTCAATGAAAGGGACACTTGCACTAGGTACACTCTCTTTCCTTCCCCATCTTGAACCCTTGATATAATCAGTTTCCTTTTCTTATCAAAGCTCTTGTCTTGCCAACCTCAGCCTTGAATCACTCCCATCATCTGCCTTTGCTTCTATTCACATCATGCTGCTTTCAGAAGCTAGAAAAACTCATGAAACTGGACTAGCTGGATTTACTACAAATTTGTTACCTAATCTTAATTGGATCCTCAATACAGCAAAGCAAGCCTTTTATTCCTCCCTAATTGATTCACTACCCTACTCACCACGGCGGTTTTTACAAACTGTTTCATCCTACCACAAACCTCTTATGGGTCCTCTTGTCCCTGCTCTCTGAGCTCAGAAACTCTTGGCTCCTTCCCTACTGCCTACAGATATGCCCATGTCTTAAACTCTCCCTTGAACTAACTATCTTTACTAGCTATTGTCCCATATTTCTCCTTCATTCTGTGGCTAAACTCTTTGAGAAGGCTGTCTACAATCAATGCCTCTACTTTCTGTCCTCTAATTTTCTCCTTAACTCTCTGCATTCTAGCTTCCAATCTCATCATTCAGCTAAAATAACTATCTTCAAAGTTACCAACGATCCTTTAATTACCAAACTAATGGTATTTTCCTCAATCTATCCTTCTTGTTCTGTTGGTAGCCTTTGACACTGATAATCACCCTCTTTTCCTTGATACTCTCTTCTCTAGGTTTTTATGACACTACTCTCTTCTGGTTTTCTTTTTACCTGACTGCTTCTTCTCAGTTTTGTTTGTTGGATCTTCATCCAGGTCACACTCATTAGAAATGGGTGTCCCTCCTGGGCTGGTAAATATTTTGGAGTATATGGGGTCTTTCTTATTGATGCTTTCCTTGGGGTATAAATTCAGTATGGCATCTCTGATTTCAAGGATCATTTTTAGTCACTTTATTTGCATAATTCCAAATTGCATTCCAAAATAGTTGTACAATTTCACAGCTGTACTAATAACATATTAGTGTGCTTATCCTTTTACAACCCCTCCAACACTGATTGCTGCCAACTTTTTGTAATTTTTCCCAATTAGTAGGATGTGAGGTGAAATCTCAGGGTTGTTTTGATTTGCATTTTTCCTATTTTTAATGATGTGAAGCATTTGTTCATGTGATTGTGAATATTTTGCCATTCTTTTGAGAACTGTTTGTTTATATCCTTTGGCCACTTTTCTGTTGGGGAATGGCTATTAGTCTTAAATACATTTGTATATTTATTTACTAATTGTTTACATATCTTGGATACCAAATTCTTATCAGAGATTTTTCCCCCACCTGACCACTTAGCTTTTTATCCTAGATGCATTAATATTGTCCATGCAGAAGCTTTTTAGTTTCAAGTAATCAAAATTATCTATTTTATCTTTCATAATTAGTTCTATCTTTTGTTTGGTTGAGAATATCTCTTCTTCCCATAGTCGTAAGATGCATATGGCCTGTTTTTCTTCTAAATTTTTAATCATATGATCTTTAATATTAACATTGCTTATCCATTTAGAATATGTTATGGAACATGCCATAGTGTTGATCTAAGTTTAATTTCTGCCACAGTAGTATCTTATTTTTCCAGCAGTTATTATCAAATAAGGAGTTCCCCCCCCACCCCAGTAATTCATGTTTCCCACTTTATCAAACACTAGTCTATTGAATTTTATTGTTTCTAAATCTCCCTTGTCTAGTCTATTCCACTGATCTATTCTTCAACCAATACCAGATGGTTTTCTAGATCTGGAGGCCATATTTCACCCATTGTTACTGTTTTTCCTATTGATTTATTTAATACAAGCTCTTTGAGTTTTCTTCTTACTGTGATCTTTGGTAATGTCAGTCTTTCCCTCCTTTATTTTCCCTATCACTCACTTTCTGATTTCCTCCCCTCGGACAGTGGTTTCCCTGGGGTCTGGATTTCAAAGTGTTTCAGTCTCCTCCTATGCTGAGCAATTCATGGTTCACCAGCCTAGGTCTCTGCCCCAAGTGACTTCTGGTTGGCAGAACTGGCCCCAGCTAGATATTGTGCTCTTTCCCTCAGGCTTAGTGAAGTGCTGCAAACGCTTTTATCTTCCCCCTACCCAAACCCTGCACACACAGCATCTGTCCCGCTCCTGTGATTCTTATTTGCTTTGCTGATGTTAGTATTATTCACCCTGACACTGGCTCTGCTGGTATAATGGGGTTGTTGATCCAACCCTGTTAGTGCTACTGAGTTGTCCGCCCTGGCATTGTGAATTCAGAGCTTTGTAGCACTGGTACTAGAACGTTTTGGCCTCTGGCACGCTTTTTTCATGAAGGGTTGTTGCTGCCTGGCTGTTTGTTGCCACCAAGGCAAATTTCCGCAGCTTGTAGCTGAAATCTCAACAGCACTGGAAATTAGAGTGCTTAGGGAAATTATTAGGGAGATTACAATGTGAAATATAAGTTTTGTTGAAAGCCTGTAGTGGGTCCTTGTGTCTACTAGTGCCAGCTTGATGCTGTTAGGGGAGGGTTGCTGAGTGAGCTCTGGGTCAGTAAACATCAATTCTTTTTTTAAAAAAAATTCCTTTGGATTCTAGGTATTCTAGACCATGTAGACAAGCTGAAGTTGCTTTATCTTTAGCACATAATTTTTGTTTTGGAAAGATTAAGAGGTTGTAGGGATTAGAGAAAATGTCTAGTCCTCTATCTTGTTGCTCATGTGACCCAGAAGACCTGTTAATTGTTTATATAACTTGAATACTAAACCCTTACCAGAGATTTGATACTAAAGTTTTCCCTCCACTTAGCTGCTTTGCTCTTGGTTTAATTCCTTCATTAATAGCATTTGGTAGAACACAGTGATGTAAGGAGAGAAGTCTTTGTTCCTCTCCACTGATGCTGACATGTGGCTCTGTGAAGTGGGCCTTGGTCATTGGCCTCTGCATTTGTTCTTTTGAATTATAGGTTAAGGGATTGGAGACTATAATCTTGAAAGTTTTGAAAGGTCAGGGGAGTGAGTGTTTAGGTTTCCAGGCATCTACACCTTCCAGAACATCAGCATCCAGGACCTGTAGAAACCTAAGCATCAGTGCCCCAAAGGGCAAGGAGTTGTCATTGGTAGTGACCTTTGGTACCCAGCCTAGTGGCAGCTGAGATGAAGACTCATCCATTAGCAATGGATGCTGCATATGGAAGAAAACTTGGTGGGCCCAGTGCTACATAAAAACTGTCCTAATAGTGAATTCACTTTCCCCAGAGACTGATTTGGGGATTGGAGAGATTATGCCTCCTAGGTATTAGGGGAAAACGTTTGTACTTTTGTTCTTGTGATATCTTCAATGTAAATATTCTTTTGTAAAACCTAACTAATGTCAAATTCTTAAATGGAACTGAGGTGTTAGTTATTGGCACTAAACATTGGAAAGAAACAATCAATGTATGCTAAAACTGATTGCAATAGAAAAAAGACAAACATAAACCCTTCAGTATACTCCAAGAATCCTCAGGGATGATACAGATTACTTGGCTCTGGTAGAGTGAGCCAGAGCATACCGGTTACAAAGATAAAAATAAATATAAATAGAAGTTCTAATATTTTCTCCCCATACTCCTATGGAGCATCTTTTCTATACAACTTTGGAGATCACTGTCATAAAGGACTATATTGAAAGAATTATAGAATTTCAAAGCTAAAAGGGATCATAGAAATTGCATAATATAGTCCCCTCATTTTATAGATAAAGAAACTAGTTTTTACATCTTTAATATGGCCCAAGTGATTTGACCAAAGTCACATATTGAATTAGTAGCGGAATTGTCACTAGAACCCAAGTCTCCTGACTCTTGGTCCAGCATTCTCATCTCCTATATTTCTTTTACATGTAAAAACACAGAACGGCTTATTATGTATAAGAAAAATTTTAACAAGTTACAATGTAGCTAACAAAATGACAAGGACCATATTGGAATAATCCAGTTTACAGAGCTCAAGGTGGAGAGTACTTATGCTTGGGAAAAAATACAACAAAGTCACAAAATGTCATAGGTAGTGAGTAAAGAAGAAAAGGAAGAAGATGCAGAGAGATATATTCAGCAGGTGAAGAGGTTATCCATCCTCAGAGAAACAGAAGACAAATAAATAAAATATGGTCTTACCTAGATGTATGTGAAGGTATATGTCTATGTATGAGTATGATTATAGATATAGTATATGTATGCGTAAGTTTATGTAGGTAAGGTTGTATGTATGTATATATGTTTTTGTATGTATATGTCTATATAGGTATGTATATACACATATACATACCTACACACACACACACACACACACACACACACACACACACACACATATACACCCATGCTTAATTGTAGCCTTCTGGGGGTGAGGAGGAAGAGGGAAAAAGCACAAAGTAAAAAATGCATAGCAGAGAACAAAAGAAAACTTACAAGAAAGCAAAGAAAGAGTGGATAGCTCTCAATACAATGCATAGTACTTATTATACAGGCTTTCTTGAAATGAAAATTTATTGCTGTATATTCTGAATCTTCTTTTATGTTCTGCTGTGCACATGGCAATGCTTTTTTTCCTTTCCTTATTTTGTAGTTGTTTCAATATTTTAGTTTCTTTTTCTTTTCTTATTGGGTATTTAAGTTTTAGTATTTAAGTCTAAAACGAAAAAAAAGAGGTGATGGAAAGAAAAATAGCTATCATTTTATTAAAATGTGGCTTTTGATTGGAGAATGCTCAGCGTATGCTATAATTTCAAAGTGGAAGTATCTTTTGAGCCTTGAATTATTAAACTGACATATATTTACTGGAGAAAGCCAATACCTTGTCATACCTAAATAGACTATGAGAATGCAAATTGTGGTTTGCTTTATCTAATACTGGCTGAAAAGACATAGTAAGCTGACTTCTAGTTGCCTAAATGGTTGACTAGCCAGCTGCTGTAGTTTCCATCACAATTTGACCACCTCGACCGAAGTACTGCTTTAGTGAATAGTCTACCACTGAACAATGCTTACTTGATTAATGTTTTAGTTCCTCTAAAATTCTGTTCTGAACATGGAACTTTTTGACTTAAAGATGAATTAGACTTATATTTATGTCTGGAGTCGGAAAAATGATGATTCATAGCAATGTCCTAAATGTCCATTAGATGAGAGAATTTAGAATTTACTCATGAGAACAGATATCCAGGGTTACAGTCCCACTATCCAAAGAAGCAAGGTATTTTTAAAAAACCATCATAATTTCCTCCCTTCTTCCTTTCCAGAGAGCCATCCTATACTAGTAATATTTTTTTTAAGAGAAGAAAACAAAAAGATGAAAAAAACTAACATAATTGAACCATTGTTCAATGGTCTGAAAATATCAAAAGTCTGAAAATATGTGCATTGTATTACACTTGTGAACTTCCCACTTCTGCAAAGGGGTATGGTAGGGGTATCTTTTTATATCTTATCTTTTGGGCCATGTTTATTTTGGGTTTTTTTGGTAACACTTCTGATTTTTTTGTGGTTTCTTTTCCATTAAATGTTGTTTTAGTCATTGTTAATGTTATTTTCTTGACTTTCCTTACTTCACCCTGTATCAGTTCATGTAGATCTCTTCATGTTTCTCCATATTCATCACATTTGTCATTTCAAACACCAGAGTAATATTCCATGACATTCACATACCATAATTTGTTTAGCCATTCCCTGATCAACTGGATTTGTTACCAATTCTTTGCTATCACAAAAAGAACTTCTATATAAAATATTTTGAAGTACTATATGGGGCCTTTTATCTTATCAAAGACCTCTTTAGGTTTTAACCTAGTGATGCTTTAAAGTATATGAACATTTTAGTCACTTTGTGTAATTCTATACTGTTTTACAAAATAGTTTCCAAAACTGTGCTTTCACAGTTCCATCAATAATGCACTAGGGTGCCTATCTTCCTACAAAGTCTCCAACATTATCATTTTACCAATTTTCAGAGTGTGAATTAAACTCTCAGAATTCTTGCAATTTCCATTAAAGAATGCTTCTTTCATATAGTTAATAGCTTACAATTCTTCTTATGAGAATTGTTTGTTCATGTCTTTTGATGACTTATCTACTGAGGAATGGCTTTTAGTCTTAAATATCTCTGTAAAATTTTAAAATAACTGGTGTCGAACCCTTACCAGAAAAATGTGATGGATTTTTTCTCCCTATTTGACTACTTCCCTTCCTATCCTAAATGCATACATTTTATTTGTGCAGAAGCTTTTCAGTAATAGAAAAGTATTTTAAAAATGATTACTGAAATTGGAGAAGATTCTATAATTCTCTATGCCTGCATCCTCAAGGTAGGAATTAAGTTAAATTAACGTTTATTTATTTTTAGCTAAAGGTTGTGCTGTCCCCGCAAAGAGGCCCCTATCAAGTCTTACCTGGATTATTCCAAAAACCTCCTAGTTAGTCTCCCTGTTTCCAAATTTTTCTTTCCTCTAACCCAGAGGTGTTAAACTCTTAGCCTCAGGGCCTGTAAAACTCCTGAATATGACCCAAACCAGATTAAAGTGTAATTGGGAAAAGAGGAACAAAATAAATAAAAATACAGTATAAGATAATGTTAATTTGTGGATTTCTAAGTCAATATGTGACCAGCAGGGATCCAGTTCAAATCTATCTATATCTGTCAAGATTATCTTCCTAAGGAACAGATAAAATTGTTTAGTGAGTCCTGGTTGCCTCAAGGACAATTTACAAGCCCCTCGTCCTGGAATTTAGAATTTTCTATGATCTGGCTTCAACCTACCTGTCCAATCTTATTTTACATCATACCTCTTCACATACTCAAAGTTCCAACCAAATTAAATTATGGTCCCTTATACTGATATTTCATTCAAAGGTAAAAAGTAGAAGAGAAGGGGAAGATTTCTTTTGGCTTGCTGAAATTTGAATTTATATTGTCTGTCAGTTTGAAGAATCCTGTTAATTAAAAAAACATTTTTGAGTGGTTATGATGTGTTGAGCACTATATTGGATGCTGAGATGTGTAAGATTTGCCAGACATTGATCCCTGCCCTTCATGGACACACAGTTTACATTCTAGTAGTGCATATATAAGACATATACTCAGATGATATGACAAAATCAAGTGTAACTGCATTAGAGGATTGAAAAATTATACTATGTTGGTTAAGAGGACAGAGAGATCACTTCTAAATACAAAGGAAAGCTTCATGGAATTTCAGCAGGGGCTATAAGAATAGGTAGCCTTTCAAGAGTGGATGGCGCATGATATTTCAGGATAAAGGCCCAGAGGTGAAGATGTGTATGGTATGTTTGAGAAACCATGATTAGTCCTGTTTGGTGACAGTATAAAGTACTCTAAGCTAAGATGCTTGTACAGAACCTTCTCCTCTAAGGAGCTCTGCATGTATAGTGTCCAGAATTCCTGAAGTCTTCAAGAATATACAAGGGGAAAGAAGGTGAGTTAAAGTTGGAAAGAAAGGTGAGCCACTTTATAAAAATATGGTTGTAAATATGTTAGTTGCTCACTGAATCTTACTAAATGATCGATTAGAACATGAAAAAGCTGCAGGTCTGCAAGTGCGGAGATTATCCATTAAGATGAACGATGAATAACGGGAAGACCAAACACTTTCCAGGACATCATTTCTTGAGAGTGAAGACACAGGGAAACTCAGAATTAAGCTCTCAAAAAAGAGCTTAGTTAGCTTTTTTGTGGGACTGATTTCTTATCAGTAGCTACTACTCTTAAACAACCAAATCATCTCATGCTAGTTTATCCTCTTCCCATCCATAGGCTAGTGGACCTTTCTCTCCTCAAAGGGTCTCTCCCTCTGATTTCTTTAGACTATATGGACAAGACAGGTATCCATTGTACCAGTGATCCAGAGGAAGATAGACAAATGTACACATAGTGTAATATAATAATGTAAGGTAGGTTATTCCATGTAATTTTGTTAGGATAAGATACAAACATACAGAGATGATCTATTTCCTTGTAAAAAACCTATTGACAAGGCTTCATTATCCAACAATACATTTCTATATGATTCTTACCTGGCACTGGCATGGTTATATGTCCATCACTACTCAACATTTGAACTAAGATTTTTTCAAGGTTTGGATCCAGAGCAGAAGTTCCAGAGAAATTATAAGGCACAATTGTCTCATGGTATGCATTTAAGGACAAATCTAGAGCAGGTGGATCTTTAATCTTAGAAGAGTAGTTGATGGCCGAAAGAGCTATAGATGTACAAATCAGAGGCACCAGAATCTGTGCTGTTATCATTTTCCACTCACGCCAACTGTACATAACCTTCTTCATCAACATGGCAAAGAACTGCTGGCAGTGAAGAAAAAGCTATAATAAAAATAGGAAAGACATAGTATAACAATGTTCCCAGATTTAAACATACAAATCCAGCTGAAACTCTTTAAAGCATATGATCTGAACGTAATTTGGTAGAAGAAAGAGAACACATGAAGTACACATGTCTCTGAACAGATGCCTTCAGATTAAATACATATGCAAATTCATTTTGTTTCTGTTTTTATAAAATAATAATTTTATAATATAAATATACTATATATGGCATGTCATGTATATTATACTTACGATAATCATTTAATAATTTATATTGAACTACCACCATATACAAAATACTGAACCTCACCAGAACTCTAGTCCTAAAGAGACAACTGCCCAAAGAACATGTATGTTTCACCAGTATCTCAAACCTGACATGTCCAAAATGGAAGACATTATCTTCCTGCTAAATGTATTCCTCCTTCAAACTTTTCTGTAGAGGGCACCAGGGTCCCTCTATTCACCCAAGTTCCTGACCTCCAAGTCATTCTGGATTATTTCTCTCCTCTACTTCCTCTCTCCTATACAATGAGTTCCCAGATCCTGTTGATTCTACCTCCATAATATCTCTTGCTTCTAGCTCCTCCTTTCCTCTCTCACGGTTATCACTCCAACTGACTTCCTGTCCAGACTACTGTAATAGTCTCCTACTGAGTCTCCCTGCTTCCAGCAGATACTCTCTCTAGTCTGTCTGCCACACATACCCCAAACTTTTTCAGTGAATCTAGCCAGATCAATATTCCTCTCAGAAACTTTCAAATGATTTCCTATTTCATCTAGGACAAAATACAGTACTCTTAAGCCTGGCTTTTCGGGTCTTTTACAATCTGGCTCTCTTCTACTTCTTCAACCCTATTTCATCTATTTCTCTTCACAGACTTTGCACTCCATACAATCTGGATTACTAGCTGCTCCGTGCAGTTACGCAAATTATTCCTCATACCTAGAATGCATTGCCTCCTCTACTTGGGTTCTCAGAATCTTTTGTCTTCCTTTAAGGTTGAGTTCAGGTAGTACCTGAACTCAAAGGAGGTAGCTGTCAGCACAGTAGCAAGCATGCTGGGCCTGGAGACAGGAACGCCTGAGTTCAAATCTGACCTCAGATACTCACAAGCTGTGTGACCCTACGCACCTCAGTTTCCTCAACTGTAAAATGGGGATAATAAAGTCCACCTTCACAGGGTTATTGTGAGTTTCGAATGAGGTGATATTTGTAAATGCTTATTTCTTCCCTCTTCCCTTCCCTTCCCCCTACCTCTTTGATGAACCTTTGACTAATCCATCCCATTGCCAGTCATCTCCTCAAAAGATCTTATATTTTATTACTTTCACATACATAGGCACATATATATACATACACACACACTCTCTGTAAGTCGGTAAACTGTAAACTCGTCAAGGCTGGAACTTTTACTTTGGTCTTTGTAGCCTTGAGTTTAGCACAAAGTTTTGCAAAGATCAGGTGCTTAACAAATGATACTTGTGTACACTTTGTATCTTTTCAGTAGAAGGCAAGATCCTCCAGGGCAGGGGCTCTTTCTTTTCTCTTTATGCTTCTATGTGCTTAGTATAGGGCCATGAACATGATAAATATTTATGCAAATGTTAAATTGAATCTAACCTCTTACTTGTGTTTGAATCCTGGTTTTAATACTTATTTTTTGAATGACCATGAGCAAGTCATTGAACCTGTTTCTTCCTATGTAAAATGGGGATTCATAACACTTACATTACTTCATAAGGTGGTCTTTTTGAGGAAAGTGCCTTAGAAAACTAGTTAAATGTGAGTTGTTGTTATGCTGGGGAGAGAGAAGAGTGCCTGCCTTCAGGGAGCTTACAATCTATCTGGGAAGACTAGACTGATCCTTATGAAAAATAAACAACAATATGAATTAAACATTACTATGATACAATAATAAGACAACAATACAAAAGATGGTCTTTCAGTAGAGATCTTCAATGAAGGCTAGATGACCATTGGTTAGAGATTTTAAGTAAGTTACTCATTGGACTACACTGCCTCTGAGGTCCCTTCTAATTCTGAGAATCTGTGATTTTAGATTATAATGCAATATATAATAAAATATCAAATAATTGGCATTTTTTGTGCTCTGAATTCAGAGGAAACATCTGTTATGGGTTGAAATGGTCAGGAGAGGTTTCATGGAAAAGATAGGGTTTGAAAAATGAGTAAAACTTGGTTAGTGAGAAAGGAGGGGAAATCATTTCAGATGGGAAATGCTGTTGACCGAGGTGAGGTTGTGTTTAGGAAACAGTGAAGACACCATTTTGATTAAAATGCACAGTACCACAATAAAGAATATTGAGAGGTAGGGGCTAGAATGTTGAGGTTCAATGACAAAGGCATTTGGACGTTAATGAGTAGAAAATAAGCAGGTTCCCCACCTCCCCTGGCAGAGATCACTAGTTAGGCTATTTTGACTAAATTTTAAAAACCCCAAAATTTTTAAAAAAGATCACTTCTCTGATTAACCTAGAATAGATTTCTTAAGTACTTCAATTTCTACTACCTAAAAAGTCAAACCAATCTGATCCAATTGTCTAAAACAGGGCTGTCCAACCTCAGGTTTTTAATGAAACAATAGACAACATATTTTGATTTGCCATTTTAGTGAGAGCTCTGCTGTAGCTCGGCTTATGTCAATTTCTATGCCTGCAGGCGGGCCGCATAAATCACACTGTGAGGCTGAGGTGGCATGCAGCCTGCAGGCCACATTTTGGACAGCCCTGGTCTAAAACAACAACAACAGAACACTATAATGTCCCATAAATTTGTGAAAGTCAGTGTTTATTTTCAAATTGAATAGCATCTTATTTAATGCACAAGGAAACATTATGGCTGCACTCTCCCAGTATTTTCTGGGTCATTAATTCTTCTGTGATCTGCCATGGCCTGGAATCTTTCCTCATCTACAATTTCTGTTGTACAAAATACCCCAGATGTCTAAACTTAAGATTCCAGGGCCCTGTGTCTGAATCCTGCATCCAACACTTCTCAGCTGTGGGTCTTGGGCAGGACACATAATCCTTTTGTACCTCAATTTCTTTATCTGTTACATGGAGATAAGTGATACTTGCCCTACCTCCCTCACAAGATTGTTGTGGGAAATGTGTTTTGTAAACCTTAAATTCCACATAAATGTTGTTATTAAGTCATTTAGTTGTGTCCGACTCTTTGTGACTCCATTTCTGGCTTTTTTCTTGGCAAGATACTGGAGTGGTTTACCATTTCTTTCTCTAGGATCCCCATTTTACAGTTAAAGAAACTGAAGTAAACAGAGGTTAAATGACTTGCCCAGAGTCACAAAGCTAGTAAGTGTCTGAGGATGGATTTGAATTCAGGTCCTCCTGACTCCAGGCCCAGCACTCTATTCACTTAACCAATCAGCTGCCACCTACATAAATGGGAGTTATTATTATTAGCAACCCAGTCCTAGATAGAGCTTCCATAGCTGATATCTCAAATCTTTGGGTCTAAATAATTAAACCAAAATATTCCTCTTGTATTTTAACTGTACCTTGTCAGGTTAATAGTACCAAACAAAGCTACTCACCCCAGTATTTAATTCCATGTGAGATTTCTTTTTAGATATAGGCTTCAGATCTAATTCATTTAAGTCACTAAGATTTTCACTATCATCTTCATCTTCTGTATTTTTCTTGTATTTCACAGAGGGGAGCTGGATTGCTTGAAGATCCATGCTAGAATCCACCAATTTACCAACCCTAAATAAAAGAAGTATAAGGCATGTCATTTGCTTGCAGGTAAAATAATATAAATTCAGAAAATAAGAGTCACTGAAATGTGAAAATTGTAAAAAGATAGGGATTTACAGCACTCTCATAGAGGAAGGGTAATATGTAGAAGGAAGACTGGTTTCCAAAATCATTAAGACAGTAAAACTTTCTCATCACCTTTCTTCTTGCCCTAATGAAAATATAAGAGGAGTGGGCAATAAAGGGAAATGAATTGGCTTGGCATAATGGGTCAGTGTCTTGACTATTGTTATACATATTTGAAGTCAGTGAAGCTCACAGCATAATTTAATAGTGCTAGGAGTTGAAGCCCGGGGAATGCTATGCAGAATGAAGCTGCCATTTCAGGGATAGTGGTTGGATTGAAAGGCTGGATCTTATTCCCACCTGATCCTGTGTATATGTCTCTCTTGTGTAGACATTTTCCATATCTTGTTATTTGAACCTAAACATTGCTCAAAAAGTTGGTCAAGCTAATGCACTCTTTGAATGGGACCCTTTTCCACCAATCACACTTTTGTTTGCACATTTAATTTCTCTTTTTACATGTCTTTACATGTCCCCATTCACCTATAATAGGTCACATTTATATGGTGATTTTAAACTTTACTATGTACTTTAAGGGAGCATCTTCCCTTGGAAAAGAGGACAGTAATGACTACATGACTTGATCAAGGAAGCAGTTTTCTACTGTGAACAGCAAAACTGATGTGTCTTTGAAAGGGGTAGCATTGCCAATCACTTTCCAATTTGGCACAGGCTTGAAATTCAGAAGGTACAGTTTTGTCTCTCATTCTCAGAGGATGCACAGAAACAGGTTTTAAAATTCTAATACAAGGGAAGGTGTGTGACTTGACTAGACTAGAATTAAAGGTAGAAATGTCAGAACACCTTTTCAGGAGGTCACTTCTTTTTTGGTTGAGTGGTGGCAAGCTATAGGTCTTGGCTTCTTCTCTTAGGAACCAAATCAGACACTATTATCTCTCTGACTCTTTTCCAGAGGCTCCAATTACCCCTGTTCTGGTGCTTTCCTTTCGTATCTTATGAGAGATATGGAACAATAGGTAGCAGTGATAGGGTTATGTATCACAAAGATTTTAAAAACCAGGTGACAGGGAGGGTGACAATACTGTTATCTGAATAAAGAAGTAAGGAGGAAGAACTGGTTTTTTGATGAGTAAAAGGGTATTCAGATACTGATCTTCCTGTTTTCTATTTCTTTTGTTGATTTGAGTCTGGCAGTCCATATTTCATGCCAACTAAGTTAGCCCAACAAGACTTTCTCAGAAGTAAAGAATTATAATCCAATTCCATTCCTTGTACATAAATACTTGTATATATCTTTTTTTTGGAGGGGGGGAAAGCAGGGCAGTTGGGGTTAAGTGACTTGCCCAAGGTCACACAGCTAGTGTGTCAAGTGTCTATAAAAGAAATTTAGATTTGAAGATCTTTCCCACACATTAATAGGCCATGTGACCTGCTTACATCACAGGAAGCCTAAGTCACATGTGGTAGGAGGAACTTGCTGAGGTGAAAAGGAAGTTGTGTCACAGGAAATGCTGTTATGGCTGTTTATGGCTGTAGTGATAGTTAGAAAGTTGCCTATGATAGTTGAGCAGCCTGTGATAGCTGTATTGTAAGTTTGTTTTTGGGAAGACCCCAGTAGGGGGTCAGAGAGGTTTTGGGATGGCGAGGCTCCATGTTGTGATATTGTGTTTTAAGTTCCTTGCTGTTATGATAAAGTGGACTAACTGGTTGTGGGAGTTGGACATTTGGTTATAGGATATGGCTATCTGGTGTCTGAATAAATGTTTTATTTCTTTTACCTCCTATATGGAGAGTCTCTCATACTTTGCAATACAGAACTACATAGGCATATTCATGATTATCATTGATGTTGTGTTTATTGCCTTACTGATACAGTGTCTAAGGCCACATTTGAACTCAGGTCCTCCTGACTCCAGGGTGGGTGCTCTACTCACTGTGCCACCTCCTCTCTTTTGGGTCCTTAAAAGTCCTTGAAAAAGTTCTCTACTAACAGTGCCTCCATTTCCTCTCCTTTCACTCAATTCTAAAACTTTTGCAATTTGGCTTCTAATCTCATCATCCAACTGAAACTGCTCTCTCCAACGTCATCAACGATCTCTTAACTGCCTTTTCTCAAACGGACTTTTCTCAACTCCCATCCTTCTTGCTCTTCTTGACCTTGATTTGAAACCTTGACATTATAAATCACCCTTTTCTCCTAGATATTCATTCCTCTCTAGGTTTTGTGGCATGGCTCTCTCCTAGTTCTATCTTAATCCTGTGACCATATCTTCCCAGTCTTTCTTGGATCTCCGTCCAGATCATACTTGGGTATACCACAAGACTCTATCCTGGCCTCTCTTCCTTCCTTTCATATTTTCTCACTTGGTGATCTCATCAAGTCTCATGAGTTCAATTATATATTGAATCAATTGAAACTACCTGGTTTAATTATCATCTCAATGCAGATAAATTCCCAGATATCTATATCCAGCCCTAACTTCTCTTTATTGCCATTTAGATATCTTGAACTAGATGTCATATAGGTACCTTAAAACTCAACATATCTGAAATAGTACTTATTATCCTTCCCCCTCAAATACTCCTCTCTTCCAAACCTCTTACTGATGAAGGTACCACCATTCTTTCAGGCACCCAGACTCACGACCTTGGTGTTATCTTCAACTCCTCTCTTGTATTCACTCCATATATTCAATCTGTTGCCAAGTCCTGTCACCTCAACCTCCACAACTACTCTGGTAGATTTCTTTTTCTTCTTTAACCTTGCCACAATCCAAGTGCTCTCATCATCTCATACCTATACTGTATATTACAACAGCCTTTTGTTGGTTTCCTTACCTCAAATTTCTCCCAACTCCAATCTATCCTGCTGCCAAAAGTGATTTTTCCAAAGTGAAGGTATGACCATGTTGAGTCCTCCCTGCTCCTTTATATTTGGGAACAGTTATTCCTTATTGCCTCCAAGTTCAAATATAAAGACCATCTGCTTAGCTTTTAAAGCCTTTCATAAGCTGTCCCTTTCCTACCTTTCCAATGTTCCTACACTTTACTGTTTTCCCTGTATGTTGTGATCCAGCAACAACTGCCTTTCTGCCTGTCCTCATGCTGACACCTCCTCTCCTGAAACTGCATTTTCGCTAGCTGTCCTCTGTGTCTGGAATGTTTTCCCTTCTTACCTCAGGCTATAACCTACCTTCTGCAGGAGTCCCCTCCTGGCTCTCTACATGGCTACTGGCTTTCCCCTTAAATTATGTCCCATCTATTATGTATATAACTTAGATGTACATAGCTGTTTGCAAATTATCTTCTCCATTAAAATGTGAGCTCCTTGTAGGCAGAGACTGTGGTTTTTTTGTTTTATTTTGTTTTGTTTTTTGTTTTTGCTGTCCTTTGTGTTCTCAGTATTTAGCACAGCGTCTGGCTGATATTAAGGGCTTCGTAAATACTTGTTGATTTCTGAATTACCCTATACATGCAATCAACTACAAAGTGTTCAATTCTATCTCCATAGTTTCTTTCATGGCTGCATCTCTTCCTCTTTTCTCCTACTATCATCACCCTATTATTACAGGCTCTCATTATCTCTTGCCTGGTTTATTTTAATAGTCATTTAAATGATCACACTAATTTCTCTCTTCCCCTTTCAATCTACACAAAACTCCACAGATTAATTTTCCCAAAGAACAATTTAGTCATTTTCCTGACTTAAAAAGTTTAAGTAACTTCCCACTGTCTACTAAATAAAGTCCAAATTCTTTAATCTGGTATTCAAGGCCATCTACAATCTGGCCTCAACCTACCCATATAGGCTTATTTCATACTATTTCCCTTCGTATCTTGCAAGACTCAACCAGTCTTGGTACTGATATCTCATCAACCCTTTGCTCTGGAGTGGAGACACAAACTCTGAAACTTCCTTTTAAGAAAGGGGCTCAGCATAGACATATCCTCTTTCCTAAAAGTTTGAACTACTTTGGAACTTCTTTGATTTCTCCAATAGCCCTGCATCCCATCTAGAGAGTTTTCTTCCTTCCTCTGAATCCCAACATCATTTTGCTTATGTATCTCTTACATACTTATCACATTCTATTTTGTTTAGGGATTTCTATTTCTAATATTATAAGGGGCATACAATATATTGTAATTTATATTTTATCTCCCCTTGGGGGCAAAGTAGTACACATTGTTTTATTTTTTGATGTACAACATAGATAGAAGGTGCTTAACAAATGTTTGCTGAATTGAATATCTTATTTATCTTGGCAAATCAGAAGCAGCCAGATCTAATGGATAGAGAACTGGTTTTGAAGTCAGGAAGACCTGAGTTCAAGTTTTGCCTCTGATAAAATGGCTATGTGACAACTCACTTAATCTCTTAGTGCTCCAGGCAGCTCTCTAAAACTGTAGTTCAGATAAGGCACCAATCTGCATTGGAAGACAGGTAACTCACCGGGAAGTTCTTTTTACCAATAAAATTGCAGGTCCAGATCTCCTTCCTATTTCTCTTTCCATCCTTTACATAGTATATGTTCATTAAATATGTCTAATTAAATTGAATTCTTCTTGTTCATTACCTTTGCACAATGAAAAGTTCATCCTCTAGAAGAATGATTCCGCTGTGAATCCACTTGTGAATTTGCACACTAGTCCCTCTTTACCCCTAATATCATACTTGTTAAAAAAAAGTCCAGAGTTTTGTTACTCATCTTTACTCACCTAAGGAAGACTTCTTCCATAGTAGTGACTGAGGCACCATAGCTGTCAATGCCCAGCTCTGTCTGTTTCTCTTCCAATTCAGTAAATAGAGTTTCAAATCTGGAAAGATAAGAGAGGGAAAAAAGAGTGAAAAGGATCCCCCTTTTAAAAGACTTTTCGGTGTTTTCTTTTTTAGAATTAAAGGTGTCTTATTTATTTTTTGCTTCTTCAATGGCCATAGAGCTATTATTATACTGACATCCTACTCATGCTCTGATAAAATGAGGTATAATACTTCACAGTTTGGCATAGAGAAAGCCTGAGAACTTAAGACAACTACTATCTGAAACCATTTCTACAATCCTAAACTTTGATGGTACCACAATCTATATTTACTCAGAAAATAATGCTGAGTGCTATGAGCCAATCCTGTTACTTTTAAAGAGAAGATGAAGCATGAATGGTAATGTCTTAACATGGTAGCATCTCTGAAGAACCAAGAACGTTAGGTAAGCGCACTCTGTTCTCACAAAGGAAACATTCATCACTCCTCTCTGCTGTTCTCTACTTCTACTGCCCATCTTAATCCACTTCTTCATCACCTTACACTTAGATTGCTGATAAAAGTCTTTTCACTGGATTCCCTCTATTGATTTTTTGAGGGTTTATTTTATAACCTGCAACTCTGCTGAAGTCATTAATTGTCTCAATTAGTAATTCTAGAAATTCTATAGGATTTTCTAGGTATACCATCAGCAAGTAAGGATAATTTTGTTTCCTCCATATATATCTTTATGTCTTTAATTTCTTTCTCTTTTCTTATGGCTATTTCCAGCATTTCTAGAACTATATAAAATAATAGTGGGGGGGAGAGGATATCCATGCACTTCTCTCATATTTACTAGAAAAGGCAAAAAGGTCCTAGTGTATCCTCATCATATAGGATACTTTCAAAATATTTTATTTTTCCAAATACATGTTCAAACAATTTTTAACATTCATTCTTTAGGATTAGATTACTTAGTGTTCAATTAATTTTTAGTCTATCTGTAGCCCCTTATTGAATGTAATTTTTATTGCATTATGATTTGAAAAGGATGTATTTAACATTTCTGTCTTTCTGCATTTGCTTGTGAGGGCTTGATGCCCTAATACATGATAAATTTTTGTGTAGGTACCATGTATTACCAAGAAAAAGATATTTTCCTTTCACTTCCCATTCAATTTTCTCCAGAGGTCTATCATATTTAATGTTTCTAAAAGATTTTTTAATAACATTTTCTAAACTTCTATAATTTTCTAAAATTCTATTCACCTCATTAATTTCTTTCATATTTATTTTTTAGTTAGATTTATCTAGTTCTGAGAGGAGAAAGTTGAGGTTACCTATGAGTATAATTTTACTATTTTCTCTTGTAACTAATTTAACTTTTTTAAAAATTTGGATGTTACAACATTTGGTGCATATGTTTAGTATTGATATTACTTGATTATCTGTGGCATTTTTTTTTTTAGCAAGATGTAGTTTCCTTGCTTATCTCTTTTAATTGGACCTATTTTTACTTTTGCTTTGGCTGAGATCATGATTGCTACCCCTGGTTTTTTTGTTCTGTTTTTTATTTAGCTGAAGCATAATAGATTCTGCTCCAGCCTCTCACTTTTAGTCTGTGTGTGTCTCTCTGCTTTGTGTGTGTTTCTTGTAAACAACATATTGTAAGATTCTGTTTTTTAATCCACTATGCCATCTGCTTCCATTTTGGGGTGATTTCATCCCATTCACAGTTACTATTACTGTATATTTCCCTTTATCCCATTTTCCTCTCTCTCTCTCTCTCTCTCTCTCTCTTTCTCTCTCTCTCTCTCTCTCTCCCCTCCCTTCTATTAGCACCCCCCCCTTTTCCTGTTCCTTCCCCTACTTCCCTGTAGGGTAAGATAGATTTCTATACCCAACTAAGTGTGTATATGATTCCTTGTTTCATCCAATTCTGATGACAGTAAGGCTCACGAATTGCCTAACATCCTCTCCCATCTCCCCCTCCACTCCAAAAGTACTTTCACATTCTACCTCTCCCTTTCCCCTTCTCTCAGTGCATCTCTCTCACCCCTTAATGTTGTTGTTGTTGTTGGTTTTTTTGGATATCATCCCATCAAAATCCACTCAGACCCATGGCCTCTGTATTATGTATACTCCTTCTTGTTCTTTTAATTAATTAAATTTTAGTTTTCAACATTCACTTCCATATGATTTTGAGTTTTAAAATTTCTCCCCCTCCCTTTCCTTTCCCTTTCCCAAGACAGCATGCAATCTGATATTTTCACAATAGTCAAGTTGTAAAGAAGAACTATAACCAATGGAACGAACCATGAGAAAGATGAAACAAAACAAAACAACAAAAGAAAAGAAGAGCAAATGGTATGCTTCCATCTGCATTCAAACTCCAAAGTTCTTTCTCTAGATGTGGATAGCATTTTCCATCACGAGTCTTTTTGAGTTGTCTTAGTTCCTTGCATTGCTGAGAAGAGCTAAGTCTATCAAAGTCAGTCATTGCACAATGTGGCTGTTACTACGTACAATGTTCTCCTGGTTCTGCTCATTTCACTCAGCATCAGTTCATATAAGTCTTTCCTGGTTTTTCTGAAGTCTGCCTGCTCATCATTTCTTTGTTTTTTAAAATTTATTTTTAGTTTACAGCACTCAGTCTACAAGTTTTTGAGTAACAAGTTTTCTCTCCCTTCCTCTCTCCCCACCCAAGACGGCATGTAATCCAATATAGGCTCTACATATACCTTTACATTAAATTTATTTACACAATAGTCAAGATGACAAGAAAGAAAAATAACAATTACTGGAAGGCTGTGGGATGACAGTGACACCAATAACCTTTGATGGAGCTTTGAAATGGTCCAACCATTCAACTGGGTCCAAACAATTTGGATTCAACTATACTCCAAAAAGTTAATAAACTGTGTACAACTTTTTACCTCATACTACTAAGCAAAAAGAGATCAAAGAAAGATTTGATACAATTTGTTTTGTAGTGCAAGATTTTTTTTTTGTAGTAGCCCGTTTAATTATGGCAAAGAATTGGAAACCAAGTGTTTGTATGTAAATTAGGGACTGCTTGAAAAAATATGATGTAAGAATGTAATAAAATTATTGTGCTATTTTTTTATTTTTTATTTTTAATTTTTTTTAAATTTTTTATTTAGTTTTCAGCATTGATTTTCACAAGAGTTTGAATTACAAATTTTCTCCCCATTTCTACCCTCCCCCCCACTCCAAGATGGCATATATTCTGGTTGCCCTGTTCCCCAGTCAGCCCTCCCTTCTGTCACCCCACTCCCCTCCCATCCCCTTTTCCCTTCCTTTCTTGTAGGACAAGATAAATTTCTACATTCCATTGCCTGTGTATCTTATTTTCTAGTTGCAAGCAAAAAACTTTTTTTTTTTTTGGTTTTTGAACATCTGTTTTTAAAACTTTGAGTTCCAAATTCTCTCCCCTCTTCCCTTCCCACCCACCCTCCCTAAGAAGTCAAGCAATTCAACATAGGCCACATGCGTATCATTATGTATAACCCTTCCACAATACTCATGTTGTGAAAGACTAACTATATTTTGCTCCTTCCTAACCTATCCCCCTTTATTAAATTTTCTCCCTTGACCCTGTCCCCTTTCGAAAGCGTTTGTTTTTGATTACCTCCACCCCCATCTGCCCTCCCTTCTATCATCCCCCCCCTTTTTTTTATCTTCTTCCTCCTTTTTTCCTGTGGGGTAAGATACCCAAATGCGTATGTATGGTATTCCCTCTTCAGGTCAAATCTGATGAGAGCAAGATTCACTCATTCTCCCTCACCTGCCTTCTCTTCTCTTCCCACAGAACTGCTTTTTCTTGCCATTTTTATGCGAGATAATTTACCCCATTCTCTCTCTCCCTATCTCCCTCTCTCAATATATTCCTCTGTCATCCCTTAATTTGATTTTATTTCTTTTAGATATCTTCCCTTCATCTTCAACTCACCCTGTGCCCTCTCTCTCTCTCTCTCTCTCTCTCTCTCTCTATATATATATATATATATATATATATGTATATATACACACACATACATATATATATACATACACACTCACATATACATATATATAAATATATATATACATATATATATATATATATATATATATATATATATATATATGCATATTCCCTTCAGCTGCCCTAATACTGAGGTCTCATGAATCATACACATCATCTTTCCACGTAGGAATGTAAACAAAACAGTTCAACTTTAGTAAGTCCCTTGCAATTTCTTTTTCTTGTTCTTTTTCTTGATTACCTTTTCATGCTTCTCTTGATTCTTGGGTTTGAAAGTCAAATTTTCTATTCAGCTCTGGTCTTTTCACTGAGAAAGCTTGAAAGTCCTCTATTTTAATAAAAGTCCATATTTTGCCTTTCAGCATGATACTCAGTTTTGCTGGGTAGGTGATTCTTGGTTTTAATCCTAGCTCCATTGACCTCCGGAATATCGTATTCCAAGCCCTTCGATCTCTTAATGTAGAAGCTGCTAGATCTTGTGTTATCCTGATTGTATTTCCACAATACTCAGATCATTTCTTTCTGGCTGCTTGCAGTATTTTCTCCTTGATCTGGGAGCTCTGGAATTTGGCAACAATATTCCCAGGAGACTTCTTTTTGGGATCTATTTGAGGAGGCGATTCGTGGATTCTTTCAATTTCTATTTTGCCCTGTGGCTCTAGAATATCAGGGCAGTTCTCCTTGATAATTTCTTAAAAGATGATATCTAGGCTCTTTTTTTTGATCATGGCTTTCAGGTAGTTCAATAATTGTTAAATGATCTCTCCTGGATCTATTTTCCAGGTCAGTGGTTTTTTCAATGAGATATTTCACATTGTCTTCCATTTTTTCATTCCTTTGGTTCTGTTTTATAATATCTTGATTTCTCATCAAGTCACTAGCTTCCACTTGCTCCAGTCTAATTTTTAAGGTAGTATTTTCTTCAGTGGTCTCTTGGACCTCCTTTTCCATTTGGCTAATTCTGCCTTTCAAGGCATTCTTCTCCTCGTTGGCTTTTTGGAGCTCTTTTGCCATATGAGTGGGTCTATTTTTTAAGGTGTTGTTTTCTTCAGTATATTTTTCAGTATTTTTTGGGTCTCCTTTAGCAAGTCATTGACTTGTTTTTCATGGTTTTCTCGCATCCTTCTCATTTCTCTTCCCAATTTTTCCTCTACTTCTCTAACTTGCTTTTCCAAATCCTTTTGAGCTCTTCCATGGCCTGAGACCAGTTCATGTTTTTCTTGGAGGCTTTTGTTGTAGGCTCTTTGACTTTGTTGACTTCTTCTGGCGGTATGTTTTGGTCTTCTTTGTCACCAAAGAAAGATTACAGAGTCTGAGACTGAATCTGGGTGCATTTTCACTGCCTGGCCATATTCCCAGCCAACTAACTTGACCCTTGAGTTTTTCAGCGGGGTACGACTGCTTGTAGAGTTAAGAGAACTATGTTCCAAGCCTGGGGGGATGGCCAGCTCTGCCACACCAGCACTCCTCCTTTCCCAAGAACCCCCAACCCGGACTGGACTTCGATCTTCAGCAGGCTTTTCACTCCTGCTCTGATCCGCCACTTAATTCCTCCCACCAGGTGGGCCTGGGGCCAGAAGCAACTGCAGCTGTAGCTGTAGTTCTGTAGCTGCCCCACCTCCTCTGTCCCCAGGGCGGTGGCCGAATAGGGAACTCCTTTATAACTCGGTCCCCAGCAGCTTTTCCCACTAACCTTTTCTGCTGTCTTTGGTGTTTGTGGGTTGAGAAGTCTGGTAACTGCTGCAGCTCACTGATTCAGGGCGCTAGGGCCCGCTCCGCCTGGCTCCTGGTCTGGTTGGTCTGCGCCGCCCATGCTAGGCTCTGCTCCGCTCTGCTCCGCTCCCAGCTCACCCAGAGACAATCCAGGCTGTCCTGGGCTGGAGCCCTGTTTCCCTCTGCTATTTTCTGGGTTCTGCAGTTCTAGAATTGGTTCAGAGCCATTTTTTATAGGTTTTTGGAGGGATTCGGCAGTGAGCTCACGCTAGTCCCTGCTTTCCAGCCACCATCTTGGCTCCACCCCCTCTTATTGTGCTATTAATAAGAAATGTAGGGGACAGATTCAGAGAAACTGAGGAGCTGAATTAACTGATGCTGAGTGAAGTGAGCAAAAGCAGAACAATTTATACAACATTATAAATTTAAAACATCTTTGAAGGACTTAAGAACACAACCAATGTACTGATTAGGCATAATTGTAGAAGACTGATAATGAAACAAGCTTCCTATCTCTTGGCAGAGAGGTAATAAGCTATGAATGAATAATGAGACAAACATTTTCAAACACTGTCAATGTGTGTATGTATTTTGCTTGACTGAACTTTTTTGTTACAAGGGTGGCCTTTGGTGGGAGATGGGAGATGAAAGTCAGGGGAGGGAGATCAGGAAGCAATAGTGATAAAGAAAAGAGAAGCAAACAGGAAAAAAAAACATCGATGAAACACTAAAAATACACAGAAGAGATCATAAGAAATTTTAGAAGTAGATAAAGAAAAGCAAGGAAATGGTGATACTACTGGGTTAAATTTAATATATATTATTACATTATTAAAGAAAGCTGTCTGTAATAGAGATACATGATTTTACATGCAATCACATTTTTCTTTGTATATAGAAATGGTCATAGGTGTCAAGTTAATAATAAATAAAATTAAAAAAAGAAAAAACCTCATAAGCCCAATTCCCTCTGAGGCCTTACTTGTCTGAGCTCTCTTTGGGCAAGATAAATGATAATTCAGCCCCAACATTACTTTCCACTGTGGCAGTCGGTACATGATGAAAAATCAGACGAGAAATTTCCTCAGTGTTACATGTAGGTCCCTTCACTATGACCATGTGGTATCCTGCACCTGAAAGAAAACATATAAAACAGTATTGTTTTTTACATTTCCCTTTCTAGGTCCCATTGACTTTCTGTCCCTTCAACTGGACCACTTTTATAAGAATGAGGAGACAGAAGGTCAAATGTAAGGAGGTAAACAGGGAACAACCTCAACACTGCTTCAGAGAGTCTCTGTCTGCTAGGGAATAGTGAAAATGAGGAATAGAATAAAAATTTATTTTCTCAGGGCACTTTTGCTTAGAAAATCTTTTCAGTTGATACTGACAATAAACATCAGATTAGACAGGGATTTCTTATTTGTGAAAATTAGCATAATGAAAAAGTCCCACAAAAGGGAGAAGATTCTCACAAGTATTCAACTTGACTAAGGAAATATCACTAACCTGGAAAAGTATGTCATACTATATAATAAAGACTGGGAGGGAAAATAGTGAAACACTATCATCTTATATATTCTCTCTAGTATTTGTGTAAATAATTTTCATGTGTCCTATCTAGATGCAGGGATCTAACTCCAGAGCAAGTAGAGGTACTAAATTTAATGGAGGGATGCTTAAGATATGGTATGAAAGGAAACTGCAAAGAATTTCCCTCACCACCAACAGGGTTTGAGTGAAGCCAGTGGGGGGTAAAAAATAAAATTGCCCAGTTTTTTTCCCTTTTCTCCCTTACCATATTTGTGTTTGAGGAAAAGTGAAGAGCCACAGCACTGCAATTCGCCTTTGGCCAGGATGGCAATGCGGTCCCCCAATAGGTCAGCCTCGTCCATAAAGTGAGTGGTCAGCATGATTGTTCGTTTGTTCTTTTGCTGCTGAAGGAGATCCCAGGTAGCCCGTCGCGAGACTGGATCCATGCCAGATGTTGGCTCATCCAACATCACTACCTACAGACCCAAAGGAATAGTCCCATAATTAGTAAAATAATAGTTCAATGGTATTTCATTACTTGAGCAAGGGGGGAGCCCTGCTTCCTCCTCATCACACAAGTACTACCATGTTGGTCCAGGGGAGTATGATGAGTTCACTGGGGAGCACTGAGTTTCACTCAGACACAAGAGGAGTTCTACCACATTGTGCCTGCTTAACATTTACTTTTCTAGGTGAGCTGAAAGCCCAGGATAGAGTTAAGCTAGAGAGTCCTTTGATCTCCATAAACTCATGGGGACCCTATACCAATCAGAGTACTGACATATCTGCCCACTGAGCATCGTGTGGGAGGTCCCTTTTAGAGAATTAAATCAATATGACCTAATTTGATTTTTCTACTCAGACAGTAGCAAGGAGCTTGACCTTGCCTTTTTACTATACCTTGGAACCTGCTATGAGTGCGATACCAATGGAAACCTTGCGTTTCATTCCCCCACTCAATGCCCTTGAAAGAGTATGGCGTTTCTGTTCCATATCAAGAATGCCCAAGATATGATTGACTTCCTCTGGGCAATTTTCCTTGGATAATCCTTTTAGCTAAGAAACCAAAAAGATGGAGACTGGTTAGAAAGAGGCTTCCTAATAAGTAAAATACTTGAAATTTTTTTGCCTGGAAAAACATGAATCTAGAAACAGATTAGAGTAAGAAGAAGCTGGGATTCCTTCCTGCCTCCTCTTACCCACCTCCCAATTCTCAAAAAAGTGTTCTGAGGATAGGATATCAAGTATTTGAACAGAAATATAAAAAAAATGGTTCTCTTCAGCTTACCTGAGCATAAAAAAAAAGGTGCTCAGCAACTGTCATTTCATCAAATAAGACATCGTGCTGGGGGCATAAACCCAGACTCTTCCTAATATGAACCATATTCTGTGAAATGTCGTACCCACTGATGTATGCATGTCCACTTGTAGGAGGAAAGAGACCTGGAAGAAGATATACAGAAGCTTAACTTCATTAACAGGAACATCAATTCGTTCTCCATTGGCATCTAGTTTAGAGGCCCTGTTCTGGTTAATTCGCAGATTAACTTCATCCCACTACCAGAAGAAAGATTCTGTACAAAACACTGAAGTAGGACTTCCAATAAAAAGGGGAGACAAATTCCTTTCTTAAGCAGTTAGTCAGTCACAAACATTTATTAAGCACTATATGCCTATGTGCTAAGTACTGAGGATATAAAGAAATGCAAAAGCAAAATGAAGCAAAACAAACCAGTCTCTGGCCTAAAGGAGCTCACATTCTAATGGAAGAGATATCATGCAAACAACAATATGCAAACAAGATGTATACAGGCTAAACTGGAGGCAATTTCAGAAAGAAAAGACAACATTAAAGGGGAGAGAGAAAGGCTTCTTAAAGGAGGGATTTTTAGCTATAATTTAAAGGAAGCTAGGGAAGCCAAGAGGCATAGATGAGGAGGCAGAGAAATCCAAGTGTGGGGGACACTCAGAAAAGAGGCACCAAGTCAGGAGATGAAGTATCTCATGCAAAACAACAGCCAGGAGGCCAGTGTCACTGTATCATAGGACAAAGGGAAAGAGAGTAAAATGTAAGACTAAAAAGGTAGGAATGGATCTGGTTATGGTGGACTTTAAAAGCTAGAGGATTTTATATTTATCATGGGAATAATAGGAAACTAAGTTAATTGGTCAGGGAAGTAGAGGAGGTGACATGATTAGATTTGTGCTTTAAGAAAATCAATTTGATAGTTGAGTGGAGGATGGACTAGAATGAGAGAGACTTGATGTAAGACTAAACAGTAGGTTACTGCAACAGTCCAGGTGTGAGGTAATGAGAGTCTATACCAGAGTAGGGGCAGTGTCAAAGAAGAGAAGGGAAAGTATATGAGAGATGTTGTAGTTAGAATTGACAAGACCTGGCAACTGATTGGATAGCAGAGATGAGAAGGATAACTGACTGGGAGAATGGTACCCTCAACACTAATAAAAAAGGGGAACGGTTAGGGAGAAAGAAAATGAAATGAGCTTTGGACATACTAAGTTGAAATCATTTGAGACATTAAGTTCAAAGTATCAAATACGCAGCTGGAAATGCAAGTCTGGAGGTCAGAAGAGTTGGATGAACAGACATGAGAATTACGAAAATAGAAATGACTGTTAAAAACATGGGAGTTGTCGGGATCACCAAGTAACTTAGTATTGTGAAGAAGAGAAGAGGTGCCCAGGACAAAGCCCCTGGGGATACACCCATGCATTGTGGGTATGTCCTGTAGGAGAATCCAGAAAAGGAAACTGAGAAGGGATAGTCAAACAAGGAGGAGCAAAACCTTCTTGGAAGACAGAGAACAGGGTTACAAAAAACCTAGAATAAGAGGAAAGGAAGTAAAGACACCAGTTGCAGATGGAGTTGGCAAGGATTGTGACCATGAAGGGGAAGAGAGATATAAGACAATAACTAACAATTTAAAAAGCAAGTTTTTTTCTTATAATTTCCCTTCTTACATTGGGTGCATTAATTTTGTCTGTGCAACTTTTCAGTTTCAAGTAATTAAAATTATCTATTTTAACTTGGGTAATTGCCTTTATATCTTGGTTGGTTAAGAATACATTCCCTACCTATGGCTGTGAGACCCATATATGATGTTTTTCTTCTAATTTTTTCTTAATATTGTGCTCTTTAATATTAAGGTTCCATACCCATTTAGAATGTATTGTAGGATATGGTGTAAAGTTTTAGTCTAAGCCTGATTTCTGCCAGACTGCTTTGTAGTATTGCCAGGTTTTTTTTTAATCAAATAAGGCATTTTTCCTTAGGTAGTTTATGTTTTCTACTTTGTTAAATACTGGATTGAGTTCTCTTGTTTTCAGATCTCCCTTAGCTAGTCTTTTCCATTGATCTCTCTCTCTCTCTCTCTCTCTTTCTCTCATTCTCTCTCTCTATCTGTCTCCCTCCCTCCCTCCTTTAACCAATACCAGATGGTTTCAATGACTTCTGCTTGATAAGAGAGTTTAAAGTCTGGAAGTGCTATTCCCTCTATATCCTTACTTCCTTTCATCATTCCCATTGATAGTCTAGATCTTCTGTTTTTCCAAATGAACTTTTTTACATTTTCTGAAGTTCTGTAAATTATCCCTTTAGTAATTTGATCAGGATAGCATTAAAAATCCAAATTAATTTTGGTAGTATTGTGATTTTTGCTATATGGGATGGTATAGCCATGAGTACTGAAAATTGCTCTAGCTATTTAAGTTATTCTTTATTTTTTATTTATTTTTTTTGCAGGGGGGAAAGGCAGGGTGATTGGGGTTAAGTGACTTGCCCAAGGTCACACAGCTAGTAAGTGTATCAAGTGTCTGAGGCCAGATTTGAACTCAGGTCCTCCTGACTCCAGGGCTGGTGCTCTACTCACTGTGCCACCTAGCTGCCCCATCTTATTTTTTTAAGTAGCACTTTGTAATTGACTCTATATATGGATTTTGTAAGTTTATTCCTAGATTATCCAGTTTGAATTTGGAATGGGATTTCCCTGTTTTTACACTTTGTGTTTTGATATTATTATATAAAATGCTGTTGATTTTTGAGGATTTATTTTGCAGCATGCAACTTTGCTGAAGTTTTAATGAGCATCTTTGCTGATTCCCTAGGATTTTCCAAATAAACCTTCATATAATCAGCAAACAGGGATAATTTTATCCCCTGGTCTATCTTTATTCTTTAATTTCCTTTTTCTTGTTGTTGTTGTTGCTAGCATTTCTAGAACTATATCAAATAACAGTGAAGAGAGTGGGAATCTTTGCATCCTTGCTTCATATGTATTTACTGGAAAATGTTTTTGTCTATTCTCATTGCAGGGAATGCTTGCTTTTGGTTTTAGATAAGGTACTTTTTATGATATTTGAAAAAAAAAAGGCCTCTCTATGCCCATATTTTGTAGGGTTTTTAGCATTAATACTTTGTCACAGGTTTTTTTTGCATCTATTGAGAGATGATCGTGTGGTTTTGAATGCTTTGGTTTTTAATATGATTAATTATGTTGATTGTTTTCCTAATGTTAAACCATTCTTGCATCCCTGGTATAAATCCCACTTGGTCATAAGGAATGATTTCTTAGCTAAATTGTTGCAGTCAAATCGATGAGATTTGTTTTAATTTTCTTTTGCATCAATATTCACTAATGATATTGGCCTATGGTTTTCCTTCTGTGTTTTATCTTTCCCTGGTTTAGGTATTAAGACTCTATTTATCTCCTAAAAGGATTCTGGTAGAGTGCTTTCTTTCTCAATTTTTGAAGTATGGGCACTAACTGTTCTTTAAAAGTTTGATAGAACTCTCCCATGAATCCATCGGGACTAGGGGTATCTTTTTCCTTTCAAAGATCCTTTACAGCTAGATCTATCTCTTTTTGAAACTGAATTATTTAACCCTTTTGTGTGGTGGTCTGATATTTTGTGTATTTGATATCTTTGAAGGTATATATCTTTCGTTTCCTATTTTTTAAAGCTTATAGCTGTGCATGATAGGTTCTAATTATTCTTATTATTTCTTATGGTTTTAGTATGATTTCACCTTGCTCACTTGCTATTTTATTGATTTGATTTTCTGTTCTCTTCTTTTAATCAGATTATCTAAAGGTTTATCAACTTGTTAGTCTTTTCAAAGAGACAACTTTTAGTTTTATCATTTCTATAGGAGTTTTTTGGTTTTCAATACTTTTATTTCCCCTCTAATTTTTAATCTCTCTATTCCTAAGCCAGTACCAGATAGTTTGGATGATTATCCCTTTGTAATAAAGTTTGAAATTTGGTACTATTGGGATACATTCCTTCACTTAGCAGTGATTTCCTTTATACTTTTAACCTTTTGTTCTTCCAGATGAACTTTGTTATGATTTTTTTCTAGTTCTATAAAATAGTTCTTTAATAGTGTTGATTGGGATAGCACTAAATAAGTAAATTAAGTAACTTGTCATTTTGATTATATTGGATCTCCTTTGACTTTCAGGATTTCTATTTTGGTGGTTAATTGAGGATTTTAAATTAGTTCTTTTTCTAGTTTTTTTTAGTTGTATGCCCAATTCATTGATCTGCTTCTTTCTCTTTTTTATTGATTTAAAAGATTTGAGGCATACATTTTCCTCTAAGTACTACTTTGACTGCATTCCAGAAACTGTCATATGTAGTCTCATCGTTGTGATTATCTTTAATAAAATTGTTGATTATTTCTATGATTTGTTCTCTGACCCACTTCATTCTTTAGAATTAGATTAATCAGTTTCAATTATTTATTAATCTATACTTCCAAGGCCATTTATTAAATGTATTTTTATTGCATTATGGTGCATTTACTATTTCCGCTTTTCTGCATTTGTTTGTGAGGTTTTTATGCTCTAATAAATGTCTGTTTTTTTGTGAAGGTTCCAGGTACCACTGAGAAAATGTATACTCCTTTCTATTCCCATTCAATTTCTCCAGAGATCTATCATATCTAACTTTCCTAAAGCTCTATTCATGGTCTGATAGTATGTATATTTGATATCTTTGAAGGTACATATCTTTCTTTTGTTTCCTATTTTAAAAATAGTGAGTTCTGGCCCCCAAAGTTTGGATCTTTGGCTTTATCAAACATTAGATTATTATGGATGTTTACTACTGCATATTGTGTACCTAAATGTATTTACCACTATATATTTTGTACCTACTGTATATTGTGTATCTAAATGTATTCCACTGAGTGGAATGCTGGGAGAATTTGGCTAAAATGCTCCCTCTCCTCTCCTCTGCCACCTTGGTTCTACCTCCTATCATTTTAAGAATAATTTTTGAAATATGGGTACTGTTCTTTAAAAGTTTGATAGAATTCTCTTGTGAAACCATCAGGAGCAGGAATTTGTTTCTTTGGTAGTTCCTTTACACCTAGATCTATTTATTTTTCTGAGCCTGAGCTATTTAAGATCTCTATCTGGTCTTCTGATAGTTTAGATATTTTATATTTCTGAAGGCATTTCTCCATTTCTTTTCTGTTCTCAATTTTATGAGCATATAACTCTACAGAATGTGATCTAATATTCTTTTTATTTCTTCTGGATTTATTGTGATTTCCCCTTGTGCATTTGCTACTTTATTGATTCATTTTTCTGCCCTCTTCTATTTAATCAGATTAGCTAAGGGTTTATCAATTTTATTAGTCTTTTCCAAGAACCAGCTTTTAGTTTTATCATTTCTATGGGACTTTTTTTTTGTTTCTAATTTATCTATTTCCCCTCTGATTTATATCTCTTTTGTACTTCTTAAAAATTTATTTGTAGCCTAGTCATACCAGATCTTAAACTGTATTATAAAGCAGCAGTCATTAAAACTACTTGGTACTGGCTAAGAAACAGAGTGGTGGATCAGTGGAATAGGTTAGGTACCCAAGACACAGTAGTCAACGACTATAGCAATCTACTGTTTGATAAACCCAAAGACTCCAGCTTCTGGGGTAAAAACTCACTATTTGACAAAAACTGATGGGAAAACTGGAAAACAGTATGGCAGAAACTAGGCACAGACCAATATCTCACACCATATACCAAAATAAAGTCAAAATGGGTTCACGATTTAGATATAAACACTGATACTATAAGCAACCTGGGAGAGCAAGGAATAGTTTACCTGTCAGACTTATGGAGGAAGGAAGAATTTATGACCAAACAAGAGATAGCATTATGAAATGCAAAATGCATAATTTTCATTACATTAAATTGAAAAGTTTTTGTACAAACAAAGCCAATGCAACCAAGATTAGGAGGGAAGCAGAAAATTGGGAAAGAAATTTTACAACTAGTTTCTCTAATAAAGGCTTCATTTCTAAAATATACAGAGAACTCAGTCAAATTTATAAGAATACAAGTCATTCCCCAATTGAGAAATGGTCAAAGGATATGAACAGGCTGTTTTCAGAGGAAGAAATTAAAGAAATCTATAGTTATATGAAAAAATGCTCTCAATCACTACTGATTGGAGAAATGCAAATCAAAACAACTCTTAGGTACCACATCTCTCCTGTCAGATTGTCTAACATGACAAAACAGGAAAATGATAAATGCTGGAGATGTAGGAAAACTGGAACACTAACACATTGTTAGTGTAGTTGTGAACTGATCCAACCTTTCTGGAGAGCAATTCGGAACCTCGCCCAAAGGGCTATAAAAATGTGCATACCCTTTGACCTAGCAGTAACACTTCTAGGGCTGTGTCCCAAAGAAATCATACAAGTCGGAAAAAGACCTGTATGTTCAAAAATATTCATAGCAGCTCTTTTTGTGGTGGCATAGAATTGGAATTCAAGGGGATGCCCATCAATTGGGGAATGGCTAAACAAGTTGTGGTATATGAATGAAATGGAATACTATTATGCTATAAGAAATGAGGAGCAGATAGACATCATAATAACCTGGAAAGACTTATATGGTCTGATGCTGAGTGAGGGGAGCAGAACTAGGAGAACATTATACACGATTACAGACATACAGTATCTCTGATGACTAAATTTGATAGACTTGGCTCTTCTCTGCAATGCAAGGTTCTAGGACAATTCATGACCTAGAGAAAGAATTATAGAGTCTGAATGCAGATTGAAGCATATTATTTGCTCTTTTTTTGTTTTTGTTTCTGTTTTGTTTCTTCTTTCTTGTGGTTCATTCCATTGGTTATAGTTCTTCTTTATAGCTTGACTATTGTGAAAATTTGTTTGGTGTGAACGTATATGTGAAACCTATATTGAATTGCATGCCATCTTGGATGGAGAGGGGAGAGGAGAGGAAGGGGGAGGAAATTCGAAACTCAAAAACTTGAGGAACTGAATGTTCTAAACTAAAACTAAATTAATTAATTAATAAAAATTAAAAAGTCCAAAAGTAATTTGTTAGGTTTCTAGTTTTTTAAGTGGATATCCAATTCAGTTAACTAATTCTCTCTTTTACTATTTCATTAATATATGTTTGTAAGGATATGATTTTCTCCTTTAAGGACTGCTTTAGCTTCATCCCAGAAATTTTAGTACATTGTTTCATCATTATCATATTCTTTTACATACTTATTGTTTCTATGATTTGTTCTTTAACCCACTCATTATTAAGAAGTTCACTGTTAAGTCTCCATTTGGGTCTGTATCTTTTATTTATGATCCCTGAACCAATGACTTTTTATTGCATTATGGTCTACAAAGGATGTATTTAAATACTTCTGCCTTTTTAGGTTTGTTTGCAATACCTCTGTGCCCTAGTACATGGTCAATTCTTGTAAAAATTACATGTAGTGCTGTGAAATATGTATATTCTTTTGATGTCCCATTTAGAAGATGTCTTTTAACTTTAGTTTCTCCAGAAATGTGTTCATTTCCATACTTTCCCTTTTGTTTTTATGTCAGTTATCTAAAAATAAAAGAGGGATATTAAAGTCTCCTGTCACTACTGCTATTGTCTTATCTTCTTGTAGCTCAGATATGCTTCACTTATGAAGTTGTATACTAAGGCACTTGGAGCATATAAATTTATTGATTTATTACCTATGGTTAGTTTTGGCATAATATAGTTTACTTGTTTAACTCTTATTTTTGAATATTTATTTTTGCTTTATCAAAAATGGCATGATAGCAACTTTTTTGGATTCACCTGATGCATGGTAAAAAAAATTTTCCCATCCTCTCACTCTTTGTCTTTTAAAGTTTTTCTTGTTATTCTTTTTCATTTTAATGAACTCTTTAATCCATTCACATTTGAAGTTATGAGAGTAAGGTTCATAGATTCCTCCAGCTGTCTGTAATATTGTTTTTTTCACATTATAGTTTTCCCCCTGTTCTGATGTTCCTTCACTTGCTTTATATTAATCTTTTTTTAAAAAAAATTATCATTTTAATTTAATATTTTAGTTTTCAACACTGATTTCCACAAGATTTTGAGTTACACATTTTCTTCCCATTTCTACCCTCTCCCCCATTCCAAGATGGCCTATATTCTGATTGCCTCATTCCCCAGTCAGCCCTCCCTTCTTATCCCCTTCCCTTTACTTTCGTGTGGAGTAAGATACCCAACTGAGTATGTATGTTATTCCCTCCTTAAGTCAAATCTGACGAGAGCGAGATTCACTCATTCCCCCTCACCTGCCCCCTTTTTCCTTCCAACAGAACTGCTTTTTCCTGCCACTTTTATGTGAGATAATTTACCCCATTCTATCTCTCCCTTTCTCCCTCTCTCAATATAGTCCTCTCACCCCTTAATTTTATTTTCTAGATATCATCCCTTCATACTCAACTCATCCTGTGCCCTCTGTCTATACATATATATATATATATATATATATATATATATATATATATATATATATATATATATATATATATATTCAACTACCCTAATACTGAGAAAGGTCTCATGAATTACACACATCATCTTTCCATGTTGGAATGTAAACAAAACAGTTCAACTTTAGCAAGTCCCTTATGAATTCTCATTCTTGTTTACCTTTTCATGCTTCTCTTGATTCTTCTATTTGAAAGTCAAATTTTCTATTCAGCTCTGGTGTTTTCACTGAGAAAGCCTGAAAGTCTTTTATTTTATTGAAAATCCATATTTTGCCTTGGAGCATGATACTCACTTTTGCTGGGTAGGTGATTCTTGGTTTTAATCCTAGCTCCATTGACCTCCAGAATATCATATTCCAAGCCCTTCAATCCCTTAATGTAGAAGCTGCTAGATCTTGTGTTATCCTGATTGTGTTTCCACAATACTCAAGTCGTTTCTTTCTGGCTGCTTGCAGTATTTTCTCCTTGACCTGGAAACTCTGGAATTTGGCTACAATATTCCCAGGAGTTTTCTTTTTGGGATCTTTTTTGAGAGGCAATTGGTGGATTCTTTCAATTTCTATTTTGCCCTGTGGCTCTAGACTATCAGGGCAGTTCTCCTTGATAATTTCTTGAGAGATGATGTCTAGGCTCTTTTTTTGATCATGGCTTTCAGGTAGTCCAATAATTTTTAAATGATCTCTCCTGGATCTAGTCTCCAGGTCAGTGGTTTTTCCAATTAGATATTTCACATTGTCTTCTATTTTTTCATTCTTTTGGTTCTGTTTTATAATTTCTTGATTTCTCATAAAATCCTAACTTCCATTTTCTCCATTCTAATTTTTAAGGTAGTATTTTCTTCAGTGGTCTTTTGGACCTCCTTTTCCATTTGGGTAATTCTGCCTTTTAAGTCATTCTTCTCCTCATTGGCTTTTTGGGGCTCTTTTCCTATTTGGGTTAGCCTATTCTTTAAGGTATTATTTTCTTCAGTATTGTTTTTCATGATTTTCTTGCATCACTCTCATTTCTCTTCCCAATTTTTCCTCTACTTCTCTTACTTGCTTTTCCTAATCCTTTTTGAGGTCTTCCATGGCTGGAGACCAATTCATACTTTTCTTGGAGGCTTTTGGTGTGGGCTCTTCAACTGCGCTGACTTCTTCTGGCTGTATTTTTTGAGCTTGACACCAAAAAAAGATTCTATAGTCTGAGTCCTTTTCCTCTGCTTGTTCATGTTCACAGCCAACTGCTTGACCCTTGAGCTTTTTGTCAGTGTACGACTGCCTTCAGAGTGGTACGTGCTTTGTCCCAAGCTTCAGGGGTCTTGCACTGCTGTTTTCAGAGCTACTTCTACAGAGCAAGCTCTGCCACACCAGCATTCCTCCTCCCCCAAGAACCACCAACCAGGACTGTGACCCAGGGCAAAGCAAGAGAACCCTGCCTCTGTGCCAGCAAAGCATTCCCTGCACTCCTGCTCTGATCTGCAGCTTGATTCCTCCCACTGAGTGGGCCTGGGGCCAGAAGCAGCTGCAGCTGGAGCCCGGGAAGCAGCCACCAGAGCTTCCTGCTGCTGCTACCACACCACCTCCACCAACCCAAGGCTGGGGACGGACCGCGCACTTCTCTCACCCAGATCCAGCAGTTTTCTCACTGACCTGCTAAGTTGTCTTTGGCATTTGTGGGTTGAGAAGTCTGGTAAATGCTACAGCTCAATGATTCATGGCCCTAAGGCCTGTTCCACCCAATCCATTCCCAGCCTTGTTGTTACTGGTGCGGTCCATGCAGGGCTGAGCTCCACTCCCTGTATGGTGCCATAGACCCTTCCCCGCAACCATCTAGGCAGTCCTGGGCTGGTGACCTGCTTCCCTCTGTTATTTCGTGGGTTCTATAGCTCTAGAATTTGTCCAGAGCCATTTTTACAGGTGTTTGGAGGGATTTGGGGGAGAGCTTAAGCGAGTGTCTGTTTTCCAGCCGCCATCTTGGCTCTGCCTCCTGTGTCCTTTTCTCTCACTCTTCATTGTCTACTCTCTCTGTCTACTCTAGGTCATCATTCTCTGATTCATAACATCTGTAATTATCTGGTATCTATCATTGCTCTGTATTCCTCATGTAATCAAACTTAAAAAGTATCCATTCCAGGGTCTCTCCCCTAGACAGCTTCTGCCACTGCCTTGTAGAGTTTGCCCCTAGATTCCCCTTTTCCACTGTGCCTCACTCCTACAACAATGACAATTATTGCTGGTGTCAGAGAGGACAATGCTTCCCCCATAATGTTCCTGGTTATGCAGCCCACCACTGATCTATACCATCCCCTGGATACCTTTCTTTCCTTATAGTATCAAAATTTCCTCCCTGGGTCTCATATTATCTCAAGTGCCAGTTGCCCACAGGGGTTCCAAATCCTTATTTCCTTCCTATAGTAGACATTTCAAGCATCAAATCACCTAGACCATATACAATGTAAAGTCTCCATGTCCTTTCACAGACCATCTCTCTTCACTCATCATAGCATTCATCAGTAGAACTCCCTCCCATCAACAAAGTAAGACCTTCTTCTTTCCTCCCCCTTTTCAATCTCTTTTTCCCATCCTCATTCAATCTCTTGTAAGCTCTTCTATTTCTGAGACCACAGGGGTCATATTCCCCTCACTGCTAGAACTTGATTTGACCTTGGCCCATTACACAGTCTTCTCTCTCCTCTTGCTCTTCTTCCCCCTTTTCATGTATCCTCCCATGTTGTAACATAGTCCCACACTGATTTACCTATAGGCAGAGTGTCATTAATTTCTGTTCATAATGCCCCATCTGCTTCTTCAATGTAACGTCTACTAGATTTGTGCTTCTACCCTTATCGCCTCGTGTAAATTTAGAAAGACATCTTTTACTGATTTCTCTGCTGTCACAGTTGCTGTTCTTGCTCCTTAACCAATCATCCCTACCAACTGCCACACATAGGGAAGGCAAGCCAGCCCAGCTTAAACAGCAAGGCACCCTGAAGGAAAGAGAGGAGGCAGAATATGCTAGGCAAGGTGAGTCAAACTACTACTACCATCATGATAACCATCTTCTCTCAGACACTAAGAGACAGACAACCAAAGACCGTGAACTAAGAGCCTTGGACATAGTATTCTTTCTAGCCCAGGTCCTCAGCCATCATAAGGGAAACAACACCTATGGAGAGGTAGATTGACAACTTCTCCTGTAGGTGAAGACCTGGAAAAGACAAAAAAGTGGTAGGGGAAAGATTCAAGATGGAGCAAACAGCTTAGCTACAAATAACTGGCAGGCCATTTAAGGAGGATACCTGTCTGAATTTGTCTGGATGATGTTGTTGCCGTTGTTGTGTTTGTCCTTTGTTTTCAAAGAGGACCATGGCATCAGGGAAATGATGACATGACTTTGATTTGAGTGAGGGAGGGCTGTGCAAGGTCACCAGCCTCACTTTCTCCTCCAGAGCCATCTGGATCCAGTGACCAGATATTCATCAGGATGACTGGAGATGACCCAGGATGCAATGGGAGACCCCGGCCCTTTTAGGCTTAGGTCTTTTCATGTACTCACTTAAGAGTGAGGTAACACCCATTCAGTGAATAGGCCTCTTTAAGAAATGAGTCGAGAAATGGCTCCTTTAATTAGAAAAAAAGAAAAAAATCACGTTGGGAGGAGAAGACCCTCAGGATTGCTGTTCTAAAGAGAAACAATTACCATTGACCTTCAGTCTAAGCCAGGAGGGCCAAAATACAGCCATTAAGTGGAACTTGGGCAGGGATCTATTGTGGTTCAATCTACGAGCTTCAGATGATAATGTCTGTGGGGAAGTCTCATTAACATATACCATGCCTAAGCATTATATGGGAGATCAAAATTTAAAATTCGGTCAAAATTCAATATAATGAATTTCTATTAAGAACCCACAGATAATCAATTTTTTCCCCAAGCTAGAAGGAAGATTAAATGACTTGTCCAAGGTCACACCACAGAAAATGCAAAATCAGATTTGAATTCATGTCATCTGATTCTATAGTCAATATTCTTTCTACATTTTATAAATGCTGAAATGGAACCCAATTGGGAGAAGGAAGAAGGTATGATCATGTGGTGCTTAGGTACAATTTCCTTAGATCCTAAAAACATGAATTCTTGTCCAAAGTTATCCATCTTCTCAACTGTGCTGTTTTTGAATGCATACCTGTGAGTATGGATAGGGTAGTAGTCTTCCCTGCTCCATTGTGTCCTAGAAGAACAGTGATTTGCCCTTCATACAAGTTCAGACTCAGTTTTTTAATGGCTTCTTTTCTCCTTTTCCCCATCATAAAAGTCTGTGGAAAAAGCAAGCAGAGTGACTACATGCAATTCTGATATTTCTAAAGAATTTTACAACAGAGCAAGCACCCAACAGCAACTAGCCTTCCTTAAAAGATCATATTACATCATCAAACTTAGAAGGAAAAATATAGATTTAACAAACACTTTTACTTAGGAGTAAAGAATGGGGTAAAACTGAATAGAAAACCAATTTCAAAGTTTTTTGAAATGATGTTAAAACTAGTTGGTAGAATATACCGTACTTTCATTATCATCATAATTTCAGGATGGGATATTCAATGGAGAAGGGATAAACAATAGCAAATATTTGTGTATTTACTTGTGCTATTACTGTGTATATGTTTAAAGCACTGGGGATATAAAGACACATCTATTTATCTATATCTATATATATAAAGACATATAAAAATAGGTACAATACAGTGTCCCCAAAGTCTTAGTGCAGTTTTGAGCTATGAAAATTTTCATTAAGCTTTCATAGTTCAAAACCACACTACAACTTTGAGGATACCCTATATTAGACCCTTTTGCAATCTAATGCGGGGGGAGGGCAAAGATGAGGGCACAGATAAATATGACACAAAGACAAATGTTAAAAGTGCAAGAGAGAGGTCCAAGAAAATATTATAAGAAAATTGAGGAAGAAATCACTTTCAGCTCAGTAGGAGGGAAGGAAATCTTAAGGGCAGCTTCATGGGAGGAAAGAAGGAAGGTAGGGAGGGAGAGAGGAAGGAAGAGAGGGAAGGAAGGAAAGAACAGAGGAAGTGAAAAAAGTGAAGTGACTTGCCCAGAGTCACAGAGCTTGTGAGAGTCCACATTTGATTCACATTATACAATGAGCACGTTTTTGTTGCTGGCTTTGCGGAGAACCTCTAGATGTCAGCCGTGACACAAGCTACAATTAAAATGTGACTGGGGCTAAAGAGTGAAGGATTTTAATAAGACTGAGTATGAAAACAGGGAGCCTAGCTTCCTCTTATTAGAAACTAGGTTCCCTAGGACTTAATCGAATCCAAACTGCATGACTTTGGTATAGAGCAGTGAGTGAAAGTAGTACCTCTAGTCCATGTAGGTAAAGTTCCTCAAGGTTATATTAGGAAAACAGGGAAAACATGTTAAATTGGGAAAACATTTTAAATAGAGGAAGGACCTAATCAGAGGGATATATTAGAAAAAAATTTCAGACAACGATAAAAAGGATAGATTGAGAATGATTTATAATGGAGGAAAGAAGAACAATTAGGAGACTACTACAACAGTATAAATGAAAAGAATGAAGGTCTGAATTAGTGTAGCATAAAAATGGACAGTGAGTGACTGATTGAAGATACATGGTAGAAGTAGAATTTTTAGGACTTGGAAACTGAATAAATATATGGAGGAAAAAAGAGGGAAAAGTAAAAAAAAAAATGACTGAAGTTACAAGCCTGGGTAATTGGGAAAACAGTAGTAATATCAACAGAAGTTGAGAATTTCTGGAAGGGGACAAGATTTTTTAAGGGGAAAAGATGAGTTTATTTTTGGGTACTGAGTTTGAATTCCTGGCTAGAATAACAGACTAAGTGGATAAAAATGAGAGTATTTGGAGAGTTAATAAAAAGTAGAAATTAATCCCAAAAGCTAGAAATTAATATAAAAATATGATTGTATAGAGTCAAGATTAAAAAGGTTCTTAACTCTTAGTTGGAAAGGAAATGAAATTAACAAGGGACATAAAAGAGAACAATGCTTTCTCTTGAAGTAAATCCAGGCAAAAAGAACCACACCACTTAGCATATAATTTATACATTGTCTTTAATAAACTAATCAATTAATAAACCAATCAATCAAGGCTAACAATTTGCCAAGCATAGTTCATGGTGCTGTAGGGCAGAGGTGTCAAACATGCAACACTTTCAAATGAAGGGGGAACCAGATTAAAATGTAACTGAGAAACATTACAAAAATAAATAAAAATACAACAGTATACAGATAATGTTAATGTGTGATTTTCTGACTAAATATGGGGCTACAAGTTTACAGTTTACAGCAAGTTTACAGCTTCCCCTTTCTATCTGAGTTTGACACTACTATTGTAGGGTACACAAAAGAAATATAATGCATGGTCATTTTGCTCAAGAAACTTAAGAGAATCTAGTTGGGGACCCCAGGCATACATTCATAGAATATTTGGGGGACCATACTTCAAGGACCTCTGATTTTGTTGCTGTGGGTTCATCCCATACCATTTTACATCACAACCTTTCCAAAACTTAATAGATTTTCTTAAAGAGTTGCTGAGATCAAAAAGAGATATTACCCTATAGTTAAATGGGTGATAAGCCTCTCTGAAATTAGGTAGGCTTGTTCTTGAACCCAGAAAACTAGCTTGGTAGAAGTTATAAGAGGCTGTGCTCCACCAGTATAGATTTCAATAACATAAGTTATTTCTACACCACAATTAGCAAACCACAAAAGGCAGATTTTAAATGAATATACCAAGAATGAGAGAAATCAACAAAGGTAAGAGAAATACAATAACACTTTCTCAAAGACATGGATGAGAGAGAGAGAGAGAGAGAGAGAAAATAAAGATGGAGTAGCATTCTAGGAAAATAACATAAGCAAGGGTGTGTTAGGGAAGCATGGAATGTTAGGGAAGAAAGGACTGACTGTAATTTATGACCAATATATTCAGGTGCATTAAGGAAAATGGGACTATGATATGGAAGACCTTTCAAAACTAGGTGGAGAATGACAGGGGAAATGGTGTAATAGAGTAAACAGAGAACCAAAAGTTCTTTTCGAAGACCCCTCAACAAAAGTCACAGAAATGCTTAAATATCAAAGTGGGCATTTTCCAGGCTGTTTTTCTTGCCTGGAATGCTCTCCTTCCTCATCCCCATCCTGACTTTGGCTTCCCTTCAAGTCCCACCAAAATCTCATGTCTTTTCAGTCTTATATGACTTTCCCCAATTTATCCTGTATATATCTTCTTGGTACATAGTTGTTTGTATGTTGTTGACCCCATTAGAATTTGAACTTCTTGAGAGCAGGGACTGTATTTTGTTTTTGTTTTTTGACCTTTGTATCCCCAATGCTTACCATATAACATGTTGGGTACATAAGTCTGCATTTAATAAATGCTAGTTGATGTGGAGATGAGTCTGTCTTGCAAGAAGAAGGGCTACCTCAATGTGAAATAAAAGAAAAGGAGGAGATAGTGGAGGAAGACTTCTGAGTAATAAGGAAAACGGAGAAGAGAGAGCTCTTGGTGGATTACCTGATTTTTTTTTCAGTGAAATGAGGTGAGGTCCGTGGCTGAGAGGGTGAGGGTGGGGGTGGAGGGCTATTGCTATTCAGGCTTGCTATTTGGAATAACTGCTGTGGTGAGTAGGAGTGCAAATCAGTGGGGGAAGGGAATAAAAGGATTGCAATGCTGCAGTATGGGTCCAGTTAGATTATGTAGCATGAATTATAGTGCACCCAATCAGCACAATTCCTAAGCACTTAAAGAAAAAGCTGACAAAACGAGAGAAAGCACTAGAGTGTAAAACAATAATCACTGGGGATTTCAACAAGTACTTTTTAGACTTAAACAAAACTAATGGAAACAAGCTATTGATCCAAACAGAATATTAGAAAAAAATAGTTATGAGAGAATGTTAGTGAAAAAATAATGGCAATCCTAAGGAGTATACGTATCTTCCAGCTTTGCATGGCATTTTTGCAAAACCCAACCATGTGTTAGGGCATAAAGAACTCAAACAAATGCCAAAAGGCAGAAATATCAAAAGCATTTATAGACAATCATAACATAATAAAATCTGTAATTAAAAAAGAAAAAACTAAAGTAAGTATTCCTATTAAATGAAGACTAATTAATATAATCCCAAGGAAACGATAAATAGTTGTATCAAAGAAAATTATAACAATGAAATAACATATCACAACTGAGGGATACAGCCAAAGTAGCCCTTAGTAGAAATGTACATCTCTAAATACCAGTCATCTCCTGAAACACCAAAAGAAAGAAATAAGAGGTCAATGAACTGATCATGCAACTAAAAGAAACCCAGAAAAACAACAAACAGCTCTCAAATAAACACAAAATTGAAATTCTGAAAATCAAATAAGTGATAATTTTTTAAATGTTAGAACTAGTTTTTGAAAAGATAAAATATGCAAGTCATTAACCAATCTGATTTTAAAAAGAAAAAGGAAAATCAAAGCATCAAAATAAAAACGAAAAAAGTATATACACAACAAACGAAGAGGAAACAAAATTTTCAAAAAATACGACATACCCTATATATGTAACTATGTATACTATATGCCAACATAACTGGAAACTTAAAACGAAATATATGCATATTTTTCAATTGATTTTTATGTTTTCCAATTAGCAAAAAACCTGCCCTCTCTCCTTTCTATTCAATCCCTTAATTGAAAAAGGAAGAAAAAAATAACCCCAGTTACAAACATGCAGAGTCAAGTAACACCAATTTCCAGTTGGTCATGGCTAAAAAAGTATGTCTCAACTCTGCACTCTTAAGTCTTTCACCTCTCTCTCAAGAGTTGGGTAGCGTGTTTCATTATTAATCCACTGGAATCACAGTTGGTTACTTCACTGATCAGAGTTCCTAAGTCTTTCAAAGCTGTCTTTACAATTATTGCTGTCATTGTTTAAATTGTTCTCCTGGTTCAGTTCCTTGCAACATCAATTAGTTCATATAAGTCTTCCTAGATTTATCAAAAGCTATTACTTTCATTATTTCTTACAGCACAATAATATTCCATCACATTTATAAACTGATGATTACCTTCTTACTTTCCAATTCTTTGCCACTTAAAAGAGCTACGAATGTTTTTATATATCCTTAATCAAGCATTTGCTTTGTTTAGGACCAATCTCTTCTTTAATATTACTTCCTTCTAATTTCCCCTTCTCCATTTTCCTTATCTCCCTTTTGAAATATATTTCTGTAACCAACTCTATACGTGCGTTTCTGTGTGTGCATACACTCTTCCCTCCTTTGAACAGTTCAAATGAGAGTAAGATTCAAGTATTCCCTCTTTCCTCCTTGTTTGTATAAACTCCTGTGCCCCAGTTAATCTTCATCACCCCTGACCCCAGTGTATTCCTCTTCCCCTCCTTTTCCTCTGATTATATAAATTTGTAAGAAGGATATATTTTCTTTCATTTTCAATTGGGGGTGGTGGAGATTAGAGGTAGAGAAGGCAGATTTTTGTTGAAAAAAATAAAATTTAAAAAACAAGTGTGGTCAAAATATATAAAGAAAGCATTTATGAAGTATTTATTATGCTCCATGTATTGTACTAAACTCTAGGGATACAAGTACAAGCTAGGAAGATAATCTTTGCTCTCAAGGAACTTATATTCTAATAAGACAAAAACATATAATGGGGAGCTGGGTAAGGGTGATGTGGAGATGGCTGGGAATGGTGTGGAGGCATCCATCAGAGCCAACTACCCAGGGTCCAAGGTTTCAATAGTACGAAAAATGATGTTGTGAAGAGTGCAAGTGCCTGACTGATGGTTGGGAAATGGCATGGAGACCCAGTCTGGGACAAGATGAAGTCAGTATCATTCCTTGTAAAATTATTTGGTGCTGACCATGTCCAGGGCCTACCAATTTTTTAAAAGAATAATAGCAATAAGCATTTACATAGTGCTATAAGGTTTGCAAAGTGCTTTACAAGTAATATCCCATTTACTCTTCACAGCAACCCAGGGAGCTAAGTGCTAATATTATCCCTATTACATATCAGGAAACTGAGGCAGACAGAGATTAAGTGACTTGCCCAAGATCACATAGCTAGTAATTGTCTGAGGCCAGATTGGAACTTAGGTTTTCCTGAATCCAGATCCAGTGCTCTTTCCAATGTGCCAACCTAGCTGCCTATAACTGTTTATAAATGAAGTGTTCATGATATAGAGGTATGAGTCTTCTGTATAATCTACAAGTTTTGGCCTCTCTCATTTTTTTCCTAAATCATACTTTCCCATATATTTTTCCCCATCACAGTTTTTCCTACATTTATAATGAAGTCACTAACTTTGTTGATTTGATTTAGATGACCTTATCAAGAAGAATTTGATAGAATTCATAGAATTTCTCTACTAATTAATCCTCCACAACTAACATTAGTACGTTGTTACAATTATTTTCATAGTGATCTCTAAAAATATTATCACTAGTATTGCAATAAGTGATTGACCAAATGTTTGATAAAATGTTTCTTTTAACTTTTAAGCATATGACAAAACCCACTACCTCATCTCTTTTCTTTTTCCCCTTTTACTAATAGCCTTTTATTTTTTCTAATTACATATAAAGACAATTTTCAATATGCATTTTAAAAAAAGATTTTGAGTTCCAAATTTTTCTCCCTCTCCCTTTCTTCCCCCTGCTTCAAGACGGTAAGCAATCTGATATAGGTTATACATGTGCAATCATGTAAAACATATTTCCACGTCAGTCACGTTGTGAAAAAAGAAACAGAACAAAAAGAAAATAACCCCATAAAAACCCTCAAAAGTGACAATACTATGCTTTGATCTGCATTTAGACTCCATCAGTTCTTTCTCCGGATGTGGATAGCATTTTCCATGAGTCTTTTGGAATTGTTTTGCATCAGTGTATTGCTGAGAAGAGCTATGTGAGTCATAGTTGATCTTCATACAATGTTACTCTTACTGTGTACAGTGTTCTCCTGGTTCTCCTCACTTCACTCAGCATCAGTTCATCTAATTCTTTCCTGGGTTTTCTGAAATCTGCCTGTTTATCATTTCTTATAGCACAATAGTATTTCATTACATTCATATAACACAACTTGTTTAGCCATTCCCAACTGAGGGGCATCCCTTCAACTTCCAATTCTTTGTCACCACAAAAAGAGCTGCTATAAATATTTTTGTACATGTAGGTCCTTTCCTTTTATTTATGATCTCTTTGGGATATAGACCTAGTAGTGGTATTGCTGGATTAAAGGGCATGGACAATTTGATTGCCCTTTGGGCATAGTTCCATAATATTCTCTAGAATGGTTGAAACAGTTGCCAACTCCACCGACAATGCATTATGTCCCACTTTTCCCACATATTCTCCAACATTTATCATCTTCCTTTTCTGTCATATTAGCCAATCTGATAGGTGTGAGGTGGTACCTCAGAGTTGTTTTAATCTGCATTTCTCTAATCAATAGTGATTCAGAGCATTTTTTCACATGACTATAAATAACTTTAGTTTCTTCCTCTGAAAACTGCCTGTTCCTATCCTTTGACCATTTATCAATAGGGGAATAACTTGTATTCTTATATATTTGACTCAGTTCTTCACATATTTGAGAAATGAGGCCTTTATCAGAGACACTGGTTGTAAAAATTGTTTCCCAGCTTTCTGTTTCCCTCCTAATATTGGTTGCATTGGCTTTGTTTGTGCAAAAACTTTTCAACTTAATGTAATCAAAATCATTCATTTTGCATTTAAAAATGTTCTCTATCTCTGGTTTGGTCATAAATTCTTCCATTCTCCATAAATCTAAGAGGTAAACTATTCCTTGCTCTCCTAGTTTGCTTATAGTTATCAGCCTTTACATCTAAATCTTGTACTCATTTTGACTTTATCTTGGTATACAGTGTCTATGCCTAGTTTCTGTTTTCCAGTTTTCCCAGCAGTTTTTGTTAAATAGTGAGTTCTTATCCCAGAAGCTGGAGTCGTTGGGTTCATCAAACAGTAGATTACTGTAGTCATTGTCTACAATGTCTTGTGTACCTAACCACTGATCCACCACTCTATTTCTTAGCCAGTATCAAGTAGTTTTGATGATTGGAAAGCTCTATTTTATTCTTATGTTCTCTAGTGTTTTTAATAGGAATTGGTGCTGTATTATCAAAAGCTTTTTCTACATATATTGTGATAATCACATGATTTCTGTTGGTTTTGTTACTAACATGGTCAATTACGCCGATAATTTTCCTAATACTGAACCAGCCCTGCATTGCTGGTATAATTCACATCTGGTCATAGTTTATTATCCTGGTGATAAATTAATCTCCTTGCTGATACTTTATTTAAAGTTGCTGCATCAATATTCATTACGGAAATTTGGCCTCTTTCTTTCTCTGTTTTGGCTCTTCCTGATTTAGGTATCAGCACCATATCTGTGTCATAAAAGGTATTTTGTAGAACTCCTTCTTCACCTATTTTCCCAAATGGTTTGTATAGTATTAGAATTAATTTCTCTTTAAATATTTGGTAGAGTTCACTTGTAAATACATCTGACTCTGGGGATTTTTTTTCTTAGGGACTTTAATGACAGCTTGTTCAATTTCTTGTTCTAAAATTGTATTTCATTTCCTCTTCTGTTAATCTGGGCAATTTACATTTTTGTAAATATTCATCTATTTCACTTAGATTGTCACATTTATTGGCATATAACTGGGCAGAATAGCTCCCAATTATTGCTTTAATTTCCTATTCGTTAGTGGTGAATTTACCCTTTTCACTTTTGATACTGGTGATTTAGTTTTCTTCTTTTTTTAAATCCAATTAACCAAACATTTATATATTTTATTGGTTTTTTCCACATAAAACCAGCTTTTAGTTTTATTTATTAGTTCAATAGTTTTCTTACTTTCAATTGTATTACTCTCTCCTTTGATTTTCAGGATTTCTAATTTGGTATTTAATTAGGGATTTTTAACTTGTTCTTTTTCTAGCTTTTTAAGTTGCATGCCCAATTCATTGATCTATTCTTTCTCTATTTTATTAATGTAAGCATTTAGATATAAAAGTTTCTCCCAGGTACTGCGTTGGCTACACCCCATACATTTTGGTATGTTGTCTCATTATTGTTGTCTTCATGGAAATTATTGTTTCTATGATCTTTTGTTTGACTCACTCATTCTTTAGGATTAGATGATTTAGTTTCCAATCAATTTTTAATCTATCTTTTCATGGACTTTTATTAAATGTAATTTTATTGCAGCATGATTCAGAAAGGATGCAATTGATATTTCTACCTTTCTGCATTTGATTGTGAGGTTTTTATGCCTGAATACATGGTCATTTTTGTGTAAGTTCCACATAACACTAAGAAAAAGGTATATTCCTTTCTATCCCCATCAATTTTCTCCAGATGTCTATCACATCTAACTTTTCTAAAATTCTGTTCATCTCTTTAACTTTTTTCTTGTTTATTTTGTGGTAAGATTTATCTAGTTCTGAGAGGGGAAGGTTGAGGTCCCCCACTAATATAGTTTTACTGTCTATTTTCTATGGTAATTCATTTAACTTCACCTTTAGAAATCTGGATGCTATATACCATTTGGTGCATATATGTTTTAGTATTTATATTATTTCTTTGTCTATGATACATTTTAGTAAGATGTAGGTTCTTTCCTCATCTCTTTTAATTAGTTCTATTTTTGCTTTTCCTTTTTCTGAGATCATGATTACTACCTCTGTTTTTTTTTAACTTCAGCTGAAGCATAATGTACTCTGCTCCCGCCTTTTACCTTTACTCTGTGTGTGTCTCTCTGCTTTCAAATGTGTTTCTTGTAAACAACATATTGCAGGATTCTGGTTTTTAATCCACTCTGCTATCGGCTTCTCTTTTATTGCAGGATTCTGGTTTTTAATCCACTCTGCTATCTGCTTCTCTTTCATCCCATTCAGATTCACAGTTATGATTATTGTGTATTTCCCTCCATTCTATTTTTCCCATTTATACTTTTTTCTCTCTCTCCTTTTACCCTGTCTCTCCTTACCAATATTTTGCTTCTGACCACTGCCTTCCTCAGTCTGCCCTCCTAACAGTACCCCCTCTTTTCTTTTCCCCTTCCCCTCCTAATTCCCTATTGGGTAAGGTAGACATCTATATCCAACTGAGAGTATGTTATTCCCTCTTTGAGTCAAATACAATGACAGAAAGGTTCAAAGAATGCTCACCCCTCCTCCCTTCTTCCCCTCTACTGTAATAGGTCTTTCATGCCTCTTCATGTGATATAATATAGCTCATTCTGCCTCACCCTTCCATCTTCTCCCAGTTTAATCCTTTTTTCACCCATTAATTTTTTATTTCATCACATCAAAATCAACTTATGCTCACATACTCTCCAAAATGGCAGGATCTGTTCACAACTCCACCAACAATGTAATAATGTTCCAATTTTCCCACATCCTCTCCAGCATTTATCATTTTCCTGTTTTGTCATGTTAGCTAATCTGACAGGAGAGATGTGGTACCTAAGAGTTGTTTGGATTTGCATTTCTCTAATCAATAGTGATTTGGAGCATTTTTTCATATGCCTATAGATATCTTTAATTTCTTCCTCTGAAAACTGCCTGTTCATATCCTTTGACCATTTCTCAACTGGGGAATGGCTTTTATTCCTATAAATTTGGCTCAGTTCCCTGTGTAAAAACAATTTTTAACATTTGTTTTTAAAACTTTGTGTTCTAAATTCTCTCCCCTCCTGCCATCATCCCCCCCCCAATTGAGAAGGCAAGCAATTCAATATAGGCTATAAATGTGCAGTCATGCAATATACATCCATAACAGTCATGTTGTAAAAGAAAACATGAACAAAAAAGACCTCAAGAAAAATGGATAACCACTCTCTCTTCTTTGATACTCTATTCTGTCTAGGTTTTTGGGATACTACTCCTTCCTGATTTTCTTCCTACCTATCTTGATCACTTCTTCTCTCCTGCTGGATCCTCCTCCAGATCAATCTCTAAGCTTAGGTGTCCCTCAAGATTCTGTCTTGGACCCTTCTTTTCTCCCTCCATACTATTTCACTTGGTGATCTCATCAACTACCATGGATTTAATTACCATCTCAATGCTGATGGTTCTCAAATCTACCTATCCTGCTCCAAACTTTCTGCTGACCTCCAACGTCACATCCCCAACTGCCTTTCAGACATCTTGAACTGGATGTCCAGTGGACATCTTAAACTCAATAAACCTAAAATGGATTATGTTTTCCTCTAAATCCTTCTCCTCTACCTTGTCTATTACTGTAGAGGTCACACCATCCTCTCAGTCCCTCAGGCTTGCAACCTAGGAGTTATCCTAGGGTTTTTTTTTTTTGCCCTTCCATGTTCAAGCTGTTGCCAAGGCCTGTTGATTTCACCTTTTCAACATCTCTTAAATCCACCCCCTTCTCTCCTCTGACACTTCCAGCACTCTACTGCAGGCCCTCATCACTTTACACCTGGATTATTGCAATAGCCTGCTAGTGAGTCTGCCTGCCTCAAGTCTTTCCCTACTCCAAAACATCCTCCATTTGGCCACTAAAGTGATTTTCGTAAAGTTCAGTTCCAGTCATGTCACCCTTCTACTCAATAAATTCGGTGGCTCCCTACTGTCCCCAGGAACAAATATAAAATGCTCTGTTTGGCATTTAAAGCCCTTCGTAGTTTAGCCCCTCCTACCTTTCCAATATACTATACCTTACTCCCTGACATGAACTCTTCAATCCAGTGGCACTGGCCTCTTGGCTGTTGCTTGAACAAGACACTCCATCTCTCAGCTCTGGGCATTTTCTCTGGCTGTCCCCATGCTCTTCCTCCTCCACTCCAACAAGACAATTGATTTCCTTGGCTTCCTTTAAGGCCCTACTAAACTCTCACTTACAGGAAGCCTTCCCCAACCCCTCTTAAACCCCAAATTTCCTCTGTTATTTCTTATTTATCCTGTATATAGCTTGCTTTGTATATATTTGTTTGTATGTTGTATCCTCAAAGAGACTGTAAGCTTCTTAAGAGCAGGGACTGTCTTTTGCCTTTTTGTCTCCTTAGCGCTTATCATAGTGCCTGGCACCTGGTAGGTGCTTAATAATTATGTAGTGAATGAATCAATGACAAATTGTTCTTTTTTATGTGTGTAATAGAGGTCTGCATATGCAGATAACATTAGTTTTGCTAGGTGTTATCCATATGGAAGATGCTAAAGACTTGTTTCCAGAAGAACTCAATGAGGACTGACAAATACATGGACAATACATTTTGGCTTACTGTATGGAAAAGAATAGCCATTTTCTATTAGCTATGTAGCCAGAATTGTGTCTTTAAAATGGCCTAACTCATTACTGACTGTGGCTTTTTGTTTCATTCATATCTGAGGGTGAAGATAAATTCTTCAACATATACCATGGGATAAGGGGTGTGGGGGGAAAGCCCTAGCACCTCCTTCCTCATATGAGGAGTACAACATCTCCATGTACTAAGAGTAACAATAAATAACAGGAACGTAAAAATACTAAAGGATAGATAGGTGGCGCAGTGGATTGAGTGCCAGGCCCGAAGTCAAGAAGACTCATCTTCCTGAGTTCAAATCAGGACTCAGACACTTCCTAGCTGTGTGATCCCTAGCAAGTCACTTAACCCCATTTGCCTCAGTTTTTTCATCTGTAAAATGAGCTAGAGGAGGAAATGACAAACTACTTCAGTATCTTTGCCAAGAAGACCCCAAATGAGATCACAAAGACCTGGATACGACTGAGAAATGACTGAATAACAACAGAAATACTAAATTCATATGTACCAAATAAATAAACACAGCACTTCATTAAAGAAATGCTTATAACGGTATAATAAATAATTAAAAATCAAATAATAATGGATCTCAAAATACCAGTAAGTCAAGCAAAAAATAAATAATAAAAAAATCAGAGACTTGAATTGTGTAATGAACAATGAATCAATATCTGGAAACCAATGGAACTCATTAACTTCCTCCCAAAATTCATCCCTCTTTCTAATTTCCCTAGTTCTCTTGAGAGTATCACTACTTTTCAAGTCTAGGCATTGGAGTCATTCTCAGTTCTTCATTATCCCTCACATCTCAAGTCCCAAGTTTGCTCAATTTTACCTTTACCATATCTCTCATTTCTTTCCCTTTCTCCCCACTCACATGTCCCCCAGCCTAGTTATGACCTTCATCATCCCTCACATGGACTGTTACAATAGCCTTCTAATTTGGTTCCCTGCTTCTAAACCTCTTCTGGATCCAATCCATACTCCACACAGATGCCAGGTTGACATTCTTAAACCATGTCATGGCTCAAGAAGCTCCAATGGCTTCATACTTTTTTGAAAACAAAATATGAGCTTGTCAGTTAAAGTCCTTCACAATCTGAGTCCAGCTTGCCTTTCCAGACTTAAAATTACTTTAGTCTTTCTCATGCACTTTATGTTCCAGCCAAACCAACTTACTTGGTTTTCCTCATCCACAATATTCCCTTTTCTATCTCCATGTCTTTGCTCAGGTTATTCTCATGCCTAGAATGTGCTCCCTCCCCAAATCTGCCTAAGAATCCCTAGCTTCCTTCAAAGCACAGTTCAAGTGACACCTTTGGAAGCCATGAACTCATCTCCTACCTTGCTAGTGCTTTCCAAGCCTCCACATTACATATATTTATTTTGCGTATATTTTGTATTTACTTATATTCGCACATTTTCTTTCCTTGAATAGAGTTAAACTCCTTCAGGGAAGGGACTCCCTGATTTTTGTCTTTGTATCTTCAGGATCTAGAACAGCTCCTGACATACTCAGGTGCTTAATAAAGTGTTTGCTGCCTTGATTGGTTGAGGAAAAAAATGCATATTTTTCCCAAGCATATAAATGGAACTCTTACAAAAGCAAACCAGGTAATCAGAGAAAAATAAGCTGATGTTAAAATTTTAAAGGCACAAATTCAATATATCATATTCTCCGATCACAATGTAGAGATCAGAAAAAGAATGATTAAAATATAAGCATATACATGAACCACATGGGTCAAAGGAGTCATAAGAAAAGCAAAAGCATCATGTTTAAAACAGCATAAATAAAAATCCACAGGCTGCAGAAAAGTAGTTTTCCAAGCCAAATTTGTAGTGCTGAATGATTAATACTGAGAGAAAGAGTAGCTATATAAATTTAAACCTGCAAATAAAAACAGTAAAAAAAAAAAGTAATGAACCAAAGGTAACATGGACAGAACTGTCAAAGAACTGCCCCAGACTAGATAGACACATAGGTGAATTTTTCCAAACATTTAAAGAATTAGTAAAGTATACCCCTTGCAGAATTTCTAAAATTAGAGAACAATGATGCTCTATTCAATTCTATAAAATCAAGGTCACATTGATTCTGAAACTTAATAAAAAGCAACACCATAAAGAAAAAATTATAAGATCTCACTAATAAATGTTAGATATAACGTTTAAAAATATGAAATAGAATAATAGTACTAAGAATTACATAGAACTTTAAGGTTTATGAAGCATTTACCCCATGACAGTGAATACTTGTTGACTGCGCAAACCTGTGAATACACAGCACAAAGTTCAGGCACGCTTACATGTCTCAAAAAACTGCTCTTTGGTATTTCATTTTAAAAGCTAATACTGTGTTTGGAACTCAAAATCTTATAAAAGTGAATGTTGAAAACTTTGTTTTATATGGAATTGGAAAAAAAATAAGGCACTCCTTTTTAAAAAGTTAATGCTTGTAAAGTTTAGTTAATTTTTTTAAAAATAAAGTTTTAGCTTCTTTAGTTTGATGAATAAAAATGTCCCTTATGACTGAATATTAAAAAATATTCGCCTTAAAACAATAAGGGTATACACTGTAACAAAATGTACTGTTTATGACTATGGCTGTGAATTAATTAGTGGAAGTATCTCAATTTTATATATAAAGTAATTGAGAATCTGACTGACTTGCCATGATACACAGATGTTAAGTGTCTGAGGTAGGATTTGAATATGGTCTCTTTATTCACTTTTTCCATTACAGTAATTCAGCATGTATCAAATACAGCAATCTATTTTTCTCAAGTACTCTACATGGACTTCTAGTTAAATGACTGCTTGAATGCAGGCAGGCAGCCTATCTTCCATATACCTTAAAAATAGTGTCACACCAAATGATGATCAAGAAATCCAATGAGCGACTAAATGACTTTTTCCACCAGTCCTGCACAATAAGTCACTAAAAACCCACAGGCAGTAGGAAAGGGGGCCTGCCAGAAGAGCCAACGAGCAAAATAGAAGCCAGGCAAGGGACTCCAGTAGCCAACAAGACTCTGTATCTGGTAGCAACAAAAGTGAAAAGCTCCAAGAGAAAACCCCAGGATGGGTAGAAACCATTGCACAGGAACTTGAAAACAAACAGGAGCTACAGCAACAAGCTGGGGTATGGAAGCAATCACAAGGGAACTCCTCTGGCTCATGGGCCCTAAGATCCCTAGCAATCTGCCCAAATTTAAAGACCCAAGCAGTCTTCAAGTAGACATACTCTGGGAGGTGGGAATATGGCTCATGAGCCCTCTCTCACTGGCATGCTCCCCCCATTGAGTATCAGTAGATTATTAGTTAGTAATCCAGACTTAATTAGATCTTAGAAAGGAATATTTACTAAGGTAGTGTAATTACAACAATTGGCCCAAAGTCTGTGACATATTCTCCCACCAGGACACACACAGTACAGGGGAAAGTGGGCTCAAGTTTAGAGAGCATATGTAACAAGGGTAATTCACAGGTCCTGGTTGCTTAAAGTTCTTTTCTTCACTATATGGGGCAACCATGAAGTCCTCCCTAAGTACAGTACCGTTTTCCTGCTGTACTTTTCATGGAGTCGTGAAGCTACATTTCTTTATTGATTCCCATTTGTCCTTGGCTCCTGATTTGTCATTCACTGCTGTCCTGGGGACACTGCAATGATACTCATAAATCCAAATTCTCCAACCATCCATGGTTCACAAAGCTCTCCTCTGGTTAAGGGGGAGAAGGAGACCAAGATGAGGCTGGCACCAGGGTCAACCAGTCAACAAAAACTACTTCCTGTGCAAAATTATTCCATTTCATCTAAAAGACTTTTTATATCTAGTCTAAAGTCATTGATTGATTTATTGATGACAATTAATTGACTGCGGTGCCTAGGTCTTATTTGCACTTCATTCACAATTTTGATTGTTTGCATGAATCAGTGGAGGCATTCTCACCTGCCAAAGGAATCAGTGCCTAGCATTTGGCCTGTTACTTTAAGTGGGAACTTGGCTGTTTCAAAGTCAAAGATCTTGAATAATATATTTTAATAATAAGAAATGAGTTTCATTTTAAAGAAGGAAGAATTTTGGTTGGATATAAGAATACTTCTTTATCAGGTGTGAAACACTGAAATAGATAAAGCTCTTTGCTCCAGGAAGAGTCATTAGAAAAGAATAATTTCACAAAAGATTGACATACATGATGAATCAATAAAAAAAATTTTAGTAAATGCTTACCCCATGTCAGGCACTGTTAGATGCTAGAGATACAAAGGCAAAACCAAAATAGTATCTACCCTTTAAGAGCTTGCACTCTATTGGGGGAAACAACCCAAATACAAATAAAGCAAACACAAAATTGATAACAAAATAATAACAAGTTAATTTAAGGGGGAAGGGAGGTACAAGTATCTGGGAGGATCAGGAAAGACCTCATATAAGAAGTGGCACTTGAGCTCAGCTTTGAAGGAAGCCTGGGATTCTAAGAGGTACAGGTCAAAAGAGACTGCATTCCAGGCATGATTGATTTAGTGAAAGCCATGAAGGCAGGAGATGACATGTCATGAATAAAGAACAGCAAGTAGGCCAGTTTGGCTAGATCCAAGAGTTCATAAAGGGGAGTATTACGAAAGCCTAGAAATATAGATTGCAATCAGGTTGTAAAAGGTTTTAAATACTCCCAAAACAGAAATGTACAATTGAATCTAGAGTCAATAGGGAGCAACTGGATATTTAGGAGCTGAAGAGTGATATGGTTAATCCTGTACTTTAGCAATATCATTTTGGGTAGCTGTGAGATAGACTGAAAAGGAAAGGAACTAGAGGTAGGGAAACCAATTAGGAGGTCAGAGCATCAGTCTAGGGTAAAGGTGAGGACTTGAAAAAAATTAGTATCCATGTGAATGGAGAGAAGGGTAACAATGTGAGAGATGCCATGGAAGTGGAATCAAGACTTCGTGAATGATTAGACATGGGAATGAGAAAGGAAAAAGTCAATGATGACTCTGAGACCATGAACCTGTGTGATCAGAAGTATGGTGGTACCTTCAATAGGAATAAGGAAGATAAGAATAAGAAGATGGCGGGTTAGTAGGAGGGAAAATGATGAGTTCTGCTTTAGACACATTAAATTCTTAGAAACCTAAGGGATATCTAGTTGGAGATGTCCAGTAGGTAGCTGGGGGACTAACTTAAAAGAGAGACTATGGCTAGATGCATAGGGCTTGGAGTCATCCAAATTGAGATGACATTTGGAAGCTGATGAGATCACTAAAAGAGAAGGTATAGAAAGATCGGGGAAAAGGGCCCAGGACAGAGCCTTGGGAATATATCCATATTTTGTGAGTTGGGATGCTGAGAAAAATCCAGCAAAGGAGACTGAAGAGGGATCAGACAAGTAAGAAGAGAACAAAGACAGGGCAGTACCAATAGAGTCAGCATTGCAGAGGTGTCAAGGAGGATGACCACTGAGTAAAACTCAATGGATCTAGCAATCAATAGTTTATTCATAACTTTGGAGAGAGCAGTTTTAATAGAGTGATGATACTGGAATCTGGAATGCAAGGGATTAAAAATTAAGAGAAGAGAAAGTAGAGATAATGAGTGTAGGAATCTGACTAAATGTGAGGATATATACAGGATAATAGCTTTAAGGGATGGTGTGATCAAGTGAAGGTTTTTTTTTTTAAGCATGTATTTAAAGAACAGGAAAAGAACCGGTAGACAGCAACTAAATTTATTTGTCTAAAGGCAAGATCTTGGAGCAAGTAATGATTTAAGCTCTACCTCTGCCACATTATTTCATTATTTTGCAAACAACTTCATGGTTTGGGTGGGAGGAAACTCTCATGCTGCCTCTCTGAAGTACCATATCCAAAACTCTGTACACCTCTGACTCAGGTCAAATAAGATATCCTCCAAAGCCTATTATTGTCATATGTTTGCCACCAAAATATCACAGTTTGGCAGCAAAAAGCACAATCTTCCCCTCTTTTCTATTCTCTACTTCCAAGCCCTCACATCAGAAGGAACAAATTAAAGAAGGATGCAAAAAGTATTGAGAAAGGAAGAAATCACTTCTGTATACACTCTAAATGTCACAGAAGCAGCTTTTTAAGCTAGACATAACTCCTTAGAGTAAAAGTATACATGTATGGCATCTTAATAATCCAAAGAAAATTTGCTCCTTTCCTGGATAAAAGAGTTAAGAAATATAGGGATGAATTAAGAGTAGAAGTTTTAAAAAACTCTTTGTACACAAGCTGAATGGGACATGTTATTAAGAAGTGATATTTAATTCTTTACCAGAGGCAAGTCCCTTAAAATTAAAAGGAAAAAATATAAAACTCTAAACAAAATCTTAGTCCTAACCAGAAAGGAGACCAATGTGCCAATACCTTGGAGAGATTTTTTATCTTTATTCCTGCTAGCAGGCCTACGGGTTCAGACTCAAAGAATTCATGCTGTAGAGATTTCTCAAGGTCTTCCTCCTCCTTTTCTTCTAAATTCCCTCTTGGTTTCCCAAACCAGTAGGAAGGCTATGGTATAAATCAAAACTCAATTACCAAGATGGGTACTAAGTGACAATGCCATAGTACTTTTGAGAGTACCATAGTTCTGCACACTTTTTTGCTATTTAGGATTAATGAAGTTGTATTAAACTGAGATACTAAAATTCGGCAGCCAAATGGCCTAAAGACTTCAATCTCTGAGACATTTAACAAACATTCTATTATCCAAGAAGCCATGATCAAAATGAACTCCAGAATAAAGTCCAAAATGAAACAGAAGAGGGGAAATCTTTATCCTTCTACAAGCTGGATTAAATTTCTTTTCTTGAAGAAAACAACCTTGTGAGTTACATAGTTAGAATTTTTTTTGAGGCAATTGGGGTTAAATAACTTGCTCAGGGTCACATAGCTATTAAGTATCTGAGGCCAAATTTGAACTCAGGTCCTTCTGACTACAGGGCTGGTTTCTCTATCCACCAAACCACTTGGCTGCCCCTAGTCTAATTCTTTATCCCCATTTTAACAAGAAAAAGCTTGAGGCTTAGAAAGCTTAAGTGGTTTGCCTGGGGTTACTAAACATTGGAGCCAGTCAAATGGGAATTAGGTGGCTGGCTCTTTTCCTATGTCACAATGATTTGTGGCCTAAAAAGGCTTGAGGACTTTGGAGCTGATTGCAATCTAGCAGAGCTGGGAATGGAAGGGAGCAAAAGGGGGAAAGGGCTTTGCTGTTAATGACCCAGGCAAGTGGTAGGATAGGAACAGCATGGAGGTCACCTTGGCTCCTGTTATGATAATCTCTCTGAGTTGTAAAGAAGGTCAAAGGTCCCAAAAATATATTTTTCCACCTTAATAATATCATCAATGCTTATGTCCATAATTATTTACTTCTGTTTTTAAGAGGAGTCAGTTTCTATGTCTATAAGTTCCTGAACATGCAATATCCTTCATCAAGAAGTCAATAAAAATCTGTATCCCCAGTCCTCTTTACTCATAATTTCTCAGACAGGGGAAAATGATAGGAAGAGGGAGTTTATTTACAATTGGTGAGATGTGGGCCTACAGTTTCACCACTTACAGATTCAGGCTAAGTGTTTTGTTTACATTTGACCAGCATGGTGCCTTCTTGATTGACTCAAACTAAGGAAAAACTAAAACTGAGGTAATCATAGATTAACATGGTAAAGAGACAATCTGTAATCCTGCAGTTGCCTCTCAAGGCTTTGGTATAAGGATACCATGGGAAGACAGGAATCTTGAAGTTCCTTCTTCCATAAAATAGCAACAACTGTGGTCAATCTGAAGAAAAACAGCATCAGAACTCACCAGCAAGAAGAAATACCAAGGCTGGGGAATACCATATTGCCCAGGAAATACAGCTTCCACATACCAGGTCACCAAACCATAGAAAACAGAGTCATATAGTAGCATTATCACCACATGTCCTAAGGTAAGGGTATCATCTATGTTAATAGGTGACACGAAGTCTATCCATTGCATGCCTGTCCCTGAAATACACAAAAAGACAAGGTTATTTTGTATACCAGACTAAAGCAAGACCTATATAGTCTTTGAACTTTTTCTGTCCACAGAACACTACAACAGGGAAAAGGATATAACTAGCAACTGATTCTATAAGGCCTTCAGAAAAGTTATCCCTGGTCAAGTACTCTGTGGGTTTGCTTCCATTCAAAATCATAGTTTGAAAGTCCCAAATAATGTGTTTACTTTTAACAGTCAGTTCAAAGCAAAGGTGTTTAATGAAATAGCAGTAGTGTAAATAAACTATCTTTTACTATAAAGCATAAAACATAAAAACCATCAGTGGGAAAAGTGGACATGAAAAAGAGTCTCCAATATTTGGAACATATGTGATAAAGGCTCACATGTAAGGAGCATATATGGCCAACACATATTAGTGGAGGGGCCACACCCCTGTAAAATTACACTACTATGATTTGTAAGGAATACACATAATTGAGGCACAAGAATAAAGGGAAGATACACTTCTGATACCATAGGGACATTACTGTCTTCTGATAATGTTATTGTATTGCTTTCTCTGGGCCTGCTACCTGTTGCATGCTGCTCTCTACTGAGAGGACATTTACAAGACCACAACATATAAATTGTTTAGAAGAGGGATCTCAAAGTTGATTTTTTAGTTTTAATTCTATGTGGAACACAAACAGATTAAGTAAAGCATAAATATGTAAAGGATCATGAATCAAAGAATAAAAGTTTAGATCAGATAGGAAGGAAAGAGGATGAATGAAGAGAGAAAGGTAAAGAAATTCTTTTATAGAAAAAGGGTGAAAAATATGAAAAACAAACAAATAAAAGATGTGAGAGGGGAAGAGAAGAGGGGGGAGGGAATTTTGAATTAAGGATTTAACTGAGAGATTGTAAATTCCTTGAGGGAAGGGATTGTCTTTTTCCTCTTTTTGTATCCCCAGTACTTAGCACAGTGCCTGGCACATAGTAGGCACTTAATGTTTACTGATTGATTGAGAAATAGGAAGGGGAAAAAGGGGAGAAAGATTTAAATAATTAAATAATAAGAAGAAATAAAAAATAAATCAGTAAGTTAAGTAAGGGAAAAGTTTGACAAATAGGAAGGGAGTTAAGGAGAAAAGAACCCATGGAAATAGGGTTACCTTAAAGTAGATTAAACAAAAATAACTATAGGTACAAAACACTATCTTAAAAGAAGGGGAATTTAAAAAAAATTAAAAAAAACATGACACTAAATAAAACAAATAAAATTGGAGTTTACTAAATAGAAGAGTGATATGGCTAGCACTGCACTTTACGAAGATCTGACAGCTGAGTAAAGGATGGATGGGAGTGGGGAGAGACTTGGGGCAGGGAGAACAACCAGCAGCTATTGCGACAATCAAGGTAAGGGCTTGCATTAGGGTAGTGGCAGTTTCAGAAGAGAAAAAGGGGTATATACAAGAGTTGTTACAAAGGAGGAGATGATAGAACTTGGTAACAGATTGGATATGGGGGAATGAAAGAGTGCTGAAGGACACCTAGGTTGTGAGCACAGGTGATTGGGACAATGGTGGTACCCTCAACAGTAATAGGTAAGTTAGGAAGAGGGAGGACTTTTGAAGAAAGATAACGAATTCATTTTAGTATGTGCTGAGTTTAAGACGTCTACAGGACATCCAATTCAAGATATCTAAAAGACAGAGATGTGAGTGGAGTTGGTTAAAGGTGGTCAAATAGATCTTCTAGACATCCACACACAAACGATAATTGACACCATGGAAGCTAGGAAGATCATCAAATGAAATAGTATACATGGAGAAGAGAAGAGCATCCAGGACAAGGATTTTGGAGAACCCCCAGAGTTAGTGAGTGTGATCTGAATGTAGATCCAATAAAAGAAACTAAAAAGGGGTGGTCAGAGGGGAACCAGGAGAAATAAATGTCATTAAAATCTAGAAAGAAGAGAGTATCAAGAAGATTACAATGGACAGTGTCAAGGTTGCAAGGATAGGAGAAGACATTTCTCCCCATTCCTTTAAAAAGGTGGGATTAGGGGTTCTACAGGTATGGAACACTGGGTATACTGTATGATTTTTTTCTTGTTTCTTTTCTTTATTGATTGCTAATTTTTTTCTCTATTTCCTCTTTTATTTTATTTTTAAAAATTCTTTGATGTATGAGATGGAAAAGGGAGGAATACAGAGAGAAATTCAGCTGTTATCAAAACAAGAAAGATTAATTTTTAAAGCTATATGGAAGGACTTATGATAAAGATGAAATATGAAAGGTTTCAGCTAAGCTTATCTCTCCTAAGAAACATTCTGCCAAAGATTTAAAAGGGTGCCAGAATGTACAAAAAGATGGCCAGAAATCTGCAAATACTCTGTTAGGGATGTACCACAGGGCCCTGAAGCCAATGGAATAGTTGATAAATGGGGCCTGAAGCTAAGCTACCAGGAACTCATCATTACCCTCTGGTTCTAGTATATCAAGGTAGTTTTCCTTGATAATCTCTTGAAAGATGATATCTAGGCTCTTTTTCTGATCATGGCTTTCAGGTAGTCCAATAATTTTAAAATTATCTCTCCTGGATCTATTCTCCAGGTCAGTGGTTTTTCTAATGAGATATTTCACATTGTCTTCCATTTTTTCATTCCTTTGGTTCTATTTTATAATATCTTGATTTCTCATAAAGTCACTAGCTTCTACTTGCTCCAATCTAATTTTTAAGGTGATATTTTCTGCAGTGGTCTTTTGGACCTCCTTTTCCATTTGGTTAATTCTGCCTTTCAAGGCATTCTTCTCCTCATTGGCTTTTTAGAGCTCTTTTGCCATTTGTCTTAGTCTATTCTTTAAGGTGTTATTTTCTTCAGTATTTTTTTGGGTCTCCTTTAAGCAAACTGTTGACTTGTTTTTCATGGTTTTCTTGCATCACTCTCATTTTCCATTCCAATTTTTCCTCTACTTCTCTTACTTGATTTTCCAAATCCTTTTGGAGATCTTTCATGGTCTGAGACCAAGTCATATTTTTCTTGGAGGCTTTTGATGTAGGCTCTTTGACTTTGTTGACTTCTTCTGGCTGTATGTTTTAATCTTCTTTGTCATCAAAAAAAAATTCTACAGTCTTGAGTCTGAGTTCTTTCTCGCGGCCTGGTCATGTTCCTAGCCAACTACTTGACTCTTGAGCTTTTTGTCAAGGTATGACTGCTTGTAGAGTCCTTTATCCCAAGCTTTAAGGGTTGCACTGCTGTTTTCAGAGCTACTTCTACTCCATACTCACCACAAGCTCTGCCACACCAGTGCTCCTCCTTCCCCAAGAACTGCCAACCAGGACTGTGACCCAGATCCAAGCAGGGCAAAGCAAGAGAACCCTGCCTCTGCACCAGCAGAGCACGCCCTGCCCTCCTGCTCTGATCTGCCACTTGACTCCTCTCATCATGTGAGCCTGGGGCTGGAAGCAGCTGATGCTGGAGCTCTAGAAGCAGCCACAGGGGCTTCCACCTCCACCACCCCCAGGGCTAAGGCCTCACCACGCACTTCTCTCCCCTAGATCCAGAAGTTTTCCAACTAACCTGCTCCATTGTCTTTGGCATTTGTTGGTTGAGATGTCTGGTAACTGCTACAGCTCAGTGATTCATGGCCCTAAGGCCTGCTCTGCCCAGCTCCCAGTCTGGGCCCGGTCTGTCCTAGCTCAGCCTATACTGGGCTGCGCTCTGCTCCCAGCATAGTGTGATATACCCCTCCCAGCAACCATCCAGGCCTTCTTGGGCTGGAGACTTGTTTCTCTCTGTTATTTCATGGGTTCTATAGCTCCAGAATTTGCCCTGAGCCATTTTTTACAGATGGTTGGAGGGATTTGGGGGAGAGCTTAAGTGAGTCCCTGTTTTCCAGCTGCCATCTTGGCTCTGCCCCCAGACATCTTCATTCTAAATGTTCATGTTGACTATTTGTGCCTGACCTGTGGTAGAGCCTTCTAAGTTTATATTGGTCTGAACAACCAGTTGGACACACTGTACTTGACTCCAATATAATGGTGACATTTTGTCTTCTCTGAGAACAAAGGACAATAACCAACCATTATAAATACAAACTTAGCCATACCAGATCTCAAATTAAATTATAAAGTAGTAATTATTAAAACAATCTGATACAGCAAAGCCAGACAAGACCCCAACAGACTGAATTACTGGCAGCACTGGTGATTCCCAGACCTTTCAGCTCAGGAGGGGGGTCTGTCAGAACTGGGTGAGAGAGAAGCTCAGTCCAGTGCAGGGCCTGTAGCAGAGGCAGCAGCTACTCCTGGGGCTATCAGCCCACAGACTGAATGTTTGAAAGTCACCTATTTAAACTTCCAGGAGCCAAGATAGTGGAGTAAGCAGTAAGTCGCTCTCACCCTTCCTTGTTGACCTTGAAAAACTCAGATAATATTGCCACAGGAAAAATCCTGGAGTAGTAGACCCAGCAGAAAGATGGGTATGGCAGTCTTTTAGCTCAGGAAGCTAGGAGGATTAATGGGAAAGGTCCCTCTTGCTGTGGCTGAAGAGGATGAGTACAGAATAGGGTGGCACCCTGGCAAGCCAGCAACAAACCTCACCTCAGCAGACCAGTAGGAGATTCTGAGCCCCAGGGTGGAGGAGCAGGCAAGTGCCAACACCAGGCACACACTACCTCCAGCTCAGCACCAGGTACACTATTAGACCACTACAACATCTAACTGCCAACACCTGAGGCCCCAGCACAGAAAAGCAGTAACTAGGCCCCTAGTCCCAGCACCAGAAATCTGAGACAGTGCTCCCTGGGCCCCAGAAGCAGAGATCAAATTTAAAAGCCAGAAAAAAAGACAAACAACATGAGTAAGAAGAATAAAAAAAATCAATGACCATAGAGAAATATTTTGGTGACAGGGAAGATCAAAACACAAATTCAGGAGAGGACAACATGGTCAATATACCCATATCTGAAACCTCAAACAGAAATATAAACTGGTCTCCAGCCCAAAAAGCCTTCTTGGAAGAGGTCAAGAAGGATTTTAAAAATCAAATAAGAGAAGTAGAAGGAAAATTTTAAAATACAATTGACGAAATGGAAAAAAAAGTGCACTGAAGAAAACAACTCCCTAAAAAGTAGAATTGGCCAAATGGAAAAGGAGGTACAAAAGCCAACTAAAGAAATCAATTTGTTAAAAATTAGAATGGGCAAGTGGAAGCTAATGGCTCTATGAGACATCTAGAATCAGTCAAACAAAATTGAAAGAATGAAAAAATAGAAGAAAACATAAAATACCTCATTGAAAAAACAACTGATGTGGAAAACAGATTCAGCGGAGATAATTTAAGAATTATTGGTCTTACCCCCACACTCCCAAAAAAGAATTATTGGTCTACCTGAGAACCATGATGAAAAAAAGAGCCTGGACAACATCTTTCAAGAAATCATCAAGCAAAACTGTCCTGAGGTCCTAGAACCAGAGGGTAAAATAAGTCATCAAAAGAATACACTGATCCCCTCCTGAAAGAGATTCCAAATTGAAAACACCAAGGAATATTGTAGCCAAATTCCACAATTATCACATCAAGGAGAAAATACTGCAAGTGGCCAGAAAGTAACAACTCAAATATTGTGGAATCACAGTCAGGATTACACAAGACCTTGCAGCTTCTATATTAAAAGATCAGAGGGCTTTGAATGTGATATTCCATAAGGCAAAGGAGCTTGGATCACAACCAAGGATCAATTTCCCAGTGAACCTCAGCATAATCTTTCAGGGGAGGAGATGGACATTCAATGAAATAGGAGACTTCCGGACTTTCCTGATTAAAAGGTCAGAACTCAATGGAAAGTTTGATCTTCAAATACAGGAGTCAAGAGAGGCATAAAAAGGTAAACAGGAAAGTGGAAAAAGCATCTTATTCAATAAGGACAAACTGTTTACATCCCTACCTGAGAAGATGATACCTACAACTCTTGAGAATTGTAACTTTATTACATCACTTAGAAAGGAAATACATAGACAGAGGGGGCAGGTTTAAGTTGATTTTGATATGATGATGAAAAACCTAATTAAGTGTTGAAAAATGATTGTAATGGGAGAAGAGAAAAGGAGGAGGCAGAAAAGGTTAAATTACATCACATGAAGAGGCACAAAGACATATTGCAGTAGAGGGAAAGAAGGGAGAGAGATGAGCATTGTTTAAACTTTACTCTCATTGGATACGGCTCAGGGAGGGAGTTAGGTATTGAAATATATCTATAGGTATAGGCACAGAAATCTAACTTGCCCTATAGGCATTTGGAGGGGAAAGGGGGAAGAAAGGGGAGGGGTGGATAGAAGGGAGGGCAGATTGAGGGAGGTGGCAGTTAAAAGCAAAACTCTAGTGAAGAGGGAAGGAGAGAAAGGAAAGAAAGGCATAAATGGGTGGGGGGAAAGGATGGAAAGACACAAATAGCAATCATAATTGTGAATGTAAATGAGATGAACTCTCTCATGAAATGGAAGGGGATAGCAGAATGGATTAAAAATCATAATCGTACAATATGTTGTTTACAAGAAACACATTTGAAACACAGGGATACACACAGGTAAAAGGCTGGAGTAGAATATATTATGCTTCAGCTGAAGTAAAAAAAAGCAGGGATAGCAATCCTGATCTCAGATAAAGCAAAAGCAAAACTAGATCTAATTAAAAGAGATAAAGAAACTATATCCTGCTAAAAGGCACCATAGACAATGAAGTAATATAATTACTTAACATATATGCACCTAGTGGTATAGTATGGATTCTTAGAGAAGAAGTTAAGGGTGTTGTTACCAGAATGAAATTGACAGCAAAAATATACTAGTGGGGGACCTCAACCTCCCCTTCTCTGAACTAGATAAATCTAACCACTAAATAAACAAGAAAGTAGTTAAGGAGGTGAATAGCATTTTAGAAAAGTTAGATATGGTAGACATTTGGGGAAAACTGAATGGGGATAGAAAGGAATATACCTTTTTCTCAGTGGTACATGGCACGTACACAAAAACTGACCATGTACTAGGGCATAAAACCTCACAATTCAATGTAGAAAGGCAGAAATATTAAATGCATCCTTTTCAGATCATGATACATGAAGATAATAATAAAGGGCCATGGAAAGAGAGACTAAAAATCAATTGGAAACTAAATAATCTAATCCTAAAGAATGAGTGAGTCGGGGCAGCTAGGTGGTGCAGTGAGCAGAGCACTGGCCCTGAAGTCAGGAGGACCTGAGTTCAAATCCAGCCTCAGACACTTGACACATTCACTAGCTGTGTGACCTTGGGCAAGTCACTTAACCCCAATTTCCCTGCATTCCCCCTGCCAAAAAAAAAAAAAAGAACGAGTAAGTCAAAGAACAAATTATAGAAACAATCAATAACTTTATCCAAGAGAATGACAATAATGACACAACATTTTAATGGGATGCAGCAAAAGCATTGCATAGGGGAAGTTTTATATCTCTGAATACTTACATGAATAAAATAGAGAAAAAGGAGAATAATGAATTGGGCATACAACTAAAAAAGCTTGAAAAAACAATTAAAAATCCACAATTAAATATGAAATTGGAAATACTGAAAACCAAAAGAGAGATTAATAAAATTGACATTAAGAAACTTATTAAACTAATAAAACTAAGAGCTGGTTTTATGAAAAAACCAATGAAACAGATAGACCTTTGGTTAATCTGATTTAAAAAAAAAAGAAAGCCAATTTACCAATATCAAAAATGGAAAAGGTGAATTCACCAACAATGAAGAGGAAATTAAAACAATAATTAGAAACTATTTTGTCCAATTGTATACCCATAAATTTGACAATCTTAGTGAAATGGATGAATATTTACAAAAATATAAATTGCCCAGATTAACAGAAGAGGAAGTAAAATACTTAAATAACCCCATCTCAGAAAAAGAAATTGAACAAGCCATCAATGAACTCCCTAGGAAAAAATTTCCAGGGCCAGATGGATTTATATGTGAATTCTATCAAACATACAAAGAACAATTAATTCCAACACTATATAGACTATTTGGGAAAATAGGTGAACAAGAAGTCCTACCTGATTCTTTTTATGACACAAATATGGTACTTATTTCTAAACTAGGAAGAGTCAAAACAGAGGAAGAAAATTATAAACCAATTTCTGTAACAAATACAGATGCAAAAAAATTTAAATAAAATCTTAGCAAAAAGATTACAGCAACTTATCACAAGAATGATACACTATGACCAGATAGGATTTCATTCCCGGGATGCAGGGCTGGTTCAATATTAAGAAAACTATCATCATAATTGACCACATCAACAACAAAACTAACAGAAACCATATGATTATATCTCAATAGATGCAGAAAAGCTTTTGACAAAATACAACACCCATTCCTATTAAAAACACTAGAAAGCATAGGAATAAAGAGAGTCTTCCTTAAAATCATAAGTAGCATCTACCTAAAACCATCAGCAACTAGTATATATAATGAGGATAAGCTAAGAGCATTTCCAATAAGATCAGGGGTGAAACAAGGATGTCCATTATTACCACTGTTATTCAATATGGCACTAGAAACAGCTTTAGCAATAAGAGAAGAAAAGTGAAGGTATTAGAATAGGCAAAGAAGAAACAAAGCTCTTTGCAGATGATATGATGATATACTTAGAGAAACCTAAAGAATCAAGTAAAAAACTACTTGAAATAATAAACAACTTTAGACAAGTTGCAGGATATAAAATAAACCCACAAAATCCTCAGCATTCCTATATATTACTAACAAAGCCCAACAGCAAGAAATAGAAAGAGAAATCCCATTTAAAGTTACTGTAGACATTATAAAATATTTGGGAGTCCACCTGCCAAAACAAACCCAAGGACTATATGAACACAATTACAAAACACTTTTCACACAAATAAAGTCAGATCTAAATAAATGGAAGATCAGTTGCTCGGGGGTGGGCCAAGCTAATATAATAAAAATTATAATTCTACGTAAATTATTTTACTTATTTAGTACTATATCGAACAAACTACTAAAAAATTCTTTTATAGAGCTAGAAAAAATAATAACAAAATTCATCTGGAAAAACAAATATCAAGGGAATTAATAAAAAGAAATGCTATGGAAGGTGTCCTTGCCATACCAAATATTAAATTGTATTATAAAGCAAAAATCATCAAAACTACTTGGTACTGGCTAAGAAACAGAGTGGTGGATCAGTGGAATAGGTTAGATACACAAGACATAGTAGTCAATGGCTATAGTAATGTACCGTCTGATAAACCCAAAGACTCCAGCTCTGACATAAGAACTCACTATTCAACAAAAACAGCTGGGAAAACTAGAAAATCATATGGCAGGGCAGAAACTGGGCATAGACCAATATCTTACACTGTATACCAAAATAAAGTCCAAATAGGTAAATGATTTTTTTTCTTTTTCTTTCATTTATTTTTAGTTTTTAACATTCACTTTTTAATTTAATTTATTTAATATATTTAGTTTTCAGCATTGATTATCACAAGAGTTCGAATTACAAATTTTCGCTCCATTTCTACCCTCCCGCCCACTCCAAGATGGCATATATTCTGGTTGCCCCGTTCCCCAGTCAGCCCTCCCTTCTGTCACAACCACTCCCCTCCCATCGCCTTTTCCCTTCCTTTCTTGTAGGCCAAGAGAAATTTCTACACCCCATTGCCTGTGTATCTTGTTTCCTAGTTGCATGCAAAAACTTTTTTTTTTTTGGTTTTGAACATCTGTTTTTAAAACTTTGAGTTCCAAATTCTCTCCCCTCTTCCCTCCCCACCCACCCTCCCTAAGAAGGCAAGCAATTCAACATAGGCCACACGTGTATCATTATTTAAAATCGTTCCACAATACTCATGTTGTGAAAGATTAACTATGTTTTGTTCCTTCCTAACCTATCCCCTTTATTCAGTTTTCTCCCTTGACCCTGTCCCTTTTCGAAAGGGCTTGTTTTTGATTACCTCCTCCCCCTGTCTGCCCTCTCTTCTATCATCCCCCCTTTCTATCTTCTTCCTCCTTCTTTCCTGTGGGGTAAGATACCCAATTGAGTGTATATGGCATTCCCTCCTCAGGTCAAATCTGATGAGAGCAAGATTTACTCATTCCCCCTCACCTGCCCCCTCTTCCCTTCCTACAGAATTGCTTTTTCTTGCCACTTTTATGAGAGATAATTTATCCCATTCTATCTCTCCCTTTCTCCCTCTCTCAATATATTCCTCTCTCATCCCTTAATTTGATTTTATTTTTTTAGATGTCATCCCTTCATATTTAACTCACCCTGTGCCCTCTGTCTACATATATATGTATTTATATGCATATGTATGTACATGTATATATATGTATATGTACATATATACGTATATGTACATATATATATGTATAGGTATATTACCTTCAGCTACCCTAATACTGAGGTCTCATGAATCATACACATCATCTTTCCATGTAGGAATGTAAACAAAACAGTTCAATTTTAGTAATTCCCTTGTGATTTCTCTTTCTTGTTTACCTTCTCATGCTTCCCTTGATTCTTGTGTTTGAAAGTCAAATTTTCTATTCAGCTCTGGTGTTTTCATTGAGAAAGCTTGAAAATCCTCTATTTTTTTGAAAGACCATATTTTGCCTTGGAGCATGATACTCAGTTTTGCTGGGTAGGTGATTCTTTGTTTTAATCCTAGCTCCATTGACCTCCAGAATATCATATTCCAAGCCCTTTGATCCCTTAATGTAGAAGCCGCTAGATATTGTGTTATTCTGATTGTGTTTCCGCAATACTCAAATTGTTTCTTTCTGGCTGCTTGCAGTATTGTCTCCTTGATCTGGGAGCTCTGGAATTTGGCGACAATATTCCTAGGAGTTTTCTTTTGGGGATCTTTGTCAGGAGACAATCGGTAGATTATTTCAATTTCTATTTTACCCTCTGGCTCTAGACTATCAGGGCAGTTCTCCTTGATAATTTCTTAAAAGATGATATCTAGGCTCTTTTTCTGATCATGGCTTTCAGGTAGTCCAATAATTTTTAAATTATGTCTCCTGGATCTATTTTCCAGGTCAGTGGCTTTTCCAATGAAATATTTCACATTGTCTTCCATTTTTTCATTCCTTTGGTTCTGTTTTGTAATATCTTTATTTCTCATAAAGTCACTAGCTTCCACTTGCTCCAATCTAATTTTTAAGGTAGTATTTTCTTCAGTGGTCTTTTGGACTTCCTTTTCCATTTGGGTAATTCTGCCTTTCAAGGCATTCTTCTCCTCATTGGCTTTTTGGAGCTCTTTTGCCATTTGAGTTGGTCTATTTTTAAGGTGTTGTTTTCTTCAGTATTATTTTAGGTCTCTTTTAGCAAGTCATTGACTTGTTTTTCATGGTTTTCTCGCATCCTTCTCATTTCTCTTCCCAATTTTTCCTCTACTTCTCTAACTTGCTTTTCCAAATCCTTTTTGAGGTCTTCCATGGCCTGAGACCAGTTCATGTTTTTCTTGGAGGCTTTTGATGTAGGCTCTTTGACTTTGTTGACTTCTTCTGGCTGTATATTTTGGTCTTCTTTGTCCCCAAAGAAAGATTCCAAAGTCTGACACTGAATCTGAGTCTGTTTTGGCTGCCTGGCCATGTCCCCAGCCAACTTACTTGACCCTTGAGTTTTTCGTCAGGGTATGACTGCTTGAAGAGTAAAGAGTACTTTGTTCCAAGCTTGAGGGGATGCACTGTTGTTTTCAGAGCTATTTCTATACAGCAAGCTCTGCCACACCAGCACTCCTCCTCCCCCAAGAACCACCAACCTGGACCTGAGTCAGATCTTAAGCAGGCTCTGCACTCCTGCTCTGATCTGCCACTTAATTCCTCCTACCAGGTGGACCTGGGGCTGGAAGCAACTGTTGTTCTGTAGCTGCACCACCCCCCCGTTTCCTCCCGGGGTGGTGGCCGAACTGTGAACTTCTTTCATTTTGTCCCCTGCAGCTTTTCCCACTAACCTTCTCTGTTGTTTTGGGTGTTTGTGTGTTGAGAAGTCTGGTAACTGCCACAGCTCACTGATTCAGGGCGTTAGGGCCTGTCCCACCCGGCTCCTGGTCTAGTTTGTCCTGCCACCACCCATGCTGGGCTCTGCTCCACTCCACTCCCAACTCCATGTGCGATAGACCTCACCTGGCGACCATCCAGGCTGTCCTGGGCTGGAGCCTTGCTTCCCTCTGCTATTTTGTGAGTTCTGCAGTTCTAGAATTTGTTCAGAGCCATTTTTTATAGGTTTTTAGAGGCACCTGGCAAGGAGCTCACACAAGTCCCTGCTTTGCCATCTTCGGTACATGATTTAGATATTAAGGCTGAGAGTATAAGCAATTTGGGAGAGTAAGGAATAGTTTACCTGTCAGATTTATGGAGAACAAAAGAATGTATGACCAAGCAAGAGATAGAGAACATTATGAAATGCAAAATTGATAATTTGATTACATTAAATTGAAAAGTTTTTGTACAAACAAGCCAATGCAACCAAGATTAGGAGTGAAGCAGAAAACTGGGAAAGAATTTTTACCAACAGTGTCGCTGATAAAGGCCTCATTACTAAAATATATAGAGAACTGAGTCAAATTTATAAGAATACAAGTCTTTCCCCAATTGATAAGTGGTCAAAGGACACGAACAGGCAGTTTTCAGAGGAAGAAATTAAAGATACCTATAGTCATATGAAAAAATGCTCTAAATCACTATTGATTACAGAAATTCCAATCAAAACAACTCTTAGGTACCACACCACACCTGTCAGATTTGCTAACCTGACAAATCAGAAAAATTGTAAATTCTAGAAAAGATGTGGGAAAATTGGAACACTAATGCATTGTTGGTGGAGTTATGAACTGATCCAACCATTTTGGAGAGCAATTTGGAACTATGCCCAAAGGGCTATAAAAATGTGCATACCCTTTGACCCTGCAATACCACATCTAAGGCTGTATCCCAAAGCGATAATACAAATTGCGAAAAGAACCTACATGTACAAAAATATTTATAGCAGCTCTTTTTGTGGTGGCAAAGAACTGGAAATTGAAGGGATGCCCATCAATTGGGGAATGGCTGAACAAGTTGTGGTATGTGAATGTAATGGAATACTACTGTGCTATAAAGAAATGATAAGCAGGTAGACTTTAGAAAAACCTAGAAAGACTTATATGAACTGATGCTGAGTGAGGGGAGCAGTACCAGGAGAACATTGTACACAATTACAGCCACACTGTACAATGACTAACTTTGATAGATTTGGTTCTTCTCAACAATGCAAGGTTCTAAGACAACTCTGAAAGACTCATAATAGAAAATGCTATCCACATCTAGAGAAAGAATTATGGAGTCTGAATTCAGATCGAAGCATACTATTTGTTCTCTCTCTCTTTTGTTTTGTTTTGTTTCTTCTTTCTCGTGGTTCATTCCATTGGTTATGATTCTTCTTTGCAACATGACTAATGTGAAAATATGTTTAATGTGAATATATACGTAGGGCCTATATCAGATTGCATGCTGTCTTATGGAGCAGGGAGGAAAGGGAAGGGGAGAAAATTTGGAACTCAAAAGCTTATGGAACTGAATGTTATAAAATAAAAATAAATAGATAAATATTTTTAAAAAACAATCTGGTACTGGCTTAGAAATAGAGTAGTGGATCAATGGAACAGAATAAGTACATATTACATTATATTAAACGATCATAGTAATCTAAAACATGTAAGACCAAAGACCCCAGATTTTGGAATAAAAACTCATTATTTAACAAAAACTGCCAGTAAAACTAGAAAACAATATGACAGAAACTAGGTATGGACCAACATCTCACATACACCAAAATAAGGTTAAAATGGGTACATGATTTATATATAAAGAGTGATACCATAAGCAAATTTAGAGAGCAAGGAATAGTTTACCTGTCTGACCTATGGAGAAGGCAGGAATTTAGGACCAAAGAAAATAGAGAGCATTATAAAATATAAAATAGATAATTTTGATTATATAAATTAAAAAATTTTTGCAAAAACAAAATAAATGCAGCCAAAATTATAAGGAAAGAAAACTGGGGAAAAACTTTTTGCAACAAGTATCTCTGATAAAGGCCTGATTTTTCAAAACTGATACAAATTCATAAGGACACAAGTCATCCCCAAATGAGGTCAAACGATATGAACATGCAGTTTTCAGACAAAAAAAAATCAATGTTATCTATAGTCATATGAAAAAATGCTCTAAATCACTCTTGATTAGACAAATGCAAATTAAAACAACTCTGAGGTACCACCTCACACTTATCAGATTGGCTAATATGACAAAAAAAGAAAATGATAAATGTTGGAAAGAATGTGGGAAAACTGGGAAACTAATGCATTGTTGGTGGCATTGTGAACTCATCCAACCATTCTGGAGAGCAATTTGGAACTACACCCAAAGGGCTACCAAATTTTGATCCAACAATATGAATGCTAGGTCTATATCTCAAAAGACATTTAAAAAAAGGGAGAAAGACCTATTTGTACAAAAATATTTACAGTAGCTCTTTTCTGTGGTGGCTAAGAACTGGAAATCAAAGGGATGCCCATCATGTTGGAAATGGCGAAACAAGCTGTGGCATATGATTGTGATGGAATATTACTGTGCAATAAGAAATGGCATACAAGATGATTTCAGAAAAACCTGGAAAGACCTACGTGAACTGATGCAAAGTGAAGCAAGCAGAACCAGAAGAACATTGTATACAGTAACAGCAATATTGTATGATGAACTGTGAATGATTTAGCTATTCTCAGCAATACAATGATCCAAGACAATCTCAAAGGACTAATGATGAAGCAAACTATCTTCCTCCAGAGAAAGAATTGATATTGTTTGAGTATATGCTGAAGTATGTTATTTTCCACTTTCATTCTTCTTCTTTTGAGTCTTCTTGTAGAAAATGACTAATATGGAAATGTTTTACATGATCACTTGTGAATAACTTTGTATCTGATTGTTTATCATCTTGGTGGGAGTGGGGCGGTATGGGGACACAGAATTTAGAACTCAAAACTTTTTTAAAAATGTTAAAAATTGTTTTCCATGTAATTGGGGGAAAATATAATACATATTTTAAAAAAGAAATTGTTAATAATAAAGATGTAAAAATAATAATATAAACATAACAAAATTCACTCTAAAAACAAAATCCTCCATCTTATATTGTAAATTCCATTTAATTTTAAAACTCAACTGCTGCTTTCAGAAAGGTAAGTCCAAGAGCCCCAGAAATAGCAGCAACCTTCCCCCTCCCCCCACCACCCAGATCATCAGCCTGGCTTCCAGCCCAGCCTGGTCCCTGGTGGAGACACAACCTGGCAACTGTTATTGCCTATACTATAGCCCCTTTCCACCCATCCTCTGTCCAGCAGAACAGCTACTGAGGACCAAGAAAACTGAATTCTCATCACCAAAGTCCTTGGAAATTTTAAATGGTTCAGTATAAGAAACAGATACAGTTTTATCAATGGAAATGACATTAAAGTCTATTACCACCTCCTTGCTACTGAAATCTAAGGACCCCTGGGCCTTTCCATATGCTCTGCAATTGAAACTATGGTTGTTTCCTCCTCCATTGCAACAGAAGCTTCTTGAAAGCTGGGGTTGGATTGTTTTTATATTTGTACAACAAGCATTTAGCACCATGCTTTTTGTATAGTAAGCTCTAGGGCAAATGTTTTTTATTTGTAATGAGAGTAGACTGGCCAATGAAGGCCAGTTCTTTGAGCACGTGTAGATATTCTACTTGGTTTCAGTCTAATTGTCCATGTGGAAATTATGTGGATTCAGTTTCTGACTATAATTGACTCAGGGGCTGGTATTATATTAAGATAATGGTTCTTTTAACTGGTTGCAGAGCTGGAAATGCTGTGCTGTATCTGAGTATTCAGTCTCCTTCCTTTGCAGCTACAAGGAGATAAGACTGCTTTGAGCTGGTCTTGAGAGTCAAATAGAGGAGAGACATCAACTAGAACATGGCTACTTTTGTCTCTTTGTGTTTATTTCTTTCTAACATTAGGTGATTAAGTACTCCAAGACTCCATGTCTAGGAAATGACCTTGTAAGTTTTAGAGATACAGAGCTCTCGAGAGAGAGGACCTACTGGTGACCAGAGATGATAGCAGAGTCCACTGGAGACTGCAGAAAGATCCACAGGAGTTGAGAGATGATGATACATGTCCTTAAAATACCCAGACAACCACTTTGTGAGCACTGCAAGGTCTGGAAAGATTTCAGCCTGACAGTTAAGTGGCTTAACCTAGCAGAGGCTAAACTTGGTGATAAACCAGCACAGCAGCTGAGCAGCATCCTTCCCCAGCTCAATAGCACATTGACCTGAATGGCTGAGACATTATATTCTAAAAGGAACAAGCTCAGTTGAGACATCTATTCAATACAGACATCATACCCTATAAGGAACCAGCTGAGATGAACAGCAGAGTGACTAATCCACTACTAATGCGATGTCCAGAGGACCCTAAAAGCTTTATAAAGGGAGAAAAGGATTTCAGGGGTAAGAGTTGGAAGGCATCTGTGATGCGTTCTTTACATGTATTCACGTGTGCCTCACTATGTTCATATTTTAAGTGTGAGTCTGTTCTTCCCAGTACGTGGTATGTGTAAGGGGAAAGAATGTGAGGCAAGGAATATTTTTTACCAACTGCTCTTACTGCAACTTGTCAATTAATCCTTTTTCTAAAAGTTAATTGATGCATACTGGGTAATTGTTAATGAGGAACACACTTGATGCAGGCTAGAAAGCAAAAGTACTAGAATCCTCAGACTCTGAGGGTTACCCCTAGGACACCCAAAATAGTAATAGTATTCAACTACCCTTGGTGGCCTAATGGTCAATGGGTATACGCACTGGGGATGTAGCCAGAATGAGGGGTGTGGGGTTTACACATTCACTCATTCATTCACTCACTCTTCATGTTTATTATGGCTGTTTTGAGTAACTAATTATGTGATTTACAGGCTAAGTCCCTATCTACTACATTATATAGAGTGAAAGAAATATAGAAAATATAAACTACAAGGAATCAAGCAGTTAGAATCATTTTCTGCTTCATACACAACTGAGGATAATTACCTACATCTCCCCAGGACATGACAGGAACCTCTGGGGAAAACAGGAAAGTGGGGACACTGTCCTTTGTGTACCTGTATATTGTCACAGCCTCATCTCACCTTCTGGAGCTGCTAAAAACTGCCTCATTGAAGCAAGGGCAGAAATATACTGCAGTTGTATGTGCTCTTAATCATGTGGCCTGTGAGGTGGTCGTAAGAGGCTACTGTAGAGTCTTTCAAACAGACTGCTGCAGAAAAGAAGACTTTAGTATTCCCATGGAATGCCAAGAGTTCCTAATATTCATTCTCCAAGAAGCATGTCAAGAGCTCTTGAATGAAAGACTAAGTATGTGATTCCACAGATGGATTAATAATAAAAAAAACTAAACCACAGCTACGCAGAGGACACAATCCAGACAAGACCTAGACCATACTGCTACTACCATAACTGATTAGGATGTTGCAGATTTAGACAGCAAAAGGTTTATCTTTTTATCAACTCCATTTTGTTTTCCTTCTAAGCAGTCCAAATCCTTTGGAGAGTACTAAAATGCTAAAGCTCAGTATACTTACTCAACAAACATTTGTTAAGTGCTTACTACAAGGATGGGGAACTCGCAGCCTTGAGGCCACATGTAGCCTTTTAGGTCCTTAGGTGCGACTTTTTGACTGAAATCCAAGTTTTAGAGAATAAATCCTTTTATTAATGGGATTTGTTCTGTAAAGCTTAGATTCAGTCAAAGGGTTGCACTTGAGACCCTAGAGAGCCACATGTGGCCTCAAGGCTGCAGGTTCCCCACCCCTGGCTTACTATGTGCTAGGTACTATGCCAAGTGCGAGTGATAGAAAGAAAGGCAAAAATATTGTCCTTTCTCACAACGAACTCACACTCTAATGGAGGAGATGACAAATACAGAATTAAGTACTTATGAGATATCTACATGGGAGGCCACCTCAAAGGGAAAGCACTACAAGTCATATTTTCAGAACTGATGAACTATGATTGTCCTAACAAGTGAGTGCTACTGCCATTCTGTCTTTGCTAGACTAACTAAAAATGACTCTTTTTCTCAAAGTGCTTACTGAATTACAACCATTTCAACTCTTCACCTAACACTCTTACCCTTGTACAAATTAATCAAAGTGCTAATCATTTTGTCCAAAAACAATATTTTCCCAATTCTCAGAGGAGTAATTACTCCCAAAGAGTATTTCATTTACCCTAGATCACCATATAATCAAGTTCTCTGTACATTATCAAATGCTAAAATTTTAATTGTACTATTGCCTATCACCCATGAAACCTAGAGAACCTCAGCTCTGTGTCAGGTTCTCTTTGATAATGATGTATACGAATCCTAATTTAATTATCACCAATCTCCCACTTTTACACCAATTAACAAGTTGCCCAAAGTGATTTTCAAAATTAATTAGAAATACTGAAGGATCTCCTTTGAAATACAGCAATGCCAAGGCAATTAAGGGATTTAACCAAACTGCAGGCTGGCATAGTCCAACATTCTCTAGCAGTGGCTAGGTGTCATGTCAGCAAAGATATAAATTTGTGTAGATCAGTGCTTACCTTTCCCTTCAAACTTGACTATGAGCAGAATTCCCAATGCCATTGCAACATTTGAGAAGAGACAAGATGATAACTTCTGGCTATGAGAAAGCTGGTTGTATCGAGGTTCAATAAAGAAGTATGGGACGTAGGTAAGAAAGTAGAGGAAACCTCCTGTGGCAGCTGCTAAATTGGCTACAGATTCAGAAGAAGAAAAAATAAATAATGTATGTAACATGAAATGAATAGAAAAAAACCTCCTTTGGTGTGCATAATTTTAAAATTAAGACTATGGGGCAAGTGAAAAAATGTTATTAAATAAAAGAGGATCCTGTTGTTTCTGTTTTAGTAAGTTTACAAAATTTCTTTTTAGGGCATCAGTGCATCAATGATATATAAATGATGGAACCTGAAAAATGCTTAACCTATTTAAGAAACTATTATTCCCTTTACAATATAAGATTATTCATTCGCTTAGATGATCTTCCTTACTGATAGTGTAAAAAGACCCTGCTCTATTTGTCATTCCCTCAGTCTCATCTTTAATCCCCCTACCTCTATGTATATCTTCCCCCCTACTAATAAACTTGCTCAGGTCTCCTCTTCTAAAAAAAATCCTTTCACTATGCCTCCTATTTCCGCTCAAGCAATCACTCCAAATCTTCTCCCCCTTAACTTATTGCCCATTTTTAGTCTATACTGCATGCCAACACTTGCTCACTACCATTCCACCACTGGATGCAATATGGCCTCTATCTCTACCACCCTACTGGACTCTTCCAAAGTCACCAATGACCTTCCCCACAACCCTCCATTTGTATGGTGTTTAATAGTTTATGAAGCCATTTACATTCATTATCTCCTGTGAGCCTTAGAAAGGCCTTGTCAGGTAAAGAGAACAAGTACTATTATTCCTATTTTACAGAGGATAAAACAGTCAGAGTTTTGGCCCATGGTCACATAACTCATTTTGGCAGCCAGGAATCAAACCCAGGTAGACTGACTCTTAATCCAACTGCCATTAAAATTATTATAAACTTAATAATGAACATCATTACAACCAATCAAACTTGCTTCCCAACCATTTACATTTAAATGAATTCAAAATGTTGTAACTTTTCACTGATTCCAAAAAACTACCAGGTTTCTTTGTCTAGTATCATTTACTTTTAAAAAAATTTGTTCATAGTTACTATGTACTCTGTTCTGGCTCTGATTTTTCCACTTTGTATTATTTAATAACATTTCTTCGACATTTCTCATACTTATGAGTCTTAATTACATCACAGTGCAGTGTCCATTACATTAAAATAGCCCAATACATCTAACCATTTCTTTACTCTTGGACTACCAGTGGCTTCTTAATTACCAAATTTAATAGCTTTTATAAAAGGTTTTTATTGATATTTTCTATTTTTACATCATAATAGTTATACCAAGTATCCTCTTCCTTCCCCTCTGGGAGAGCCATCCCACATAACAAATAATATTTTTAGAGAGGAAAAAAAACCAGCACAATTGATCCAGACACTGAAAAAGTTTGAAAACATGCAATGTGTAACATTTGTGGATCTTCTACCTCCAAAATGGGTGATTGGGGATGCCCTCTCATATTTCTTCATTCAAGTTCTGCTTAATCTTTATTATTTTGTCATATTTACTTTTGATTTTTTTGGCATGTAGTTGCTTGTCACATTTACATTGTTGTTTTCTGGCTCTGATTACTTCACTCTGTATTAGTTCATGCAGATCTTTCCATGCTTCTCTATGTTCATAATAGATATCATTTCTTAAAATACAGTAATATTCCATTACATTCATGTACCACAATTTGTTTAGCCATTCCCCAATTAATGGGCGTCGACTTTATTTCCAATTTTTAGCTATCACAAAAGGTGCTACTATATATATTTTGGGGTCTTTACTGATGGCTTTCTTGAAGTATAAGACTAGTAATGGAGTCTCTGGTTCAAAGGGTATAGATTTTTTGGTTTCTTTATTCACATAATTCCAAACTGCTTTTCAAAATGGCAGCAACATTTCACAGCTCCACCAACAATATATTAGTGTGTCTATTATTCCACAACTCTAAAAACCTCAGGATTGTTTTGATCAGCATTCTCTTATTATTAGTGACATGGAACACTCTTTTATGTGGTTGTGAATACTTTGCTATTCTTCTTTTCAGAACTATCCGTTCATATCCTTTGACCACTTATCAATCCAATGGCTTTTTATAAGTCATAATCTCCTTGACCTTTCTGCAGCATTTGACACTGTTAACCAACTCTTCTTTCTTGGTACTCTCTTCTCTTTTGGTTCTTGTGAAACTACACTCTCCTGGTCCTATTTGTTATGGTTTCTTCTTAGTTGTCTTTATTGATTTAGTTTCATTCTCCTGCATTTTAAGTGTATCATAGGATCACAGATTTAGACTGGAAGGTACTTTAAAAGCCATATAGTAAAGCTCCCTCATTTTGTAGATGAGGAAGTAAGACAGCTTACACAGGGTCACACAGCTAGTAAGCATCAAGTCTTGAATGTAAATCTTGCTGATTCCAAGTTGTGATGAGGACATGACCAGCCTGTAACATGAATTCATTCAATATGTCGGGTCCCAGGAGAACTAGGACTATTTGACCAATGATCAAACTAACTTAAAATGTTACAAGGAAAATAGAAAAAAATGGTTGCACATGTAGTGAGACAATATTTATCCATCTAATGCATGCTCTGCATGTAATGCATATATTCATCAATACACATGTTAAATGCTACATTATTTTGGGTATGCTTCTGTTTTATTACTTTCTTGTTCATGCTTATTTGCCTATGTGCTAGTCTTGTGTATAGTCTACTTTAATCCATTAATTGTGCATAATTTCATTGCTTGTTCATGCACAAATTACTGTTCTAGATATTTTATTATTCTGGACATTATTATTGTTTTACAGTTAGGTATATTTGCTTGTCTTCTTTGGTAGTACATATACCATTGTGATATATGCATATATGTCCTGATGTAACTTAGACTTAAAGTCACTCTAGTGGTCTATCAAGTGATACTTTACACTGAAGTAGAGCTATCACAAGTATTGCTGATGTATCTTTGTTGTAGAATGGCTCCCTGAGTTGATTTCCAGGGTTACTGGGTTAATCATCTTTGGACTATTAAATGCTGATTTTATTTTGATGATGTGATGTATGATTGCAGATGTGAAGTGTACTACAACTAATTTTGAAGGGATGCAAAATTCCTGACCATGGAGTAAAATGTAGCTCCTATCCAAATAGCTCTTAAGAAAGGGAATACAGCTAGGATGGAAGCCTGTAGGACAGGATAAAAATCATCACTGTATTCTCATGCAAGGGACACAGCAGGTTGTGACTATCCTGGGAAAAGACAGTTACCCCTACTCTCATTCTGAAGGAGGAGGGAGGCAAAATCTAATTAGAGTCAATCGGTGAACAGTTTACTCACAGGGACAGGGGCAATGGTGTGCAAGTGGAGAGAGAAAGGGAAGAGAGTCATTTGCTTTATAGAAAAATATCCATGGAACCGCTGGAGAGAGAATAGTAAGACCAAGAAGCTATAGGTGGGAACTGGTCCCTATCTACCATGAATCAGAAAAGAAACTCTGACTCCCATTTCTCACTGGCTTTCTCATTGAACTTAATTCCTATTTGTTTCTTTTAAATAGGCAGCTTGTTTTCAATATTGGCTAATTGTTCTCAAAAAGAAATTGGTTTCTCTCAAACAAAGAATGTGTCTTTGGGACAACTTAGAGGAGGCAAAAGAGAATTCTCTCTAAATTGCTGGAGTAGTTCTCTGTCTGGGGAGGATATATTACTGATAAGTAGTGTTGCAACTCTCCAAAATGCAACTGAGTTGAACAAAGGTTGTACAGGAAGAGAGACTTGGTAAATAAGGAGCAGGAGTCACTTCCCTTGGAGGTAATTGTATATAACATCCTTTTGTTCTTCCCCCACAAGTTAAAAAGTCTCTTATCCTTCTCTCATCATTCCCTCTCTCTATTCAGTAGAAGTCAATCATGGGAAAAATTATGCCCCCAGAGATGACCAAATGAAGGAATTTTTGTTGGATCCCACCCTTGTGAGGGGGCCAGAAAGAGAGAAGATACATCTTTTCAGCCAAACATATTCAAACCCTAGCCACCGTCAGATAAATAACTCAAAGTATCTATGCAGAAGTCAACATTTATATTTTATTGTTGTTGTTCGGTCAGTTCAGTGGTGTCTGTCCATTTATGACCCCATTTGGGATTTTCTTGACAAAGATATTAGAATGGTTTGCCATTTCCTTCTCCAGCTCATTTTACAGATGAGGAAACTGAGGCAAACTGGATTAAGAAACTTGCCCAGGGTCACACAACTAGGAAATTTCTGAGACCAGATATGAACTCAGGAAGATGAGTCTTTTCAGGCCCAGCACACTGTCCACTGCACCAGTTAGCTGTACAACATTTGTGTTATCCATGAAGAAAACAGTCAAATGCATTGTACAAGAATGTGAAGGGAATATTTACCTATTTGAGATAATAGAATTTCTCAAACTGTGTTCCATGGAAACCTGGAATTCCATGAAGAGGTTCTGCCAATGATAGTGGCAGACAAGTCCATCCACCATGCTGCGTCAAGTTATGTAAATGTTAAATGTACGTGCCAAACAGTAAGAAATTGGTCAAAATTGCTCATAAGACTAAAAAGTTGTATCTTAAGAGTCTAGAATTAATGAATATGTCCAATAACATATAGTCAGTTGGTTATCAATTTGTCTCAGGAGAATGTGTACAAAATAATTGTTCATTTATATTTAAAGCTTTTATCTTATAGTTGTTTTAACCACACATACACATACACTTTCTGTATAAATCTTTATTTCAGATAATTGAATAAAATCAAAAAGTTTCAAGAGACATGAATACAAAAGTGTTTACTACTAAATACAGAATGAAGATGAAACAGAAACTCAATCATCTAATTTGAGTTCTAAATCTCAAACACAGAAAAAATATAAACATATAACTATCCCCTTTGCTGGTTTATTTTTATTAAATTTGATACATGTATTATGTTGATCATTTTTAGTGCTGCAGCCCCAGAAAAATTATATAGACATTTACAAACAGAAAAGAAATTAAAATCTTAAATTTTTATACCAAAAATGTGAAGTAAAATAATCCCACAAAATACTGAATTTTATAAGTTAAACGGAAAATCAAAACTGTTGTGAACCATTTTATAAAGTCAGTTATTGCATCTAATATCATTTCCAATTATAAAATTGAGGGGTAACAAATAAGTGAAATTGCCTCATTATGCTGATTTCACATTTGAAATAATAGGCAAAATAAGGATTTTATATAAATTCAGCTTTATCTTATTTCATGCCATCAGGAACAGGTATTTAAAACAAATTTACTGAAATTTTGTTTAAAGTCAATGAAAAGTTCCACTTCAGTGGTATGAGAATCACTGCTACTGACTAAGGAACACAAACAAAACATTTGCATGTTGTGTTTTACCTCAAGAGAATCAAATCAATGAATGTTCCTAATTCATCTCTCCTTCCAGTCTTGTACCTTGAATAGTACTGTCCAATTTGGGACATTTCTGACTGACACTACTTCATGCAATATGCCGGCATGGGGCTTTAGAACAATAATAGATTTTTTTGAAGTGCTGCTTACTAAGCCTACCTACACCAAGTAGCCTGGATTTACATATTTTTTGCAGCCAAAAATCATGAATTTAGATGAAGTAATGTATTGAATGTTATTCCCAGTAAATGTCATAGGAGGAGTTGCTTTTTCTCACTACAAAATACTGCTTTATAAACAATATAAATTAACTGGAAGAGCTCCCTAAAAGCTGTTCCTCTTTTAGATTTGCATGGAGTTCTTCTTAGGCTTACCAAGAATAGAGGAAGATGTATGGGACAGGTCTTGATGGACAGGAAATGTCCTAGGTCTGGATATGTCTAGTCTATAAGGTTTTTTAATTTTGCTAAAAACAAGAATATTTAAAGTACAACTTTCCAGGGGGAAAAAAAAGAACTTTGTGATCTTTTCCTATAGAACAATAGAGATTTCATGATTATTTTAGTTTATATTCACCAATGGAGAACAAGAATTGGAAGGATTCAAGGGTTATCTAATACAATCCATATTTGAAATGTACTCCCCTTGCAAAAGTACAGAAAATAATAAATTACTTGTACGGATAATGAGTTTTATGAACATTCAGGAAGAGATCACTAGAGAAACATTATGATGGTACAGAAAGATCATTGGATTCAAAATTAAGAGACCTGAATTCAAATACCAGTTGTCTGACACTTAACAGCTGTGATTATGGAGAAGTTACTGAAACTCTTTGAGTCTCAGTTTCCTGATCTATAACATTATTAATATTACTCTACCTACTTCACTAGGCTTTTCTTTGGAAGGGGTTGTGTAAACCTTAAAGTACTATCTATATAAATGTGAATTATTAACATTTCTATCTGGAGTAGATTTAGAAAATTCTGCTGAAATCACTGCCTTACTACCTTCCACATACTTCTCAACCCAGTGACAATGGCCTCTTTGCTTTCCTTCACACAAGACACTCCACCTCCAAATTCCAGCCATTTTCACTGGCTATCTCCCATGTCAGAAATGCTCTTTCCTCATCTGCCTCCGGGCTTCTTTGGCTTTCTTCAAGTCCTAGCTAAAATCCTACCTTCTACAAGAAGTCTTTCCCAATACCATTTCATACTAATGGCTTCCTTCTATAATTATCTCCAACTCATCTTGTATAAATCTGGTTTACACATAGTTGTTTGCCTGTTGTCTTCCTCATTAGACTGTGAGCTCTTTGAGAGCAGGGATTGGATTTGGGGGGGATTTCTTTTGGAGGGGGAGTTGCCTTTCCTTGTGTCCCTAGTACAATTCTTAGCACACAACGGCACTTCATCACTTAACTTGACACCGTACGGAAGTAACAACTATTTTATTGTTAGCAAACTGCACTTCATATTATGTTTCTTCCATGTCCTATACTCAAAAAAACCTGGCTCCCAGAACATAACTGTATCCATGGTCACCTTCTCAAGTACTGGATGCACCTTTCCTCATGCCCCCTTCCCCCCACTATCATACTAAATCAGGAGCAAAAAAACCATATTTTTTTTGCCCCTTACTGCTACTTCTGGACCCTTTCCCTGCAACCATCACTCAGTAGTCTCTCTTCCTTCAAAGTTCACTCCATCTGAATAGCTCATCCTATTGATATTCTGGTTGCAGTTGTATCCCAGCTCCCAGGTCATTCTCCCTTTCTCAAGATGTTTGGTCTCTGGCTCATAGTTTTCTCTACCCCAACATCTGCCTTGCAAGATTTTAACTTTTTCCTAATAATACACATACACACATGTTTATATGCCCTAAAATCTTGCTTTCTAGTTTACCAACCTATTAAACTCCCCTGATGTACATCTTCATTCCAGCACAGCTATAGACAGGCATGGTCATACACATCCTTTATCTTATCATCTTCCACAAGTGTTCCATATTCCATAATTCTGAAATTTTGTATTTGACCACAATCTCCTACCTTTATGTCTCTTACTGTGCTTCAGCCCTCCTTAACCTAGTCTGTAACTTAACCCACACTACCTCTCACTAATTCAGGCTTTAATCCTTGCTCTGGGCTCACTTTTCTCCCTTTGAAATCTTGACCCTATAGTTATTCAGCTAAACTTTATATGATCCACTAACACAGAAACCCAAACTTTCTCTTCTCTCCTCCACCATCTCATAAACCTCCCTGTTATTTCCCCTTCTCAGTGGAGGTTCTTGCCTGTTACTTTACTTAGAAAATTGAGAACAATCAACATAGATTCCCTCTTCTCTTTATCTCAAAACCCGTGACATCATTTTCCACCCTTTTTTCTGATAATGAGGTGATACCACCCCTCCTGTCTTTTTCAGCAGATTACTACCTTAATTATCTCCCCTTTCTTTAATGTCCATTCTCTCCCTATCTACAAGTTCTTACCTTCAAACATGCTCATCTCTTGCATCCTTAAAAAACCTTCACCAGATAGACTCAACCAGCCCATCGAGTTATTGCCCTGTATCTCTCCTCCCTTTCTCAGTTGAACCCATTAAAAAGCTATCTATTCTCACTATTGAGGTGTAAGGTGTGTTCAAGAAAGACTAGTACCTCTGGTGTCAGGGCTGCCAAACCCTTTTGAGGGCTGCTTTCCACCTCTGGCGTCCACCTGATTCATCTCTCACCTGTGGCTCCAAAAATCTGTAACATGCACAGCAGCCACACCCTGGTAAACTGTTTTGTCAGATGGGCTAAAGTAGGTTGAGGATAACCAAGGCATCTCAAACCTATCAGTGAGTTAGAGGGGTGTCTACCCCAAGCATGTGAAGACTTCCACTGGTGGAATAGACAGATAAGAACAATTTGCTCCAATAGCCATGAAGGCAGTTGAAGTAGGCACTGTGGAGCACTCTTAGAGCTTAGTCAGACATCAAAGACATGAAGGTCATTCACTGCATCTCAAGCCATCACCAGTCATCTTGACTTGGTCCTGCCACTGGACTGTAATGACTGTTGAGGAGAGAGTGAGGCCAACAACTTCATGCAACTCTGCCTCACTGAAATCCAATTTATGCAGAAATCAAAAGACATCACCCATACCATTTTACCTATCTCAAAGTCCTGTGACAACACGCAGGTGATGAAGCAGCAGGTCCAGATACACTGGAGCTGTAGTCACAATGCTGCTCAGGTGGCCCAGGTCATAGGGTCATCTTCTCACTGGAAGCAGCAATGGGAATCGGCAGCCTCCGTGTGTATGAACAGCCTTTTAAGGATCGCACTGCTCACCTCCTGGTGTGATGAAGGGGCTGGAAAAGGTGCCCTAAAAACTGTCAGCTTACCCACCCTGGCCTGTTTACCATGGTGGGTGGGAATCCTACTCTGCAGTCAAAATACAAAAACTTCTGCAAAGATGATTCCACTTGGCAGAGCCAAGATGGCAGAGTGAAAGCAGGGGCATGCCTGACCTCTCTCACAAATTCTTTCAGATACCTCTTGAGAAGTGAATCTGAACAGATTTGAGAGAGGCAGAATCCACTAGGAGACAGAGTGTAGCAGATTTCCAAGCCAGGAGAGTCCAGAAAGAGAACAATCTGTTTCAGTTGGCCAGGAGAGCACACGGAACCACCCCCAACCATACTGGAACACCATACCAGAACAGGAGTAGGCCCAGCCTGCTGGCTACAGTGGCAATCCCCAGGCTTCTTGGCACAGGATGGGAGTCTGTTGGAGATAGGTGAGACAGAAGCACAGAGCCTGTGGCAGCAGCAGCAGCTACTCCTGAAGCTATCAGCCCACAGTCTAAAGGTTTGAAACTCACCTTCCTGAACTTCCAGGAGCCATGACGACTCAGTTAACTCTAAGAGCACTCATTCCTCTCTTGAATAACCCAGAGAATACTACCCTAGAAGAAACCCTAGAAGAGAGGAGCCAGAAGTGGGGCTTCAGTAGTCTGGCTCGGGAAGCTAAGGAGATCCTCTCTTGTGGTGACTGAAGGAGACCAGTGCAGGAAGGGAGGCATCCCAGCAAGCCCCATTTTAACAGATCAGTGAGAGTTCCTGAGCTCCAGGGAGGTGGAGCCGACAAACCCCAACACCAGGACTCCAGGCATAACTTTGTACAGCCAGGGAAATTGGCAGATGTCAGCACAGGGCTATGGTTAAGACCACCCAGGCTATATAGCACAGCCCTAGGGGAAGAGGAGACTCCCAGCAGCCAGACCACCCCTCCCCCACAACTCATGCTATGACCCTGGGGAAACTCAAAAAGACTTCACTGGGCTTTGATCCTTGGCACACACGAGCCAGCTCCAGCTCAGCACCTGGTGAGCAGCAGCAGTATATAGCTTCTAGCTGACAAAACCAGAGGCCATAGCACACGAAGCCAGTAACCATCTCTAAGAAGGCAGCATTTGGATGAAGTGTGGAAGGAGCACTGGGCACGCACAACTGCACCAGACCACAACAGAACGGAAGCAGCAGTGAAACCCAGCCAGAGAACCAGGCTAGGACAGTGCTGGGTCCACAAAACTAAAACATACCTGAGTGGGAGCAGGAGCAGCTCCAAGGCTGAGGTGCTGGCTACAGCAGCAATCCCTGGGCCCATCAGCCCAGGACAGGAGCCTGCTGGAGCTACAGGGAGGAATGGAGTTGGAAACAGCAACAGCAATGGTCACTTACTACCAAAGACTTGTGTATCTCATGACCTTCTCACCACTACCACTTTCTTCTGTTTACCTAAACATGATAAAACTTCTTGGATGCACCCTCACAGTAAACACTGGTGTTTAACAGAGTATGTGATTGTAAGGAGAAGAAACAAACAGGATGTGAGAGTAACAAAGGCAATGTGCAGTGCAGCAATGGACTGATCCGGGGGTGGGGAACCTGTAGCCTTGACGCTACATGTCAACTTCTAGGTCCTTGGTTGAGGCCTTTAGACTGTGTCCAAGTTTTACAGAACAAATCCTTTCATTAAGGGGAGTGGTTCTGTGAATTTTGGATTCAGTCAAAGGACTTCACCTGAGGACCTAGGAGGCCACAGGTTCCCCACCCCTTTATAGACTTGTCCTCTCTAAACTAAATATTCTGATTCAACAAAAGCAATAGCCTCAAGGCAAAATGACTGCCTGAAGAATTAATGTCAACAGATTAGAATGCTTCTCTGAGTAGGAACAGTTTGTTGCTAATTTGGAAGGAAAACTGAACCTACACAGAGTTGGCAACAGCAGAAGAGAAAAGGAGTGAGCAGCTTTCAGAGGTTTGTTGTACAACACTGTATTTGCTCATCTGGGTCAGAATACTAGCAAACTTTAAGATTGGTTTGATGAAAGTGATGGGGAAATTAAGAAGTTGCTGAATGAAAAACAAGAACTCCACAGGGTTTACCAGCAGGATAGTTTATCCATCTCTAAGAAGGCAGCATTTGGATGAAGTATGGAAGGAGCACCTGGCATGCACAACTGCACCAGACCACAACAGAATGGAAGCAGCAGTGAAACCCAGCCAGAGAACCAGGCTAGGAGAGTGCTGGGTCCACAAAAACAAAACATACCTGAGTGAGAGCAGGAGCAGCTCCAGGGCTGAGGTGCTGGCTACAGCAGCAATCCTCAGGCCCCTCAGCTCAGGACAGGGGCCTCTTGGAGCTACAGGAGACACAAGTTCAGAGCATCCTGAAGCGTCCATCCCACAGTCTAAAGGTTTGAAACTCACCTTCTTGAACTTCCAGGAGCCACAATGACCAGGTAAAATGGCTCTCATCCCTCCCTTCCTCACCCAGATAATACTCCCCTGAGAGAAACCCAGGAATAGAGGAGCCAGAAATGGGGCTTCAGTAGCCGTTTAGCTAGGGACACTGGGGAGAGGGCCCTTCTTGTGGTGGCGGAAGGAGACTAGTACAGAAAGAGAGGTATCTCACCAGGAGTTCCAGAGCCCTAGGGGGGTGGAGCCAGCAAGGGTCTAGACCAGGACCCCAGAGGAGCCTTCACACAGCCAGGGGAAGTGGCAGCCGCCAGCACAGACAACTGCTGAGACCACCCATGCTGTACAGCAGTCCCAGGGAAGAGGAGATGTCTAGCAGCCAGACCACCCCTTCCCCACACCTCACAAAACCAGAGACCACAGCACACAAAGCCAGTGACCAGGCCTACAGTTCCCAGCACAAGAATCTTGAGACACAGCCCCCCTGAGCCCCAGAAGCAGAGATCCACTTTAAAAGACAACCATCATTAAGAAACAATCAAGAAAACAAAGGACTATTGATTCTTTTTTATGGAGACAGGAAAGACCAAAATACCAGTTCAGAAGAGGACAGCATTGACACTACACCCACATCTGAAACCTCAAAAGGGGATGTGAATTGGTCTCAAGCCCAAAAAGCATTCCTGGAAGAGCTCAAGGAGGATTTAAAAAACCAAATTAGAAAGGTAAAAGAAAAAATAGAAAAAAAAATTCACTGATGAGTACCAACTTTTAAAAAGTAAAATTGGAGAAATGGTTAAGGAGGTTCAGAATCTAACTGAAGAGAATGACTCCTTGAAAAGTAAAATTAACCAAATGGGAAAAAGAAGTTCAGAAGCTAAATGAAGAAAACAATTTGTTAAAAATTAGAATTGGGCAAGTAGAAGCTAATGACTCTATGAGGCATCAAGAATCAAACAAAATCTAAAGAATGAAAAAATAGTAGAAAACATGAAATATCTGATTGGAAAAACAACTGACCTGGAAAACAGATCCAGGATAGAGATTCTAAGAATTACTAGTCTTCTGGAAAGCCATGATGAAAAAAAGGGACTGGACAGTATCTTCCAAGAAATCATCAAGGATAACTTCCCTGAGTTCCTAGAATCAGAGGTAAAATAGTCTTCGAAAGAATCCACTGATCACCCCCTGAAAGAGATCCCAAAATGAAAACTCCAAGGAATATAGTAGCCAAATTCCAGAATTATCAGGTCAAGGAGAAAATACTGCAAACAGCCAGAAAGAAACAACTCTGGAGCTAGTCAGGATCACAAAAGACCTTGCAGCTTCTACATTAAAAGATCAGAGTGTGGAATATGATCTACCGAGAGGCAAAGGAGCTTGAACGACAACCAAATATCAACTACCCAGCAAAACTGAGCATAATTTTTCAGGCAAGGAGATGGACATTCAATGAAATAAGGGAATTCCAGACCTTGCTGATGAAAAGGCCAGAGTTCAATGGAAAATTTGATCTTCAAATACAAAACCCAAGAGAGACATAAAAAGGTAAAAAGTGGGAAAAACAACTTGTTATTCAACAAGGGCAAATTGTTTGCATCTTTATATAGGATCATATTGTTTATATATATATATATATATATACATATATACACATATATATACACACACACACACACACACATATATATGTAAATGCTGAAAATGGTACAATTATTACAAAAATTAAAAGGGATATACATAGACTGAGGGTGTCAGTATAAAGTAACTGATATGATGATAAAAAATAACTAAGGTGGGTAAAAGGATTGTTCTGGGACAAGAGGTAAAGAGGAGGTAGAATTACATCACATGAAGACGCACAAAAACATATTGTAGTAGAGGGAAAGAAGGGAGGGAGAAGAGCAGTGTTTGGGCTTTACTCTCATCGGATTTAGTTTAAGGTGGGAATAGCAAACTCTGAAAAATATAGAAATCAAACCTGTCCTATAGGCAGTAGGAGGGGAAAGGGGCACGAAAAGGGGGGGGGGGTTGAAGGTAGGGGAGAAGTAGCAAGGGGAAAAGGGTAAGATAAAGGAGGGGAGTGAATAGGGAGGGAGAACTGAGGAAGGCAGTCGTCAAAAGCAAAACTCTTTTGAGCAGGGGAAGGGAGAAGAGAGAAATAAAAGCACAAATGTGGAGGAAAAAACATGGAGAAAAAGACAGAGATAGTAATCATAACTGTAATGTGAATGGGATGAACTCTCTCATAAAATGAAGGCAGATAGCAGAATGGATTAAAAACCACAATCCCATAATAAGTTGTTTTTTTTTTCTTTTTTCTAAAATTTAATATATTTAGTTTTCAGCATTGATTTTCACAAGAGTTTGAATTATAAATTCTCCCCATTTCTACCCTCCCCCCCACTCCAAGATGGCATATATTCTGGTTGCCCCATTCCCCAGTCAGCCCTCCCTTCTGTCATCCCACTCCCCTAAAATCCCCTTTTCCCTTCCTTTCTTATAGGGCAAGATAAATTTCTACACCCCATTGCCTGTGTATCTTATTTCCTAGTTGCATGCAAAAACTTTTTTTGTTTGTTTTTGAACATCTGTTTTCAAAACTTTTGAGTTCATGATTCTCTCCCTTCTTCCCTCCCCACCCACCCTCCCTAAGAAGGCAAGCAATTCAGCAGAGGCCACATGTGTACTATTATGTAAAACCCTTCCGCAATACTCATGTTGTGAAAGACTAACTATATTTTGCTCCTTCCTAACCTATCCCCCTTTATTCAATTTTCTCCCTTGACCCTCTCCCTTTTCTAAAGTGTTTGTTTTTGATTACCTCCTCCCCCTATCCGCCCTCCCTTTTATCATCCCCCCTTTTTTATCTTCTTCCTCCTTCTTTCCTGTGGGGTAAGATACCCAATTGAGTGTGTATGGTATTCCCTCCTCAAGTCAAATCCTATGAGAGCAAGACTCACTCATTCCCCCTCACCTGCCCCCTCTTCCCTTCCTACAGAACTGCTTTTTCCTGCCAGTTTTATGAAATAATTTACCCCATTCTATCTCTCCCTTTCTCCCTCTCTCAGTATATTCCTCTCATCCCTTAATTTGATTTTATTGTCTTAGATATCATCCCTTCATATTCAACTCACCCTGTGCCCTCTGTCTATATATATATATATGTATATATATATATACACATACATATATACACATACATGTAATACACACACATATACATACATACACATACACATAATACACATACATATATACATGAAAACACACACATATATATACATACACACCCATATATGTACACACACATATACGTATGTACATATGCATATTCCCTTCAGCTACCCTAATACTGAGGTCTCATGAATCATACACATCATCTTTCCATGTAGGAATGTAACAAAACAGTTCAATTTCAGTAATTCCCTTGTGATTTCTCTTTCTTGTTTACCTTTTCATGCTTCTCTTGATTCTTGTGTTTGAAAGTCAAATTTTCTGTTTAGCTCTGGTCTTTTCACTGAGAAAGCTTGAAAGTCCTCTATTTTATTGAAAATCCATATTTTTCCTTGGAGCATGATACTCAGCTTTGCTGGGTAGGTGATTCTTGGTTTTAATCCTAGCTCCATTGACCTCCAGAATATCATATTCCAAGCCCTTCGATCCCTTAAGGTAGAAGCTGCTAGATCCTGTGTTATTCTGATTATGTTTCCACAATACTCAAATTGTTTCTTTCTGGCTGCTTGCAGTATTTTCTCCTCTGATCAGAGCTCTGGCATTTGGCAACAATATTCCTAGGAGTTTTCTTTTGGGGATCTTTGTCAGGAGTCAATCAGTGGATTCTTTCAATTTCTATTTTACCCTCTGGCTCTAGAATATCAGGGCAGTTCTCCTTGATAATTTCTTGAAAGATGATATCTAGGCTCTTTTTTTGATCATGGCTTTCAGGTGGTCCAATAATTTTTAAATGATCTCTCCTGGATCTATTTTCCAGGTCAGTGGTTTTTCCAATGAGATATTTCACATTGTCTTCCATTTTTTCATTCCTTTGGTTCTGTTTTATAATATCTTGATTTCTCATAAAGTCACTAGCTTCCACTTGCTCCAGTCTAATTTTTAAGGTAGTATTTTCTTCAGTGGTCCATTGGACCTCCTTTTCCATTTGGCTAATTCTGCCTTTCAAGGCACTCTTCTCCTCATTGGAGAAAGATTCCAAAGTCTGAGACTGAATATGAGTGTGTTTTCGCTGCCTGGCTATGTTCCCAGCCAACTTACTTGACTCTTGAGTTTTTCATGGGGGTATGACTGCTTGAAGAGTAGAGAGTACTTTGTCCTAAGCTTGAGGGGATGCGCTGTTGTTTTCAGAGCTATTTCTATACAGCCAGCTCTGCCACACCAGCACTCCTCCTTTTCCAAGAACCGCCAATCTGGACCTGAGGGAAATCTTAAGCAGGCTCTGCATTCCTGCTCTGATATGCCACTTAATTCCTCCCACCAGGTGGACCTGGGGCCGGAAGCAACTGAAGCTGTAGCTGCACCCCCTCCACCGCCCCTGGGGCAGTGGCACTCTGTCCCCACAGCTTTTCCCACTAACCTTCTCTGTTGTCTTTGGTGTTTGTGGGTTAAGAAGTCTGGTAACTGTCACAGCTCACTGATTCAGGGTGCTAGGGTTTGTTCCGCCCGGCTCCTGGTCTGGTTGGTCCTGTCGCTGCCCATGCTGAGCTCCGCTCCCCTCTGCTCCCACCTCCCTGCGCAATAGACCTCACCCAGTGACCATCCAGGTTGTCCTGGGCTGGAGCCCTGCCTCCCTCTGCTATTTTGTGGGTTTTGCAGTTCTAAAATTTGTTCAGAGCCATTTTTTATAGTTTTTTGTAGGGACCTGGTAGGGAGCTCACGCAAGTCCCTGCTTTCCGGCTGCCATCTTGGATCCACCCCCCCATAATAAGTTGTTTACAAGAAACACATTTGAAACGGGGGGGAGGGAGTCACACAGGGCAAAGGTAAAAGGCTGGAGCAGAATATATTATGCTTCAGCTGAATTTAAAAAAACAGTGGTAGCAATCCTAATCTCAGAAAAAGCAAAAGCAAAGATAGATCTAATTAAAAGAGATAAGGAATGAAAAAACTACATCCTGTTAAAAGACACCACAGACAAAGAAACAATATCATTACTTAACATATATGCACCAAGTGGTATAGCATCCAGATTCTTAGAGGAGAAGTTAAGGGAGTCACAGAAAGAAATAGATAGCAAAACTATACTAGTGGGGACCTCAATCTCCCTCTTTCTGAGCTTGATAAATCTAACCTCAAACCAAACAAGAAAAAAGGTAAGGAGGTGAACAGAATTTTAGAAAAGGTAGATATGATAGACCTCTGGAGAAAAGTGAATGAAAATAAAAAGGAATATACCTTTTCCTGAGTGGTACATGGCATATACTCAAAAATTGACCAACTACTGCTATGGCATAAAAACTTCACAATCCAGTGCAGAAAGGCAGAAATAGTCGATGCATTCTTTTCAGCTCATGATGCAATAAAAATTATTTGTAATAAAGGACCATGGAAAGACAAACTAAAAAGTAATTGGAAACTAAATAATCTAATCCTAAAGAATGAGTGGGTCAAAGAGCAAATCATAGAAACGATTAATAACTTCATCCAAGAGAATGCCAATGATGATACAACATATCAAAACGTATGGGACGCAGCAAAAGCAGTTCCTGGGGGAAGTTTTATATCCCTAAATGCTTACATGAATAAAATAGATAAAAGGAATATCAATGAATTGGGCATGCAACTGAAAAAGCTAGAAAAAGAACAAACTGAAAATCCCCAATTAAATACCAAATTAAAAATACTGAAAACCAAAGGAGAGATTAATAAAATTGAAAATAAGAACTCTATTGAACTAATATATAAAACTAAGAGCTGGTTTTATGCAAAAACCAATAAAACTGATAAACCTTTGGTCAATCTGATTAAAAAAAGAAAGAAGAAAACCAAAGTTCCAGTATCAAAAATGAAAAGGGTAAATTCACCTCCAATGAAGAGGAAATTAAAACAATAATTAGGAATTATTTTGTCCAATTTTATGCCCATAAATTTGACAACCTTAGGGAAATGGATGAACATTTACAAAATATAAATTGCCCAGGTTAACAGAAGAGGAAGTAAAATATCTAAATAACCCCATCTCAGAAAAAGAAACTGAACGAGCCATCAATGAACTCCCTACGAAAAAATCTCCAAGGCCAGATGGATTTACATGTGAATTCTATCAAACATTTAAAGAACAATTAATTCCCATACTTTATAGACTACTTGGGAAAATAGGCGAAGAAGGAGTCCTACCTAATTCTTGTTATGACACAAATATGGTACTAGTACCTAAACCATAAGAGTCAAAACAGAGAAAGAAAATTATAGACCAATTTCCCTAATGAATATTGAGACAAAAATTTTAAATAAAATATTAGCAAAAAGATTGCAGCAACTTATCATGAGAATAATACACTATGACCAGGTAGGATTTATTCCAGGATTGCAAGGCTGGTTCAATATTAGGAAAACTATCAGAATAATTGATCATATCAACAACAGAACTAGCAGAAACCTTATAATTATCTCAATAGATGCAGAAAAAAGCTTTTGACAAAACACAACACCCATTCCTCTTAAAAACACTAGAAAGCATAGGAATAAAGGGAGTCTTCCTTAAAATCATAAGTAGCATTTACCTAAAACCATCAGCAAGCATTATATGCAATGGGGATAAGCTAGATGCATTTCCAATAAGACCAGGGGTGAAACAAGGACGTCCATTATCACCCCTATTATTCAATTTGGTACTAGAAATGTTAGCTTTAGCAATAGGAGATGAAAAAGAAATTGAAGGAATTAGAATAGGCAAAGAAGAACCTAAGTTATCACTCTTTGCAGATATGATCATTTACTTAGAGAATCCTAGAGAATCAAGTAAATAACTACCTGAAATAATAAATAATCTTACCCAAGTTGCAGGATATAAAATAAACCCACACAGAGCCTTGGCATGCCTATATATTACTAACAAAGCCAAATAGCAAGAGATAGAAAGAGAAATTCCTTTTAAAGTTACTATAGACTTATAGAAAGTTATTATAGACTTATAAAGTTACTATAGACAAACCCAGGACCTATATGAACACAATTACAAAATACTTTTCACTCAAATAAAGTCAGATGGAAAAACATCAGTAGCTTGTGGTTAGGCCGAGGTAATATAATAAAAATGACAATTTTACCTAAATCAATTTACTTATTCAGTGCCATACCAATCAAACTACCAAAAAATTATATTAGAGAGCTGGATAAAATAATAACAAATTTCATCTGGAAGAATAAAAGGTCCAGAATATCAAGGGAATTAATGAAAAGAAATGCTAGGGAAGGTGGCCTAGCCATATCAGATATTAAACTGTATTATAAAGCAGCAGTCATCAAAACTACCTGGTACTGGCTAAGAAACAGAGTGGTGGATCAATGGAATAGGTTAGGTACACAAGATGCAGAAGTCAACCACTATAGCAATCTACTCTTTGATAAATCCAAAGAGTCCAGTTTCTGGGTTAAGAATTCACTATTTTAGGGGCAGCTAGGTGGCGCAGTGAATAGAGCACTGGCCCTGGAGTTAGGAGGACCTGAGTTCAAATCCGGTCTCAGTTGCTTGACACACTTACTAGCTGTGTGACCTCTGGCAAGTCACTTAACCCCAATTGCCCTGCCTTTGCCCCTGCAAAAAAAAACCAACCATATATATATATAAAGAATTCACTATTTTACAAAAACTGCTGGGAAAACTGGAAAATAGTATGGCAGAAACTGGGCAGGAACCAATATCTTACATTGTATACCAAAATAAAGTCAAAATGGGTTCACGATGCAGGTACAACGGTTAATACTATAAGCAATTTGGGAGAGTAAGGAATAGTTTACCTGTCAGATTGATGGAGAAGGGAAGAATTTATGACCAAACAAGAGATAGAGAGTATTTTGAAATGCAAAACGGATAATTTTGATTATATTAAATTGAAAAGTTTTTGTACAAACAAAGCCAATGCAATCAAGATTAGGAGGGAAGCAGAAGATTGGGAAAGAAAATTTACAACCAGCATCTCTGATAAAGGCCTCATCTTATATAGGGGACTGAGCCAAATTTATAGGAACACAAGTCATTCCCCAATTGATAAATGGTCAAAGGATAAGAACAGGCAGTTTTCAGAGGAAGAAATTAAAGATATCTATAGTCATATGAAAAATGCTCTAAATCACTATCGATCAAAGAAATGCAAATCAAAACAACTCTTAGGTACCACATCTCTCCTGTCAGATTGGCTAACATGACAAAACAGGAACATGATAAATGCTGGAGAAGATGTGGGAAAATTGGAACACTGTTACATTGTTAATGGAGTTGTGAACTGATCCAGCCATTCTGGAGAGCAATTTGGAACTATGCCCAAAGGGCTATAAAAATGTGCATACCCTATGACCCAGCAACACCACTTCTATAGGGCTGTATCCCAAAGAGGTCACACAAGTGGGAAATGGACCAGTAAGCACAAAAATATGTATAGCAGCTATTGTGGTGGCAAAGAATTGGAAATCAAGGGGATGCCCATCAATTGGGGAATGGCTAAACAAGTTGTGGTATATGAATGTAATGGAATACTATTGTGCTATAAGAAATGATGAACAGGTGGACTTCATAATAACCTGGAAAGATTTATGTGATCTGATCCTGAGTGAGGGGAGCAGAACCAGACACATGGTATCTGTGATGACTAACTTTGATAGACCTGGCTCTTCTCAGCAATACAAGGTTCAAAGACAGCTCTAAAAGATTCATGAAAGAAAAAGCTATCCACAACCAGAGAAAGAATTATGGAGTCTGAATACAGATTGAGCCAAAGTATTTGCTCTCTTTTTTCTTTTTCCTTCTTTTCTGGTTTTGTTTCTTCTTTCTCACAATTCATTCCATTGATTATAGTTCTTCTTTACAACTGGACTATTATGTAAATAAGTTCAATGTGAAGGTATATGTAGAACCAACATTTGATTACATGTCATCTTAGGGTTCAGGGGGAAAGAGAGGGAGGAAGAGAAAATTTGGAACCCAAAAACTCGTGGAGCTAAGTGTTGTAAACTAAGAATAAAAAATAAACATTAAAAAAAAAGGCAGCATTAAAAAAAATTTAAAAAAGGCAGCATTTAATTTCATCAAAAGTAAAGTACAAGTGAAGCTTAGAGAGATGCAGAATTCTTGGCTCAGTAAGAAGGCAGATGAAATTCAATTTATGCTGATAATACCAATCCAAAGCACTTTTATGATGCCCTGAAGGCTATTTATGGGCCAAAGACTACTCAGTGCTGATGGAGTCACACTGATTATTGATAAGGACATGACCCTAGAGAGATGGGCTGAACACTTCCATAGTGTTCTCAACAGACCATCAGCATCAATCAATGCTGAAGCCACTAACCATTTACCTCAGATTGAAGTCAATCCCTAGCAGATGTTCCAACTGAAGAAAAGGTTTTGAATGCCTTTAGGCTCCTTTTGTGTGGCAAAACACCTGGTGCTGATTCTATTCCAGCTGAGATTACAAGGTGGGGGTGGGGTGGGGAGGGACATTCATTGCTCATACAAAAGTTGACTGAAATGTTTTGGCAAGAGGAGGTTATCCTCCAGGAATTCAAGGATGCCTCCATTGTCCATTTCTATAAAGGAGATAGACTGTCCTGTGGCAATCATTGTGGGGTCTCTCTCTTAGTCACTGCTGGCAAGATTCCTGCCAGAGTCTTCCTTAATAGGCTGATCCTTCCACCTGGAAGACGGTCATCTACCTGAGAGCCAGTATGGCCTCAGAAAGGGTTGAGAAACAGTCAATATGGTGTTTGTTGCCTGACAACTCCAGGAGAAATGCCAGGAGCAGTACAGAGATGTGTACACAACATATGTAGATCTGACCGAGACCTTGGACACAATTGGTCATAAGGGCTTATGGAAAATTATGTCAAAATTTGGTTGCCCAGAGAATTTCATCAGTATTATATGTCAATTTCAAGGCAGCATGCTTGCCTGCGTTCTGGACAATGGACGATGCTCTTGTGCTTGCCCAGTCATCAATGGAGTGAAACAAGGCTGTGTGCTTATTCCTATGCTTTTTAGCATGATGTTTTCAGCCATGTTTTCAAACACCTTCAATGAGGACGAACATGGCATCAAGGTCAACTGTGACAATGATGGTAAATTCTTCAACTAGAAAAGGCTGCAAGCCAAGACCAAAGTGGAAGGAGTGTTGGTACATGATTTTTTTTGTTCAAAGATGACTGTGCACTCAATACAGGCTCGGTAGCTGAGATGCAACAAAGTATGGGCTGTTTCTCTGCTGCTTGTGCTAATTTCTTTTATTTTTATTTTTTTTTCTCTCTTTTTTAAAATTTTATTTTATTTTTTTCCAAACATTTATTTATTTATTTAATATTTTTAGTTTTCAGCATTAATTTTCACAAGAGTTTGAATTACAAAATTTCCCCCATTTCTACCCTCCCCCCACTCCAAGATGGCATATATTCTGATTGCCCTGTTTCCCAGTCAGCCCTCCCTTCTGTCACCCTACTCCCCCCACATCCCTTTTTCCCTTTCTTTCTTGTAGGGTAAGATAGATGTTTATGTCCCATTGCCTGTATATCTTATTTCCTAGTTGCATGCAAAAACTTTTTTTTTGAACATCTTCTTTTAAAACTTTGAGTTCCAAATTCTCTCCCTTCTTCCCTCCCAACACACCCTCCCTAAGAAGGCAAGCAATTCAACATAGGCCACATGTGTATCATTATTCAAAACCCTTCCACAATACTCATGTTGTGAATGACTAACTATATTTTGCTCCTTCCTATCCTGAGAGCCCTAGGCAAGTCCCTGCTTTCCAGCCGCCTTCTTGGCCCGTTTGCGCTAATTTTGGCCTAACAATCAACACCAAGAAAACACAGGTATTCCATTAGCCAGCACCACATCACCCATATGTGGAACCATTGGTTATAGCAAATGGAGAAGTTTTGAATGCTGTGGGTAAGTTCGCTTACCTTGGCAGTATACTTTCTAGGGATGTATACACTGATAATGAGGTTGATGCATGCATTGCAAGAGCTAGCCTAGTGTTTGGGAGGCTCCAAAAAAAGCATGGGAGAGAAGAGGTATTAGACTGACTACCAAACTGAAGGTCCACAGAGCCATTGTGCTTATCTTGTTATATGCCTATGAAACCTGGACAGTATACCAGCGCCATGCTGGTAAACTGAATTCCTTCCATATGAATTGTCTTAGGAAGGTCCTGAACATCACCTGCCAAGCATTTTAACTGTACTTCAGTGAGTGCAACTATGATGGGCTGGCCACGTTGTTTGAATGCCAAACGTACACTTGCCTAAAAGACTATTTTATGACGAACCTACACAGGGCAAGTGCTCACATGGTGGTTAGAAGAAGTGATACAAAGACACTCCCAAGATCCCTCTGAAGAACTTTGGAACTGATTGTGCGACATGGGAGACACTGGCACAGGACCACCCAGCATGGTGTGCCCTCATCAGAGAAGGTGCTGTGCTCTATGAGCAAAGCAGAATTGAAGTAGCTGAAAAAAAAATGCAAAATGTGCCAATTTAGAGAATTTGCCCCAAACGTTCCTATGAGCTGGATCATATGATCAGCCATAGTTGGATGCATTGTAACTTGACTCTAAGATAGTGATGCAATTTTGGTCCTCTTTGAAAACAAAGGACAACAACCAAGCAAACAAACAACCAACTCTCACTATCTCCGTTTCCTTTCTTCTCTTTAACCTCTCAATATCCTTTGCAATCTGCCTTCTGACCTTCTAATAGTTCTCTCAACAGTGACCAACAATTTTTAGTTGTCAAATCTTAGTCGTTTCTCGGTTCATCACCTTCACGATCTCTCTGTTGCATTTTGACATTATTGACCATCTTCTGACAATTCTGGGTTTTCATGAAACTACTCTTTCCTGATTGTCCTCCTGTCTGTCTGATTGCTCTAAGCCTCCTTTCCTGGATCCTATCCATATTCAGTCACTTTCACTCATGTAAGAATCTTTGTGACCCCATTTCAGGGTTTTCTTGGCAAAGATTCTGGAGTGTCTTGTGATTTCCTTCTCCAGCTTATTTTGATAAGGAAACTGAGGCAAACAGGGTTAAGTGACTTGCCAAGAGTCACATAGCTAGTAAGTGTCTGGGAACGCACAAAGATGAATCTTCCTGACTCCAGGCCCAGCATTCTATTCACTATGCCACCTAGCTGCCCTCTTCAGCCATGACATGCTGCCAAATTGTTTGTGTACTCCAAAGTTCTATTCTGGGCCTTATTTTCTTCTCTATACTCTCTCTTAGTGAATTTATTACCCATAGGTTTAATTATCGCTCATATACAAATGACTCACAGATCTATATATCCAGCCCCAATCTCTATTCTGAGCTCTAATTCCCCATCATTACCTGACTATTGCATATTTCAAACTGGGCATCTCGAGGACACCTCAAATTCAGCACACCCAAACAGAACTAACCCACCAATCCACTCCTCTTATGAACGTCCCTATTTCTGTTGAGAGCAAGCACTACCATTTTTCCAACTACCCAGGCTCACAACACTAGGGCCCTTGACCCCTCACTCTCACTCATCCCACATATATAGTAAGTTGTCAAATACTGCCTCCCTCCCCCACATCCTACCCCTTCTATCTATTTGCATAATTATAATCTTAGTTCAGGAACTTAATAATCTCTCACCTGGACTGCTGCAATGGCATACTAATTTGTCTACCTGGCCTCCTCAAATCTCTGCCCACTCTAGTCCATCTTCTATACAAAATTTTCCTTAAGTATAAATCTTTCTGTGTTTATTGACACCCCACCCCAATTAAACAAACTTTAGCGATTCCCTACTGCTTTTAGGGCAAGATATAAACTCTTACGTTTGGCATTTAAAGTCTTCCATAATTTGGCCTCCATCTATTGATCCAGCCTTCTTACACATTACTCTTCTTCCTGTACCACACAGTTGGATGGGGAACTGCAGCCCTGAGACCACATGTGGCCTTCTAGGTCTTTGCATACGGCCTTTTGACTGAGTCCAAGTTTTACAGAACAAATCCTTTAGTTAAAGGGATTTGTTCCATGAAGTTTGAATTAAGCACTTTGAATTAAGCACGTGTGGCCTTGAGGCTACAGGTTCCCCACTGCTGGTCCCACACTGCTAGTGTATCTAGCACTCTCCCTGGCAATTTAACTTCTAGTCAAACCATTCTACTTACTCTTCTGCGTAGATGACATTCCACCTTCAGTCTTAGTGTCTTGGCGCTGGTTATCTCTCAGGCCTGGCAGGTACTCTCCTCTCATCTTTTCCTTAAGTATTCCTCCTCTCTTCCTTCAAGATACAGCTCAAGTATTGCTGGTACACAGAACCTTTCTGGCTCTCCCAACTGACAGTGCCTTCCCTAATGACCTTGTATTCAATGATCTTGTTTTTATTTTGTACTCATCCTGAAAATACTTATAAATTTATATTGTCTTCCCCAATAGAACGTAAGCTCCTTAAAAGTAGAGATTGTTTCATTTTTTTGTCCTTGTATTTCCAGTGAGTAGCACAATACCTGGCAAATAGTAGGGACTTAATAAATGCTTACGAATAGACTGATTATTGACTCTACTACCATGTCTTTGACAGCTGTTCCCGTATGGATCTTCTTGTACCCAACCTCTCACACCTCTCTAATCCATTCTCCACACAGCTGCCACACTGGTATACCTAAAGCACAGGTCTGACCACATCACTTCCCTACCCAAGGTGCTTCAGTAGACTCTCTACTGCCTCTAAGATAAATGAGAAACTCCTCCATTTGACATTTAAATCCCTTCGCACTCTGGCTTCAGCTACATTTCCAGGTCAATTATACATTACTCTCTTTCACATACCCTCTATTCCATAAAGGAAGCTAGGTGATACGGTTGATAGAGGATTGGACCCATACATAGTCAGAAAAACCTGAGTTTAAATCCAGACTCAAACACTTTCTAGTTGTGTGACCTTAGAGACAAGTCACTTAACCTCTGTACCAGTTTCCTCAACTATAAAATAATAGTACCTACCTCCCAGAGTTGTGAAGATCAAACAAGGTAGTATTTGTAATATTTGTAAATATTTGCTTAACACAGTGAGTAGTACATAGTAGGCACTTAATAAATGCTTGTTTTCTTCCATGCATGACATTTCACTGTCTGCCTCCACTCCTCTGCATATGCCACCCCCCAGGTCTGGATTGCTCTTCTTCCTCATCTCTGCCTGCTGGAACCCCTACCTCACTTTACCGCTCAGCTCAAGATTCATCTACTTCAAAAGGACTTCTCCAATTCCCTAAGTTGTTAGTATTCTACTCCTAAAAGTATGTGATATTTATTGAGGATAGACTGTTTGGTTTATAATTTGAATCTCCACAACATAGCACAGAGCATAGCATAGAGTAAGTCCTTCATACATGTTTGATAAATTGAATTGAATGTGAATATATTTGCCTAAAGCTCTTATTTATCTCCCTTCAAGTAAATAAATGCTGTCAGTTCTCTTCATTCATGGTAATTATGTTCTATAAAGACACTACAAACACTGAATCTTTGCTCCTAGGAGAAATGGAGGGTTAGGTTCCTCCAAGCCTCTGGTCACAACATTTACTTTAGCACTTTCCAGAGCAGCCTTACATAGAACAGTGAATTTCCTCTTCCTTTCTCTAATGTACTGTATTGTTGATTCATTAACAAAGTACTCACAGCCAAAAGCATTATCACTCATGCCTGAATGAAGCTTTTAACATGCATTTTCTCCATAAGGTACATCACAGCCTTCTTTAGTTCAGGATAGCAATTCAGCACTATACTTGGACATCATTTTAAAAAGCGAAAAAACTAACAAAAAACACACACACAGTATCACTAAATTGACTGTGAGAAGGACATTTATTTACTGTATGAGAGCTGAAACAAGAAAGCAGAGTGTCACCTTGTTTGACTCTGCTAGAAATGTGTGTATCAGGTGACTCAAATTTTTTTTGCTAGAAGTGAGTCAGATATTGGTTTTGGGGGGATACAAATAACTTTTGGTTAGTAGAAGAATTAATAAATATGGAATCTGTGAAAATGTGGATCAACTGTAATTTGAATGATTTGAAAATGATCTTTGTCCCAGATTTAATGGCTTTAAAAAAGCATAATTAGTGCCTAATTTGAAAATTTGTTTATAAATATGTATATGAGACAAGAATATATTTATTTTTGGAAATGTGTATATATACATATACATAGTATGACAGGTATATGAATATATGCTATGTATGTGGGTATTTTTACATACCAGGAGTTGATTTGATTTTGAAAAAGTTTCTCTCTTATTTAATAGCATATTGGTAAATTATGATTTAATGTGGATCCAAGAACGATTTTAGCCTTCTCAATCTATGATAAGAATAACTACTAACAATTTCTATGACAACAAAGAGAAGACACTGAAATTCAAATCATGCTAAAGTAATGGAAAATGAGTCTATGTATGCATAAATATTAGGTATAACAATTTGTAATTGATTGTTTTCTGGATTTTGTGATTGCTGGACTACTTTTTGGGCACAAAAATCAAGGCAATTGAACAGAGAATATCATAGATTTATCTGAAGTATGGAATTCAACATATAATTGGATATAATGGGTTTGATGTAATTTTGATTGGAAATTTCTTATTAATAGTGTGTGGCCATATTTATTGTATGATAGTTTGGCATAACAATAATTTCCAGTGGTACAACTAATTGTTATTGGCTGTCATTAGCGGATATCAGTGTCACATTTTTGTAAGGGTAAGACATACAGAATCCGTTGCCATAAACTGCGGTGATAATAGGGTAAAATCACTATGAAATGGAAAACTGGGAAGAGATGTGGAATGTTTCATCTAGCATTGGTTTGTAACATTTTTTGATGAGATCCTTCTTTCATTGGTATAGGGAATTCTTTTTTTTTTTTTTTTTTGCTTTTTGGCAGGGCAATTGGGGTTAAGTGACTTGCCCAAGGTCACACGGTATAGGGAATTCTTGATGAGGAAACTGTCTACCAGTGTAGCTCAGGATCTGTGCTACGACTTAATAATCTTAAAGAGTTTTCTGGGGCAGTAAGAGACGAAGTGATTTACTTGCCCAGGGTGACACAACTAAGATGTGACAGAGGCAGAATATGAACCTAAGTTTTACTAAGTTAGAAGCCAGCTATGCTACATTGACTCTCCAGTATGTAACTTTTGAAAGCACTTAAAATTTGATATTATACATTACAGTTATCTGTGTTTGTGTCTTAGTACTAACCTAGAAGTTCAATGAGATGAGGAAACATGTCTCATTTAACTTCAACTCTTCCTTAGTGTCTAGTTAAATGCTCTGTACATAGCAGGAACTCAAGTATTTATTGAATGAATATGAATATAAATATGAAGAGACACTGGAATGCCAACTTCAAATGAATTTGAGAAATGTTGAAAGATCAGCAGTAAGTATGAGTTTTTGGTTTTTTATATTTAAATTGGAAAAAGATTATTGAACTATACCTCACTAATGGAAATGGGAATTAATTTTTGCCAACATTGAAAGGATTAAAAATCCTAGTCAGATGCTTCCTCATAGTGAAGTGACCCAGGGTCTCCAAGGCTAAACCAGGCACTTAGCTGTTCCAGCTCAAAAGGCTTCGGACCAAACAATGCAGTGTACATTTATGATCTAAGAAAAAGTATAGCTAAGTTTGAGGAAACATCCCCAGAGGGATGGCAATAGATCATGAACTGCTTTTGGCACAGCAACCACAAGACTGTCTACTAAGTTGTGGAGAGGCTGTGAGAAGGACCTGGGAAAAGACAATCCAAACTGATAAAAGCATAGGTGTGATAAAGTATTTGAATAAAACTATTCTCATGGCATCCATGGTATTTGGTTTATAACAAACAATAAGTCGTTTTGTTTTGTTTTGCTGACCGGTTTGACAAAGAAAGATTTCTGTACTTACCTTTACCAAAGAATGTGCTGACCATGAAGCCAAAGGAGATGGAAGCCGTTGCAAAACACATCAAAAAGAAAAATATCAAAACTGGGTCACTTTTGGTAAGCACTGCTGTATCATCTTTCACCTAAGAAACATTAATAAAAACATTTTGGTCATACATATAAATATTGTTATAGGAAGTCAGAGAGCCGTGGAGTATAAAACATATTCTTCAAAATTACAACAATTCTACTACAACTAATAACCACTATCCAGAAATTAAAACTGAATAAAAAAAATTAAACTCCACTTGCATCTATAATAAGAATGAAGGCCATCTATGACTCTAATAAGTTGTAAAGCATTGTTTTTTAAGAAAACAAAAATGATTTTCATTCATCCATTAACTTTAGCCTAGTAGCTACATCAAATATATTAAACTTCCCTCCTAAGAGATAGATAAAGACAATGGACATAACCAAATACTTGCCTTGATACAAAAGAGAACAGTGACCAAAAAGACAGTAATGAAGAAGAAGACCAAAAACAAAAGGAACCAGGTAAGCCAGTGTAGCCAGTTGCTGAGTCCCATCATTCGCATATACTCCTGTCAGGAGAAAAAAAGAAATTTAATGTTATTTAACCTAATAAGCAAACCATCAGTAAAACTTCAGCAAAGTAAACTGCTAACTAAAATTCTAAACAACTGGACAGATGATCTTTTTGGTTCTCATTTACATTCAGTTATTTCTGAGGACCTGTGGGAATATTTCGGCATATGGAGGGAAGAAAGAAAAAAAAATACTCTTGGTTTTGGTAAAACAAATTAAATACAAATAAGGATCATGGGATTTAAAAATAAGAAATACCTTAGAATTCATTTCATCCAGCCCTCTCATTTTACAGAAGAGTAAACTGGGACCTACAGAGAGATTAAGGTACTTTTCTAAGATTATACAGGTTCTAAATGCCAGAGACAGGATTTAAATTCAGCTTCCCTAACTGCAAATCTAGTACTTAAAAAAAAACTACACTACACTATCATCTGAGTCTTATGTTGTAGTAGTTCACCTTCTAAGAGCTAAAAGGGAAATATTAAAGCCATGCACATACTATTCACTACAACCTAGCTTAGAACACAATTCTTAAAAGTGTAGATCCAATCAATCCATTAGCATTTATTAAGCACCTACTATGTGCCAGGCACTATGCTAGATGCTAGAAGATACAAAGACAAAGGTGAAATGATCCCTCACCTTAAGAAGCCCACATTCTGTTGAAGGAGACAACATATACATGTACATATATGTATGTATACGTACATATGTATACTTATGTATATGTATATGTGTATGTTCAAAGTATCTACAAAATAATTGCAAGATAATTTGGAAGGGGAGGCACTACCAGTTGGACACCAAGACAGGAGATGGAAAATCAAGTATACATTTATATGTACATGCTGTCTCCTCTAATAGAATGTGAATTTATTGAGGGAAGAGACTGTTTTACTTTTGACTTTGTATCCTCAGCGCCCAGCATAGTTCCGGGCACATAGTAGTGTGCTTAATAAATGTTCCATTGATTGGCACCATGTTTTCCAAGAATTATGTTGTAGCTAGGTTGGGTATAGTACATGGCATTCTTGTCTTTAAAATTTCCCTTTCAGTTTATGAAAGAAAAATTACTACAGCATAGTGGTGCTTTCCAAATCTGAGATGCTATTAATTTATATTGTATGAGGGAAGACTATAGAGGGAAATTTAAGCAATGTAAAAACAAAAGTTAGCAATAAAAACTTATTTAAAAAAAGAACTGGAAGACAAGGCTAAAATGGCAAAGTAGTAAGAGGCAGTACAGCCGAGTATCCCTCCACAAACTCCTCTGAACAAATACAGAAAATGTACCATTCTAAATCCTAATGGGGAAATTCAGAAAAAAATCATAGTGAATCATCTGTTCAACCTAGCTCAGCATAGGGAAATATAGAGAGACATTTGAGAGGTCTGTAGATCTTGGGATACAAGATCCTTGGATAAAGCCAAGAGGCATACTATCAGAGGAAGACTCTAGCACACAAAGAGAGAGAGGCTGTGTAACAGAGCAAGAGGCCCACCCAAACTCATACCCCCACTACACTCCAGAAACATATCAGGGCACTGTGACAAGGACAGGTAAGGACTGGCATCTTTACTACTCACTACTCAATTCAGGGTCACAGATCCATGGCCAATTGAGGACCTATGCACAGGGGTGGCTTTTTCTAGTAGGGAGGCACTGGGTGGTATACCCAGAAGGAGGAAGTTCAGAAGCAAGCTACAGCTGTGTGACTCAAAGTGAAAGAGCAGAACAGGGTCTTGGTTCCTGGATTTAACCCAGTTTTCATAAGAATAAGCATAGCAGGAACCCCAGACCAAAGGGAAGACTATACTTCTGCCACTCTAAACAAAAAGATCTTTTCAGTTGGCTAATGGGGGCAGAGTCCAGCAGTAGTTTCTTTCTTTCCTTCTTTTTGAAATAATATTTTATTTTTTCCCCAATTACATATATAGACAATTTTGAACACTTTCTTAAATTTTGAGTTCCCAAATTTTCTCCTTCCCTCCCTCACCTATGTCTTTCTTGGGATGCTAAGCAATTTGATATAGGTTATAAATGTGTAATAATGCAAAGAATATTTCCATATTAGTCATGTTATGAAAGAAGACACAGACCCAAAGGAAAAAAAACACACAAAAAAAGAAAGTGAAAAATAGTTAAGTTTCAATATACATTCAGACTCCATAAGTTATTTCTCTGGAAGTGGATAGCATTTTGCATCATGAGTCCTTTCGAACTGTCCTGGACCATTGTATTACTGAGAATAAGTAAGTCAATCACAGTTGATCATCACACAAATGCTACTGTTATTGTATATAGTGTTCTCCTGGTTCTGTTCACTTCACTCAGCATCAGTTTGTGTCAGTCTTTGCAGGTTTTTCTTGAATCAGCCTTCTCATCATTTGTTATAGCAAAATAGTGTTCCACTACAATGATATATTCCAACTTGTTGAGCCATTCCCCAATTGATGGACATCCCCTCAATTTCCAGTTCTCTGCCATTACAAAAAGAGGAGCTATACACATTTTTGTCCAAATTGGTCCTTCTCCACCACCCCCATTTTGTTATTTAAATCTCTTTTGAGATACAGACCTAGTTGTAGTATTGCTGGATTACAGAGTACGCACAGTTTGATTATTTCCAAATTGCTCTCCAGAATGGTTGGATCAGTTCACAACTCCACCAAAAGTGCTTTAGTGTCTCAATTTTCCCACATCCTCTCTAACATTTATTATTTTCCTTTTCTGTCATATCAGCCAATCTGAGAGGTATGAGGTGGTACCTCAGAGTTGTTTTAATTTGCATTTCTCTTATCAATAGTGATTTAGAGAATTTTTTCATATGACTATAGATAGCTTTGATTTCTTCATTTGAAAACTGCCTGTTTATATCATTTGACCATTTATCAATTGGTGAATGACTTGTATTCTTATAAATTTGAATCAGTTCTCTATATTTGAGAAATGAGGCCTTTATCAGATACTAGCTTTAAAAATTGTTTCCTAGCTTTCTGCTTTCCTTCTCACCTTGGTTTCATTGGTTTTGTTTGTGCAAAAACTTTTTAATTTTATATAGTCAAAATTATCTATTTTATATTTTGTAATGCTGTCTATACTTTCTGTGGTCCTAAATTCTTTCCTTCTCCATTGATCTGACAGATAAACTATTCCTTGCTCTCCTGATTTGCTTATGGTATCTTTTAGGTTTAAATCATGTACCCATTTTGACCTTATCTTGGTATACAACTTGTGGTCTATACCTAGTTTCTGCCTACTATTTTCCAGTTTTCCCAGCAGATTTTGTCAAATAGTAAGTTCTTGTCCCAAAATTGGGGTCTTTAGGCTTATCAAACGCTAGACTACTATGGTCATTTACTACTGAGTCTTAGGTACCTAATCTATTCCACTGATCTACCATTCTACTTCTTAGCCAGTGTCAGATAGTTCTAATGATTACTACTTTATAATACAGTTTGAGATCTGGTACTACTTGGCCACCTTCCTTTGTATTTGTTTCCATTAATTCTTGTGATATTCTTGATTTTTTGTTCTTCCGGATGAATTTGGTTAGGATTTTTTCTAGCTCTATAAAATAATTTTTGGTAGTTTGAGTGGCATGGCACTGAATAAATAAATTTAGGTAGGACTGTCATTTTTATTATATTGGCATGGGCTACCCATCAGCAATTAATATTTTTCCAATTGTTTGCACATGACTTTATTTGTGTAAAAATGTTTCATAATTGTGTTCATGTAGTTCCTGGGTTTGTTTTGGTAGGTAGACTTCCAAGTATTTCATATTGTCTACAGTTATTTTAAATAGAATTTCTCTGTCTCTATCTCTTGCTGCTGGACTTTGTTGGTAATATACAGAAATGCTGATGATTTATATGAGTTTATTTTATATCCTGCAGCTCTGCTAAAGTTTTTAATTATTTCAACTAGCTTTTTAATTGACTCTCTAAGTATACCATCTGAAAAGAGTGATAATTTTGTTTCCTCATTGCCTATTCTAATTCCTTCAATTTATTTTCTTCTCTTATTGTTATAGCTAACATTTCTAGTACAATTTTGAATAACAGTGGTGATAATGGGCATCCTTGCTTCACTCCTGATTTTATTGGGAAGACTTTTAGCTTATCCCCATTATATATCAAGCTTGCTAATGGCTTTAGATAGATACTACTTATCATTCTAAGGAAAGCTCCATTTATTCCTATGCTCTCGAATGTTTTTCACAGGAATAGGTGCTGTATTTTTTCAAAAGCTTTTTCTAGAGGTAGCTTTCTGTTGCTTATATCCAAACCCTGGTCAGGAGTTTGTAGAGCTCAGACTAGGAAAACAGCAAACAGATTTTTCCCTGGATCAGATAACTGGGACTACTGAAAGTCTGAAGATCTCCAGCTTGTCCCTGAGATCCTGGAATAACACAACACTCAATACTCTCAAGAAAGCAGAAACAGAACTGGCCCAGACCTTCCTCCCAGAAGCAGGGAAGAGCCCGATCTTAACATCAGGTCCAAAGCCAGGAAGTAGACTGGAAGAACAGGAAAACAAAAAAAAAAGAATCCTACCATAAAAACCTATTACGGTGGCAGGGGAAACTCAAGTCATAAAACCAGAAGAAAATTACTCCAAAATATCCATGAGCAAAGCCTCAGAAAAAATATAGCCTGGCCACAAATTTAACTAGAATTCCAGAAAGAAACGAAGCAAGAGGATTTTTTAAGCCTTAAAATATTTTAAAAAATCAAATGAGAGAGCTTGGGGTAGAGGAATGGAAAAAATGGGAAAAAAGAAGAACTATGCAAAAAAGAACTGAAAAGGGAATTAACAGCTTGGCACAAGACACACAAAACCTTGATTAAGCAACAAATTCCCTGAAAATTAGAAAGAATCAGAGAAGACAATGACTACATAAGGCAACACAAAATATATTTAAAAGTCATAACACTAAAAATACTGAAGAAAATTTAAAGTTTCTCATAGCAAAAACAACTGACATGGGAAACAGATCAAGGAGAAAAGTTTAAGACTCACTGGAATATCTAAACACTATGACTCACTGTCCCCCCCAAAACCTAGACATCATATATCTAGAAATCATAAAAGAAAACTATTCAGACCTGTTAGTACCAGAGAGACAAAGAGAAATATAAAGAATCCACTAGCCACCTCCTGAAAGAAACTCCAAAATAAAAACTCCCAGGAACATTACAGACAAAATCCAGAGCTTCCACATCAAATACTGTGAGCACTAAGAAAGAAAAAAAAATTCAAGTATTGAGAAGCCACAATCAAGATTACACATGATTTAGCAGCCACCACTACGAAAGACCAGAACAATAGTCCAGAAGGCAAACAATATCGACTTACAGTCAAGAATAACTTACCCTGAAAAACTATTTCTTTTTTTTTTTTTTGAAAAACTAAGTATTTCTACAAGGGAAAAAACAATCCTTTCATGAAGTTGAGGGCTTCCAAACATCCTTAATGAAAAGACCAGCAGAAAAAGGTGAAAGCAGAAATCTGGTAGAAGTAGCAATGAAGAGGAGGGAAGGGAATATTATGGACAGAACCAGGTAACATTGCAGTGAATCAGTGTTTTTTGGTGGAGTTACATTACACCATGGGAGGGTATATGAAAGAGTGGTAGGGGAACAGGGGAATGGAGAAGAATGTGACTAACAGTCTCCAATAGGTAAGCGTTCAAAAGATATGAACAAACAGTTCTCAAAAGAAGAATTGTAAAGTATTCACAACCACATTAAAGAGTATTCCACATCAATACTACTGTGCTATAAGAAATGATGAGCAGGCGGATTTCAGAAAAATCTGGAAAGACTTATATGAACTGATGCTGAGTGAAATGAGCAAAAACAAGAGAACATTGTACAGAGTAACCTGCCACACTATGTGCAATGACTAACTTTGGTAGACTTACCTCTTCTCAGCAATACAAGGATCTAAGACAACTCCAAAAGACTCATGATGGAAAATGCTATCCACATCCAGAGAACTATGGAGTCCGAATACAGACAGAAGCATACTATTTGTTCTCTCTCTTTCTGTTTTTTTTGTTTTTTTTTTCTTTCTTATGGTTTCTCCCATTCATTCTACTACTTCTTTACAACACGACTAATGTGAAAATATATTTAATAAGAATGTACATGTAGAGCCTTTATCAGATTGCATGCCATCTTGGGGAGGGGGTGAAGGAAAGAGAGGGAAAAATTTAAAACTCAAAAGCTTATGGAAGTGAATATTGAAAACAAAATTAAATAAATTAATTTTAAAAAGAATGCTCTACATCACTGATAATAAGAGGAATGCAAATCGAAATAATGCTGAGGTTTCACCTTACAATTTGGAAAAATTACCAAAAAATGGCAATAGACAATGTTGGGGGGGGGGAGATTATGGAGTAATAGGCACACCAATCCATTGTTGGTAGAGTTGTGGAATAGTACCACCATTTTGGAAGGCAATTTTGAATTATACAACTAAAGTGACTAAAATGTCCATACCCTTTGAACCAGATACTCCATTATAGGCTTTATACTCCAAGGAGTCATCAATAAGAAGAAAGACTACATATACACCAAAATATTTATAGCAGCACTTTTTGTGATAGCAAAGAATTGGAAATAAAGCAGATGCCCATCAATTGGGGAATGGCTAAATAAATCATGGTACATAAATATAATGGAATATTACTGTGCTATAAAAAATGTGATGAATATAGAGAAACATGGAAAGATCTATAGAAACTGATACAGAGTGAAGTAAGCAGAACCAAGAAACAATATACAGTGTAATGCAACAGTGTAAATGGGGAAAACAACTACATACCAAAAAATCAAAAATGTAACAAAATTATAAAGATCAAGCAGGACTTGAATGAGGAGATATGAGAGGACACCTCCAACCCATCCCTGAATGGGGGTGGGAGGTCCATGAATGTTATACACTTCACATGTTCAGGAGATTTTTCAATGCATAGCTCAATTGTGCTGATTTTTTTCCTCTCTAAAATACTATTTGTTTCATGGGATGGCTCTCTGAAAAGGGGAGGTAGGAGATTCTTGGGATAACTAAGGTGATGTAAGAAACAGATGATAGCAATAAAAGCTTTTTAAAATGTGATAGAATGCTACTATGCTGTCAAAAATTATGAAGATTTCAGAAAAATCTAGGAAGATTTGTATGAACCAATGCAGAGTGAAGTGAAGAGAACCAGCAGAAAAATTTATGCAGTGACAACAATATGGTAAAAAAGCAAACAATTCGTCTTTCACAACATAACTGTTATGGAAGTGTCCTGCATGACTACACATGTATAGAATGTAGTGAATTCCTTGCCTTCTCAGTGGGTGTGGGTGGGAAGGCAGGAAGGGAGAGAATGTGGAACTTAAAAGTTTTGAAAATGAATGTTGAAAATTGTTTTTACATGCTGCTAGGAAATAAGACATCCAGGCAATGGGGTACAGAAATCTATCTTGCCCTACAAGAAAACAGAGGGGAAGAGGATGGGCGGGATGTGATAGAAGGGAGGGCAGATTGGGGGAAGGAGTAATCAGAATGAACCCTGTCTTGTAGTGGGGGGAGGGGAGAGATGAGGAGAAAATTTGGAATTCAAAATCTTGTGGAAGTGAATGTTGAAAACTAAAAATAAATTAATTAATGAATAAAAAAATTCTAGGAAAAAAGTAAAGTACAAGCAAAAAAAAAAGCAAACAATTTTGAAACAACAGGGAGCTGTTATCAGTGTAACAACTAGAGTCTAGAAGATGAATGATAAAACATGCTACCAGATGGACAGGTGAAGAGCTCAAAGTAAAGAATGAGACAATTTTTTTTTTGACATGGCCAATGTGGAAATGTTTTGATTGACTATATATGTTTGTAATGGATTGTTTTCCTTTTGTTCTCAATTGTGAATTTTTAGGGTATGGGGGAGTGGAAGGATGAAAAAGCAAGTTTTTGCTGATTGAAACACATGAAATATTGTATTATCCTAACAACTCCAAGAGTGGTATTGTCCTGCCTTTTGGACAGAATCACTAAGGCAAAGAATATCTAAGTAATTTACCCAAGCTCAGAGTTACTCAGTAGCAAATCCAAGATAAGAACTCTAGTTTCCCTCCTCCTAACCCAGTGCTGTTACGCTAGTCCATGTTGTAAAATAAAAGTGCCCTTCCCAGAGCACAGAAGCTTCATTTTTAAACTATAAATAGACTCTATCCAATTACCATAGAAAAACAAGGCAAAACAAATAACCTCTTCAAGTCCAAACTCCTTAGTTAGGCATTCATCTTCTGAGGCCACGCTTATATGCCACCTCCTGCTTGAAAGGCTTCCCTATCCCCACCTCCCATGCTGAAAGCCAATAGTGATCATTCCCTTAAGTGAATTCAAAGAACACCTCTGACATATTCATCATTTTAAACTTTGTATTACATTTATGCATGTATACAGGTCATCACTACTACTCAAATTCCTTTAAAATTAGGGCTACATTTCACTTTTGATTTCCTTCAGTATACATTGTTTTTAGTGGAGTTTAATAAACATTTGATGAATTAATATAAAAGGTCACTTCTGAAGATGAGTAAGAAGCAGATTCTCAAAAAGACACGATTTCATGAAACCTGGAAATAATACCAACTCAAATCTACATTGGATAGAAGTTTGACAATTCTTTTTTTTAATTGGACTGATATTGGATTTAAGAGAGGAAAAAGAATCAGTAGTAGGTACCCTCATAAGTTATGGCACCTAAAAATAAAAAATCAAAATCAGAAATCTTCCTTTTGTAAGCACATTTGTTTCTATACATTTGTGCTGCTAGGGGTTTGGGCAAAATTGAAAATTTACAATCTTGCTTTGGCTTAACTATAGGATTTTTCACATCTTGTTCAACATAGATGGTGGGATCAACAAGCCTCATATGGCTAGGTGCAGTGATGTCAATGGAGCCTGAATGAGGAAGAGTTGGTAACAGTGAAGTTGGAGAGGACTGGAAGTCAAGATTGACACAAAATGGGGGAAGTATGACATCTTTTCCCTCAAAGACTGTTTTTCTTGTGCATATAAATAATGATGGTAAATATATTATAATTGAGATTTATCAGAATGCTAGCTCTCAGCTCAAGGGGCAATACTCTTGAGAAGTTAACTCCAAGATAAAGATTACGCTTAAGGAAAACCTAAGCAGTGCATTGTAATAATATCAACACTGACACATCACATTACCATCATCCTTCTAATTCCAATGAATAATCCTCACTCTCGTTGCTGAACAGACCCTTGGTTGAAGAAGTAGGCTGATTCAAGCCTATTATATTAATTTTTCATTAGAAGTTCCATCTCTCTGAGCCCCACAACGCCTTGCACCTCTCAGATGGTTTCTATCTTAAGTATGGTAGGTTACCTTCAGTTTTCTCTCCTTCTCATTCACAATGATACGGATGATGTTCAGTACGGTGAAAGTAAAGGCCAGCACAAGAAGCAGAGGCATCGTGAACTGTACAACATTGAGGAAAGGATCCTTAATGAAAGCTGGGTAAGGAAACCTCCTCAGAGTTAAGGTGATTTTGTCAAATAGCTTGTTGGCAGCTTCTGGCGCATGGTACCTCATGATAGCTTTGTCAACAGCATGCTGCACTGTCAGGAATCCTTCTCTGACATATCCTAAATGAGAAAAAGAATAATGAGGATCACGACAGGTACAAAGCAGCTGGCCATTGAAATGGCTCAACAGTGTCTGCTCACAGAACAAGGTAAAGTGACACGAAGGAAACACCCACAGCTGGGATGTAAAGCACCTCCATCTCCATCCCACTCTATGATGAACACATTTCCCTTCATTTCTGACCTGTTCTTCTAATGGCATTCCACCTTCTGGCACTCAGAGAACTGGCTCCACCATTATGACACTGCACTCTGACCATTCTTCCCAGTACTAAACAGACCTTCTCTCCTACTACCTGACATGGTGGTCCTGAGAGAGATCCAGAATTCTCACAGATTCCCTCCCTGCACCCTCATTGCGACTTGCAGACTGTTCCTCTGCAGCCATAACTCAGCAACCTCTCCTACCCTGAGGTTCACACTTGACTATACAAATTTACTGCCCAATCTAGATCCAGGTGGCTGTTATCTACTATTCCCCTGCAAAACCTCTTCTTTTCTCAATGAGTTCTAAAGCTAGCTCACAGTATTTCAGTTCATCTCAGCAACATGCTAGTTACTATTCCCTCAAATATGCTAACATCCCAGTTTTTCAATTTACTTAATTTCCACAATTCCTACAGCACTTCAGCAAGTCAGTCAGTTAGTAAACAATAGTTTGTTAAGTGCTTACTATGTACCAAAGCAAGCCTAAAAATGTACTTAAGTTTTGGAATACAAAGAAAGACAAACAGGGATGATCACAGTCAATACTCACAAGTGAAATACTTCCATAGAGAACTCTGAAATTCCAATATACAATCAAAATTTTCTATCATTCTACCTTTCTCTATATTTTATTCCTTCTACATTTATTTTCATCCTCATCATGGCTTACAATGCTCTCATTCCTCAGTACTTTACCAGTCTAGCGCTTCTGCTCTGAATATATTCTCCTCCCTGAATCTTTAACTAGTTCAAAACTATACTATCTTTTATTTTCCAATCCTACAGTAGGATTATGTTAATTTAGGATGAACAACTATGTTTTGTTTTAAGCCTCCATTTTGTCACAGAGCAGTTGTTATGTAAACCATTATTCCGTAATTAGATAAGGACTTGAGTAGTACAGATTGGCAACGATGTGTGCTATCCAAAAATTTGGTAAATAACTGATAAAAATTCGCCAATGAGAGGAGGCATAGTGTCTTTTTATAAGCATAGAACAAAGAAAAAAACTGAGTAGGCGAGGGAAATAATACAATTGGTGATAGGGCTGGCAGCGTCATGAGAGTGAGGACATCATTACAACACAATTGGTTAGAAACTGGGAACGAGAGGCTAGCAGCAATCCCCTCTTTCCCTCCTGTGATGAAGAAATGTTCATTGTTTAAGTTCTCCTCAAGGTTAGAGATAGTGGACCAGACTTCTTTGGATAACAAACCAGACATCCTTGAAGGATAGCTTGGTGGTGCAAAGATAATAGACCAGACTCGCTGCTGTCCAACTACAAATAAAACAGTGATTAGCAAGAGAAATGAACTTCTAAACTTAGCTCATGAGCAAAGAAACAATGAAATGTGTCTTAAGCAATCATATAAAATGGGACAGTAATACAGAATAGCATCAATTATAAGATGTAGAATCAAGTTAATTTCTTCACTATGAACCTCTAGCGACATTTACTTTAACACTTTCCAGAGTATCCTCATGTACAATATTTGAATTTCCTCTTCCTTGTTCTAGATATACCAAGTTGTTGATTTGTTAACTCATGCCTGAATGAAGCTTATCTAACATATATATATATATATATACATACATACATATATATATATAATATTTTTTTTCCTCATAAGATATATCACAGCCTTCTTTTCATCAGAGACAAATTAGCAGACTATTGCAATGATAACAGCCCTGAACTAGGGTGGTAGCCTTGTGAGTAGAGACAAAGCGAGAGATAATAAAAAGGTTGCAGAAGAAGAACTGACAAGACTTGGCAAGAGTTCAGATATGAGGGGTAAAAGGTTAAGCTCTCAAGGATGACTTGGAGGTTAGGAAACTCTGTAATCTGGAAGGATAGAACAGAAGAATAGAAATACAGAAAAGGATGGGTTTGGGGGAGAAACAATGAGTTATGTTTTGGACATGTTTAATTTGATATCCCTTCAGGATATCCAGATTAAAATGTCCAGTAGAGAGTTAGAGGTGAAGAACTGGAGCTCAGGAAACACTAGAAAAACTAGAACTGAATATATAGCTCTTGTAGGCTTCTCTGTGGACATTATAACTGAAGTCATGGGATCAAATAATCCAGTAAAATTAAAGAAAATGGTTAAGAAAACAAAATGCAATAATTTGATAGGCATATAAGAAACTATCCTAAAAATTAGGACATATAATAAAAAATGAGAAGCTAGAGTAATATTTACTGTGTACGAGGAGATTCCCAAAAGAGCAAAAGTTACAATCATGCTATCAAACAAAGCAAAAATAAGCATTTACAGTCTCGGGAGATAAGCAGGGGATCTAAATTATGCTTAACGATACCATTGACGATGAAACAATATCATTATTAAGTGTGTATGAACCTAATGGCAAAGTATCTAAATTCACAGGGGATAAGTTAACTGAATTGCAAAAAGACAGAGTAACAGTTATTGTAGGGGACATTAAGCCTTCTTTCAGAGGTAGATAAATCTAAGAGAAAGAAAAGGACAAAAAAGAAAAGCAGAAAGGAAAATAGAGAACTGAACAAACTGTTAGAGAAGTTAGATTTGAAAGACAACATCTTCTGAATGGGAACATTAAACAATATAACTATATCTTGATACTACATGGTACCTTTATAAAAACAGACCATGTGCTAGGATACAGAGAAATTTTAAGTAAATATAAAAAAACAAATATTAAAACATATTCTTTACAGAGTTTAGTGCAATAAAAATAGTAATACAGGGAATTCAAGCAAAAATACAGGCCCAAGTAGAGGCTTACTGATATTCAGCCACTAAAGTGATTTTCCTAAAACGCAAATCTTATCCTGTCACCCCCCCCACCCACATTCACCTCTGACTCAGTAAACTCCATTGGCTTCCTATTGTTTCCAAGAGCAAATACAAATTTTTTGTTTAACATTCAAATTTTTTGTTTAATATTCAAAGCCCTTCATAGCCTAGCCCCCTCCAACCTTTCCCATCTTCTTATATTTTACTTGCAGATAATGCAGGAGTCTGTCCTAGTTGCAACCCAGGAAGAGATTGATAGTTGGGGCCATAGTGGATTTTTATGATTTTGACTAAGGGTATTTACAAATTATATCTAAGTGATCAATTACCAAACTTATGATGAAAGGAAACTGTCTTTCTTTCTTTCTTCTTTTTTTTGGAGGGGGAAGGCAGGGCAATTGGGGTTAAGTGACTTGTTCAAGGTCACACAGCTAGTGTGTCAAGTGTCTGAGGCTGGATTTGAACTCAGATCCTCCTGACTCCAGGGCCAGTGCTTTACTTACTGTGCCACCTAGCTGCCCCCAAAAGGAAACTGTCAATCAGAGCTTTAGTTTCCTAACATTTGACCTACTTTGTTAACAGGTTCATGCCCTGCTAATTGATAAAGATTATAATTTTGCATTTCAGTGTACTTTAATTCTATTGAGATAGCAGAAATTTAACAGTGTTATCTCCTTTAGGAACAAAGGTTCAGTATTTGTGAATTCAGTGTTCAGTGACATTATAGAACATAACTACCTTGAAAAATGAGAATCAATTCTCTCTCTCCCCATACACACACACATACGTGTACACACTCACAAAAAAAGCATAAAAATTACAGACTGTAACATAGAATGGCATTCCCATGACAACATATCTCATTTCCTACTTGCAGCAAGTAAAAAGCAAGCTGGAGGGTGTTAGTTTATGTTACGATTCTATTAACAATAATAATAGCATTTATGTAGCAGCTATTGTGTTCCAGGCATTATATTAAGCGCTTTTTACAAATCTTATCTTATTCGATCTTCACAACCCTGGGAAGTAGGTGTTATTACTAACCCCATTTTACAGATGAGGAAACAGACAAGCTGAGGTTAAGTGACTCACTACTGTGTGGTCCTGAGTATCTGAGGCCCAATCAGAACTCAAGTCTTCCTGACTCTAGGCCCAGTGCTCTACATCCTGTACCACTTAGCTGCCCCATCACTTATATTAGTAAATAAATAAAACAAAATCATTTTTATGTGTGAGTTTTCTATTTTCTAAAGATCAAAATACACAATTATTATATTTCTAAGTGTGATTCCCTCATTGCCCCCTGAAATGAGAGAAATTAAGTTTAAAAAAAAAATGGAACTGCCACCCAAATAAGATCGGTCAGTAAACAGATATACTATTACTCAAACAAGCAAGCACAAGGTTCTCCTTACCAGGATTTCCCCCATCAGGAAAAAAGGGTTCCCTGGGCCCTGGAGTTGGAAAGAGTGGAAAAAGTGTGCTAGTGTGCCAGCCTGTTGTTGATCTTCTAAAAAGAATCCTCTTGATCCCAGAGTTCCGTGGAGCATGATGAAAGCGTAGACAGTACTTAACCTAGGAAGAGAAAATAGAAAAGTGTCTGTGAGTTGTTGAAACTCAGAAAAACAAATCGGAAAGAAATCAAATTTAAGATTTATATGAGAAACTAGGAATGGAAAATGGAAAAGGTTGACTATAGGAAGTCTAAATGAATCAGTGAGGACTATCCATGTCAGAGAGTAATAGTAATCATACCCTGACACAAACAACAACAACAAAATTCACTTCTATCCACCTCAGTGGTAGAGATATTAAGCTACCTATGCTATTTCCCTCCTTCCAGCATCACGAATTATTTCTCAGAAGCACTTCATGTTTGAGGCCCCTGTAGACAGATAACCACTCCAAAAAATATTAGTGATTCTCTGAAACCCACTCTAAAATAGGAACCATGCCCAAAATAGACATCTATACACAAAAAAATGTCCTTATCCCTTCTCCATAAAAAAAGACTGGACCTAAAATGTTGAGAGATGACCACTAATTCTAGACTCAAGATTAGTTTCACTAGTCAAGCAATTGACCACAGGTGATTCTGTACAGACATGGATACCAACATCCATTTTCACAGTACAATAGAACTAGAAAGTAGCTTGAGAGATTCTCTATTCTACATTGTTAGTCTAGTGAAACAGTTTGATAGTCCAGAGGGACAGCATAAAATATTTATGTCAATCTTTGAGAATTAGATACTCAGCCAATGTATAGTCTGAAGTAAGTAAAAGCAGTGGCAAACCAGATGATTTGGGGAGCCCTTCCAAATGCTAGCACCAATTAATACAATAACTAGGGCATTACATATGACTTTCTCACCTTAAGTGGCAAGGGATCGTCACTTTTGAGGAAAATGTGGTCAAAAGCAATGGCAGCCAGCACATGTGTAGAGTGATCATCATATTTAATGTACTTCTTAAAATCATCATCTGAGAGAAAGCCTCGAACTGCGGGAAAGAAAATTCAAGTAGTGATCTGCTTGCTTAACCAGAGCAATGTCTCCCTTCTACTTCTAGAGGTATCAGAGTTTCAGTTTATTTCACAGCCAAGGCAGATGAAATTTCATGGGCTTAGAAAGGCTTTATACAACCTTCCCTTCAAAGCCAAGACAATATTTCATTCATAAAAAAAGGTGGAGCATAGTAGTCGTTGGCCAAACTGAGTTTAATCAGATGGTAAGTGGAAAGACACTGGCAAGAATTAATTCAGTTCAAGTTTCCTCCCTAAAAGCTTTCCAGTGTGTCCTTAGTAATGTTCAAGAAATCCCATCTTGGAAAATTCATCTGTGAAAATTGCCCAGAGGGAATCCTGTTTTTGTGATAGAAATAAATGTTCCCTGGGAATAAAGTTAATCAACTCCAATCTCATATTTGATCTAATTATACTCTTAAAACTATTAGGAAAAATTCTAGCATCCAATATGTAGCAGAAGTGAATGAAAGAAATGGCCTTTTCCTATGCTGGGGAGGTCAAACTTTTTCTTTTTCTTTTCCCAAAATCAACCCAAAATTTATTCTTTTGGGAGAATAATATGACATATTAATGAAGGATGCTTCAAACAGAAAGCTTTCTGCATTTGGTCCTAGTCAATTCTATTATCAATACTCTTTAATAGGTGACTTTAAGGCCACAGTTTTGAACTACTTTACACCTCTAGAGTCAGCGGCATGTAAAGTCCACTTTATTAAATAGTATATAGTATTATATGGTATAACAAATCTTAACATGCAAATATATATCTTTATAAATATACATATATATTTTCATATCTATATCTATATATCTGTATCTATTAACTTTAGAATCCATCTTGTGATACCTTAATATATTCACCTATCTAGTTACAATCTCATGCCAACTAAAATAATTTCTCATAGCCTTCAGCCTTGGAGGAAATCAAGGTCTTTTATGTGAATGGACAAGGACAGTCCTCAAAATTCAAGCTGAAATTGTTCTCCTAAGAAGTCACTTGACATTCGTAGGTTGCTTGCCTCTCAATACGTGGGTTCTAGGAACAGGACCTTCTGAACTTCTATGTATCCCCAGTCTTATCCATTACTCAGTTTATCCTACTATTATTTTTTATCCTACTATTAATTCAGTTCTCCTTTTTGAATTGCAAGGAGATTTTTAAATAATCATTTCTCCTACTCCCTCTCCTCTAAACTGAATATATCAACAAAACCCTCGTAACAAAAATGCGCAGTCCAGCAACACAATTCTTACACTGGTCAAGTCCAAACATACGTCTCACTCAGCATCTTAACTTCATCACCTCTCTGGAGGGAGTGAGGAAGTATATTTCATCTTCTGTCTTCTGGACTTATGGTTTAGCATTGCATTGATCAGAGTTCAAAAGTATCTCAACTGTTTTTCTCTATTATGTTTCTCTAGTTCTGCTCACCTCACTGAATCTGTTCATAGAGGTCTTCCTAGTTTCTTCTCAAACTACTGACTTCATAATTTCTTATGGCATAATACATTTATATATTGCAATTTGTTCAGCCATTCATCCACAGGATAGTACCCCCTTAGTTTTCAGTTTGGAGCTACCATAAAAAGAGGTACTACAAATTTTTTTTTATATCTAAGTTCTTTTCTCGTTTCTTTGATCTCTTTAGGGATAGGCCTACTAGTGGTAATGTTGGGTCAAAGGATATGCACAGTTTAGTAAACTTTGAGATGACTGTTCAGTTGTTTTCAGTGGTGTCCAACTTTTCATGAACCCACTTGGGGTTTTCTTGGCAAAGGTATTGGAATGGTTTGCCATTTCCTTCTCCAGCTCAATTTACAGATGAGGAAACCGAGGTAAACAGGGTTAAGTGACTTGCCCAGCATCACACAGCTAGTAAGTATCTGAGGCCAGATCTGAGGAAGATGAATCTTCTTGACTCCAGGCCCAGCACTTTACCACTGCACCATCCAGCTGAAACATAGTTCCAAACTGCTTTTCAGAATGGCTGAATCAATTCACAGTTTCACCAAGCGTGCACTAGTGGGCCTGCAGCCCCCCTGACAATTGTCGTTTTCTTCTTCTGTCATCATTGCCAGTCTGATAAGTGAGAAGTAGAACCTTAGAACTGTTTTAAGTTTTATTTTCCTAATTATTTGTGATTTGAATAATTTTTCAAATGGTTGTTGATAATTTGGATTTCTTCCTTTGAACATTGCCTGTTCATATATTTTGACAATTTATCTGTTAGGAATGCTCTTAAACTTAAATATTTTCATTTGCTTCTTAACATACATTGAATGTGCGCTACAAAGTTTCCCAGTTACTTGTTGCCCTTCCAGGCAGACTGTTTTTTTAATTGACCCCAAGCCTACAAGAATTCCTGGGGGAGCATTATTTTAGTTTAATATTTTAGTTTTCAACATTGATTTCCACAAGATTTTGAGTTACCAATTTTCTCCCCATTTTTACCCTCCCCCCCCACTCCATGATGGCATATATTCTGATTGCCCCATTTTCCCAGTCAGCCTTCCCTTCTGTCACCCCACTCCTCTCCCATCCCCTTTTACCTTACTTTCTTGTAGGGCAGGATAGATTTCTATGCCCCATTCCCTATATATCTTATTTCCCAGTTGCATGCAAAAACAACTTTTTTTTGAGCATCTGCTTTTAAAACTTTGAGTTCCAAATTCTCTCCCCTCTTCCCTTCCCATCCACCCTCCCTAAGATGGCAAGCAATTCAACATAGGCCACACATGTATCATTATGTAAAACCTTTCCACAATACTCATGTTGTGAAAGACTAACTATATTTCCCTCCATCTTATCCTGTCCCCCTTTATTCAATTTTCTCCCTTGACCCTGTCCCTTTTCAAAAGTGTTTGTTTTTGATTACCTCCTCCCCCTGTCTTCCCTCCCCTCTATCATCCTCTCTTTTTTATCCCCTTCTCCCTACTTTCCTGTGGGGTAAGGTACCCAACTGAGTGTGTATGTTATTCCTTCCTCAAGTCAAATCCGATGAGAGCAAGATTCACTCATTCCCCTTCACCTGCTCCCTTTTCTCTTCCAACAGAACTGCTTTTTTCTTGCCACTTTTATGTGAGATAATTTACCCCATTCTCTATCTCCCTTTCTCCCTCTCAATATAGCCCTCTCACCCCTTAATTTTATTTTTTTAGATATCATCCCTTCCTATTCAACTCACCCTGTGCCCTCTGTCTATATATTATGTATATTATGTGTATTCCCTTCAACTACCCTAATACTGAGAAAGGTCTCATGAATTACACATAAATTCTCTTTCTTGTTTACCTTTTCATGCTTCTCTTGATTCTTCTATTTGAAAGTCAAATTTTCTATTCAGCTCTGGTCTTTTCACTGAGAAAGCTTGAAAGTCCTCTGTTTTATTGAAAATCCATATTTTGCCTTGGAGCATTATACTCAGTTTTGCTGGGTAGATGATTCTTGGTTTTAATTCTAGCTCCTTTGACTTCCAGAATATCATATTCCAAGCCCTTCGATCCCTTAATGTAGAAGCTGCTAGATTTTGTGTCATCCTGATTGTGTTTCCACAATACTCAAATTGTTTCTTTCTGGCTGCTTGTAGTATTTTCTCCTTGACCTGGGAACTCTGGAATTTGGCTACAATATTCCTAGGAGTTTTCTTTTTGGGATATTTTTCAAGAGGTGATCAATGGATTCTTTCCATTTCTATTTTACCCTCTGGTTTGAGAACATTAGGGAAGTTTTCCTTGATAATTTCTTGAAAGATGATGTCTAGGCTCTTTTTTTTGATCATGGCTTTCAGGTAGTCCAATAATTTTTAAATTATCTCTCCTGGATCTATTCTCTAGGTCAGTGTTTTTTTCCAATGAGATATTTCACATTGTCTTCCATTATTTCATTCCTTTGGTTCTGTTTTATAATATCTTGATTTCTCATGAAGTCACTAGCTTCCACTTGCTCCAATCTAATTTTTAAGGTGGTATTTTCTTCAGTAGTCTTTTGATCCTCCTTTTCCATTTGGCTAATGCTGCCTTTCAAGGCATTCTTCTCCTCATTGGCTTTTTGGAGCTCTTTTGACATTTGGGTTAGTCTATTTTTTTTAGGTCTCTTTTAGCAAGTTGTTGACTCATTTTTCATGGTTTTCTTGCATCACTCTCATTTCTCTTCCCAATTTTTCCTCTATTTCTCTTACTTGCTTTTTCAAATCCTTTTTGAGCTCTTCAATGGCCTGGGACCAATTCATATTTTTCTTGGAGCCTTCTGATGTTGGCTCTTTGACTTTGTTGACTTCTGGCTGTATGTCTTGATATTATCACCAAAAAAAGATTCCATAGTCTAAGTCCATTTTTGCTGCCTGTTCATGTTCCCAGCCAACTACTTAACCCTTGAGCTTTTTGTCAGAGTATGACTGCTTGTAGAGTAGAGAATACATTGTCCCAAGCTTTAGGGGCCAAGTACTGCTGTTTTCAGAGCTACTTCTACTACACCATCACTGCAAGCTCTGCCACAGCAGCGTTCTTCCTCCCCCAAGAGCCACCAACCAGGACCACGACCCAGATCCAAGCAGGGCAAAGCTGCCTCTGCACCAGCAAAGCCCTCCTTTCACTCCTGCTCTGATCTGCCATTTGATTCCTCCCACCGTGTAAGCCAGGGACTCCAGAAGCAGCTGACGCTGGAGCTCTGGAGGCAGCCTCAGGAGCTTCCTGCTGCTGTTGCCGCCACCACTGCACCACCTCTGCCACTCCTAGGGCTGGGGCCAAACCATTTTCACCCGATCCAGCAGTTTTCCCACTAACCTGCTCCGTGGTCTTTGGTGTTTGTAGGTTGAGAAGTCTGGTAACTGCCACATCTCAATGATTCATGGCCCTCAGGCCTGCTCCGCCCGACTCCCAGTCTGGGTGGTCCTGGCGCAACCCATGCTGGGCTGTGCTCTGCTCCCAGCATGTTGCAATAAACCCTTCCCATTGGCCATCCAGGCTGTCCTGGGCTGGAGACCTGCTTTCCTCTGCTATTTTGTGGGTTCTGTAGCTCTAGAATTTGTTCAGAGCCATTTTTTACAGGTGTTTGGAGGGATTTGGGGGAGAGCTTAGGCAAATCTTGGCTCTGCCCCAGCTAGACTTTTTTAAAGCCTCCTAGGACAAGTTACCCTAACTTCTTCCCTAGAGTGATGAATTGTTTGATTTTTCTTGGCATTCAGATATCCCACTATCAGAGACCTCTCTTCCCTACTGATATGATATCAATCAATCAACTTTTGGCTCATAGAATTAACTTTTCCCAAAACCATGTTTTCAATTAATATTGTATAACAATTTTATCTATAGGAGAAAAAGGACAGAACTGTAATACACATGCAAATGAGGAAAAGGGTTACTTAGCACACAGGACAATTTTGTACTAGCAAAGCTTTTATACATCATTAATACCAGTGAATGAATTACTCAAGAAGGCAATTACAACTTAGATTCAATGGAAAGAGCTCTATCTTTGGAGTTTGAGGTACTGGGTTAAAATTCCAACTTCTAATATTTAGTACCTGTGCGACGTTAAACTAGTCCCTGAACCTCAAAGTGTAAAAATGAAAGGTTTATGCCAGGTAGCCTCTGAGGTCCTATGCTCTTTATATATGATCTTACAAGATAAGGCTTTAATGTCAATAACCTAAACAGCAATGCAAAAAGCTATCTTCAATAAATACATATGCATATTAAAATTTGCTATAAGAAAGCCAAAATGGAGTCACCTGTTTGTAATGTTTTCCCAACCTGAATAAGTTGCAATAGATAACCTACAGGTATTTGGTCTCATAAAGGGAGGAAGAAAGAGAACAAGGACAAGCAAAAGTCTAAATATGTTAACTTTTTTAACATGGTGAAATAAGATGAATGTATCCTTAGAACAAATCTTTTAATGTAAGAAACAAACAAGGAAAAAGTATTGGGAAATTAAGGTGGTGTAAAATCAAAAGGTATCAATAAAACTAAAAAATAAAACCAAATAAAAGCAAGAGAAAGCCCATTTCCATCTCCTCACTTAGCCTTGCCCCCAGGAGGCCCAAGAAGAATTAAAGGCAACCAGGTTACCTCCTCAGGGTACAGGAACTCTGTCAGCTTCCTTCTCTGCTTCCTGACTCAGTAAGTGGGCCCCATTTACATATCTTACCAAGGATCCTCACCAACTAAATTTCAACTCCTATCTATATAAAGATACCCTTCCATACTAGCCTCATTAAACATACCATATATTCTGATATAAGCAAGCTAAGAAATCCTTTGATTTGAATTTCAAACCCATTCACTATTCATACTATTCAGTTCACAAAGACACATTTATAACAAGCTGGGAATCTATTCTTAGAGTCTTTGATTATGAGGTTCATATGTAAGCCAAAATACTTAAGAATATGATATTTTAATAAAAATGTTACATGAAGCCACTACCTTCCCCTCCAGCTTCTAACCTCTGAAATCGATCTTTAAGGTCTTTTTCACCTCCTCAGTGATGTCCTTCACAACATCACTATTGGAAGGAATATAAACCAGCTCCCACCGAGAATCCTGAGGATGATTTTGTAAAAACACGGGTAGTTCATCAATGGACTGACCATTATACCGGGTAGAACCAATTTTTTCTGACTTAATAATCAGGCGAAGCCAAATCAAAATCCCCATAAACAGCAATGGTATGACCGTTTCCATGACTGTTACTATGACATTCCGTTTCTAAAAAAGAAATAAAAGTTCTGTGTTAATCCAAGAAATAAGACATATACAAGATATACAATAAGCATTTTCCCTTGAGAAGTTCTCTTTTCCCTTAAACCTCCTTAATGCAAGTATTTCCCAAGAAATGTCCCCTAATCTTCCTCCTCTTTACATTTTCTGTTTTGGCAATCTCATTCACAACTATGGATTCAACTATCACCTCTATATAAATGACTCCCAAATCTTTATCTCCTCATTTGACTTATAGTTATGATTTTCCAACTGCCTGGATGACCTCACTACCTAATTAATATGATAACAATGTGAAGTCAAAATACCATTTTCTGGCCATCTTCTATAGCACACCAACATCATTTTTTAATTTATTTCTACTAATGGCAATACCACTTTTTTTTTCAGGAATCCAAGTTTAAAGCTCACAGTTGGTCTTCTGGGACACAAGATGGCAGAGTAAGAAGTAAGTCATCCTGGGGCAGCTAGGTGGCACAGTGAGTAGAGCACTGGCCCTGGAGTTAGAAGGATCTCAGTTCAAATCCGGCCTCAGACACTTACTAGCTGTGTGACCTTGGGAAAGTCACTTAACCCCAATTGCCTTGCCATCTCCCCTCAAAAAAAAAACAAAAAACAAAAAAAAAAGAAGTCAGTCATCCTCACACACCTTTATTGACCTCTGAAAGCCCAGAAAATATCACCCCAGGAAAAACCCTGCACCAGCTGATCCAGCAAAAAGGCACAGTGCAAGGGGGGGGGGGGGGCAGAGTCAAGATGGCAACTGGAAAGCAGGGACTTGCATGAGCTCCCCCCGAGGTCCCTCCAAAAACCTATAAAAAAGGCTCTGAACAACTTCTAGAACTGCAGAACCCACAGAATAGCAGAGGGAAGCAGGGCTCCAGCCCAGGACAGCTTGAATGGTCACTGCGCACGGAGCTGGGAGTGGAGTGGAGCAGAGCGCAGTGTGGGCAGTGGCAGAACCAATCAGACAAGGAGCCAGGTGATACAGGCTCTAGCACCCTGAATCAGTGAGCTGTGGCAGTCACCAGACTTCTCAACCCACAAACACCCAAGACAACAGAGAAGGTTAGTGGGAAAAACTGCAGGGGACAGAGTGAAAGAAGTTCGCAGTTTGGCCACCACCCTGGGGACAGTGGGGGTGGTGCAGCTACAGAACAACAGCTGCAGTTGCTTCCAGCCCCAGGCCCACCTGGTGGGAGGAATTAAGTAGCAGATCAGAGCAGGAGTGCAGAGCCTGCTTAAGATCTGAGCCAGGTCCAGGTTGGTGGTTCTTGGGGGAGGCAGAGTGCTGGTGTGGCAGAGCTTGCTGTATAGAAATAGCTCTGAAAACAACAGCACATTCCCTCAGGCTTGGAACAAAGTACTCTTTACTCTACAAGCAGTCATACCCTGACCAAAAACTCAAGGGTCAGGTAGTTGGTTGGGAACATGACCAGGCAGTGAAAATGGACTCAGATGCAGACTCAGACTCCGGAATCTTTCTTTGGGGACAAAGAAGACCAAAACATACAGCCAGAAGAAGTCAACAAAGTCAAAGAGCCTACATCAAAAGCCTCCAAGAAAAACATGAACTGGTCTCAGGCCATGGAAGACCTCAAAAAGGATTTGGAAAAGCAAGTTAGAGAAGTAGAGAAAAAATTGGGAAGAGAAATGAGAAGGATGCAAGAAAACCATGAAAAACAAATCAATGACTTGCTAAAGGAGACCCCAAAAATACTGAAGAAAACAACACCTTAAAAAATAGACTAACTCAAATGGCAAAAGAGGTCCAAAAAGCCACTGAGGAGAAGAATGCCTTGAAAGGCAGAATTAGCCAAATGGAAAAGGAGGTCCAAAAGACCACTGAAGAAAATACCACCTTAAAAATGAGACTGGAGCAAGTGGAAGCTAGTGACTTCATGAGAAATCAAGATATTATAAAACAGAACCAAAGGAATGAAAAAATGGAAGACAATGTGAAATATCTCATTGGAAAAACCACTGACCTGGAAAATAGATCCAGGAGAGATAATTTAAAAATTATTGGACTACCTGAAAGCCATGATCAAAAAAAGAGCCTAGATATCATCTTTCAAGAAATTATCAAGAAGAGCTGCCCTGATATTCTAGAGCCAGAGGGTAAAATAGAAATTGAAAGAATCCACCGATTGTCTCCTGACAAAGATCCCCAAAAGAAAACTCCTAGGAATATTGTCACCAAATCCCAGAGCTCCCAGATCAAGGAGAAGATACTGCAAGCGGCCAGAAAAAACAATTTGAGTATTGTGGAAACACAATCAGAATAACACAAGATCTAGCAGCTTCTACATTAAGAGATCAAAGGGCTTGGAATATGATATTCCAGAGGTCAATGGAGCTAGGATTTAAACCAAGAATTACCTACCCAGCAAAACTGAGTATAATGCTCCAAGGCAAAATATGGACTTTCAATAAAACAGAGGACTTTCAAGCTTTCTCAGTGAAAAGACCAGAGCTGAATAGAAAATTTGACTTTCAAACACAAGAATCAAGGGAAGCATGAGAAGGTAAACAAGAAAGAGAAGTCACAAGGGAATTACTAAAGTTGAACTGTTTTGTTTACATTCCTACATGGAAAGAAGATGTGTATGATTCATGAGACCTCAATATTAGGGTAGCTGAAGGGAATATACATGTACATATGTGTATATATATATGTGTGTGTGTATATATATATATATATATATATATATATATATATATATGGACAGAGGGCACAGGGTGAGTTGAAGATGAAGGGATGATATCTAAAAGAAATAAAATCAAATTAAGGGATGGGAGAGGAATATATTGAGAGAGGGAGAAAGGGAGAGATAGAATGGGGTAAATTATCTCGCATAAAAGTAGCAAGAAAAAGCAGTTCTGTAGGAAGGGAAGAGGGGGCAGGTGAGGGGGAATGAGCGAATCTTGCTCTTATCAGATTTGACCTGAGGAGGGAACACTATACACACACAATTGGGTATCTTACCCCACAGGAAAGAAGGAGGAAGAAGATAAAAAGGGGGGACAATAGAAGGGAGGGCTGATGGGGGAGGAGGTAATCAAAAACAAACACTTTTGAAAAGGGACAGGGTCAAGGGAGAAAATTCAATAAAGGGGGACAAGATAAGATGGAGGGAAATATAGTTAGTTTTTCACAACATGAGTATTGTGGAAGGGTTTTATATAATGATACGCATGTGGCTTATGTTGAATTGCTTGCCTTCTTAGGGAGGGTGGGTGGGGAGGGAAGAGGGGAGAGAATTTGGAACTCAAAGTTTTAAAAACAGATGTTCAAAAAAAAAAGTTTTTGCATGCAACTAGGAAATAGGATACACGGGCAATGGGGCATAGAAATTTATCTTGCCCTACAAGAAAGGAAGGGAAAAGGGGATGGGAGGGGAGTGGGGTGACAGAAGGGAGGGCTGCCTGGGTAACGGGGCAACCAGAATATATGCCATCTTGGAGTGGGCCGGAGGGTAGAAATGGGGTGAAAATTTGTAATTCAAACTCTTGTGAAAATCAATGCTGAAAACTAAATATATTAAATAAATTAAATTAAAACAAAAGGCACAGTGCATCAGTCTTGTAGTCCAGGAAGCTTGAGGGATTAACAGGAAAGGCCACTCTCACTCTGGGGGAGGGGGAGCAGTACAGGACAAGAAGTATCCCAGCAAGTCAGGAGCATGCCCCACCTCAGCAAACCATGGGGAGATCCTGAGCCCCAGGGTAGTGGAGCAGGCAAGCACCAACACAAGGACACTAACCCTACCCACCAAGTGCCTCAAGCACAGGCAGGGGAACCAGTAGACACCAGCTCAGAAAACCACCACATGCAGCAGCATTCTCCAGCAGCCAAATCAACCTGTGCTTCAGCATAACTCCAGGAGGCACAGCTCTAGGCTAGCAGACATTTTCCAACAGCCAAACATTTGAGTGCAAAGTCCATCCTCCGGGGCCAGACTCCCCACCCCCACTCCAAAAGCTCTAGTGTTGCTGACCCCAGCTCAGTACCAGGTAAGCTGCCAGACCCCTATAGCCTCCAGCTGCCAGCACCTAAGGCCCCAGCACACAAAGCCAGTGACCAGGTCCCAGGCTCCCAGCACAAGAAGCCTGGGTCAGTGCCCCTGTGCTCCAGCAGGAGAGCTCAACTTTAAAAGTCAAAAAATAGGCAAACACCATGAGCAAAATGCAGAAACGGACAATGATTATAGATTCTCATTTTGGGGACAGGGAAGATCAAGGCACAAATTCAGAAGAGGACAACATTGTCAACATACCCACATGTGAAACCTCAAAATGGAATTTACACTGGTCTCCAGCCCAAAAAGCCTTCTTGGAAGAGCTCAAGAAGGATTTCAAGAGTCAAATAAGAGAGGCAGAAGAAAAACTGGGAAAAGAAATGAGAGGTATACAAGAGAGAGTCAAGAGCTTGGAAAAGGAAGGACAAAAATTGACTGCAGAAAACAAGTCCTTAAAAATACAATTGGTCAAATGGGGGGGGGGGGGGCGGAAAGCACACTGAAGTAAACAAGTCCTTAAAAAATACAATTGCCCAAATGGGAAAAAAATTCATTGAGGAAAACAACTCCTTAAAAAGTGGAATTGGCCAAAAGGAAAAGGAGAAGCAAAATCTAATAGAACAAATTCATTAAAAGTTAGAATTGGGCAAGTAGAAGCTAATGACTGTATGAGGCATCAAGAATCAGTCAAAGAGAAACAAAAGAATAAAAAAGTAGAGGAAAAAATAAAATATCTCATAGGTAAAACAACTGACCTAGAAAATAGATCCAAGAGAGACAATTTAAAAATTATTATTCTACCTGAAAATCATGAAGGAAAAAAGAGCCTGGACAGCATCTTTCAGGAAATCATCAAGAAAATCTGCCCTAAGGTCCTAGAACCAGAAGGTAAAATAGTCATCAAAAGAATCCACCAATCACCTCCTGAAAGAGATCCCAAATTGAAAATGCTGAGGAATATTGTAGCCAAATTCCAAAATGACCAGTTCAAAGAGAAAATACTGCAAGCTGCCAGAAAGAACCAATTTAAATGTCACAGAGCCACAGTAAGGATTACACAGGACCCTGCAGCTTCTACATTAAAAGATCAGAGGCCGTGGAATATGATATTCCATAAGGCAAAGGAGCCTGGATGACAACCAATCTACCCAGTGAAATTGAGCATAATCTTTCAGGGGAGGAGATGGACATTCAATGAAATAGAGGACTTCCAAACCTTCCTGATGAAAATACCAGAGCTCAGCAGAAAATCCGATCTTTAAATACAAGACTCAAGAGAGGCATAAAAAGGTAAACAGGAAAGAAAAAACAACAACATGTTATTAATAAGGGCAAACTGTTCACATCACTATAAGGCAAGATAATACTTGTTTCTTTTGAGAACTGTATTGTTATTATGGCATTTAAAAAGGGTATACATAGACAGAGGGTATGGGTATAAGTTGACTTTAATGGGATGATAAAAAAATCTAACTAAGTGGTGAAAAGGTACTGTACTGGGAGAAGAGGAAAGGGGAGGCAGACAAGGGCGAATTACATCACATGAAAAGGCACAAAAACCTACAACAGTAGAGGGAGAGAAGGGAGGGAGAGGAGCATTGTTTGAACCTTACTCTCATCAGATTTGGCTCAGAGAGGGAATAACACAATCAGTTAGGTATAGAAATCTAACTTACCCTATAAGAAGTAGGAGGGGAAAGGGAAAGAAAAGGGAGGGAGGAGATGGATAGAGGGAAAAGAAGAAGTAGTAAGGGGAAAGGGGAAGAAAAGGGAGAGGGCTGATAGAAGGGAAAGGAGAATGAGGGAGGCAGTGATCGAAAGCAAAACTCTAGTGGAGAGGGAAATGGAGAAAGGAGAGACAAAAGCATAAATGGGGGGAAAATAAGATGGAGAAAAAGACATCAAGAGTAATCATAACTGTGAATGTGAATGGGATGAACTCTCCAATAAAACAGAAATGGACAGCAGAGCGGATTAAGAACCATAATTCTACAATATATTGTTTACAAGAAACACATCTGAAGCAGAGGGATACACACAGAATAAGGTAAAAGGCTGGAGCAGAATATATTATTCTTCACCTAAAGTAAAAAAAACAGGGGTAGCAATCCTGATCTCAGACAAAGCGAAAGCAAAAAAAGCAAAAAAAAAAGAGATAAAGAAGGAAACTACATCCTGCTAAAAGGTACCACAGACAATGAAGTAATATCATTACTTAACATATATGCACCTAGTGGTATAGCATCCAGATTCTTAGAGGAGAAGTTAAGTACGTTACAAGAAGAAATAGATAACAAAACTATACTAGTGGGGGACCTCAACCTCCCCCTCTCAGAACTAAATAAATCTAACCAGAAAATAAACAAGAAATAAGTTAAGGAGATGAATAGAGTTTTATAAAAGTGAGATATGGTTGATCTCTAGAGAAAACTGAATGGGGATAGAAAGGAATATACCTTTTTCTCAGCAATATATGGCACCAACACAAAAACTGACCACATTAATATGCATAAAAACTCACAATCCAATGCAGAAAGGCAGAAATATTAAATGCATCCTTTTCAGATCATGATGCAATAAAAATTACATGTAATAAGGGGCCATGGAAAGATATACTAAAAATTAAAACTCAGTTGCCTTTGCTTTCTCCCTTACATTCATGTGAACTAATGCAAAGAGCATATTACATTGGAATCTGAAAGACTCAGGTTTCACTTCCAGCTCCATCCCTTTTCCTATGTGACCTTGGGAAAGTCACTTAACTTCTCTTAGATTTAGTTTCATCTATAAAATGAGGATCATACATTTACCCCTCATAGAGTTATGGGGACTAAGATATGCATGAATTGTAAGCACTATACAAAGTTATTATTATAATACCAAGCTACCAAGTTCTGTAGGATCTTTCTCCCATATATTCCTTCTTTGTTCCCTCTGTCTGGAATACTTTCCTCTATCTCTTTCTACCTTATTCGAACTCATTCATCATTCAAGGTCCAGTGTGAGTATCATCCAGGTTTCTCAGATCTTCCTTTTCTAAGTAACAAATGATCTCTCCCTGCCCTAAACTTACATGGCATTTTGTACTTCTTCTATAATACTATCTCATACTGTAGTTATCTTTGTGTGTGCTTTATCTGTCTTACTAGATCATAAACTCTTTGAAGGCAGAAAACGTCTGTGTCTAAATCATTTTTGCAACTCCTGAAACATCTAGCACAGTGTTTTCATCACAGAATGATCATGGTAAATACTGAATAGATAAGTCAATGTATAAGAACTCTTCTCCCTGCCTTGACCCATAATGCCCAGAAGTCCCTTTCCTGTAAAAAGCAGCTAGAATGACCTGTTGTAACTCTTCCCCTTTGGGTCATTCCCCAGGATTCCATAAATACTTACACTTACCTTTAAGATATAATTCTTCCATAGAAGAAGTCTAAGTTGCTTGAACACCACCATTCGTCTGTTCAGAGACAAAGCTCACCACTAGTTAGGGGCCAGAGAAAATATTAATAACAAAATGTTTAATAGACAATTTGGACAAGAAAGTAGAGGGAAAGGAATAAAACAAAATGAGTTTTACTGTAAAACTGTTTCTCCAAGATTGCTTACTGCTCTTGTGCTCTTTCCCACTTAAAGCAAATGAAAGGCTGAAACTAATTTTGAAACATGAAAATAGGTATTTATTTTTTCTTTCATACCCAATGAAAGACATTCTATATGTATCTTTCCTAGAATGGAACCTGGAAGCAGGGACATTCTCTCTCCTGTAGAAGTACTATCAGGAAGGGTATGATTTAGTATATGTTTCCTAAAATTGTGTAATTTAGAAGTTTACCAGCAGCTCCATTCCACTTTGGCCCCTAACCAAGCCCAGACCTAAGAATGAGTGGCAGAGGGAAATGGAGTTACAATATCAGGAAAAATCCACACTTGGCAGAAACTTTTTGCTCTCTTCTTTTTAAAGACATGTTTTAGAGATGTCAAATGATCAAAGTAATTCCCCTTCCACATAAAGAAACCCAAATTCTCCTAGGTAAGAACATAATTCTCAGCATGCTTAAAGTAAACTTTCTATGACTATCCTTAAAAAGACTGGCTATTTTAGTTTCTAGTTTCAAAACCCAATGAAGATTTTTTAGGAAGTAAATTAACCTATTTAGATTAATAAGTAAAAGTGACAAATAAAATAAAGCCTAGAACAATTATCTTAATAAAATAAATAATATTAAAGCTGGGAGAAACAGGCAAAACACATAGCGAAATTACAAAAGGCATATCATATACCTGGATCATCACTTCACATAAGAGTTGCTACAATTTTTCTATTGAATTTATTCTTAATATTATTATTTTATCAAACAATCTAATTTAATGTTAAAAATATACAGGCAAGCTCCACTGTTCTGGTAAAATATGTTCCTGGAAGCTATGTCATAAAGAGGAATATGACAAATAGGCTGCATCTAGGGGTTTTGCTTTTGACCAAGGGAAAGGTATCAAATAAAATTTACAATTGACTACGTGATAGATATCATAATGACAAAACTATTATTTTAGATGGTAAAATTATGGTCAGAATACTAAAGACTGGACACAAATATACTGTACACTTAATTATATACAAAGGTATGGAAGTATGGCACATATCTATAGTTACCTATATTTTATATATTTTTATATATACATATATGTATATATATATAGATTAAGATATATTGATCTTATATATCTTGATCATATAAAGATATAGACAGAGAGATCTATAACTATAGATATGTCTATACATATAGGTCTATATCTGTATCTAGATAGACATAAAGCTTCTCCCTAGTACAATGATCTGCACATTTCAATATTTTAAGGGCCCCTGATATCATCAGTGGGAATACTGCCCCTACCTACACAAATATAAACACTTATTCTAGAGCGGTTAAATTTCCCTTTCAATTCTAATCCTACGATCCAGTGACTTTGTGGATCGTCTCCTTGAACACTTGAGGCTAAAAAGCTTCATCATGTGACATTAAACTAGGCCTGCACTTGAAGGTTTGCCGGCAGGCACACACACAGCCTTTGAAAAGACAGGGGTCACCTCCAGCCCTTCAAAAGGAAGCTAAGGTCTTTAGTGGAAAGTACACACGGTAGCCATTAGTCACCGTCTACAGAATGGCTATATTGTAATAAACTAATAGTAATAATAAATAACAGCTGGCACTTACATAGCACTTTAAGGTTTGCAGAGCATTTTACAAATACCTCATTTTAGCCTCACAACCACCCCAGGAACTAGGTGCTATTATCATCTCCATTTTGAATATGTGGAAACTGAGGCAGGCAGAGGTTAAGTGACTTTCCCAGGGTCACACCACTTGTATGTGTTCTAAGTCTTCCAGGAAGCACATTTTCCATCTCTCCAGCCCCAGTGTTGCTTAGGTGCCTCCCACACAGCCCGGCTTCCCAACACCGCCCCCTGCCGGCCCCAACCCCCTCCTCCAACGTTCCCCCAGACCCCTTGATGATCGGCAGCCCCACAAGCCCCAGTCGGGGCGCCTTCTAGTGGCCCTGGATGCCAGCCTCCCAGGCTGGTACTGGAGAGATGCGGGCCGGGCGGGCGCTGGCGGCCACCGCAGCTCACCTGTCACCGCGGGCCCTTCCCTCATCTCCCCCAACCCCCCTCGGCTGGCGCCTCTGGGCATGGGCTAGCTGGGGTGGAGGCCGTGGCTCCAGCTTCCCACAGCCGCTGCATCGCCTTAGCGGAGAAGAAAGTCCGAGATACCTCAAGAACTTGGCCTCTACGCCAGTCGCCCGTCACGCCCAGTACCCGCCACCGCAGGCCCGAACCCAGCACGCGGTTCTTCTACCTGCCCGCCAGTCCAGGGCCTCCCCGCAGGGCGCATGCGCTCTTCCCGAGGCGCGATAACGGACTCTGGGCGTGGGGAAGGGGCGGGGAACTGTGCTGCAAGTGCGGGGGAGGGGAGGGTTTCCTAAAGGCTCGTGGCTGTGTAACTAAAAGCTCATTCTGAGATGTGACGGGACGTGACGTGACGTGACGTAATATAACACTATAATAATATATAACAAAAAACATCAATAACATGAGTGATAACCTTTATACACTATGTGTTTTACAAATATCTCATTTGATCCTCACAACAACTCTTGTGAGGTTGGGGAAACTAAGGCAAATGGAGGTAAAGTGACTTGCCTAGGGACACACAGCTAGTGAGCATCTGAGATCCAGTGTGAACTTTCAGCTCTTCTGACTCCTTTATAATCTAGCTGCCTCTATTACGCTTAATAAATCTTGTTTATACATACATATTTGTTTTTATGTTGTCTTTCCCATCAGATTATGAGCTCCTTGAAGGCAGGGGTAGTTATTTGTCTGTTTTTATATTCCCAACCATCAGCACAGTGCCTGGCACATGTCGTTGCCGTTGTTTGGTTGGTTGGTGGTGGTGTTTGTTTTTTTGTTGTTGCATCATTTTCGGTTGTGACTAACTCTTCATGACCCTCTTGGGATTTTCTTGGCAGTGATACTCCAATGCTTTGCTGTTTCCTTCTACAGCTCATTTTACAGATTAGGAACAGAGGCAACTAAGTGGCTCGTCCAGGGTCACACAGCTACTAAGTGTCTGAGGCTGGATTTGAACTCATGAAGAAGAGTCTTCCTGAGTCCAGGCCTGGCACTCTATCCACTGGGCCACCTTGCTGCCCCACCTGATGCACAGTAAGCACCTAGTAAATGTTTGTTCATTTGATTTTCTGAGGCCACATACCCAGGTTACTTTCTCACTCTAGGCCTTCAGTTCTGTACCATAAAAGAACAAGATTAGATAGGGGTCCTGGATGGTTTAGGCCATCTGATTAAGGCTATGGACGCTTTCTCAGAATAATGTTTTTAAATGCATAAAACACATAGGATTACAAAGGAAATAAATTACATTGAGTTACAACTATCAAAATATTTTTAAATTAACAGGTTCACAGTCCCCTAGTTAACCCCAACTCAATTAGGAGATCCCGATCCCTAAGGTACCTTTTTGGGGCAGCTAGGTGGCACAGTACATAGAGTGGCAGGTCCAGAGTCAGAAAGACTCATGTGCCTGAGTTCAAATTTGGCCTCAGACACTTACTAGCTGTGTGACCCTGTGTAATATCAATTAAGTTGGGTGTCTTTGATTGAGTCTTATTAGGTGCTAAGCCCCAGGCCCAAACCCCTATCTATTAGGTGCTAAGCCTATGTGGGCATGAAGCACCAGAGGCAATAGTAAGAGTTTAAGTTCTTGTCGCTCAGATGATGGCTAAAGAGTGCATGAAAAGAGAGAACAGAGCTATTTGCTTAGGGCTCTCACTCTTGAAGGTGTACGGATGTGGAGACTCTGGGCAGCTGTAGTTAAGAGCCCCCCAGCTTGTAAACCCAGACGTTTGGACTTTGTTAAACCCTGGTAACTATGCCATGAGATTTGAATCAGACAAGGTCTGTCTGTTGATGTTTGTGATTTGTTTGTATTTGCTCTGAAGTTCAGGGTACTGGCTTTTTTTCCCTGAACTAAGTGAATGATATTTGTATGCTGGATTAAAGTAAGATTGTTAACCCCTTAAAGTTGCTTTCCTTAGTGAAGCAGATTAAAAGAACCTATGTTGGCAGCTTTCTGTGTGCTGGTTGTTGGTGGGTCTTACATGCCTTCAGCAGCCACTAGCAGATTGTTGCAACACCCTGAGCAAGTCACTTAACCCTGTTTGCTTCAGTTTCCTCTTCTATAAAATGAACTGGAGAAGAAAATGGCAAACCAACATCAAGATGCTTTCTAACACTTAAATCCGTTGAAATCTATCAAACCACCAGAGACATCTTGGGCACAAAACAAAAATGCTTTTTGCTCTATAGCTAGATCTATAACTGACCATTGATCCCTTGATACTCATTCCTTCTTGGTCATGGCTTTCAGATAGTCCAATGAGTCTTAAATTATCTTTTCTCTATTTTCCAGGTCAGTTGACACATACACACACATGTGTGTGTATTTACATATGTAAATATATGAGATATTTTACTTTACTTTGTTTCCCTATTTCTTGTTGTCCCATGGAGTCATTAACTTCTATTTATCCAGGTGAGGGGGTATAACAGATAGATGGACAGACCTGGAGTCAGGAAGACCTGAGTTCAAATCCAGTCTCAGATATTTCCTAGCTGTGTGACCCATGGCAAGTCACTTAACCTCTGCATACCTCAGCTTCCTCAACTATCAAATAGGAACCATAATAGCCCCTACCTCTCAAAGTTGTTGTGAAAATCAAATGGGATAATACTCATAAAACTCTTAGCACAGTGCCTGGCACCCTAGAAATCCTTGTTTCCTTCATTCTACTCTATGGTTCAAGGAATCTGTTGCACAATCACTTCCATGGTGGCTTGAAGAAACTTCACAGAAAGAAAAACAGTCGAGTTCTGCAGAAGTTTGAGGATAACCTTAAGCAGAGAACATTAGGTGTTTGTCTTATGGGCCTCACTGTACCATACTGCAGAAAGCCTGGGCTGGGATATAACCCCTTCTGGATTGTAAATGGAGTGTGAGGGTGGTATAAGTGTCCACAGTAACTTAGATGTATTCTGCTTAAATCAAATTTGCATCTTAATCAGGCTGTTAATATTTTTTTTCAAGAAACTCACATCTTCAGATTAATATTTCTCTCCAGGCAGTAATCAAATAGTTCTTAATCAGCGGTCATATTTATTTATTCTTTTATAAGAGAGAACTCAAAGCTTTTTCAGGTTTTACTGGCTATATATGAATATCCATGCACCCATTAACAGTTTTTCCATCTCTTCTCCCTTTTGTGGCTAAACTCCTGAAAAAGATTACTTATAATCAAAGCTTACCATTTTTTCCCCACTCACTCTCTTTTTACTCTATATAGTCTGGCTTCCAACCTTATCATTCAACTAAAACTACTCTTTCCAAAGTTATTAGTGATCTCCCAACTGCTAAATATAATGGCCTTTTCTCACTCCTCATCTTTCTTGACCTTTCTGTAGCCTTTAACACTGTAGACCACCCTCCTTTACTTAATACCCTCTTTTCTCTAGGTTTTCCTGAAACTGTTCTTAGTTCTCCTGGTCCTACCTGTCTAACCACTCCTTAGTCTCTCTTTGTATCCCCATCACTTACCACAGTGCCTTGCACATGGTAGATGTTTAAATAAATACTTATTGACTGACTGGTGAAAAAAATAAGAATGTTTCCCTCTGGGATTAGCTTTGTCTGTATACCTTTCTGAGCTCACACACCTACAAGGGAGAATATTAGAGTTTTCAAGTTGGAAAACTGGGAAAGCCCTAATCACAAAACTATTTTGCTATTTTTAGAGCAATAACTCTTATACAGTTAATGACAAGAGGTAACCTACCCTTCAGAGAATAAAATTGGGAGCCATAGGGAATGCTCATGATGACCTAGGGTGAGGTCTCTGGCAGAGAGATCAAGGTCCCTGTGCCAGGAAATTGAACTTAAACATGGCAAGGGCAATTTGTATCTTTATAATAAAGATCCTGTTACCTGGAACTGAGAATCTATTGCTGGGGATTAGAGACCCAGCCAGGTGGGGGTGGGAGGGGGTCACAAGATTTGGACCTAGAAGGGACCTTAGACGTCTTCCGTCTAATGCTCTCATTTTACAGATAAGTAAATTTAACTCATTTGGTAAACACTTTTTGAGTAAATAGAAGATAAATGGCAAGAACTTCATGAGGGAAGAAGAGAACATGTTTTATTTAAGATCACAAAGACCTCTATATTTGGTAAAAGAAATGCTGGGTAAATTTAAAATTTAAAAGGCAGAAAATTTTCCAATTACAAAAAAATTAAATTAGAAATAAACAACAGTAACATAAATAACACGAGGAGCTAGGTGGAGCAATGGATAGAGCATGGAGCTTGGAATCAGGGAGATTCATCTTCATGACTTCAAATTTGGCCTCAGATACTTACTAGCTGTATGACCCTGGGCAAATCACTTAACTGCCTCAGTTTCCTCATCTGTAAAATGAACTGGAGAAGGAAATGGCAAACCACTTCAGTATTTTTGCCAAGAAAATTCCAAATGTGGTCACAAAGAATCAGACAAGATTGAACAAATGAAGGGAAGAGAACATGAGTAAAAACTAAAAATTTAAATAATTGGTTAACTAAGAAATCAGGAAAAAACTGATATTTGCTTAAATAATATTAATACCATATAGCAAAATCTATGAGGTACAGACAAAGTAGTTTTAAGAGGCAAATTTGTAATTACATATGTGATATTTTAAAAGTTTGAGAGTTTCTGGGTAACTAATTATTTTATTAATAATGCTAGCATATTACCAATAAAATGGATCATTAACATTCTCAAATGCCAAAGAAAACATGGCAGTGGGATGACAGTTTACATCCCTTTGGAAGAGTGGGTGCTCCTAAGGGTGGCAATCTACTCTGATTGGTTAACAACCAATGAGAGAGAATGAATATTACAAGGAGAGGTGGACCATTCTAACAAGGGGCTGGGGAATGTAACTTTGATTGTGTCATATACTTCTAAATTTCCCAGCCCTGGGAAATCTAATCAAAGAATTTATCCCCACCCATGCCTATGTAGAACACAATGGTCTCCTACCTGGGAGGGGTCTGAACAAGATTGAGGAGAAAGCTAATTCAATATCATTATCAGCAATGTCCTTCAGAGACTGAACAACCTATAGGCTTCTGAAAAATCCTGGTCCTAATTCAATAATTGAGAGAGAAATAATCATTTCTTTCACCTGCCTAGATAAAAGGAGAAATAATAAGTTAATTAAGCCTATACCTGAAGATACTAGAAAAGGAACAAAGCTGTAGCATAAAGAAAAATTGAGAAGGCAACAATAAAGCTAATAGCAGAGATGGAGGAGAAAATGAAAGGACAATTGAATTACTAAGTAAAACTGAGATCTGGTTTTTCTGAAAGATCAATAAAATTGACAACTCATAAGCAAACTTTATTTAAAAAGGTGATTAAAAATATAAGTCAACAAAATTATAATTGAAAAAGGAAAGATCAAAACAAACAAAAAAAATTAATACTGCAACTAGGGAGTTGATATCTGGTTATAGTCTCATTTGAATAATGAATTTATTTAGACACCGTAATACCATTTGTGAATTAAACTAAAACCATTTCCTTAGGGACTTTGCCAATGAAGACTTAAGAGAGGAGTAATAGTGTTGTGGTTTGGCATGCTAGGAACCCCAAGATGTAAGGGTGTGGGAGGGCATGGGGGTCTACCTGGAAAGAATTCAACAACTCAAGCCTTCTTTCAGCCAAAGTAGTGAGGTTTATTGTTAACACCAGTATGGCAGGCAAGATTCCTAGTAAATCTGCTACTGTAATGCCAATAGGAGTGGGCAGAGTTCCTAGTGAATCTGCAGTTTGATGAGGATGAGACTGACATTGTTATACAGAAAAAGGGGAAAAGGGTCAGTGAAAAGATCTAAATGGGATTCAGAAGTGGTAAGTAGCCTGTGACAGGCCAGGGTCAAACAATGAAAGGTTCTAAATGGGATTAAGGAGTATCAAGTAAGCTAATTAAGTAATAAAGGTGGGCTGGGGTGAACTGGATGCCTTGGGCAGAGGCACCAGTGATCTGGTCTATTGAAACGTATGGGAAAATTCAGGATCCAGATCTCATCACCCCATCAGTAGTACACTCATAAGACAGAATCTTCCAAATTTCTGGGGACTTTTTAGAAACCACTTGGCCAAAGATACAGAGAAACTAAATGGTGAAAAAGCAGAGATGTCAACCCAGTAACAACTCATTTTTATGTAGTACTTTAAAGCTTGGAAAATGTTTTCCTCATAAACACTCCTTGAGGCATGTCATGCAGGTACCATCCCCATTTTAGAGATGAAGAAATTGAGGTTCAGCCTTCCCAATGATCCTATTATCAATAGGTGCCTGAAGTAGGATTTGAAGCCATGGTTTTCCAACTCCAAGCTGTGTTCTATTCGCTATACCTCTCAATCTGCTTTATAAAACTTATTTCATAATCCTTTTTTCCAAAATTAGCATTCTGCCTGTCATATCTTCTCACAAGGCATTCCTGGAAAGTGCTCTCTCCACACTTCTGCCCCTTAGAATACTTAGCTTACTTCAAGGCTCTTAGCTCAAGTACCTGCCCCTTCCTCCAATATACTTTCCCCTACCTCTCCCTTCTTGCAGAGTTAGCACTCTCTTTTCTCTTTTGCCTTATATTTGCTCATACCTCCCTGCATGACCTTTTCACTTCACAACTGTAAGCTTCTAGAGGGAAAGAACTTTTCTTTTTATCTTATACACGTAATACCTAGCATTCTGCTGTAATAGCAATTTAGATTTGAAGATCTTTCCCACCCATTAATAGGCCATGTGACCTACATCACAGGAAGCCTAAGTCACATGTGGTGGGAGGAGCTTCCTGAGAGGAAAAGGAGGTTATGTCACAGGAAATGCTGAGAAAGAAAGCTGTTATGGCTGTTAACGGCCTTTGTGACTGTTAGAGCTGAGGTAATGAAAGTCGACCTCTGATAGGTGAACAGACTGTGACACCTGTACTGTGAGTTTGTCTTTGGGAAGACCCAGGAGGGGGTCTGAGAGGTTTTGGGATGGCGAGTTTCCATGTTGTGTCATTATGTATGGAATGCTTTACTGCTGTGATGGATTGGGTAGATGGCTTATGGGATCTGGTTCTCTGGTGTCTGAATAAATGGTTTACTTCTTCTACCTTCTCTGTGGAGGGTCTCGTATACTTTGCGATACAGAATCACACAGGCATTTTGACAGTTATCATCTACCTTGTTATTATTGCCTTACTGTACACCTGCCTTGCATTGTAGGTGATTAATATCTTAACACTTAATGCTAATTTCCTTATTAAGATGTTTTCACTGTAAAAATAATAGTATTTAAGATCTAAGCTTCCAAGCTTATTATGTAAGGACAAAAATTTTTACCATGGTAAATATGTCTAGAACCCATGTAACTCTAGGCAATTTCAGTCTTTTATAGGTTTTTGTGCAGAAAGCCCTTTGCAAAAAAGCACCATGTAAGCATGTTACTATCACCATTGTTATCCCTGGGGCACACAATTAAGTATAGATTTGTACTTTATACCATTTATAGTGGGTTAAGAGAAGCTCTACTAGAATGAGTTAATATTAAAATTTTTTTTTATTTTACCAGAACACAAATACAGAATAAAGAAACAAAAATATATCATAAACTTAAATATTGAAACTTAAATACAAAGACAGAAAAACAGCATGTCATGTGCATAGCAGAACATAGGAGAGGATTCAAAATATGTAACAAATTTTCATTTCAAGAAAGCCTGTATGATAAATAATACACCTTATGTTGAGAAATGTTCATCTTTTCTTTCTTGTGTTTTCTTTTGTTCTCTGCTGCGCCCTTTTTAACTTTGTTCTTTTTCCCCCTCCCCCTACCCCCCCAGATGGCTACAATATGGTTTAGATCTGTTTCACGATATATACATACACATACATATACTTATACATATATATATGCGTAGATAGACATATACTCTCCCAAACATACTCTGCTCCTGATCTTTGATTTTATGTTTGTACATATCTTTCTTCCTATCCCTCCTGCCTCCTCTACTTTACTGCTACCTGCTACATCACCCTCCTGTTACTTGTCTAGCCCCCACCTCCACCAATCCCCCCTGCTCTCCTATTACTTGCCTTTCCCCCTCCAAAGATCCCTTCCCTATCCTCCCATTCCCATTAATCTAGACACCCTTTACCTATTCCCCCATTCTCCCCTCTAAAAATCCCTCCCTTGTCCTAATCTCTCTCATCTTCTCTCCCCTCACTATACCCCTACCATTTTATTTTTTCTAAATTTAGAAGACTTTTATACTCTTCTAAATATATATAGTTCCCTCTTAAACTCATTCCTGATGAAAGTAGGTTACCAGAACTATCAGCCCTCCTCCCCCATTTAAATCCTCCCTATCCTTTCTTCCTCTTGCGCCTCTTTTGTATAAAAGTTATTCTTTTTAGCTGTTTCTAAATGGTTTTACTTCTTAAATTCATATCATAGTCAGGTTTATCCCCCTCTTTCTTATGAGCTCGACAATTATTAATAAGAATCTTAGACATACATTTTACATTTTGTGAATTTTACATTTTATGAATCCCTTATGGTCAGTTTTTGGCATGTACCTTATGTTTCTCTTGGTTCTTGTATGTCAAATCTTCTACTAAGGTGAGGATTTTTATTTAACAAAGTCTTGAAAGTCTGAGGGTCTGTCAAATGTCCATTTTTTTTTCATTCAAGATAATAACTTAAATTTGAAGGGTATGATATTTTCGGCTAGAGCCCTGGGTCTCTTGCTCTTCAATATATTGTGTTCCAAGACCTGTGGTCCTTTAATGTCTCTGCTGCTAGGTCTTGTATAATTCTAATTGTAGCACCATCATATTTAAATTGTTTTACTCTTGATGCTTTTAATATTTTATCCTTGAGCTGGGGATTTCAGGATTTGACTATGATATTCCTATGAGTTTTCCTCATAGGATCTCTTTTAAGTGGTGTTCGATGGATTTTTTCAATTTCTACTTCCCTGCCTTGTTCTAATGCTTCAGGACAATTTTCTTTAATTATTTCTTGTATTATTGTATTAAGATTCTTTTTTTGATCACAACTTTCAGTTGCTCCGATTATATATTCTCTTCTTGATCTATTCTCCAAATCTGTTGTTTTTCTTATGTTTCAATTTCTTCTTTTTTTCTATCATTCATGTTTTAATTATTTCTTGATCTCTTATAATTTCACTGGCTTCACTTTGCCCAATTCTAATTTTCAAGGCGTCGTTTTCCACTTTGAGATTCTGGATCTCCTTTTCTAATTGGTTGACTTTTCTTTCATAACCTTTTTTTTTTTTTTTAAGTTTTTCCTCCATTGCTGTCATTTGACTTTTAAAGTTTTAAGATCTTCTATAAATTCTTTTTGGACAAGTGACCATTTGACATTGCTCTTGGGGGTTTCTTTACTTCAATATCCTCCTCTGAAGGTGAACCCCAGTCATCTCCATTCCCATAATAGGTTTCTATGGTTGGATTCTTTCTCCTGTGCCTGTACATTTTTTTTTTTGTGGTAATAACTTGATTTTTGTAATCACCTCTAGCCCTGGGATATGGGAAATGGTGCCTCTTGTCCCAGATCTTTAGTTTTCCCCTCTAGCCTAGAACCAAAGCCAAATCTCCAACCTCCTGTAAGTGCCCACAGCCAGGGGCTTTCTGCCTCACTGCTTCTGCACTCACTGGGTGTGTGCTGGTTCCTTCTCACCCACTTTGCTCCTAGCAGCACAGCTGGGTCTGGCATTCCTTGTCAGCAGAGGTTCCCGAAATCTTCCTGGGCTCAAACGCATGACTCCCCTCACTATTCCGGGGTACAAAGTTCCAGTGGCTGGGGCAGAGGCAGCCTCTCAAACTAACCACAGGGCTTGCCACTAGTTGTTTAAGTGCCTTGCACCTTGTTGTTAAAACGGAATCTAGCCTGGAGGGGTTTACTCTTTGCAGGGACCAAACCTGGTCCTGGAATTTTTCTTCAGATCTTCTCAAACTGTCCCAGGAAGATCCTGGTTGTGCCCTTATTCTTCTTTGTCTCCACCCACACTTTGTTTGCCCTAAGGTGCTATTTTAACTGTTCTATGGGGGAAAATCTTGAGAGCTTGGAATTTTCTGACCTACTCTGCCATCTTCCCAGAATCCTCCATGAGTTGATATTTTAAAATGGGTCATGAACACATCCTTAAATGTGATCTATGAACACAAACCCTCCTTTCCAGCTAGGCTGGTCTTTACCACCCAGAGTGGTACATAATGGAAATATAGTCAGAGGACATGGGTTCAAATGCTGGCTCTGCCATATTCTCTCTTTGTGACCTAGGCCAAGTCACTTAGCCTTTATAGGATTCAGTTTCCTCATCTGCAAAGGAGGTAGGGTGGACTAGATGACCAAGGTCCCTTCCCATGATGTCATCTGAAGTGTCCACCCCTGCTCACACTATTCCTTTCACTAAGAATGAATATCTTCACCATCTCCTCCAAATCCAAAGTTCAGTTCAAGTTGATTTGCCTCCATGAAATCTTTGCTAACCATTCCAGCCCAATGTCTCTCCCTCCTCTGAAACCAGATGTAACACAGTTATTGAATAAACAATTAAGTGGAGGTGGAACCAAGATGATGGAGAAGAAGCTGTGACTTGCCTGAGTTCTCCCCCCAAACCCTCCAAACACCTTTCGATAATGCCAAAAACAATTCCTGGAGCTGCAGAACCCACAAAAGGGCAGGGTCTGAGCCAAAGACAACTTAGAAGGTTGGCATGAAAGGTCTGTCACCCCACGGTGAGAGTGGAGCACAGTGCAGCGCAGGTTGCACCAATGCAGACCAGAACCCAGCAAACCCAGGGGCAGGCCGTGAGAGCCACTGAATCTGCAGCAGCAGTGGCTGCTTCTAGAGTTCTCAGTCCACAGAAGGTAAGGGGATAGAACAACCTATCAGAAGTTTACAGTGGTCTCTTTGCAGGCAGTGGGGTCAGGACTCTGTTGCTTTGCCCATACTCAGATCTGGATCACAGTCCTGGGTAGCAGTCCTAGGGTAAGGAGGAGCACTAGTACACTAAAGCTTGTGGACCTCAGTGGAACAGGGACTCTTATCACAGTTCCAGGGCAGAAAAGGATGCTTGTGGTTGCTCAGAGACCAGAATATAGGCCAGGAGAGTAGTAAATACTTCTCCTTAGATCATACCACCTTGGAAGAACTGAAAGCTTACAGATCCCTAGAAATATCTCTGAAAACAGCTGCACAAAACCCCTGAAGCTTAGGACAGTGTGCCCTCCTGGAGGCTGAGACCTACTTTAATAAAGAGTTAAGAAATAGACTAGAAAAATGAGAACACAACAGAAAAAAATTTTGACCTTAGAAAGTTATTATGGTGACAAGAAGATCAAAACACATACTCAGAAGAAGATATTAAAGTCCTAGCTCCCACATCCAAAGCCTCCAAGAAAAATATGAATTGGGCTCAGGCCATGGAAAAGCTCAAAAAGGATTTTGAAAATCAAGAGATAGAAGAAAAATTGGGAAGGGAAATGAGTGATGCAAGAAAATCATGAAAAAAGAGTCAACAGCTTGGAATACACAAAAAAATACTGAAAATAACACCTTAAAAAACAGACTAGTCCAAATGGTAAGAGAACTATAAAAAACCAATGAGAAGAATACACTGAAAAGCAGAATTGACAAAATGGAAAAAGAGGTAAAAAAAATTCCTTAAAAAGTACAACTGGCCAAATGGAAAAGGTACAAAAGTTCACTGAAGATAATTCCTTAAAAATCTGAATTGAGCAAATGGAAGCTAATGACTTAATGAGAAATTAAGAACCAATAAAATAAACAAAACCAAAAGAATGAAAAAAAAAAGACAATGTGAAATGTTTCATTGGAAAAATAACTGACCTGGAAAATAAGACCCAGGAGATTTAATTTAAAATAATTTGATTACCTGAAAGCCATGATCAATAAAAGAGTCATCATCTTGGAAGAAATTAGCAAGGAAAACTACCCTGATAGGGTGAAATAGAAATTGAAGGAAGTTACCAATCACCTCCTGAAAGAAATTTCCAAAATTAAACTCCCAGAAATATTATAGCCAAACTCCAGAGCTCCCAGGTCAAGAAAATACTGCAAGCAGCCAGAAAAAACAATTCAAACATCATGGAGTCACAGTCAGGATAACACAAGATTTAGTGGTGTCTACATTAAAGGATAGGAGGGCTTGGAATATGATATTCCAGAGGGCAAAGGAGCTAGGATTACAACCAAGAAATCAACTCCCAGCAAAACTGGGTATAAACCTTCAGGGAAGAAAAACGGAAATTAAATGAAATAGAAGACTTTCAAGTATTCTTAAGCACCAGATCAGAATGGAAAATGATGATACTTGTAACTTATAACAACTTTCTCATTATTAGGGCAGTTGGAGTATATATAGGGGGCGCAGGTGTGAGCTGAATATGAAGGGCTGATAACTAAAAAAAATAAAATAAAGGGGTGAGAAAGGAATGTACTGGGAGAAAGGGAAAGGGAAAAGCAGAATAGGGGCACCTTATATAGTTAGCAATAGTCACTGTGAAAAAAATTTTGAATTAAGTTTCTCTGATAAAGGTCTCAATTCTCAAACATAGAACCAAGTCAAATTTATAAATATAAGAGCCATTTCCCAACTGATAAATGATCAAAAGATGAACAGTTGTCAGATGAAGTAATCAAAGTTATCTATAGCCATATGAAGAGATGCTCTAAATCATTATTGCCTGGATAAATACAAATTAAAACAATTCTGAGGTACTGCCTCATACCTATTAGGTTGGCTAATAGGACAGAAAAGGACAATGACAAATGTTGGAGGGGATGTGGGAAAAGTGAAAGATTAATGTGCTCTTGGTGGTGGAGTTGTTAACTGATTCAAATTCTGTAGAGCAATTTGGAACTATGCCTAAAGGGCTATAAAACCACAGACACCTTTTGACCTAGCAATACCACTACTAGGTCTGTATCCCAAAAGAGATAAAAAAACTAAAATGCAAAAAGATCTATATGTACAAAAATTTTTATAGCAGTTCTTTTCTGGTGGCAAGGAATTGGAAAATTGAGGGGATGCCCATCAATTGGGCATGGAATGGCTTAACAAACTGTGGTATGGGATTATGATGCAGTATTATTGTGCTATAAGATACAATGAAGCAGGATGCTCTCATAAAAACCTGGACTTACAGAAGTCAATACAAAGTGACGTACTACATACAAATTGTACAATCAGTTGTGAATGACTTGGCTATTCTCAGCAATACCATGATCCAAGACAACTCTGAAGGACTTATGATGAAAAATGCTATCCATCCCCAAAGAAAGAACTAATGGTGCCTGAATACAGATTTAAGCACACTTTTTAAACTTTATTTTTCTTGAGCTTTTTTTATGCTTTCATAATATGACTAACATGGAAATGTTTTGCACATATATGACCTCTTATCAAACTGCTCGTCTTCTCAATGTGGAGGTGTGAGGGAAGAGAGAAAATTCAGAACTCAAAAGTTTTAAAAACAAATGTTAAAAATAGTTTTTACATGTAATTGGGGAAAAATACTAAACAAACAAAAAAACAAGTGCCAACTAAATACAAGGCAATGTGCTTTCCAGTGCATCTATTAATACTTTGTGACATAAGAGTATTATATGAAGTAACGCTAGATTTAGAACTGGACAATCTGACCTTGGAACTTACAATCTTTGTAACTTTAGGTAAATCCCTTTACCTGCCTCCTCTGTAAGAGATGAAGATGAACAAGATTATCTCTGACATTAAAGCTCTCCATAACCTGATTTACCTTTTGAAACTTATTATGGATCTTTTCCTCTTGCACACTCTTTAGTCCAGTCACAATGGCCTTGCTGTTCCTCTTACAGGGCAGAACAACACCCATCACTGGTGTCCATTATGTCTGGAATGTGCTCCTAACTCACAGAATTCCTGGCTTCCTTTTCCTGATCTTTCCTGCCCCTTTCTACCAGCAATTCCAATACCAGGGTCTGTCCTGATCCCTGCCCCTTTCTACCAGCAATTCTTGCCTTTCCCTCTCTTAAGTACACTGTTTTTCCTTAGTATATATTTATACATATACAGATTCCTGGGAGTTAAGGACACAAGACTCCCCGCAAATATGAAAAACTGGGAATAACTCTAGTCCCCACCTTAAACCTTTTTTAAATAATTCTGATCATATTTAACACAGAAAACAAGTAAAATAACATCGTACTCACAAAAAAGTTGCAGTTTCTATGCATGAGAGAGAACCGTATCTTGCACACTATGCAGCATGGCCAGTATAGCTATAGCGATTGGTTCATGGATTTCCTTGTTACAAAAACTACATGATAACAAGATCAGTGCGGGAGAAAATTATGTGACTGAGTCTGGATGGTAGAGAGACAAAGAGGAGGAGGTATTCTGAAAGAGAGTGCCTAGCCCATAGGTTAGTGCACTGGAACTTTTAACAAAATTTAATGGTTTACAATAAATTTATTTATGTATACTTATGGTAATAAATGATAAAACATAGAGTATTTACTCATTTGACTAATTTTTTTTAGTTTTCTTTATATTTGTGCATTGCCTGCAATTTTCCACAGTATGCCACAAATCTCCAAAAATTCCCATTTAATTATCAATGGCCTCCAAATAACCAAAATTGTGACATGTGCAGCCTGTGAATGCTGAGGGATGACTGTACATCTTTTTTTTTTTTAATTTAATATATTTAGTTTTCAGCATTGATTTTTACAAGAGTTTGAATTACGAATTTTCTCCCCATTTCTAGCCGCCCCCCACTCCAAGATGGCATATATTCTGGTTGCCCTGTTCCCCAGGCAGCCCTCCCTTCTGTCACCCCACTTCCCTCCCATCCCCTTTTCCCTTCCTTTCTTGTAGGGCAAGATAAATTTCTATACCCCATTGCCTGTGTATCTCATTTTCTAGTTGCATGCAAAAACTTTTTTTTTGTTGTTTTTGAACAACTGTTTTTAAAACTTTGAGTTGCAAATTGCCTCCCCCCTACCCCTTCCCACCCACCCTCCCTAAAAAGTCAAGCAATTCATCAGGTCAAATCTGATGAGAGCAAGATTCACTCATTCCCCCTCACCTGCCTTCTCTTCCTACAGAACTGCTTTTTCTTGCCACTTTTATGTGAGATAATTTACCCCATTCTATCTCTCCCTTTCTCCCTCTCAATATATTCCTCTCTCATCCCTTAATTTGATTTTATTTTAGATATCATCCCTTCATCTTCAACTCACCCTTCAACTCACACACACACACATACACAGATATATGCTTATTCCCTTCAGCTACCCTAATACTCAGGTCTCATGAATCATACACACCATCTTTCCATGTAGGAATGTAAACAAAACAGTTCAACTTTAGTAAGTCCCTTATGATTTCTTTTTCTTGATTACCTTTTCATGCTTGATTCTTGTGTTTGAAAGTCAAATTTTCTATTCAGCTCTGGTCTTTTCACTGAGAAAGCTTGAAAGTCCTCTATTTTACTGAAAGTCCATATTTTGCCTTGGAGCATGATACTCAGTTTTGCTGGGTAGGTGATTCTTGGTTTTAATCCTAGCTCCATTGACCTCTGGAATATCATATTCCAAGTCCTTCAATCCCTTAACGCAGAAGCTGCTAGCTCTTGGATTATTCTGATTGTGTTTCCACAATACTCAAATTGTTTCTGGCTGCTTGCTGTATTTTCTCCTTGATCTGGGAGCTCTGGAATTTGGCGACAATATTCCTAGGAGATTTCTTTTTGGGATCTATTTGAGGAGGCGATTGGTGGATTCTTTCAATTTCTATTTTGCCCTGTGGCTCTAGAATATCAGGGCAATTCTCGATAATTTCTTGAAAGATGACATCTAGGCTCTTTTTTTGATCATGCCTTTCAGGTAGTCCAATAATTTTTAAATTATTTCTCCTGGATCTATTTTCCAGGTCAGTGGTTTTTTCAATGAGATATTTCACATTGTCTTCCACTTTTTCATTCCTATCTTGATTTCTCATCAAGTCACTAGCTTCCACTTGCTCCAATCTAATTTTTAAGGTAGTATTTTCTTCAGTGGTCTTTTGGACCTCCTTTTTCATTTGGCTAATTCTGCCTTTCAAGGCATTCTTCTCTTCATTGGCTTTTTGGAGCTTTTTGCCATTTGAGTTAGTCTATTTTTTAAGGTGTTGTTTTCTTCAGTGTATTTTTCAGTATTTTTTTGGGTCTCCTTTAGCAAGTCATTGACTTGTTTTTCATGATTTTCTCGCTTCCTTCTCATTTCTCTTCCCAATTTTTCCTCTACTTCGCTTTTCCAAATCCTTTTTGAGCTCTTCCATGGCCTGGGACCAGTTCCTGTTTTATTTGGAGGCTTTTGTTGTAGGCTCTTTGACTTTGTTGACTTCTTCTGGCTGTATGTTTTGGTCTTCTTTGTCACCAAAGAAAGATTCCAAAGTCTGAGACTGAATCTGGGTGCGTTTTCGCTGCCTGGCCATGTTCCCAGCCAACTTACTTGACTCTTGAGTTTTTTGTCAGGGTATGACTGCTTGTAAAGAGTACTCTGTTCCAAGCTTGGGGGGATGCACTGTTGATTTCAGAGCTACTACAGCCAGCTCTTCCACAACATCACTCCTCCTTCCCCAAGAACTCCCAACCCGGACTGGACTTAGATCTTCAGCAGGCTCTACACTCCTGCTCTCATCCCTCACTTAATTCTTCCCACCAAGTGGGCCTGGGGCCAGAAGCAACTGCAGCTATAGTTCTGTAGCTGCCCCACCTCCGCTGTCCCCGGGGCGGTGGCTGAACCCCAAACTCTATCACCCTGTCCCCAGCAGCTTTTCCCCCTAACCTTCTCTGTTGTCTTTGGTATTTGTGGGTTGAGAAGTCTGGTAACTGCTTCAGCTCACTGATTCAGGGCACTAGGGCACGCTCTGCCCGGCTCTTGGTCTGGTTGTTCTGTGTGGCCCACACTGGGCTCTGCTCCACTCCCAGCTCTGTGCGGGATAGACCTTACCCAGAGACCATCCAGGCTGTTCTGGGCTAGAGCCCTGCTTCCCTGTGCTCTTTTGTGGGTTCTGCAGTTCTAGAATTGGTTCGGAGCCATTTTTTTATAGGTTTTTGGAGGGACTTGGCGGGGAACTCACGCTAGTCCCTGCTTTCCAGCCGCCATCTTGGCTCCACCCCCCCCCCCGACCGTACATGTTTCTGAAAGGATTTCAGCTCATTAAGGGCAGGGACTTTGATTTCTGCCTTTGTATCTGCAGTGTCCAGCAGTGCTTTTTTGATTAAACACTAAATTGTACTTTTTGTTATCTTAGGCTACGAAGTCCTAGAGGATCATGCATTAAACTGCTTTGTACTCCCCATGAACTCTTATGAAGATGGTGGTAGATGCTTAGGATTTGCTGATATTAATGAAAATAAATATAATTTGAAATATCTGGTACAGAAAAAAGATAGCTAAAACTCTGAAAGAAGACAATTTATGTTAGAAACTATTTATTTTAGAAATAGACATTTCTACAAAAAACATTTATATATATATTATATAAAAGGCTCCCCCCAAAGACCAAACTAGATGGCATCCTTCACCTGAATCACCAGGAAAAGTGATTCATTCTCATTCTTTGTTATTTTCCACTTATGCTTTTAGTTTCTCAAGCAGAGCAGTCATGCCTTTGCTGTTTTCCTCTTTTTCCAATGTGGGGATGAGGCTTTTCAGTCCAGATTTAACTTTATTTACCACTTCTGGATCAGGGCTTTGGAGGAGACTGCATAAAGAAGGAAAAAAAAAAGCCAAAAGATAAGTAAATGAAATTTCAAAGGACCTCCTTTAAGGTCAAGTGACAAAATTCCTGGGTCGGATACCTAGAGATGTCACTTAATCTAATGCCCTAAATTTTACACATGAGAAAACTGAGGCCCAGAGATATTAAGAGACTTGCCCAACGTCACACATGTATTAAGTGGCAGAGACATTATACAAAGCAGTTTCCGTGATACCAGGGTCAGTACCTTTTCTACTGTACCATATAGGCTCCTTAAAGAAACCATTTGGTTTTTAAGATCTGTGGCTATACCAGCAGTACACTGCAAGACTGCTAAGAACTCAGCATTCCCCCCAAGCATTAAACTCTAAAATCACAAATAGCTATTTCTGTTTTTTGGGAAAAAAGTCTTCAAGCAAAGGCATTCTCAGGGTACTCTCCACATTTATACAGATTGCACATGTGTACTGCTGGATAATGATGTGAGATTTATTTTCACATATGCTGTCTTGTCTCCTTTACTCCATTTTTCAGCACAAAAGGAAAAGCCTTATTTCTCTTTGTTTTGCAATCCTGTGGTGCTCTGTGAAGTGTTGTACAAACTATAGATACAAAATCAATGGTAAATGAATATAAATCAATAAATACACATGAAGGGGAAGTAAGAAGCTAAGAACGGGAAGAAACTGGGAGGCACATCCTGAAGAGATGTTTTCACTGAGCTTTGACTAATAGAAAATGATTGCGTCTTGGCTAGTCTTTCTCTATCACTGTATTGCAATGTGTGGCTGCCACGAGTCACCTGCATCCTATGACTATTCCAATGCTTTTATTTTGCTGTAGGAAGTGGTTAAAGGGTACCTAATAAATGGAACATTGCCTTCTGGGATTTTAGTGTTCTTTTGATTTTTTTGGATGACCAAAAAAAGTGTTTAATTTTCCTAAATCTAGTGTATTTTTACTACATCTTGGAAAGTTAAGTGCAAGGGATAAATTGCCAAGTCTCAGTGTCTTTCCAAGTCTTTGGCCCTACTAAGAATTAAGATGTCATTATATCAATAAGGAAGAAAAAATGTTACTGTGTATCCTTCTATGTTGTATGGGAGATAGTCTATTTTTAGACTCTTTTAGGAGTCTAAAAATTTACCTGAGACGTAATAAAATCAATGTTAAACTGTGAATCAGGAAAACAAGAGGCAAACAGATGTATAGCTTACATGGCCAAAAGGCAGGTCACTGACCTCAAAATGAGCCATAGTACATTATTTATGCTAAGGGAACATAACTAATGTGGCAGACAGTGACATGAAGGGTTAGTTAAGAGTGGCTTAAATATATTCAAAAACTGGTGGGCAACTGTCAGAGGGAAAGACAAATGAGTAAAGGAGGTGAGGCTAATCCCAAAGGAAAAAAGAACAACATGAAAATGTAGCCATTAACTGTACTTAACATAGACCCTTATCCTTTGGGACTTCATAATCCAAAATAATCCATATTAGCATTTTTGCCACATCTCCTATATTAAATAGATTAGAAATCAGTTATCTTTATTTTCACATAGATTTGGAGATACATTGATACGCAAAAGTATAATTCATAGTCCAGCAATATAAGGCATAGTGAGAAGGCCCTCCCTGCTGTGTGGCAATCTTTTTATTCTTCAATGACTGCTCTATCTACCAAATATCATTCCAGTGATTTGGAGACTTGCCTTGCACCTAGCTTTGCTATGTATTACTCTGTGACCTTGGCCAAATCACTTTCCCTCTGTGTCTAAATTTCCTCTTTTGTAAGAGAAGAGAATTGGACTAGATGAATTCTAAATTTACTCACATTTCAAAATCCCACAATACAACTATTAATAATGGCTTTGAAATACTTAGATTTTAGCTTAGCATAAGTACTACAGATGGGGGAAAACTTATTTGACACAAAGATTTTTATATTTGCATAACTTTACTTATAAAGCTAATGGACAAAGAAGACAGATAAGAGAGACAAGGTGATAAGGTAATCCATTTTCCAGAAACACCATTATGAAGAATAATAAAAATAAAAATAATAGCTAGCATTTATGTATTCTTATAAGGTTTGCAAGGTGTTTCCAGGCATTATTTCATTTGAGCCCCATTCAAAACTATTCAAACTGCATAAAGGGTAGATTGAATGTAATCTTTAGCACAATGACTGTAGAATTTTGTTTGTAACTTGCCATTCAGTCCAAATCTGATGTTTTATTTCTAATGTTTTGGTTGAAGAGTTATAAAATTGTAAAAATTCTTTTATCTCTACATGCATTAAAGTTATATCCCATTATGGATTTGGTTCTGATAATATCAGTTTCAGGCTCCCATTTGCCAAACAATAATGTAAGCTTCTGGGGCATGCCCACTTATGGTACATGCTTAAAAACTAAAAATTAATTTGAATTTTGGCAAAATGTAAATATAAAGGCAAAAAGAACTGAAGAGTTATATACTGCACTACAAAATTAAAACGCAACCTCACATTATCCACAGTTTAGAATGGTATAATGGACAGAATATTAGATTTGGGTTCTGACACCAGAATGATTTAGTTCAGCAATATCACTTCTCTGAGATTCAATTTACTCATCTGTCAAATTAGGGGGTTGGAACAGATAATATTCTCTTCCAGCTTTAAACTTATATACTCAGATAATGGAGAATGAGTGCAATTCCTTGCAATTCTTTTTTTTTCTCCTGGTAATTCTTTATGACCGATTCTAACCAAGCTTATTTGTTTGAAATAAAATAAGAGGCAGTGTGGTATGGCAGAAAGAGAGATGGGCTTGGGTCAGGAAGACCTGAGTTTCAAGTCTTGTATCTGACACATACTGGCTGTGTGGCCCCAAGCAAAGCAGATGCTCATTTGAACTTCTAGGGGGGTTTCCTCACCAGAAGTATTCTCCATGAATGAAATGACAGGTCCCATGACAAATTAAAAAAAAATTAAAATAAACCGGGCTCTATTTTAACTTGTGTCTCATCTAAACAATATGGGACTTGACAAGGTTTCTTGCCATTCGGACTCCCTAAAAACACATTAGACTCTTCTCCAAATGACTGCAATTAAGAAATACTGATGGACAATCTTTTTTATTGGCGGGGGCAGGGAAGGAATTGGGGTTAAGTGACTTGCCCAGGATCACACAGCTACTAAGTGTCTAAGGCTGGATTCGAATTCAGGTCCTCCTGATTTCAGGGTCAGTGCTCTATCCACTGCACCACCTAGCTGTCTCCTTGATGTACAATCTTGATTAAAACTTATTTATATTCAGGGTCAAGAGGACAATATGTGTGCAGAAGGAAAAATACAAATAGAAAAAGATGAACAATCCAGGTGAAATCACTTAATAGAGTGCACATGGAGAGAGCTCAGAAAGCCTAGTCTACATGTGATATTTATTACAAAAGCCCAATAAAAACTTAACAAAGACAAAATTCAAACCTATTAGTTTTTACTTGTTTCACATAAATGTTCAACATAAAAGACTTGATTTGGTTTAAATAATCATGCAACCTATACATTACAAACTCAACTTTACTAATTCAACGTATAATATCTAAAAACACTGTGTCTTCATTTCAGCTATGATTTTCTAATTTTTAAAACGAAATGAATTGTTCATTGACATCCTTTAAAAAGGGGGCTTGGGGAGGGGAGGAGCAGAGGACTTGTTTGCTTTCTAAAGTGCAATGTCAGGGCAGCTAGGTGGCATAGTAAATAGAACATAGGCCCTGGAGTCAGGAGGACCTGAGTTCAAATCTGGCCTCAGACACTTGACATTTACTAGCTGTGTGACCTTGGGCAAGTCACTTAACCCCAATTGTCTTGCCTCCCCCCTCCAAAAAAAAAATCCAATGTAATGGAGCCTTCCTTGATTATTAAACTTAATAAACAAAAGCTTAAAACTATCACTAAAAAGTGTCTGTTTCTCTGTCTGCAAGCATGTGTGCATACTCTCTTCTGTTGTTAACATGAAAGAGAATTTGCCAACAAGAACAGAACCTCAGCTTTGGGGACCAAGGTGGATCCCAAGAAATAATACTGAGGGGCAGCTAGGTGGCGCAGTGAGTAGAGCACCAGCCTTGGAGTCAGGAGGACCTGAGTTCAAATATGACCTCAGACACTTCACACATGTACTAGCTGTGTGACCTTGGGCAAGTCACTTAACCCCAATTGCCCTGCCAAAAAAGAAAGAAAGAAATAATACTGACCAAGAAAGAATAATAGCACCTCGATTAACTCCTGCCCAGGTCTTCAATTTCTTGATACCAACATGCTCTACTAATGTTTTTGCAAAAGAACCTATAATGACAGATTTAAAATTAGTCAGTAAACTTTGCCGAAAGAAAAATCTATGAAAAATCTGCAATGCAGTGTTAGCAATAAAGTTCTTAGGCACTTTCAGTATGAAATGGTCCCTGGACACCCTTTCAAAATAATCATTACTTAATATTGTCAACTTTTTGTTCTATGTGCTTCAACTTTCAAGCGGTATTTAGGAGCAATTAACAACAGCCACAATGAAGTATACAGAACACTCAGAGATATGAGACAAGGCCATATAAGCATTTTTTGAGGTATCATTTAATGGTATGATACAGTATAAAGAACTACCAATCAAGTATTTATAAAGTGACTACTGTATAGCGGGCATTGTGTTAGGTCCTAAGGATACCTACACAAAGAATGAACAATTCCTACTCATAAACATCCTGTATGCTAATGGAAGAAAACAACAATTATATACTCTATGCAGAAGAGAGTGAAAAATTACAAATAAATAAAAAGTAGTTAATTAAATACAAGGTTGTTTGGGAGGGAGGGCACTAGCAGTTGGGTGAGGAGAATCAGTGAAGACGTCACGGTGTCTGAGCTGTCTTAAAAGAAAAGGGTATTTATGAGGCTGAGGTAAGGAAGAAGTGTATTCCAGGGATGGGAGGTAGAAATTGCAACGGCAGAGATATGAGATGGAAGGTTATATACAAGGAAAATAAAGGCCAATTTGCCTGGATCTCAAGAGTGAACAGGGAGAGTAATTCCTAATAAGAATAGAAAAGACAGATTGAAGTCAAATTGTAAAGGGCTTTAAAAGCTAAAGAGAGCTTATATTTTATCTTGGAGGGAGTTAGAAGCCACCACACTTGACTTAGGGGAGTCACATCATTAGATCAGCACTTGAAAAATTACGCTGGCACTGGCGTGTAGGACAGAAGGATATTGAACATAAGACGAATGAAGACAAAGTCTAACATGAAATCAACATAAATATGCCTCTAACTCATCTGATATACTGTACTGCTTTGGTACAGCTTCAGAATTTACTGCAGTAAACTTCAACTTAAAATTTAAAATGTGCTCATCCTAATAACATAAGGTAAGGTATGTCAGCTGGAAGTTGCTGAATTTCTACACAATCTCTAAGAAAAGCTCAATTTTCATAGCTTACCTTCTCTTCCATGTTCTTTCATTTTTTCATCTTGTTCTACTAACCATTTCAGAACTAGGTGTCCAGCTGGATGTTCCGCCATGTGCAGCTACGAAGAAACCAAAAAGTTATTAACTTAAGAAGCGGTTTCCATCCACGTGGCTCAGCACTACTTAGATAAGGCTAAGTAAACTGCAACAACGTATAATAGAATAAGGGCTGTGTATCTTTGTTTGGATATAACTAGACCTAATGATTTTCACACTACAAGCTCCCTGTGTACTTGAAGACAACATGACTACCCAAAGGTAGTTATGTACTTAAAAGCACACTAACACATGTGCTAAAAGTATGCTTGCTATTTTTGTAGGAACCATTTTACAAGAACATTTTAGAATTACATTGACAGTCTGTCTAATAAACATTTGTTAAGCACCTATTATATGCCAAACAACTCTGCTAAGTGCTAGGGACACAAAGAAAGATTTCAGGGAGCTCAGAAACTAATGGGGAAGACCACATACAAACAACTATGTACAATCAAGCTATATGCCAAATAAACTGGAAATAATCAAAAGAGGGATGGCACTATAATGGAGGATCAAGAATGGTTTCCTATAGAAGGTTGGTTTTTAGCTGGGACTTGAAGGTGGCCCGGGAAGCCAGCAGGAAGAGATTGGGAAGATCTCTCCCATCTATTAATAAGCCCATGGGGCTTGCTTGGGTCACATGAGTCTATGGTGGGAGGAGCTTGCTGAACAGGTGGAGCAGGAAGTTGGAGTGAGTCAGAGCTGGGAGAGAGACCGAGCAGCAGCCAGTATGAGAGCCAGGGAGTGATTTCGCTTGAGGGTGTTCATTTGTGGGAAGGCCCTAACAGAGGGAAGGCTTGGGGATGTCAGTGCCCCCTGTATTGATAATGTGTATAAATTTCTTTGTTGCTATGATGCATTTGGTTTTCTGGTGTTTGAATAAATGTTTTGGTTTCACCTTCAATGAAGAGAGTCTGTTATATTTTGCGATTCAGAACTACACCAGCATATTCATAGCAGCCGCAGCCTGTGGGTATCACATTGGCGCTACAACAGCAAAGAGGCTAGTGTAACTGAATCATAAAATATACATGGGAGGATGCAGGGAACAAGAAGACTGTAAGGGTTGGAGAAGGGTTCTGAACAAAAGAGAGGATTCTGTAAGACCCGCAGTTTAGGAAGATCACTTTGACAGCTGAGTCGTGGATGAATTGGAGTGGGGAGAGACTTGTGCCCAACTGTTGTGTAACTAATCTGCAGATTATTGCGATAGTCCATGTGCAAGGTCATGAGGGTTTGCACCTGGATGGTGGCAGTATCAGAGAGAAGAGGGCGTATGTGAGATGTTACAAATGAAGGTTGTGATATATTGTTGTCTGTTAAATTCTGCCTTGTGTGTTGCCTGTTCACAAAAGAATATGTTGTAACCTTAGTTTGTTTTATTATACTGATCTCAGCTGATTTGGGCTTTTAAAACCAAGTAAGCCTCTTCTGACTATTTTTTGATGTATTACCTCTCCATCCTTGCCACCAGGAATCATTTCTGGAGCAGCTAATTTGGCAATGGTATTCAGAGCAGGCTGAATATCTCCAATAGCAGATCCCAGGACGTTAACAACAAATACACACGTTGATTTGTCTGTCATTAATTTCTGAACATGCTCCTGCATATAGCTTAACAGGGCTGGGGAAATAGACTCCAAGAGCTCCTTACGGCGGATTATACTATCTTTCTTACTGTCAGAAAAGAGAGCAAAGGACAAATGATAGTATTATTGTTACAGGCACTTTGATTTAGGTAATGTACTCAAAAAGAACTCCAATGAAATTTATTGTTTCAGAGCTTACGATCCTGCTTGGATACAATAGGCTAGGTAAATTGAACCATTTTCAGAACCCTGAAACTTTATATGACCTTTGAAAGGAAAACAAAGGTTATGAATCTTCCTCTTATCAGTTCATCAAAGTCCAATTTTATACAATCAACACCCCCCTTTTACGTTCTTCTTCTGGGCTTTAAAAACAAAGAAACTTGGAAACAGGTTATGTACTTGTCTCTCTACCTACTGGAATATCTGACACACATTTCTTCAATTTATGCTGCCTTTAGTCTGGTTTCCTGACCCCTGTACATAATAGAGGGAGAAGATGGGCCTTAGAGGCTATCTTGTCCAGCCTCCTCCTTTTATAGATGAGAAACCAGAGGCTCAGAGAAGTTAAATGACTTGGACAATGTCACACAGGTAGGGACAAAGGCAGAATCTAAACCCAAGCCTCCTGACTCTAAATCCAATGCACAATGACCCTTGGGGGAGTGTGCATCTGGAAACAGAACCACACAAGGTAGCATCTGAGAAGATATAAAAGCCAGACGAAATGGCCAGGTAGGCAAATGTTTCCATTCATTCTTACATCATATTTCTCTCTCTAGATCAATAATCTGACTTAACAAAGCTGCCCTGGGCTTTTCTTGTTTGAATACTTCACCTCACCTTTCCAGAACTCAGTTTCCACAACTGTAAGTGAAGGAGTTGGACTAGATGGCCACTGAGGTCCCCTCTAATTCTCAACTCAAGGTGCTTGTGCATATTTATTTGTATTATAACTGAAGCATTTGGTAGGGGTAGGGAAATAAATTATTTCCAAAGGAAGTAAAGTGTAAAATTGTGAATTTTGGAACTCAGGGAAAGCAGCATAAAATTATATATTAAGGGAAATATATAATATATGCCAGGTTTTCTAGAATAATTTTGGTTTAGAAAAAGCATTTTCCTGACTCTCTAAGTATATGGCAAAAGCATAGTTCAAAACTGTTTACAAATTAAAAGATTCAACAAACATTTATTAAGCATCTACTAAGTACAAGATGCTGAGCTGCATGTTAAGACAGATACTGAGGAAGACTTACTTCAGTCTATATAAATTAAGGAAAACATATGAACTGAGCTAGGAAGAACGTCAACAGGTAGAGATAATGGGTAAAGGGGAACAGTCTAGGTTTTCTGAAAACATTAGGAATTCAAAGGAAAAAGACAAGCAAAATGAAAAGAATAAGGTACCTAAGAAAACTGAGCAAGAGACACATTTGCTCTAAAGACTGCTATACGGAACACACACCCATCTATGTTTATTTTTCCATCATAAAAGCATTAAGAATCCATTCAAGAGCTTAAAGATGAAGCTATACATGTATAGTTTCAGAGAAAATTGCTGTCCAGTTCAAGAAACAAACAATACATTTGGACAATACAGATAAAGAGGGAAAAATAATTTAGGCTAGTCTTTAGGCTCTAAAGAAAGAAAATGTTACCCAAATTACCTATGTGCATTTCCATCACCCTTCTTCAGAACTTCAATGATTTCAGGTACAAGATGTGCAGGATCTCTAGGGCTTAATAAATACAACAGAACTTTCCTTCCATATTTATTGTTCACTATATTTGGCAGGGAATTGATGATTTCCTATAAGAATGCATGAACGATCAAATCAAATTATAATCAATTTGTGTTCTCAATTTATAATTGGGCTTGTGATTTTAACAGTGAAGGAAAGTACATTTATTTCCTCATTAAATAGCTATGTCTCTTGGGTCTTTCTCCCCAAATCCTAAATAAATAGCTAAAACAAAGTCAGGATTCCCTAGGTATCTCCTATGTAAAGAACATTACAGATCAATTCACTTGTAGCTTACTGAACAACACAAAGGATCTTCTAAACTCAAGGAATAATCTTCACTCACCATGACCACTGTTTACTTAAGTTACATTTACTAAGGAGACTACATGCTGGGACTATTGAGGGGATATTGTTAATTTGTAGCTGCACTTAAATGTAAGAACGGGCAATAACTTTGGAGAATAACTTTTCTCAGAACTTGGTTACTGAGGTACATACAATAGGTCAAAAAATTCTTACCAAAACAGTGAGGCGATAAAAGTTTGTAAAATTAGGATGTTTGTCATGAAAACTAAGTCTGTTTATAATAGTAGGAAAACTAAAACTTAAAAGGTATGAAAAACTTGGTCATACTCCACTGAACACTCAATTACCAATGATAAAAAAATGACATTCCGACTTCCTCCTCATCCAAGATGAAAAATCTGTTTTCTAGTTAGTTAACAGTAATCGTCAAAAGCAAAGGAAATCTTTCTCTACATCTCACTCAAAAGTAAATTATACGATGTCTTCAAGGATAGAAAGAAAATCCTCTAATATTCAATGTTTTCAAAAGCATTTTTTCTTCACTTAGAAGACAAAAGTTTGCTTTTAAAAAAATTTCATTTACTCACTCCTATATAGCATAAAAGAATCGACTGTACTCTTATTTTTCCCACCACATTCGGTAAACATTGTTGATAAAATAAAGCTTATTTAAATACAAAAAAAGATCCAGTTTCATGTATAATCTTTCTCTGTTCTGCATATGAATATGCTTTTATTTGGTGTTTGTTAAATTCAGAATTTAAAACTACGTATATGAATCTGTAGCCAAATAATATTCAAATGTTGACAAGCTGGTTTTTTTTAAAGTAAGAAGGAAGGAAAGGCTAGCAGCAGTGATGCCAAAGATGGGGAAAAGAGTCATTAAAAATATTTTTCAATTATATACATGAAAAGAAAGATAAACTACATGGAAGAGAAAGCTGTGATTTCCTATATAAATCTCTCTTGTGTCCTCAGCATATGGAAACGTGCATTTTTAGGGGGTATGTGAATTTAGAATATAAACCTAAAAAATTTATAAAGCTATTACTCACCGACATAACTATTTGTTTCATAAGCTTAGTATCATCAACACAATCAAATGCTGCCAGCAAAACTAAATGAGAATATTCACCCTGTAAAAATGTAAAATTAATAAAGGTTAAAAATGCATTTTCCCTCTTATTCCATTGATTAGTATATTTTATAAAAGTCATTAGTGATGACAACCTATGCCATTTATTTTACATGCACCAAATAGTTAAGATGGATCAAATGAATGACCAAGCCTGAATAATCACTTTTTGCAGGCAATGTTAATAGGACCACAGACTTATAGCTAGACCCTAGAAGTCATCTAATCCAGCTACTCCTTCAACTGGCAGATGGGAACCAAGGAAGTGAATTGCTGAAGGTCATGTAAGCAGAAAGTGGCAGAGCATGGATTTAAACTGAAGTCTTCTGACTCCCAATTCTGTGCATTTTCCCATTGTATCATTCTGTTAAACACTTTCCATTTACTATACTATTAGGACTGTTCCAAAAGTGACACTGTCATCTGCTAACTAACAAACAGTTCCCTGAATTATGCATGAAGTGTGACTCTTAAGAAATGAGAGTGAAAATTTGTCTCCTTGAAAGCAGGCACCATGATATGGCAGAGATTTGTCTATGCTCTCTCCAAAATTGTTCTGAACAACTTTAAATAATGCTTCAAAACAAATTCTGAAGTGGCAGAAACCACAAAAGGATGGATTGAAACAACTTTGCAGTTGACTCTCTTATCATAATTCTCTTGCATCACTATTCCTTTTCCCAACTATTCTTCTACCTCTCTTATATGATTTTTAAACTCCTTTTTGTGCTCTTCCATGCGTTCTTTCTGGGCTTGAGACCACTTCCCATTTTTCTTTGGAGTTTTGTATATACATATTTTGAAATCGTTGTCCTCTTCTGAGTCTGTGTCTTGATCTTGCCTGTCACCATAATAACTTTATGGTCAGATTCTTCTTCTGTTGTTTTGGCTCATCTTTTTCAGTCTTTTTCCTTTCTTTTAAATTTGAGCTCTGTTCCCAGGGGGGAAAGGGCATTGTCTCAGGCTTCTTGTGCCAGGGGCTGCAGGTCTTGACTGTTTACCTAGTGTTGAATTGATGCCCTGAAGCCCATAGGAGACCCTCATGTCTGGTGTTGTGCTGAGGGGGTGGGGTGGTGGTTGGCTGGTGCTACTGGAGGCTGTAGGGGCATCTAGTAGCTTACCTGGTGCTGATCTGGGGTCGTGGTGCTGGTGTCTGGTCACTGGAGGCTACCTGTTTGCTCAGCATTATGCTGAAGCATGTGGAAGTTCTTGGAGCTGGAGTCTGCCTATTCCCCGGCTATGCTGAGGTACGTGGGTCACAGGAGGGAGAGCAGGGGAAGGACTGGTGTTAGTGTTTGCCTGCCCCACCACACAGGGGCTTAATATTTCCCACTAGTTTGCTGAGGCAGGGCTTGCTGGGATGCTTCCTGTCTTGGATCTTTCGTGCTCATCTTCCAAGTTTCTTGGGCTAAAAGATTGTTTTACCAAATCTTTTTGCTAGTTCTGCTGTTCCAGGATTTGTTTTGGGGTGCTATTTTATGGTTGTTTGGAGGTGAATTTAAGAGTTATAGCGACTTACTGCTTACTCCACTATCTTGGCTCCCAGAGTCTAATCCAAAATTTCTCACTATGTTACTTGGATGGTCTTCGTGAACCGCTATGCTAAAAACTCAAGTCTCCTTCAATCTGGTGATGAGCCTCTGAAGGTAGTTATGCTGGTTCTCAAAGGACAGACAGTCTATCAACACAAATCTTCCATACTGTAATAGATGCCTTGTACTCTTTGATACAGAATCTTCCTTCATTCTTTTGAAAACTTTGACTCATATCTAGAACCTCTCTTTGCCAGTGATCCTATTTCTGCTGAAATGTCCTTCCTCACAGTGAGTTCCCCTTCTAATCTCAATCCTAGTCTCGCCTTCTTGTAGGTGATGTTATCCCAAGAGTCTCACAGGCTGGGTCTCCTAACTTTACATTTGGCACAAGAAGAACATTCAGTTCAGGAGTCACAATCTCCTTTGAAAACATTTCCTGTCCATATATAAGGCTTGGGTTGGCAGCAATTTGGATTTAAGATCTTTTCCACCCATTAATAGGCTATGTGACCTGCAAATTTCACAGGAAGCCTAAGTCACATGTGGTAGGAGGAGCTTCCTGACAAGAAAAGGAAGTTATATCACAGGAAATGCTGAGAGAGAGCCAGCTGTTATAGCTGCTAATGACTGTTGTTAATGACTGTTAGAGCTGAGGTAAAGAAAGCCAACCTCTGATGGCTGAACAGACTGTGACAGCTGTACTGAGTTTGTTTTGGGGAAGCCGGGCAGGGAGTCTTGGAGGTGTTGGGATGGCGAGGCCCCAGGTTGTGTTATTATGTATCGAATACTTTACTGCTGTGATAGATTGGGTAAATGGCTTATGGGACCTGGTTCCCTGGTGTCTGAATAAACGGTTTACTGCTTCTACCTTCTACGTGGAGAGCCTCGTGTACTTTGTGATACAGAACCACAGAGGCATTTTGACAGTTATCACCTACATTGTTATTACTGCCTTACTGATACACTGGGCTGCAGGGGAGCCGTGGGAGTGGCTGTTAGTAATGACAGTCTCTCCTTACATGCCCTCCCTGATCGCCAATGCTTGGATTTACAAACAATCATAAACCATTTACTCTTAGAGAACGTTGTAATAAAGTTGGTTGTCTGACTTGCTAGCCCACAACAAATGAGCAAGTAGAAAGGGGGCAAACTGATACAAAAGTCCTCTAAAGAGCTGACCTAAGTTCAGAACAGTTTTGGCCCATATATTGTACAAGCGAATAGCTATGTTCCTTGATGACACCTGAAGGCAACAATACTGTGCTTTTCAACATAAAATTATAGCTCGTGCTCATGATGATGATCCTGGGTCAGTGAAGTAAGGATACTGTACCCTTTATTTAGGAAGGCTGAGAAGTGTGACAGATACATCTTGGAAACATTTCTATCCAAAATGGCAAAAACAGAAAATGTTTTGGTGCTTAATACAAAAAACTTACATGAAATGCCTTTTCTGACAATAAATTAAGTATGAAATTGCAAACTGTTTTGAAAAGTCAAATAAACTCTAAAAGAATTCATCCTGCAATAGGATTACCACTAACTTCCAAGAAAAATGGCATAGACTTAAGACTCTGACCAAAGTGAAGGTGTTTTCTAATATATAAGGTAGTACTGAAAAACCTCATCATCATTATATGGTGGTGGTTGTGGGTAACATAATTTTATATAAATACATATAGACAGGTATGTAGATGACTTAATCCTACAACATAGAGTTCTTCATTTATTTCTTAAAATAGGAACAAAATTGTCATCTTAGGAAACTCAACAATGCATCTTACACAATCTAATATCACAAGTTTTAGATAAGGTTCTTTTTCAAAACTCCCTCCTGTCACTTGTCATTTACGCACTAAGGAATGTTAACTAAAGAATTATTAGGGGGGAAGGGCATGGGGGTGGGGATGACAGAAGGAAGGGCAGAATGGAGGAGGGGGTAGTCAAAAGCAAACACTTCTGAAAAGGGAACAGGCTCGAAGGAGAAAATTAAATGGGAGATGGGATAGGATGGAGGGAAATATAATTAGTCTTTCACAACACGACTATTATGGAAGTGTTTTGCATAACGATACATGTATATAACCTATACTGAATTGCTTGCCTTCTCAAGGAGAGTGGGTAGGGCGGGTCATAAGAAGGGAGAGAATTTGGAACTCAAAGTTCTAAAAACAAATGTTAAAAAGTGTTTTTATATGCAACTGGGAAATAAGATATACAGACAATGGGTATAGAAATCTATCTGGCCCTACAAGAAAGTAAGGGGGATGGGGTGGGGGAGCGGGGTGATAGAAGGGAGGGCAGACTGGGGAAAGGGGCAATCAGAATACATGCCATCTTGGGGTGTGGAGGAGGGCAGAGATGGGGAGAAAATTTGTAACTCAAAATCTTGTGGAAATGAATGTTGAAAATTAAAAAATGAATAATCTTAAAAAAAAGAATTATTAAATTGTCATTTCATTCATCTCAATGGTCAAGGAATTCTAATTTTAATAAACTACAACACATAAATTGCAGCTTTCCGAGCAGAAATGCAGTTTCATTATCATAAGTAGGATTTATTTTAAGCAATGCTGTAAAAATAATCTTTCTCTAATCTGCTGTAATCAGAAATGCATTTAAAGTTTTATTTTACTTACGTTGGCTACTTTTTCAACATAAGTCTTCATTGTTTTAATAATAACTTTTCTGTCCTATAAAAAGAAAAATCCTTCAGTGAATCTGATCTAATAAAACAGTATTTTTCCCAGTGTATATTATTATCTTCTCATTTGCTGATTTCTCACAGTATATTCAATATAAATACTTTTAACAAATGTAATGCCTCTACATTTGGCTCATGAAGTCAGACACATTTAGATTCAGAATAAAGCTAAAACTCACAATAAGATGAGGTGGGGCTTCTAGTTAACATCCTATGAGACAATCTTTATTTTAGGTTTTTCTAAAATTTGGAAACGTGGAAAAAAAAATGGACAGGGATTCCGAAACATTCAAGCCACTATAAAACCATTTTTGGAGCTAGCCAAAATATGTTTCAGAGAGTCTAAGAACTAGAAATAACTCTGAATTGAGTGGAATGGTCTAAATTTAGATAAAAGGAGACAAATACAAGGCTTCTTTCCATTCCACAGCCTACTGGCCAAATTCTTGGTTTTCTAAAAAGTCTATGGCTTATTAGTTCTAAATGATAAAGAATGGCTATCAATATCTAGCCTGACATAGCATTATTTCAACTATTATTCTACTCCTATGCACCCCAACCCTTTACTTCAGGTTATTTTTAGTTCAGAGACTATGAGACTAGGAATTGGAGTGTTATTGCTACTGTAGAAGAGCTTTAGGCAAATAGATCAAGCCTAACGGCCAGAGTCACATGTCAAAAGGTTGCAAAATTCTCTGGAATAATACAGATAAAATCCAATGCTGAAGTAAAATATTGGGTCCCAAATTTATAGATAAATAGAATTAAATAATGCAGAAGACTTAGTTAAGGTTATTAGGTCTCTACATTCTAAAAGCTTTCAGTCACCGAAAAAAAATAATGTAGCATGATGTAAATGCTAATATGCATTATAAGACGTCAAGCAGAAAATATTTTTAAAAATACGAATGGACAAAACTATCTGTTTTCATAAAGCTATGCTGTATTTTGTACCTTTATCTCATTCCGGGAGTCCTTGAAGCTATACAAAACTAACTGTTACGATCTAACAGCACAAATTGTACCTTTGACTTCTTCCCCCCTTTCTGTTGGATAAACATGCTGTTCTTGACTCACAACTTTAATGCTAAGTGTGGAAAGTGATTTTCTCTGATTTTCTTGAAGTACTTTCATAAAAGTATGTATGAACCAAACTTCTTTTATTAAACTAGGACACTTAGTTGATGGGGAGGGACATCTTCACTAGGCAACTGTCCTTCAAACAGTTTTTTAGCATCATCAACAAAAATTTTGTTTCTAATAGATTTGATCAATAAAAATAATACCAAGAGACTCAGTTTATTTGCTTCAACATTTACAACATTAGATTTTAGATCATACTTTTTAATTTGTGAACTGGAAGACAAAACTATTCTAAACCTATAGCATATAGACTATTTTTGGTATTTTACATGACTACCACAATTCTGACAATTTAATTGCCACCTTAAATCATAGTCACTTTGAATATTTTATCTCTACTACACTTTAATAACAGTATTTTATTCATATCCCCCACAATGCTTAAGATATCAGATGCTCACTATATCTATTTAAAGGACCAAATCTGTACTACTAATAAAAGAGTGAATAAAATGCAATTTTCTCCTAAGTGCGGTGCTCCTCGAATCAAAACAAGATGATGTCTATCTGTTATAGTTGTCTAATTTCTTACCCCTTTTCCCAAATTAAAATGTCTAATCACCAAGTATTTTGCTTTTCATTATGTCTTCCCAGTAAATAAGCTCTTTCCTGATTTATCAAAATGGTTAAGAACTTATACTCTGTGCCTCGTGAAACTGATCAGAATGGAATAGCATGGCAAACACTAATTCCTTTATCTAGTACAGTTATGTCAAACACAGAAGTGATTTTGTTGAATAACAACAACCTCCATAAAACATTTAAATTAAAATATCATATCAAACTGTGAACCTCTACACTCAGAGAAATGCTGATCCATATGAACACAAAAGAGAGCATTTTCAAAAGAGAAATGCTATCAACGTGCATTAGGACAAAGTTCAAAGGAGATTTTAAATCTAAATGAGAGACAAAGAAACTTGGTGACAACTTAACGGATATGTTACATTCTTGCCCCCTTGGTTGTTGAGTTTGTACAGCATACCTTTGGTGTGCCATGCCACAGACAGTACATGGCTACTCTAGCTCCGTCATGTGTATGTGCAAGGTATATTACAGCTTCTCTGATTGCTTCAATCATTTCCTAGGGAACAAAAAAAAAGAAAATTATTTTTATTTCTGCACAAAGCCTTTTCTGATTTCCCCAACTGATTAGTTTTAGTTCTGAATCACCACATGACTACTGGACATTTCAAACTGAATGTCCCAGAGACATCTCAAACTCACCATGTCCAAAACTGGACTCTTTCCCTGAAACTCTCCCATCCCCTTCAACATTTCTTATGGCACAAGTATTCTATTACCTTCATATATTGTAATTTGTTTAGCCATTCCTCAATTGATAGGCAACCCCTTAGCTTCCAATTCTTTCCTTCTACAAAAAGACCTGATATAATAATTTTTTTCCACGTGGGCTCTTTTTCTCTTTCATTGATCTCTTTGGGGTATAGGCCTCATAGTGGTATCAGTGGGTCAAAATATATTTGCAATTTATTAACTTTTTGGGCATGGTTCCAAAATACTTACAGCAATGCACTATGGTGTCTACTTCCCTGAAGCCCTTTCAACATTTATTTTCCTTTTCTTTTGGGGTGTGTGTGTGTGAACTTTGCTAATCTGATGGCTATGAGATGGAACCTTGGAGTTGCTTTAATTCACATTTCTCTAATTGTTAATGATTCAGAGCATCTTATTATGGGGCAAACTGAATTCTTTTGAAAAAAATCCTAAGTAAGCATATGCTGGCAGATGTTGTCTATAAACTATTCATGTTTTTAACAATATGTGCTTCTTCTTTTAAAAAAAGACAATGAACATCTCTAAGGTACTACCTTATACCTATCAGATTGGTTAATATGACAGAAAAGGAAAATGACAAATGTTGGAAGGGATGTGGAAAAACTGGGATACTAATACACTCTCGGTGGTGGTGTGAATTGATCCAACCATTTTGGAGAGCAATTTGGAACTATGCCCAAAGGGCTATACAACCATGCATGCCCTTTGACCCAGCAATACTACTAGTAGGTCTATATCCCAAAGAGATTAAAGAAAAAAGAGGACCTATATGTAGAAAACTATTTATAGTAGCTCTTTATGTGGTGGCAAAGGATTGGAAATTGAAGGGATGTCCATCAATTGGGAATGGCTGAACAAGTTGTGGTAGATGACTATGATAGAATACTATTGTGCTATAAGAAATGACGAGCAGGATGGTTTCAGAAAAACCTGGGAAGACATCCAGATCACTGTATATAGTAAAAGCAGTATTGTACAATAATCAATTATGAATGACTTTATTTTCAGTGATACAATGATACAAGACAATTCTGAGGGACTTACGATGAAAAATGCTATCCACCTCTAGAAAAAGAACTGATGAAGTGTGAATGCAGATGAAAGCATATTTTTTAACTTTTATCTTTTTTGTTTTTTTTGTCTGTTTTTTTTTGTAACATGGTAAATAAGAAATTATCTTTTGCATGACATGTATAATCTATGTCAAAGTGTTTGGAATTTGGAACTTAAAAATCATAAAAAAATGCTAATTGGTTTTACATATAATTGAGAAATACTAAAATAAAAATACTCTTTAAAAAATAAAATGAAAAAAAATTAGGCATCTAAGTAGAAGCATGTTCCTTTAAATGTTTATTTGCATTCCTATGCTATTTGAATTTGTAATTAAAGTATATGGCCATTTGCCGTTAAAAAAAAAAAGACAACTGCTTTCCAGAACATGCTACTTTTATCTTAGTTGAACACATTATTAGCAAAATAACTTTTTTGGTAACAATTTCCTTATCAGTGAAGCGAGATAGTTGGATAACATAATCTAAGATTCTCTTCTACCTGTTAAGACTCCATAACTTTTGATTTCACAAGACATAGTAAGAAATTTTAAGTGGGAACTGAAAATTAAACATTAAGAAAACTATTTAATAATGCTGAGGAATGATAAAAATCCAGTTTCACTATACAGGAAACAGTTTTGTATTAGGAACAATTACCTGAAAGTTTATCAAATTTACTAATGTAATTTAATGACAGCTGGAGCACTTAAAGAGGTCCAAACCTGCTTAGAGCAATGGTAGCATTGTCGCGATAAATATACAGGCTCCAAAGGGTGACTAATTTGAAAGGGGAAAACATTCATTTATAGGTATAGATGATGTGAAAAGAGTTGGTTAAAAATCAGTCACATTACTAATCATCATGTAAATAGGGAACCAATAATCAAAGAGATTATTGTATAATGAGGAAAAGTTAAGTAAAGCTCAGAGGATTAAATACTAAATTTTCATCTAGCTGTACACGCCTACATACCTATTTATACACTTTTCTACACTCTCATGACATAACAGGTCTCCTGGATTTATCCAGCTAACATTTATTTATGATTTCAGGCTGCTATTCATAACCTCTCCTGTTTGAACCTGACATTCCTCAATTCAGTTTCTCTCCAGCCCTGTTCCTTGAAGAATTTTACTACTAAAGCACTGGAGGGAATCACACAAGAGGTAAAATAACAAAGGAGAAGTTGGAAAGGCCTGGAACCAGGCCTTTCTTCTTATAAATCTCCATCTCCTAAAATCTGCATCCTACTTCTTTATCCTGTTCAGAACCATCTGATCTGGCCTCATCTTTGTGTCTAGGTACTTCTACTTCTCTATCTCCAGCTCTGAGACAGGTCTTCTCCCTAGGATTCTTGGCTTTAAGAAGATTAGTTACTCTTCTTACCCTAGACCCCTAGCTCTTGGCCCAGAGGAGCCTTGTCTTCCATGCCCCTTGCTCCCATGATAAAGACAATTTGTTCTTTCTCTGGCCTTCAAAAGACTTCTCACCCAGGTTTCTAATTAACCTTTCTGTACTCACCTGTCACCCTGCTAGATTTTAGTGGCACCAGTCATTCAAGATGTCAAATGTCTTTATCATCTTTGTCTTTACTGCTATTCATGTGAAGTAAATTTGTTAGCCACTTGTAAAAGGTAGCTGTACCCTAACATATGAATTGACTTCACTCCCCTATGGCCTTAGATTGGTATCTAAGTTTCCCAGAGACTCCAGGAACTCAGGAACTGCATGGCCCAGGCAGTCACGATCTCCTCTGAACTCAGTTTTAGCATGAGGTACCTATTCTCCTTTTGAACCAAATCTATGCCCTGTGGTGGTCCTAACAAATGTATTTCTTCTCCTGGTTCAGTTTACTGTTCAAGTGACTATGTGAAACACACTTTTGAACAAACTTCCTTTCTACCCCCATCAGCACCACAGTCAATAACCAGTTCCTATACCTATCTTCCCACAATGTAATGAGGATTGATAATTAAATGTTTCCAGAAAAAAGAACAAATTCTAATAAAGCAATGTGGAAAACTGTTATGGAAGTACTAAATAATGCCTGCTGTGGAACTTACCCTTTTCTGCAAATTCATCATTTGTTATTAGCTCAATATTTGAGGCCTCATCTTTTTTCAATTGTATAATATATCCCTATTAGTGTTCTCTCTACTCCATTGACTCCAAAGTAATTTTTCTAGAACTAAAAACCTATGTGAATGCTGAAATTCCCTCAATTTTTTATCTAGAGAGCAAGTTAGTCAGATGAATTATAAAAGCAATAAAGCCTATTTATATTTATGTTCTAGGATGCCTTTTAATCTATTGGGAATATTATTCTAGCTTACTATGTGCTATGCATAAACTACTCACCTGGGTGAGAATGAGAACATTCTTCTAGGGTATTAATTCTTTCAACAGAGTGAACAACATTCAATTTCTTCCCTCCCCACCTCCCTAACCCTGCCCAATTACTTTATTCCAAATAAGAACAAATGGAATAAAAAAAAGACATCAATCTTATTAACATTCAACTCTACATGGTTAAGTCTAAAAATAACAATGAAATTATGGAAAAACTTACTGATCTGAGTTTTGGCGGTGTATAGGTGAAAAAGTCCAAGAATACTTTATGTACCAGTGAATGTTTAATTACGGTTTCTCTGTAAATAAAAACAAGAAAAGTTGGGGCCAATCACCTTGAGAATTTATTGTGCACTAAAACGAACAATGTCAAGCACCATTTAAAATAAACTGGCAAACTGTTTTGCTAATTGCAACGAGAGGGAGGTCTACTGTAGCCTGTTTGGAATACTGAAATAACTACTTCTTTTTTAGTCTTTAAAACTCAATCATGAATAACTAGGACCAAGGAATTAAAGTTTTAGTGTTTAATTAGATAGAATATATGAACTAGTTGCTACCTTATTGGACCTGCTTTCAAAGTCAAATATAATGCTGTATTTTATTGCAAGTATACTTAACTGATTAAATGGCATTTGGTATCCATACACATATTGTGCTATATAAAACAGGATAACAGATACTGCCTTTCTTATCCAGAAGCTTGCAATATTATAAATCAAAATGCTGCATCTATGAAAAGCTATAGACTGGCACTTTACACTGCCACCTTATTACAGAAAGTTTTCTTTTAATACTGACAGCAAAACAGAAAAGGGGAGGAGTTCCCTTCTCTTGGTTCCTGACCTTGTTTTTTAAGAGCTATGTTGCTTAGACTTTAGGAATGCAGAGTTGGTAGCTAAGGCAGGTCCTAATTAAACCAGTTTACTCTTCTAGGCTCCAGGATACAGAAAAGTGAGATTTACTATTTTTCCTTGAGTTCCTGCTATCATCTTCCAGGAATCAAGGTTGGGAATTAGCTGTCAAACTGTTAAATGATTTGCTTAAGGTCACAGTGGTGACCTTGGCACCTGCTAATACAGGTACACAAGAGCCAGGATTTGAACTAAGGTCATTTGACACTAAATTCAGCATGCTTTCCACTATATCAAGAGTATTTGGGGTAGAGCCAAGATGGTGGCTGGAAAGCAGGGACTTGCCTAGGACTCTCCAAACACCTATAAAAATGGCTCTGAACAAATTCTAGAACTGCAGAACCCACAGAATAGCAGAGGGAAGCAGGGCTCCAGCCCAGGACAGCCTGGATGGTCACTGGGTAGGGTCTATCGCATGAAGCTGGGAGTGGAGCAGAGCAGAGCCCAGCGTGGGCGGCGGCAGGACCAACCAGACTGGCGGAACAGGCATAACACCCTGAATCAGTGAGCTGTGGCAGTTACCAGACTTCTCAACCCACAAACACCCAAGACAACAGAGAAGGTTAGTGGGAAAAACTGCCGGGGACAGAGTGAAGGGAGTTCGAAGTTTGGCCACCACCCTGGGGGCAGCAGAGGTGGTGCAGCTACAGAACAATAGCTGCAGTTGCTTCCAGCCCCAGGCCCACCTGGTGGGAGGAATTAAGTGGCAGATCAGAGTAGGGGTGCAGAGCCTGCTTAAGATCTGAGTCAGGTCCAGGTTGGCAGTTCTTGGGGAGGAGGAGCGTGGGTATGGCAGAGCTTGCTGTGTAGAAACAGCTCTGAAAACAACACCTCAGCCCCTCAAGCTTGGGACAAAGTACTCTACTCTACAAGCAGTCATACCCCCACAAAAAACTCAAGGGTCAAGTAGATGGCTGGGAACACGGCCAGGCATTGAAAATGGGCTGAGATTCAGACTCAGACTTTGGAACTTTCTTTGGTGACAAAGAAGGCCAAAACATACAGCCAGAAGAAGTCAACAAAGTCAAAGAGCCTATTATCAAAAGCCTCCAAGAAAAACATGAACTGGTCTCAGGCCATTGAAGAGCTCAAAAATGATTTGGAAAAGCAAGTTAGAGAAGTAGAGGAAAAACTGGGAAGAGAAATGAGAGTGATGTGAGAAAACCATGAAAAACAAGTCAATTACTTGCTAAAGGAGACTCCAAAAAACAATGAAGAAAATAACACCTTAAAAAACAGACTCACTCAAATGGCAAAAGAGCTTCAAAAAGTCAATGAAGAGAAGAGTGCCTTGAAAGGCAGAATTAGTCAAATGGAAAAGGAGATCCAAAAGACCACTGAAGAAAATACCACCTTAAAAATTAGATTGGAGCAAGTGGAAGCTAGTGACTTTATGACAAATCAAGATATTATAAAACAAAACCAAAGGAATGAAAAAATGGAAGACAATGTGAAATATCTCATTGGAAAAACCACTGACCTGGAAAATAGATCCAGGAGAGATAATTTAAAAATTATTGGACTACCTGAAAGCAATGATCAAAAAAAGAGCCTAGATATCATCTTTCAAGAAATTATCAAGGAGAACTGCTCCGATATTCTAGAGCCAGAGGGTAAAATAGAAATTGAAAGAATCCACTAACTGCCTCCTGACAAAGATCCCCAAAAGAAAACTCCTAGGAATATTGCCGCCAAATTCCAGAGCTCCCAGATCAAGGAGAAAATACTGCAAGCAGCCAGAAACAAACAATTTGAGTGTGTGTCTGTGTGTGTGGGTGTATATATATATGTATATATATGTATGTATGTATATATGTATATGTGTGTGTATATATATATGTATATACATGCATATATTTATAGACAGAGGGCACAGGGTAAATTGAATACGAAGGGATGACATCTGAAAAAAAAATTAAATTAAGGGATGAGAGAGGAATATATCGAGAGAAGTAGAAAGGGAGAGATAGAATGGGGTAAATTATCTCACATAAAAGCAGCAAGAAAAAGCAGTTCTGTAGAAAGGGAAGAGGGGGCAGGTGAGGAGGAATGAGGGAATCTTGCTCTCATCACATTTGACCTGAGGGGGGGAATAACATACACACTCAATTGGGTACCTTACCCCACAGGAAAGGAGGAGGAAGGGGATGGGGGGATGATAGAAAGGAGGGCAGATGGGGGAGGAGGTAATCAAAAGCAAACACTTTTGAAAAGGGAGAAAACTGGATAAAGGGGGATAGGACAGGAAGGAGCAAAGTCTTTCATAACATGAGTATTGTGGAAGGGGTTTGCATAATGATACACATGTGACCTATGCTGAACTGCTTTCCTTCTTAGGGAGGGTGGGTGGGGAGGGAAGAGGAGAGAGAATTTGCAACTCAAAGTTTTAAAAGCAAATGTTAAAAAAAAAAAAAGTTTTTGCATGCAACTAGGAAGTAAGATACACAAGCAATGGGGGCATAAAAATCTATCTTGCCCTACAAGAAAGTAAGGGAAAAGGGGAGGGGGGAGGGGAGTGGGGTGACAGAAGGGAGCGCTAACTGGGAAATGCAGCAGTCAGAATATATGTCATCTTTGAGTGAGTGGGGGGAGGGTAGAAATGGGGAGAAAATTTGTAATTCAAACTCTTGTGAAAATCAATGCTGAAAACTAAAAATATTAAATAAATAATGATTTAAAGTTTGACACATAGTAGGCACTTAATACTTACTGATTTGTCAATTAAGATCATTGCTTACCCTAGAGAATACTTTCAGTAAAGTGGTAGGGTTAGAAGCCAGATAATAGGACACTGAAAAACCAATGGATAATGGGGGAAGGAGAAGCATGAAGTGTAGAGCAAATCTTTTTTTAATACAATATTTAGGGTCACTCCCTCCCCTCTATGAAAAGGATAGATATTACCCAGGTATTAGTTCTTGAAGAAAACAAAAATATTTTCCTTACTTTTGAGCCATTGGTGTAAGAATCTGTTTCATTTCATCCATAATAGCCTCTTGCTTATCAGGCTGTACCTCTAACACTTTTTCCAGAGTTGGGTGAATTGCAGACTGAAAAGAAACCAGTAACGAGTATAAAAAAGGTTCCAGAAGTCCACAGTAATGAAAAATATTTGCATTACATAGTAAAATTTTGTGTACATTCGTACTTGTTCCAAGTTATTTATCTTTCTTCCTCTCTGTATCAGTGTACAAAATGTGCCAAGCAAGTCAAGCTGATCACAAAATTATCACCAAATGCAACAGAGTATATAAAAGCAGCTGCTAAGGTCACAAAAGCTTGCTATGATTCATTTTGTGTGTCAGATACCATAGCCATGAGTAAAAAATAAAAAGGCTATTGGGAAGGAATTAAAATACTACTTTTAACCCTAAAACTCAATTCCAAATAGGCTGGGGACTAAAGCTACATTGCCTCTAATAAAATTACTCTTAATAAGTATTCCTTGGAGTTGTCACTGGCTCTTTCCCTTTCCCTACCCAATTCTCTTGACTTTCTCAGGTCCAAATACCTACAATGACTCCATAACCTGAGTCAGGGGTGTGGAACCTGTGGCCTCAAGGCCACATGTGGCCCTCTAGGTCCTCAGGTGCGGCCCTTTGAAGCCAAACTTCACAGAACAAATCCCCTTAATAAAAGGATTTGTTCTGTGAAGTTTGGATTAAGTCAAAGGACCACACTTGAGGACCTAGAGGGCCACATGTGGCCTAAAGGCCACACGTTCTCCACCCCGGGCCTAAATTTTCTTATCCTTGCTAATTACTAGGTTAGTAATTAGTTCCCTTAGTTCCATAATGCTATTATCTTTAACTGCTCCTCCTGATATGCATTTGAAACTTTATTGTCACAAAGGAATATCCTGGTACAGACTTTTTCATGATTTAGCAAGGATAAACCACTGTAATTTTTAGAGTTTTAATCACTGATCAATGGTACAAATAAGAATTGAAGTATTACATGCTAGTTTAATTGTTTAATTTAAAAAGAATTCCCTGGAGGAAAGACAAAACAACTTTTAGAAAAGGATTTACAACAGAGTCTATTAAATGACTAAACAAGAAAGGAAAGCATTCTTAGAAGAGGCAAGGAGGAAAAAGTCTAAAAACATGTAAGAATCCATACCTTGTAAAGCTGGAATGTATTTCCATAGAGCTCTTCTACCAGCATATTCCGCTGTTCCAAAATTGCTTTGTCATTGTAAGCATACTCCACTACTACTGACGCTTCTGCGTGGCGCAACATCTTCCGCACTTGGCCTTTAAAACTTTTTATTATTTCTGCAATTTGTGATTTATTTCTGTACCACAGAAGGAAAAAAAGAAGTGGAAAAAGGCAGCATGAATTCAAGATACAAGTTTACAAACTCAGTTTTGCCTAACTCTTCAGTTTGTATAGGAGAACTGAAAGAAAAAGGGAAATGGGAAATGACAACAGAGATGAACTATCTCTTCTAAATCAATAGGATTAAAGATGGTAAACTTTTATAAAATGAAATCATTTGAATTAACTCTGGTATAGAATGTAACTTTTTTTTGGTGGGGGGTGGAGGGGAGGGGGGGGAAGATGCTATCAATTACACACTACTCTTTCTTCTTGCCTCTACTTACTGGCTTCTTTCAAAATGGTTCAATGCCCACCTTCTGTGGGAGAGTCTTTTCTCAGGCTTTCCCAGCCATTGTAATCCTTCCCTCTTACTCCCCTTTGCCCTCAACTGCCAGAGCCCTCCCTAATCTTACCTTCCACCTACTCTTGTATGTACATAATTGTTTGCATGCTCTTGCATCCATTAGGATTAGGAGCTGATGGAAGGTAGGGACTGTTTTTGTTTTTGTATTCCCACCCTAGTGCTTAGCAAAGTTCCTGGTACATAGTAAGCACTTAATTAACCTCATTCAATTCAGTTGGTCCAATTTTCTCCTGAAAATTCCGTAAACAACTTTTAAGTATTTTTAGAGTTATGAAGGAAAACATGAAGAATGGGTTAAACAGTAGCAACAGAATTAGAAATTAATCATTCCATTTTCCCCCCTTAACCAGACCTTCAGGACATACGACACACCTTCCAGAACTGTAGAAGCATCACATTTTATGTTAACTTTAGCGTATTTTCATCTTTTAGAAAACCAAACCAAATCAAACCAAAAAAACCCTCTAAATTACTTACCCATACATGAGAAATTTCTTAACAACATTTCTGGAATATTTGGCCTTACTTAATTCAACCCAATTTTCTGAAAAACAAAGTAAATTCTTTGGTATTTTCATTTGAATCCTTGTTAAACAAAGCAAATGCCACATATATTTTAGGTCACAATCCTGGGGACTCATGTATAAATTATTACCCACTGTCAAGATATTAGGAGATACCCTGCTTTTGAGAGCTAAAGCCCAGCACACATGCTGGGTCCAGAGTTTGGCATAAGAACAATCCTCTGCGCCGACCCTCTGGATGATCTCAGCCACAGCAAAATTCCAGAAGTGTTTCTGGTCATGAAGCTCTGCTATGGATTATACTCCTCACATTGTTGCTGTTACCCTTGTCGGGGCTACAGCTTGAGTAGCCACACGTATGAGTACTGAGATCTCCCCACTCGCCTCAGGCTCCCTCTAGGGGTGGGGCTCTGGCATGTGTCCTTGCTTGCAAGCCATTTGCCTCACTTTGAAATTAAACTTCTGTTTGATTCCTAACTCTCCGGTCTCTAGCCTGCTTTGTTCAGCTCCAGCCACCCGCAGGTTTAGAAGCCGAATGCCATCTAGCTGGTACCACTTTACCTCTTCTGTACAAAGAAAGTTGGAAATATGGTATGAAGACAGAGGGCACAGTACTTTTGGTATTCTCTTGGTGAAGAAACTCCCTCTCCTACCAACTCAGAGATGTGACTGGACTGTAGGTACAAGATATACTTTTAGTGAGACACTGAAACGTTAAGAGACTTGTCCAAGGACACAAAGCCACATGTCAGGGTGACCTTTTGTCTACTGTGCATCAGTGCTGCTTTTCATACCACCATTAACCAACCTTTAATATTGCATTATTACAAGAGAAAGAAATTTAGTTAGAAATCTTCAATTTGAACACATAAGATTAAAAAAATACCTTTTAATTCTTCAAATGCCTCTTTCCTTTGTTCCTCATTACCATATTGAATGTAACACTGGATAATACGGGTTGAATCATGTGCAAATGCAATCTGCGGGAAAAGATGTGATTTAATCAGCCATAACAGGAGCAATAATCTGAAAGTTATACAGACTTAGTGGCCAGTGGAACAGGAGGAAAGTGACTTAGGCCGCCTACTCCTGGCCCTTGATGAACAATATCTCCTCAAGACCAGGAGCATTGTCGGTCATGTACCAACCACTACTACTTTTATATCAACAATTTCTTCTATGGCTGTTTCTCTATTCCTGAATACATAGGAACAAATCAACCCCAACCCTCAACTTCCATTCTCTCATCCCTACCCAACTTTCCATTATACTTTTTTGAATTCCCACTTCATAATGAACAAACTTCTTTTAACTCTGGACTTCTTCCTCTCAAACTCCCATCTAATTGAGGTCTCGTTTCCTTCGATGGCAGTGCATCTCTAACCACGCTCTCCAGCACTGGTCACAACATCTATTATATACCCCATGACACACTGATTCTGGAGGGGGAGTCAGGATACTTCCATATTCCTTCCCCTGGGATCTTCTTATTCCTGAGTTTCAGTTGCATCCAGACTGCTTTTCTGAGTTCTCGGTAATTGCAGAGGGGAGGAATATTTGATTCTTTTAAAAGTATTGTTTTCATTTTTAATTAATGAAGTGGTTTTTGCTTTATGGTCCAGAAGTGCATATTGCATTTTAAACCTTAAACCTGCTAGACTGGCCTACATACAATAACACTTTTCAGGTCATCATTCTTACTGATATTTCCGTTCCCTTCCTTTCTAATCTTGACCTTAGAGTTAGACAATTCAGCTCCATACAGTGCTCTATTTTTTAAAACCATGACCCTCTGTTGAAGGTTGGAATTGATTCTCTAAGATTTATCTAGTCTTCCAACACAAATAAGTAATATAGTATAATTTGTAAAGCACTTGGCAAATCTTTTACGTCAACTGCTGAATATTCCTAGCTCCAGATGTCTGGTGGCATCCACCGTAGATAGTAAAGTAGAAACAAGATTCCTTTCTATCTCAATTGATTCTTTCTTGAAATGCTCCTGCTTCACAGTGTATGATGTCCTGACAAAGGCTGCTCCTATGAAGCCTCCACAGCTGCTGGACTACAACATAGTCTACCGGCACGAATGCTTTATCCAAGTGTTTTTTTAAGCACAGAAATGCAATATTTTAAGTCATTTTATATAACATAAACAAGTCACAATATCAATTACTCATAATACTAAGCCCTATTACTACAAGTCTTTATAGAGAGTCACAAATTTAGAGCTGGAAGGAACTTAGAGGTTATACAATCCAACCCTTTCATTTCAGAAATAAGGAAACTATGGCCTAGAGAGGGAAACTGACTTGTCCAAAGGTTCCATGAGGAAGCAAAGCTGAGATTTGAATTCTGTTCCTCCGACTCCAAATCCAGTATGCTCTATGTATGACAGTAAAGGTAGTGAAGAGAAGAAGAATGAAAGAAGCAATTATAAAACTATCCTGTATGAGATTTTTTTAAAATGCCAATAACCCTCAGTGTTAAACGAAGCTACACAGACTTCTAAGATATTTTAAAAAAATGTTACTCCATTAAAAACCACCTGAACTCTTAATCTATTTAAAAGAAGTTACTCAAATGAGAAACAGTTTGGTGTAGTGGATAAAAGCCAGTCTTTGTGGAAATAAGAAAATCTGGGTCAAGTGGCACCTATGAAACACACTGGCTGTGACCCTGTGGGTGTAATTTAACCACTCAGTATGCTAGAAAACTTACTAAGTTGCAGAATAGCTATAGATCTGCATTAATACAGTGAGTTTGGACTTTCTTGGATTTGAAACGCCAATGAAATCAGAGGACTGGATTAAAAAAAAGTCAAATGACAGCCCAAATTTAATAGTCTATCTAGTAAAGCAGCGAGGGGAGCAAATGAAGGGACCACTTGGGGTTTTCGAAACCCACCAGTAAACTTCCCTTACTATGAAATATGACTAATGAATTATACCTGAAATGTTTAGTTAAGTGGTATTTAAAGAATCAAAAATTTTATCTGCCACACTGGTTAATATTAATTGATATAATATCTCATGGAGATATTGAGTTGTTTTAAAAATTACTTTAGTGACTCTAATTTACTTACACTTTTAATCTTTCCCTGGATCAACTTCTGTAATTCATTCATCAACTTTGTTCTTTTTTCTTTGTCACATTTTTTTCTGTAAATGAAAAGATAAGAAATCACAACCTAAATAAGGAAGTATTTTTCTGAAATACAAACTGGAAATCACAGTAGGATGTGCCTGCCCACTTCAGCACACTGATTCCACGAAGTCAGTAAATCCCTAAATAAAGACATATAAAACTGCCACTCCAAAGACAGTTATTTTTTCAGAGGCATCAGATAAAATTTTAAATGATACAAGCCAGAAATAATGTCAGAAGTAGCTAAGAAAAATAAACCCAGCCTATAATATGAAACACTCAAATTCAAACTCACAAGTAATGTTATTTTTCTGAGATGTCTCAGGAAGAACGACAAATCACTGTAACACTTAAACATTTTAATGAAACATTTCTGATAACAGTTCAATCATTCCTAAATTTCTGCACTGACTTGCTAATTGGGATTGTGACCGCTCTTCAAATAACAGACGTCTACGTTCTTGATTTTTTATTTCATTTTTTTTTGAGGGAGGAAGGCAAGGCAACTGGGGTTAAGTGACTTGCCCAAGGTCATACAGCTAGTAAGAGTGTCAAGGGTCATAGGCTGGATTTGAACTCAGGTCTTCCTGACTCCAGGGCTGGTGCTCTACTTACTGCACCACCTAGCTGCCCCCATTTTTAAAGTCATTTCAATATTCACAAAGTATGCTGAGCAGATCTCTACCATTACAAAAGGCTGATATAACAATGGTTTGAACCTACATTACCTTCTTAGGCTTTCCCAGATTTGCTTTGCCTTGAAAACGGTGTCATAGTTGGTTTTATCATTGAGCTGCCTGCTTTGCTTCAGTTCTTTCTTTTTCTTTTTCAAGTCATCCCACTTGGGTTTCTTAGGTGCTGTCTCTGATAATTATAAAGCAAATATAATCTATTAGATCTAATGTACCGATTGCCTCCACCCTTCCCCATTAATAAAACAACTGAAATAATAACTACAAATTGCTTTTTTTTTTCAATTTTATTCATCTCAAAAATGGTGTCACCATTCACTCACTCTCCTATGTATAAATAGTATAATCTTAGAACTGACAACGGAAATTGGCAATCATTACAGTGACAAAGAGGCAAGACATCACTTCCGCAATACCTTCTTTCTCCTCCTTTTCTTCCTTCCTCACTGCACTACACTAGCATTCTCTCTGCCTGAGCTATTACAACCTATACTATCTCTTTCCTCCAATCTACCTTATACCACCACTAGGATAAATCATTTTTTTTTTTATTCACAGATCTGCTGATGTGGCATTTCTGCTTAAAATGATCACACCCTCCTGTGTACAGAACAAGATGCAAGCTCCTTTGGAGAACTCATAAAGACCCTGGCACCAGCCTACTTGGCTCCCACCTTCCCTCTTCAAAACACACCCTCCTCCAGGTCTTCAGGTCTTTGCTTACATTGTGCTGCATATCCAGAGTGTTTTCCCTGCCACTGTCTCTCGGGAAATGCTTATCCTCTCCTTAAAGTCCAATCCAAATACCTTCTCCTTGAGGAATCCTCCTTTGTTTCTCCTATTTGTGGAGTTCCTCTACTTTATTTATCATGGCCCAGTTACCTGAGGACAACTAGGCTGGAAGATTCCTAAAGGGAAGGCCTAGTGCCTTACCAGAACTTTTTATCTGTAGACATCTAGCATAGCATTCTGCACACAGTAGGCAATTAATGTGTGTTGAGTTTAAAAACCTTTGTAACTTCAAATTTCCTTTATTTGCATGTATGCCAGCATACATTTAATTTTAATGCTTTACTATAAATCCCTTTGTGACCAGGCCATTCAGTTTAGCCTACCTGTCTATGCAGAACTAACCTCTACGACATCTTGAAAGAAAGATTTGTTTGAACTCTTCAATCAATAGGGACCTCTCATTACTTTATGAGAAAGTCTATTTCATTTTTAGACAAATATAAGCTTAAGAAAGTTGATTCCCATTTACTGAGTTGAAATCTCTTCCTATACCTTTAATTAATGGTGCTTATCTGGCCTCTGGAGACACCTGGATATTCTACTGTGGCACAGAAATGACAAGGGTTTAGAGCCAAAAGATCTAGGTTCAAAACCGGGTTCTGCTACTTATTAGCTGGTGACCCTGTACAAGTCACAACTTCTCTCTGTGAAGCCTCAGTTTCCTCATCTGCAAAATTAAGATAACACATGCACTACCTATGTCAGGGGCTGTTATAAGGTTAAATCATATGTCCATAAAGTGTTTCATACTCTGTATACAGATTAATTAGAACAAGAGGCCACACAGTGTGGTGTAACTGGCATGCGATGACTGGAGTTCAATCCTGGCTCTACCACTTACCACCTGTGAGATCCTGGACAATACCCCTACTCTTTGAGCGGGGCCTCAGATTTGTTAATATGTAAAATGAAGAAGTTTGATTAAATAATCTTTAAGGTCTTTTTATACCTGAAATCTATGATCCCACGGGATAATCCTATGTACTTTGAAAAGTGATAAAGATGTTAGAACTAGACAGAAAGTGAAGATGATCTGGGTTCAAATCCTACCTGACACAATCAGTGTGACCAGGGGCAAGTCACCCAACCTCTCCAGTCTTAAAATAAGACCTACAGAACCTATCCCACAGGGTTGCTGTGAGGCTTAAATGAAATAAAGTAGATAAAAGAAATCAGACCCTTTAAAAGTACTAAATGTCAGTTATTTTTACCTAATTCAATTGAATATTTATTAAGTGAAAAGCATGAAAGCACTGGGAAAATAAAGACAAAAAAAAACCCCATCTTAGCTCTCAAGGGATACACATTCTACTGGCTATTGTTATAGTGGGAAACTAGAAGGTGCAGAGGGCAATTACAAATTTTACAAGGGCCCCATTTATTCCCCTCTCACCCCCAAAATCACTTCCATTACTAGCTACACTCAGTCTATTTTGCCTTTCTTTGTATTCCCAGGGCTTAGAACAATATCTGGCACAGTTTGCAATTAATAAATGCTTGCTGATTAAGCACACTTAGTAGCTATACTAGAGTTGAACAATAATAGCTGATAACACAAAGGCTAGTATTCACAGAAGGCTTTAAAGCTTGCAAAGTACTTTACAAATGAACACTACCTCAATTATCCTCAACACAAACCCTGGGAGGTAGGTGATATTATCATTTCCATTTTTAGAGGAGGAACCAAAGCTGACAGATTAAGTGCCTTGCCCAGCTAGTTAAGTGTCTGAGGCTGTATTTGAACTCAGGTCTTCCTGTCTCCAGGTCCAACACTCTCCAGTGCACCATCTAGCACCCTGACAGGGCAAATTTTTCCCCATTGTATTTACCTTCACCTCTGCCTTCAGGTTGGAACTTTCTTTTGGTCTGCAACATATTTCCTTCTTGTTTATTCTTAAACTGTTTCAGGTTAGTTTTCTTGGGTAACAAGTCCCCCTCCTGTTTATTCTTGAACTGTTTTGCACCATTTTTCTTGGGCAACACGTTTCCCTCCTGTTTATTCTTGAACCGTTTTGCACCATTTTTCTTGGGTAACACGTCCCCCTCTTGTTTGCTCTTCAACTGTTTTGTGCCTGTTTTCTTTGGCAGTGTGCTCTCCTCCTGCTTATTCTTTAACTGCTTCATGCCAGTCTTCTTGGGCAACACATCTCCTTCCTGTTTATTCTTCAACTGTTTTGCACCAGTTTTCTTCGGCAACACATCTACTTGCTGCTTATTCTTGAATTGTTTCAGGCCCGTTTTCCCAGGCTTTGTGTTACTTCTCTCAAACTTTTTGGAGCTGAATTTAGGTCCTCCTCCTCCTTCATCACCTTTACTCAGAAACGTCTTTGGAGATTTAGAATCTATATTTATCAATACACAATAGTTAGAATGGAAGCAGAGTTCTTAGAACTATGCCCTTTCCCCACATGACTACAAAGAATATTTCTTTGTGAGAAGCAAATACTTTCTCATTTAGAAGTCAATAATGAAGATGAGAAATACCGTATTATGCGTCTTGTCTAGACTTTAATTCTCTCCTGTTACAGAGAAGAATTTACAATTCAATATTCACTCATAGTTGATAGAACAAAAGTGATATGGAAGATTAAATAACACATTATAATATCTCCAAGATCACTGCCAACTCCAATTCTGTGAGGCTGTTAGGTAACATTAACTTGGCATAGATTTTGAGGTAGCTTATGTTTCTAACTGTCTATAATATACACATTTAAGTCTGCCTATCATGAAAATTAAATACACTAACAAAGAAAATGAAAATTATAGATTTGATCTCAGAATCCTGCAAGAAATATGGCTTATGTAGAAAACCTAGTGAGTCAATTGCAGTTGAGATTTTTCTTTCTTTTTTTTTTAACATTGAATTTAAGGAATTATGAGCAATTAATAATAGAGATATTTGGGAATGAGCCAAAAGCCAAAAATATTCTGTTTACTGATAATGTATGTTAACAAATTTAGACAAAATGAAAAAGTTTTGGTAAATTACTTTCAGTAAAAATGTAACAATAACATCTTCCCCCCAAGAAAATATAGAATTTGTGATTCCAGTTAGAGGTCTCTCTTCAAGAGATGACAGTCGGTACCATATATACTACAATACTGATTTATTTTTAGTAATTTACAAATCCTTAAGTTTGAATGTGAATGCACCTGGCTACATCAAATGACATTCCAGTATTACAGATACATTTACATCCTGATTTTTACCAAATGATGCAGAGTCTCGTATTTACTACTTATGTTATACTCTTTTCCTCCAAAGTATCCTAATAACTAAAGGAACATTATGGAGTACATTTTCACAATTGTCTTACCACTGTCCTTTTTAAACCTTTTTTTTCCTTGTGGTATCTTTCCACCCTTTCCTGTGAAATTTTTTTTACCTTTGACTTCCATAGTAGCAATTCTGTAAAATAAACCAAAGGACCAATTTAATCAGATAATAATCATCAAATTAGGCATTCAAGGGGGAAAACACCTACCTATGTGAACCTGACACATTAAACAGTTCTCTTCAAAGGATTTAAAAAGTGCAATTAACAAAACACACAATATTATATACTATGATGAGATGAACATTCTGGTAACTACAACAACCACGGAAACAACATTTCAGTCAAAGGCTGAAATTAAAATAATTACTTATGTTTTTTGAGAACTGAGTGGCAAAGGTGTCACCATTTGTTTTGTCTCCATCCTAAAATCCTAGCGATATTAAGACTACCTTTATAATTTACACATACCCAATTATATGAAAAGGAGACCTACTAAAAAGGACATCCCCAAAGGACAGGGCTTATCTCAAATATCTAGCTCCTGTTACACTTAGGCACGAGTGGGTTGTGAGATCTAACAGTGGATGGATTATCTGCATCAATAAGACAATATATATATAAAGTATCTAAAAAGTACACGTAACCAACAAAATAATTTTTAGTAACTTTCAAAATGAAATTATTTTGGTTAACAACTTTCAACAAGTTAATTGTGGAGTAAGACACTAAACTATGCACTATAAAATAAATAAAAGTCTGAAACTTACAGCCTAGAAGAGATGTGGCTTGTAGAAAATCATTATAAATACAAGTTTTAATGTGAACTGATAAGTGAGACACAAGGTACTTACTATGTGTCAGATCAAAGGTAAGGATTTCATGATGCAGATATGTATACACACAAAAAACTATCACAGATAGTTGCCTATCCTGTGACACTGTACAAAGCACTGTGTGCTAGGTGTTTAAAAGATCAAATTCCTTTCCCCAGCCTACATATCAGAGAAGATAAGATACATATACAGCTCAGTATAATAGAAGGCAAATGTCATGGAAGCAAAGGAGAGTGATAGGTCCTGTTCTTTAACAGGATCTAAAGATTTTATCTTGGAGAATCAGAAAAAGCTCCATTGAAGAGATGGCACCTAGCATGAGAAAGAGAGAAGGATCCTCAAAGGTAGAGATGAAGAGTGCTTTCTAGGAAAAAATGGGTGATCTTTTATCAATGTAAGGTAGGAAGCAGCAGGTCAAGTTTGGAGGTATGCAACTTTGGCTGGAATACAGAGTAAATAAAGCAGAGTAATATGAAATGAAGCTGAACAAGTAGCAAGAAGGTATTATGAAGGCTAAGGAGCTGAATTTTATCCTATAGGCAATGGGCAATCACTAAATTTTCGAACAAGAGAATGCCATGAAAATTACTTATCAGAAAGATTTTCGGTAGGTATGTTAAGGACTGGAGTGGGAAAGACCTGGGACAGGGAGACCCATTAGGAGACTGTTACAATAGTCCGGTTCAAAAATTATATGGGCATAAACTATTCTAGTGTTAGTTTAAGTGAAAAGGAGGAGCTAGATCACAGATTTAAAGCTTAGATGGAGATCACTGTCTAACTCCTTCATTTGATAGATGAAGAAACCACTGTCACAGAGAAATGAAGTGACTTGCTTAAGGTTATTCTGGTAGCAAATACCAGAGCTAGGATTTGAACACAGGTCCTTTGACTCAAAAATCCAGGATTCTCTGTACTGTATCATACGGAAGATAGGAATAAGGGGACTTAGCAAATAGCTGCCTATTGAGATGAAGTTGGGGGAAGGGAATAGTGAAGAGATGATCCTGAGTTTTCTAGTCTGGATGACTAGGAAGATGGAGATGCTATTAAAAGAATTTGAGAATTTGGAAGGAAGAAGAGTATATAGACATGTTGAGTTTGAGGAATAAGTGGGATGGGCAGGCTGAGATATCTAACAGGCAGAGAGCTATGGGGCTGTAGAGATTATGACTGGTTAGACAGATTTTGGAGTCAGTTGGGTAGATGTGATAGTTAAATGTGTGGGAGCAGATAAATTCAGCAAGAGAGAACATAGATGAATAGGAAGGCCAAGGAAAGGGCCTTTGGAAACAGAGGGAAGGCAATCTTACAGATTATTACAGAGGTCCAGAGGGAGAGTGTTTCAGAAGAAGGTAGCAAGTGGTATCCAAAGATGGAACACAAGAACTAAGACAAAACCAAAAAATTTAGCAATTGAAAAACTGCTTTGAGAAATCGGTTTCAAGAGTCGTGGGTCAGAAACCAGCTTACTAGAAGTTGAGGAATGAATGGATGGTAAGGAAGTGTGAAATGTCAAGTTTAAACTTTCTGGTGGAATGATGAGCTGTTATAAGAAGAGATGTTATGGTAACTGGGAGGCTTTTTTTCTCCTCCTCAAAGGACAGTCTCCTTTTCACGTAATTGGACATATGTAAGTTATGAAGGTGGTCTTAATATTATTGTGAAAATAGTTTTGGTCTTAGGGGACCTTCAGGGGTCCTCAGACCATACCTTATAGAATGCTGTTATGGTATGGGTAGCAAGGATCTAAGATCAGAGATTCGGAGGCTTAGGAAGGGAAATTTCAAGTCACCCAGTGCATCCCCCTCATTGTAAAGATGATAAAAGGCGGAGGGAGTAACTTTCTCGCGATCACCCAAGATTTAAGTGGCGGGCCTCCGTCTCCAGCGCCCGTCACCCCTTCCCAGGACACCTGCTCCTCTGCCCAGAGTTCTCGTGGAAATTCCTCCCTCCCCCAGTCAAGGGCCGGCTGGATTTGAGAAAGTAAGCCGGAGAAGTGACAACAGCGATAGTTACTTAAGAGATGCGAGGCTTCACGAAACGCTGTTTCTTCTCTTCCCGGTCCGGGCGGGAAGCGAAAACAAAAAACAAAAAACAAACAAACAAAAACAACGGTCCTTCGGTTGGACAGTCGGCGGCGGCTGCTGGCGCCCTGGGGAGTCCGCAGCTTCTCCGGGGGGCTGCGGGACCAGCCGCGGATCAGACCCCAGGACCAGCGACTAACCGCCCTCCCCTGGAGCACCAGGAAGGTCCCCCCGCCCCTAGCGGAGCCCACCGAGACAAAGTCTCACAACCGCCGGGCTCGCGCGCACGAAGCTTCCGGCCAGAACCCGCGAGGGCCGCTTGAACCCCGCACTCACCGCGCACGTGCCGCCACCACCACCGACCGCCCGCCAAAGCAGTTTCCGCTTCTACTGTCTCCGGCCCGCCCTCCACCTCTGCTCCGTCTCTGGCCACTGGAAGCTGTTTTCTGACTTCCGTTTTCCGGTTGAAAGGGAAAGGCTGGGTGTGCGGACGGAGGGAAAGAGGGAGGGTTCCTCTCGGGCCTCTTCTGCGTAAACTTCACTCGGAGGCGTTGAAGAAGAAGTTTGGCCTTAAAGGAATCCGTAGTTTCAAAGGGGCGGGGCGGCGACAGCTTGCGGTGACGTTTTTTTCCTGCGCTTTTTACCATAACCTCTTACCCTAATTTTGGGCGTTAGCGTTTTCATCCTCGTTCTTTCAGGGCTTTGTATTTTGGTTCTGTAGTCGTATCTACAGCGCTGAGCACAGTGCTTTGCACAACGTGCTTAATAAAGGCTCGGTCTCCGTCGTTCTATTTACTTAGGAAATGGACCTAACGCGTCGCCTGTCACGGTACCCCTAGTTAGTACCTCCTGGTGAGCCGCTGGACTTGGGGGAGTGAGAGGGAAGGGGCTAGTTTGTGACCTCAGGTCCTCGTACCTTGGTGGAAGGACCTTTAGAGAATATTCTCATCATTTTTACAAAGAATGGAACCGCCGTGAGCTCAGAGAGGGCGATCGGCTGGCCTAAAGCAACACAGCCAGCCATCTATGAAGCACGGTGCTTACTGAGTGTCCCTTCTGTTTGGTTGGGGATGACCCTCTCATTTTGAAGTTGGTTCTTTTAAGGCTGAACTTATGTGCCACCTCTTTTTTATGAATAATTATTTTCTTAAATTTTGTTTTTCTGAACTTGACGGAGAACGGCCAGCACGAACATTTGCAAATAAAAAGAACATGAGAGGACTGAACACGCCATTGCAGATATTATGTACAATGTGCTTTTCTTTTTTAAATATTTGTCCTGACCATCCCAAAGAACTAATGATGAAACATACTATCAGCCTCCTGAGAAAGAACTGCTATTGTTAGAATGCAGACTGAAGCGTGTGTTTTTCACTCTTTCATTTTTTTTCCTATTATTCGAGGTTTCTTGTACAAAATGACGAATATGGAAATGTTTTACAACATGATTACACATGTATAACCTATATCTGATTGCTTACCCTCTCGGGGAGGGGGGGGAGGGATAGAATTTGAAACTTAAAACTTTTTTAAAAATTGTTAAAATTGTTTTAACGTGTAATCGGGGCGGGGGCAATTATATTTTTATCTTGTCTATCCATCTGTCTCTGCTCTGAAAGAGGGACCTTGCCTTGGAAATTCAGCATGTGAATTTCAAAGTTGTCCTGTTTGTTTTTGATTGTTTCTGGATTTCAGGACTTTTATGTGCATTAAAAAAGGAAAAAAAAAACTTCAGTAGGCTTCTTTTTGGGATCTACCCTATCCTTAAGCTTCTTTGCCCATCCTCCAAATTGTGGGAGAAAAGAAAAAAACAACCCAAACTCTTATAACAGATATGCATAATAAAGCAAAACAAATTCTGAAAACCTATGTTTTATTCTATGTCTTTAGTCTTTCACATCTCTGTCAGGAGGTGGGTAGCATGATTCATTATCAATTCGCTGGAATCCTGGTTGTTCATTACATTGATCAGGGTTCTTAGCCTCTCAAAGTTGTTTTTCTTTATTGTATGAAGTGTTATTCTGATTATTTCACTCTGAGTCAGTTCATACAAGTCTTCCCAGATTTCTCTGAAACAGTACCTTTCCTTATTTCTTTTTGCTCAGTAGTATATATTCACATGCCATAAATTATTTAACCATTCCCCAATGGATGGCCAAGCCCTGAATTTCTAATTCTTTGCTTCTTAAAAAAAGAGCTGCTCTAAATATGTTTTCACACATAGGTCCTTTTAAAAAAAAATCATTCTATAGCATAGGCCTAGTAATGCTGTAGCTGGATTAAAAGACTAAAAAAAAAGTCACAGTGCAGTGCCTTTTTGGTTAATAGTTCCAAGCTGCTTTTCAGATTGTCTAGAGTCAAAGCTACCTCACTTTCAATAAATTCTTTAGGGGTCTCTCCATAGATAATCAGATAATGCGCAAAAAAAAAAAGCCGTAGTTTTTGTTTCCTCTTTAATTATGCTTATTCCTTTGCTTTTTTTCTTGTTTTATTGCTATAGTTGGCATTTCTATTACTATGTTAAATAGTATGTTAATGTAACATACTATTATTGATATATAATATAACAACTATTATAACAGTACTATGTTAAATACACGAACATCCCTTCTTTACTCCTGATCTTATCAGAAATACCTCTTTCCTCTAACCTTTACACATAACGTTGGCTCTTGGTTTTTTAAAGATGCTAATTGCTATATTAAAGGCCATTTACTCCTATGCTTCTTATTTATTCCTGTGCTTCATTCTTTTTTAAAAAACAGATTTGACAGGGCAGCTATGTGGTACAGTGAATAGAGAGCACTGTTGTAAACTAAAAATAAAAAATTTAATTTAGAGAGCACTGGCCCAGGAGGACCTGATTTGAATTTGGCCTCAGACACTTGACATTTACAAGCTGTGTGACCCTGGGCAAATCCCTTAGATTGCCTCCAAAAAATAGATTTGGCTGTTAGATTTTTGCCAAAAGCTTTATCAGTATTTGTTGGTAGAATTGTATTTTTTAATTATTTTTGTTTTTAATGTGGCCTATCAAGTTTATAATTTTCCCTGTATTGAACCAACTCTATTCCTGGTATAAATCCAACCTGGTCATAGTGTCATAGTCTTTTTAATGTCATTGCAGCCTTTTTGTTAATTGTTAATATTTTTGTGTAATTGTTCATTATATTGGTCTATAGTTTTCTGTGCTAGGTTTAAATATTAAAAGCATATTTCTCATAGAAAGAATTTGGAAAGATTCCTTCTATTTGTATTTTTTCAAAATATTTATATAATGTTCAATTAATTGTATTTTAAATAGTTGATACAATTTACTTGTAAATCCATCAGGTCCTAGGCTTTTTTCTCTTTTAGAGCATTAATGACTTGTTCAAAAAATTTTTTTTTCTGATAATAGGATATTTAAATAATCTGTTTTTTCATTTATCTGGATATTTTATATTTTTTAAATATCCACTTTCAACTACATTATCAGTTTGTTGGCATGTAATTGGGCAAAATAGTTTCTGATACTTTATTTTATTACCTTCAATTGTTATGAATTTTCTTTTTTCATATTTTGATAAAACATTAGCCTTTCTTTTTAAAATCAAAGTTGCCAACTTTAGTTTTCTAAAAGCTGTTTATCTTTTGAAAACTTTTTTCAATTCAATATTTTTTTGCTTTCAATTTTATTAATCTAACTTCAAATAAATCAAAGAAAGGGGAAAATTGTATGTACAAAATATTCATGTCAAATCTTTTTGTGGTAGCCCAAAATTGGAAACTAAGGTAATACCCTTATATTGTGGAATGGCTAAGCAATTTGTAGTTCTATATATGAATAAAATGATGAAATGGACAATTTCATAGTAAATGGGAAGACCTCTGAACTGATCCAGAGTGAAGTGATCAGAAATAGACCAATTTATATAATGTTGCAAAACAACTGGATGGAGAGGTGGCAAACTTCACATGTATAGGAGACATGCATTTTCGGACATGGCCTTGTGGGAATTTATTTTGCTCAATTATGTAGCTATGTATTGAACTATTTTTTTTAATTTGCTCCAGAATATCATATTACATGCCCTTCAATCCCTTAATGTAGAAGCTGCTAGATCTTGTTATCCTGATTGTGTTTTCACAGTACTCGAATTGTTTTTTTCTCACTACTTGCAACATTTTCTCCTTGACCTGGGAACTCTGGAATTTGGCTACAATATTCCTAGGAGTTTTCCTTTTGGGATCTTTTTCAAGAGGTGGTCAGTGGATTCTTTCAATTTCTATTTTCCCCTTTAGTTCTAGAATATCAGGGAAGTTTTCCTTGATAACTTTCAGAAAGATAATGTCTAGGCTCTTTTTTTGATCATGGCTTTCAGGTAGTCCAGGGACCTGGATCTGTTTTCCAGGTCAATGGTTTTTCCAATGAGATTTCACATTGTCTTCCATTTTTTTCATTATTTTGGTTCTGTTTTATGATTTCTTGATTTCTCATAAAGTCATTAGCTTCCATTTGCTCCATTCTAATTTTTAAGGAATTATTTTCTTCAGTGAGCTTTTGGACGTCCTTTTCTATTTGTACAATTCTGCTTTTTAAGGCATTCTTCTCATTGGCTTTTTGGACCTCTTTTGCCATTTGGGTTAGTCTATTTTTTAAGGTGTTATTTTCTTCAGTAGTTTCTGAGGTCTCCTTTAGCAAGCTGTTGACTTGTTTTTCATGATTTTCTTGCATCACTCACATTTCTTTTCCCAATTTTCCTCTATTTCTCTTACCTGATTTTCCAAATCCTTTTTGAGCTCTTCCATGGCCTAAGACCAATTCATATTTTTCTTGGAGGCTTTTGATGTAGGATCTCTGACTTTGTTGTCTTCTTTTGGTTATATATTTTGATCTTCTTTGTCACCAAAGTAAGATTCTACAGTCTCAGTTTTTTTACGCTGCCTGCTCATTTTCCCAGCCAATTACTTGACTTTTGAGCTCTTTGTCAAGGTATAACTGTTTCCAGAGTGGAGAGTGTTGTGTCCCAAGCTTGCTGCTGTTTTCAGAGCTATTTCCAGGCATCTGTAAATTTTCAGTTCTTCTGAGGTGGTATGATCCAAGGAGAGGTGTTTACTCCTATGCTCTGGTCTGTGAGTGACCTCAAGCACTCTTCTCTGCCCTGGAACTGTGAGGAGGATTCCCTCTCCACAGCTGCCACACCAATGCACCTCTTCCCCCTAGCACTACGACCCAGATCCAAGCACAGCAAAGCAAGAAAATCCTGCCTCAGTGCCAGCAAAGAGATCCCTGCAGTCCTGCTCAGATCAGCCAATTGATCCCCCCACCATCTGTGGGCTTAGAGCTCTGGAAGCAGCCGCTGCTGCTGCTGCCAACACCATTACTGTCACCTCCACCGCTGGGGCCAGACTGCTCTTCTCTCACCCAGTTCCGACAGAGATTTCCCACTAACTTTTTATGATATCTTGGTGTTTGTGTGTTGAGAAGTCTGGAGACTGCCACAGTTGCCAGTGATTCAATCAGCTGAGTCCTGCTCCAGCCCCGTCTGTGCCAGCACAGGCCATGCTGGGCTGCGCTCTGCTCCCAGCCCAGCTCGATAGACCCTTCCCGTTGACCTTCCAGGCTGTCTTAGCGGAGATAGCTGCCTTACCCCATCATTTTGTGGGTTCTGCTGCTCTAGAATTTGTTTAGAGTCATTTTTTACAGGTATTTGGAGGAGTTTGGGGGGGAGCTCAAGCAAGTCCCAGCTGTTACTCTGTCATCTTCTCTGTTGTTTCTATGATATGTTCTTTGACTCATCAGTTCCTTAGAATTTAATTATTTGGTGCTCATTTAATTTTAAATCTTATTTTCAAAGGTCCTTTATTGAGTATAATTTTTATTACATTAGGATTGGACAGGTCTTTATGCCCAAATACAGAATCAGTTTTTATAAAGGTACCATGCACAGTTTATAAATATATAAATTCCTTTTTCTTCCTGTTTAGTAATTGCCAAAATCTGTTGTCTCTAACTTTTCTAAAATTCTATTCAGGGTCTTAACTTCTTTTTTATTTGTCTTTTTGCTATATGGTCTTGGTCTGAAAGAATATGTTAAGGTCTCAAACTATTATAGTTTTACTTTATTTTTCCTGAAATTCAATTAATTTTTCTTTTAAGAATTTATATACTGTGCCATTCAGGGAAAGTGTATATGTATGTATGTACACACGTGTACATACATACATGCATACATATATATTGTACATATAATTATTGATATTGATTCGTTATCTAAGATTCCTTTAAACATGTCATTTTCCTGCTTAAGTGGCTTTTTTGTTTGTTTTTGGTACTGCCTCATCTGAAATCATGTTTGCTACCCTTGCTTTTTTGAGTTCACTTGAAGCATAATAGATTTTGCTGCAGCACTCTTTAACTTTCTATGAAATCTTTATGTTTGAAGTGTGTTTCTTGAAGGGCTGCCTCTTGCCATAATGCATTTCCTTTAGGCCTTTATCACCTTTCCCAAGGATTATTGCAGTTGCTTCCTAATTGGGCTTCCCTGCAGCTAGTCTCTTATTCAATATATCCTACACTGAATTGACAAATTATATTCCTTAAGTATGGGGTTGACTATGTCACCACATTCTTGAAGAAGCCTAAGTGTTTCTCAGTTGCCTCTAGGATAAAATACTAACATTTCCAGCATTTAAAACCGTTCACAATCCGGCTCTAGCATTTTTTTCCAGGCTACTTTCATGTTTTTTTCTCTTACACACTATTTGTATCCTATCCAAACTGACCGTGCTGTTGCTGTAACATGAAATTCCATCTAGCTCCTCAGTGTATTTGGGATGCTCTCCCTCCTGAACCACCCTCTTGGAATAACTAGCTCTCATTAAAGTTTAGATTTAGTAAACCCCACCCCCAAGTGGCCTTTCTTGACTCCCCACATTGCTAGTATTTCCTCCAGTACTTTTTTTTTAAAACTATGTATTCTGTAGCATTGTTCCAGGGACTTTGCTAGACACTGGCAAAACAAAAGTGAATTCCCTCAAAGACTTTGCTTTCTATTGGGGAATATATTCACAGATTAGTAAATAGATGACATATAGAAAATAAAGACACAGTGAGGGAGGTGGGGGTAGCAACTATCAAACTCGGGGGAGGAGGATCAGGAAAGTCCTGACATATAGATCTAGAAAGAAAACTTAGAATAATATTTACTATGCTTCATTTGACTTAGAGAATCAGAAGTTGCAATCATGAATTGGACAAAGCTTAACTCAAAGTACAAAAAATGAAAAGAAATACAGAAACAATTTCATGTTTAAAAGCATGCCATAGTCAAACATTCTCAATAGGAAATTACCCACCAAAAAGTAGAGCAACTAGATTCTTAAAGGAAAAAATAATGGAAATGCAAAAAGCATCAGAAAGAAAGACAATAATAGGCTATTTCAAATATCACCATCAGAAAGACAACAAAATTCAGAGGATGCAGAAAAAAATGGATTTCATATGTATAACTCCGTGTCTATTAACAGACATATTAGGAAAATTACTTTTTATTAAAACCTACCTAAGTGATTTCATGAGAACTGACCATGCCCTACAATATAGATGTAAACGAATAAAGAAAGGCAGAAACCTTACTTTTGTAAAAGTCCTTATAAACTGGGAATCCTTATTCCAACTCCTACTCTCCCTATGTCTCATTCAAGATTTTCTTTTTCTCCTCAAGATTTTAGGAGTCTCCTTAAAGGTTTTTGTCTAATGGTATCAGCGTGAGTGCCTACTCTGGTGTGTTTTACTGATATCAATCACTAGCTACAGTATCTCCCTTATGTCATGGATCCCCTATAATGATTTATGTTCCAGTTTCATTTGACTAATTATCATCAATTATATTTTAAAAGGGATACTAATAAGATGGATGAATAGAAGTACAAACCATTCCCCAAACATTCTGGGGGCACACAGCCCCAATACCACCTGGGTCTCTGAGGAGAGTAGGCTTACACTTAAAACATTTGCTAAAAAGTTCCACCAAGTTCACTTTGAAATGTGTCAATAGCCAATGGACAGACTCCATGCTGGTAGGACTGGACCTCTTTGATGAGGGATCAGTCTACTACTGGGCTGGGTCATGGTCACTCTTCCAGGCTGTGTACTAGGTTTGGCTATATAAAACTCTGTTGTGGTCTCTAGCTCCCAGACTTCTTATGGCTCTCCTGACCTTCCCCCCCCCCTTTTTTTTGAATTAAATTTATTTTTTCCTGAACTTAAGAAATAAAACAAGCATTTCCATAACATAGAATAGGAAAGAAAAGATTATACATGAAACTGCAAATCTGTTGTGTACAATTTGCCATTCCTTTTAAAGATATAATAAAACGTAACTTTTTTTTCTTTTTTCTTTCCTCCTCCCCGTAGAGAAGTCTACCATTAGACACAAATATGTGTGTATGTGTGTGTATACGTATATATGTAAAACCATTCTTTACATACTTCTTGCATGAAATAATGAAGAATGAAATGAGCAGAACCAAGACAATGTTGTATATAAAAACAATATTGTTTTAAGAACAACTTTAAGTGGCTAAGTCATTTTAACTATTATAAATACCCAAATTAACTACAAAGGACATGTGAAGGAAGATGCTATCTGAATCCACAGAAGGAACTGATAAATAGAAATATGTATAGAATGGTGTTTATATATATATGTACACCCACATAAATATACATGTACATATTGTATATATATATATACATATATATATATACATATATAAATATATAAACATACATATTTGTATCTAATGGTAGCCATCTCCTGATCTTTTAAAGTTCACAAGGTCACAGCTTAGTTAATTTTATCTCTAATCAACATTCACTTAAGGCTGGAAATAATAGACACAACAAGGACACAATTAACAGGAAGGCCATGTGCTCATAGTTTCATGTTAAATTCAGGTTGAGGGAGTAGGATGATGGTGAGAGAGGGACCTCTTTCAAGAACCACAGAGCCATGAGTTCATGGGCTTCATATTCAAGGTCCCTTCCTCACATAGAAGCCAACAGCATCTAGTTCTCCGTGCTGGAGACCAGGAAGGGGGAAAAAAGGACCAAGTGGCCCCCACAGCTATCTTTGTATGCACTTACTGGTCTGGCTTAGCAGCCATTTGAATTTCTCCACTTGGTTAGAGGATCAAACACAGTCATACTCAAGTATTATCTGAAGTAGAGAGCATCATCACATCATACTTCTGGGAGCAGGCTCACTAAGCTTCTCTGTGTGGTTAGGCAGTAGGCAGAGCTGCACATGGTCTGAGGACAGGATTCCTACTGGCCATTCCCTTGTTATGCTTTACAAAATTTGGGGGTGTGGTAGGGTCTGGATTTGTGATTTTGTTAGTACATAGAAATTTTGGTAAGGGAATTCTCCATAGATGCAGATCAGCACCTTATCTATAACCTATCTTAATAAGTTACCTATAGTGCTTCAAGGTTAAGTGATTTGCTAAAGGTCACACAGTTTGTTCATTATCAGAGAAGGATCTGAATTCCTGATTCAAGATCAGCTGTCTATTCATGAAATCATATTGCTTCTTAATTCTTTTATATATCATAATGAAGCAATAGTAATTAATAAAGGAAATTTGATTAAAAATATAGATTGAAATGGAGCCAAAAACATTTTGTTAATGCCTGGGTCAAAGAGTATATTATAAAAACTATCAAAACTATATTTAAAATCATCACAATAGTAATATTTCTTTAACACTTGAATAAAACTGTGATCTTATTGATATGGCTATTCCTTTCATTGGTACAGACCACAACCCATTCATCCATTCCCTTCCTGTTTGATTTCCTACCCATGTTTTTCCATGAAAGCTTCAGAGACAATCCACTGAACACGCTAAAGACCTTCCTTTAGTCTTTTTGCATTTTGTGGGGATTACTGTAACATGTAGGTTGTCCAACATATGTTATCTGTTGCTCTTACCACGACTTGTTCAGATCACACATTTCCTCAATTATATCTCTCCTATCACTTCTTGCACATGGATCATTACTGGAAATATACTGTAATTTACTTCTGCCCACCATGCCTCTCGATTCCTTTTTTTGGTCACTGAAAATTGGTTGTGGTTTTCCAATTAATTCCAATTAATACTTTTTTTCTTAAAAACAAATTAAAGGAAATGTCTTATCATCATCTTCATCATAATTAAGTGAGTTAGAGAAATAAAATCATGGTTCAGATGTTTAAAGCACAGGGACTATTATTAATAAATGGAACACCAGCAATGCATGTGGTTTTATAAAACAAATAGAAACAAATCCTTTCTTCCCCCACCCCCAGAACTTTTCAATTGGATATATAGGTTTCAGCTAGAGCAGTAGGAAGAATGATTACCTGATTCATGAGATTCATGAGTTCCCCTGCTGACACCTCAGTTTCAGTGGTTGGATTTTCATTTAAAATTTGCTTTAGGCTTTCTGTTCCAAAGAGAATTCTCTCTACAATGAGAAGTATAAAACAACAATAGTTAACAGGAATGTGTGAAAAACAAATTTGACCATGTTACTGCCCTGTCTCAAAAACCTTTTACTGAGAGTATAAGATTAGCCTCTTTAGCCTGGTCCCATCTTACATTTCAGCCTTATTTCACTCCCCTTCACACACTTTGCATTGTAGCAAACTGAACTATTGGCTATGCCCTGAACTCAAAATATCTTCCTCCTTCATCCATCCTTGTAGCTTGTCCTCTTCTCCCTGCTCTCCCTGCTTCACTGAATGTACTTCCTCTTCATCACCACTTGTCAAATTCTTCCTTTTCAATATTTAGTTCAAGCGCCATAATCCTTGAAACTTTGCCTGGTTCTTCTAATTGAAAGTGTTATTTCTCTCCAACAGCTTTGTAGAGAATTATATCTGGATTTTTTTCTTTTTGTCTTCATCTATCTTTTATTATACTTATCTGTTAACATATTGTAGCATCCAGTAGACTATAAGCTTACTGAAGGGAAAGACTATGCTATTTTTCCATTGCATCCTTAGGGCTTAGTGTAAAGACCTGTATTTATTAAGCACTAGTAAATGTTTGTTGAATTTAGTTAAATTGAGGTAGCTGCTCTCAATAGTTCCTGTTACCAGGACCAAGCAACCTACATCCCAGAGTACTGAAAAAACTTGTAGATGAGATTCTAGAGACATTGTTAGCGATCTGCAAAAATTCATACAGAAGAGGAGAGGGGCCACAGGACTAGAGAAAGGCAGTTGTGGTTCCCATTTTCAAAAAGAGGAAGAAGGTGGCTTCTTCAAATTACAGGATAATAAGCTCAACCTTGACTCCTGATTTTAACTCTGGAACACATTATTAAAAGGATATTCTGTGAACATGTGTTTAGGCCATGTACATAGTGGTCCCAAGGTCAGGGTCTGAAGAGACTAAGTCAAGAGATTAGGTAATAAGAAAACTTTTACTAAACACAAACACTCAGGAAGGACATTTACACATACTTATATTTATACACATATACACACATATATGGATATATACACACATACACACATAGATATATAAAGACACACATGCATGTTTAAATATATACATATATAACTATACATACATATAAATATATACATACATGTACACAGGTATACAGATAGACAAATAGATATAGCTCTTCAGGTTTCCCCATACAAGGATGCACCTAAGTCAATTACAATATTAACTCAAATTGGAATAAAAATATTTTAGTTCCAAAGAACGAGATTTTCTCAATACTGGCTTATATAGCATCCACCAAAAAGTGGACCTTAATACATTTAATCTATCTCCATTCCAGGTCTTCCTAATTAAGTGGTATAAATTCTCTTTAAATCACTAATAAGCTGAAGCCTAATTAATCTCTTAGGACTCAAGGCTTGAATAATGCCCAAGTGTTTAGAATTTCGGTCCTTGTATATGCCTACTGGCAAATGATCCAGACCTCCATCCTAGGTCCTAAGAAATAAAACACTCAAGGAGAACAATATATAAGGAATAAACTAAACAAAGGAAAAAACAATTATAGCCCAAACCACAACAACCCCTCCCTTGCCCCACAAAGTCCAACAGTTACAGCATTTCCAAGATCATAAACTAGTGAGAAGGTAGCAGTGAAGCCAGAAACCAATCGAAGGTGATATCAGGTGGATAGCAACTAGGAATAGACAGCTGGTTACCATAACTAGGAGGACTCAAAAGACATATCTGCTCCAGAACACATGCAAGTCAAGACATCACCCGCAGAATGTCATTGGGCCTCTTTGAGAAGGCCTGAGATATCTCCCTTACTTTCATTCTACCATCTATTCTGTATTTCCTTGTCTACCAGTTCTCCTTCATGGGGATATCTGTCTGTAGATCAGTGAAACTCTGTTTTCTGCCCAGAGTATAATGATTCCTGAGTTTTTCCAGGGGCCCTACTGCTCACCCCGGACTTTTAGTCACAGGCTAGGTGGGAGGGATGTCTTGCCTTTCTCTGGGCAGGGTAAGGTAACTACATCTAGTGCTTTTACTATCAAGTTTCTGACTCTCAACAAAGCCCGACTAGTGACAAAAACATTTTCACCTACACTATTCACAATCCACCAATTGTCCTTTTAAGGGACATTAAGAATGCATTGAACTAGAAAACCACCCTCTTTATAAACTTGGCTATGCCTCACCCTACTTATGTAAGAGGATCAGGTGGGTAAATAAAGCTGGTCTTTAAGTCTATTCATGTGCTCAGTGAAATTCTCAATGGCCAAAGGGTGATAGGCTAGAAGGACCAAATGACTTTATGGGATGCATAGTGCAACAGGTGAAGTGGGTTACTAGTAAATTTTGGCACTAATTCTGCCCCAAAAGGGTGCTCATTTGTGGGTCCAACCATTGAGCTTCCAGGATCTTGATCACTCAGCAAGGCCCAGAACAATAGGCCAAGAAAAGAAAAATAATGACTTGTTCCTTTCCATACATAGGGCAGCATCACAGGGCCTTTCAGGCAGCTGAAAGTTCTGCCTGTTAGAACTATGCAGGTCCTTCATCCTTCAGGGATTCAGTGAAAAGAGAAATTGTCTAAGGGCCAGCAGCAGATAATAGGTTCATGATAGTCATTAAAAAATCAAGCACCAAGGCAATCTTAGTATCCAAATTTTTATAAGAAGGTATCCATCTAGCCAGAGCTGACTGTGTGGGGATGGGACTTTGATTAGCCTATCACATTCCTGGGCCCTGTCCACCCTTTTAAAGGTAGACATCTTCGTAATTCCTCCAGGAATAGCGCACTGCTTGATTTTAATATTGAAGGATAATTTGTCCAAAATGAGAAGCTTCCAATGAATTTTCCCCATTATAATGGGCACGGCTGATCCAACAACAACATGAACCAAAACTACCCTCCACAAATCCATCTACACTATTCATTCAGGCTGATTTATAATGATAGGGACGTGCCTTGTCAGTCATCTTCCTACCTTTATCTGGGTGGTGGCTTTGGTCCCCATGTAGTGGCTTTCCCAAAACTTTCAACCTCCATGGAATTTCCATAGACACCTAGTTTTCTGTGTTCCAGCAAACTTCTCCAGATCTGAACCCTGCTTTCTTCCTAAAAATCTGTCACCTGGGCATGGAGTCTCCAATTTCATTTTTAGTCCAATGATAAAAACTGAACAGATTTGTGGAGCTTGGTCCTAATTTTGATATTATTTTAAATTCTATCTAGAATACAAGGGAATGGGTGGCAGTAGAGGAGGTTGGTAGTGGGAGCAAGATCCTAACTCTCTTGCCCCTTGCAAAGTAGGTTAGTTTTTCCTCAAAAGGTATAGGAAATAACCTCAAGACTTGATTGGCTTGGGGAACTAAAGGCTGAGGCTTTTGGAATAATTTCCTCATCACTTGAGTACAAAATATCTATGAGGAGCTTCAGGTACTCTCTGATGCTGGGCTGCTGGAAAATAATGGGCAACAGGGCTTTGCTCAGCTGAATCAACTTAAGGTGTATCTAAGGACTATACTGGTTGACTAGTTTCTGTTGAATACAATAGCTGAATTCTGCTACAGCCAAATAACTCTTCTTTGGTTCACTGTTAAATGACCTACGAATGCCTCATTATATTTCAATATCAAATATAGACTCAGATGAGTCAGCCCAAAACGAAGTCCCACTTTCTTTTTTTTTCTCTTTTCCCCATTTTCCTAAGCAAAGTGTTAAATATCTGGCTATCAATCTTCCTCTTATCCAGATCATGTTTTAATAACCAGAAACAAAACTCCCATCTAGACAAAGACTCCTGTTCTCTCTTTTAGAGCAGGCCAGCTGGGAGGCAGCCCCATCTGGATCTGCCTAATATCAAAGAAGCCCTAAATGAATACACCTTTTAGGTCTTAATCCCAGAGGAAGGCAGGAGCTAGAACCAAGAAGGATGGGATTCAGTACAGGAGAAGTCATTTTCACTTCAGTCTTTGTCCTCTTCTGAGCCTCTCTTCCTACAGATCTAATTTCCTGGGTTGACAAAAAATCAAAATAGGGTTGAGAACCGAAGCCATCCAATATTTTCTCTGTCTGTCCTTACTTTGGGCCATCACAAAAGTAATCAATGAGCTTTCCACCCCCTGCCTGAACACAGAACACTTCTCATTCAGTCTTATTCTAACCAATTCATCAATCTCACCAGATCCTGCTGGCTACACCCAATGTTTAAGTCAGTACATGCTGGTTCCATGTTCAGGGTTGTCAACCATTTACCAAAGGTTTGGTCCAAAGAAACAAATAGAATCAGTTTCCCTCTTAACCAAAGGTTTGTCCTAAGAACAAACAGAATGGAGTCCCCCTCTTAATCAAAGGTTTGTCCAAAGAACAAACAGCATGAGGTTCACCTTACCAAAGGTTTGACCAAGGAACAGACAGAATCAGGCTGTACATGCACTATAATGTGCTTATTTATTCTCATTAAGCCAGAGAACTATGCATTGCATGGGAGTCAGAAAATAATTCTGAACTCAGGGATAAACAATCTAAAGGAGACCCTTTATACACTTAGAGCAATCCCAACTCAGGATGCCTGTGTCAACCAAAATTATAGTCTCCATGTGTATTAACCATCATATGAGAAAGGAATTTCTTAATAAGGTAGATTATAAATACAATAAGATAAAAGGAGTGTCAGAGTGTCGATTGAAATTATAGATCCAGGATGTCTGTTTCTTCTATCATTAACATGATATAATATAACATAAATCCCATTATTCAAGATAACATTCAGTTCAAGGTGCTTTGTCCTTGGTAGTCATAAACAGAAGAATGCTCCTGGTCAGCTTCATGCAGCTTTGTAGTTGCTGATACAGAAAGGGGCATTTTGGGTTCACTCAGAGAGCAAAACAAAGCATATCTGTTATGCCAGAGCATGCAAAGCATTATGGTAGGTTAAGCTCAGAGTGGGCCAAAAATGTCTTTCTTCTGATTGACCAATCCAGGTTTTAGGCCTTCCTTAGGTGATGGGGAGGGGGGAGCGCAAAATGGTTCACAGGATTAATATTTGGAAAGATAGCATCAATGAGGTAGATTAAAAAACAAAACAAAACAAACTTTTTACTGAATACAAATATTCAGTAAAAATATACATTGATAGGTGCAGTTCTTCAGACCCCTGCCCATGGAAATTCACCCAAGTCAATAACAACAGCTCTAACAGGAACAGAAAGTCCATTGGATCCAAATAGCCACACCTTCTCTTGTTTAAATAAAATTCACGAAAAAAAGTGGGTCTTAATGTATTTTTCCTATCCTTGTTCCAGGTCTCCATGACTAAGGACTACACATACACTTTGCATCAAATATCTGTAATGTGGATCTGATAGACAAGATACATAGGGAATTAACACAAACACATTAGATCAAGAACCATCCCTGACTGGATAAATCGTAAAGGATATGAACAAACGGTTCTCAAAAGAATAATCAATAAACTATTAACAACTACATGAAAGCCTGTTCCAAATCACTAACAATAGAAATGAAGCTAAAACAAGTCTGAGGTTTTCCTTAATACCCAATAAATGGACAAAGTTAATAAAAGGCAGACATAGTAAATTCTTAGATGCTTCCTAAGTTATCAATACTTTGTGAAGGTTCATATCTCTCATAGCTAAATGGACCTGAGTTTTATACTCATGCTAACACATCGTTCAAACTTCCTTTAGGCTCATGCCTGTCTTGGTGTTTGCAAGATTCTGACCCTATATGGCCCATTTCTCCATAAAAATAAATTAGGAAAAAGTAAAAATAAACAAGCTCACAAAAATTACTAGGGCATCAATGTTTTCATGAACCTATATTTCCTAGATATCCTGGACAAGTTCCCAAGATGTACTTGTGTGGTTCAATTTTGAAGGATTCTCTTCCTTTTCTGACTCATGCCTTGCTAGTGCATAGTCTAGCTCCAAGAAAAATTAAATACTCCTCAGTGGTAGGCAAGTCATCTACCTTATCCCAATCCTAAAACAAAATAATCCCATAACCATCCTGACTTTCAAAGAGGCTAGATCCAAAAAAAAGATCAAATAATCCCAGATAAGATGACTAGACTCATACCTTGCTAGGATGAGAAGTCCAGCTCAAAGAAAATCCAAACAACCTAGGCTTGTCTCAAGTCATTGCATCTCCTTTTGAAGGGCATGGACATTTCCAATCAATCCACACTGACTCAAACGAAAACTCACCTCCTTGTAAACTTAACAAGTTGATTTGGGCACAACCCAGATCAGTCCCCTCCCTGTGGCTAAACTGAGTGCCCCCTTTAACAATTTTCTGTGAGTAGATTCGCAATTTCAAAACAAACTGAATTGCACCTTTCAGTAAAATCAAAGGCCACCAGAGGGAACCATTTTCTCAGAAATGCTATCATGTCTAAAATGCACAGTGATGGAATCCTTCAGATTCATATGCTGATTTGTGGACTATGGAGGTTAGACATGATTGGGTTTCTTCCAATGTCTGAGACCTCTTACTCTGTGTGGATTGAGATGATTTGTATGCTTCTGTATCCTAATGAGAACGCCAAAGGAAACCCTCTTAATCACTGTTAAGCAATTGTATAAAATTCAAAGTGCTATATATAAAAGTGAGTCATTGTTATTATTATTGTTTGGTTATTATTATAGTGTAGCCTGATGACCTGTCACTGTCCCTTGAGGCTCTTTCTTTTGATTCTTTTCTTCTTTCTCTACAATTCTTCCATGGCTTCAACAGGTCCTCTACATGAAGGACTCCCAGAACTGTATCTCCAGTCCTGATTTCTTTCCTGAGCACCAGATCCATATTTCTGACTATCTGTTAGATACATTCGCCTAGATGCACTTCCAGCATCTTAAGCTCATCATGGCCAAAACCAAATTTGCCATCTTCCCCTTTAAATTTTGCCTATCCTAATAACACCCCTATTTCTATTATGGGGCAGCTAGGCGGTGTAGTGGATAGTGCACTGGGTCTGAAGTCAGGAAGACTCATCTTTGTGAGTTCAAACCTGGACTCAGGCACTTACTAGCCGTGTGACCCTGGGTGAGTCACTTAACCCTGTTTGCCTCAGTTTCCTCATCTGTAAAATGAGCTGGAGAAGGAAATGATGAACCACTCTAGTATCTTTACCAAGAAAACTCCAAATAGAGTCATGAAGATTTGTACATGATGAAGACGACTGAACAACAGCAACAATTTCTATTATTGGTGACACTGTCTTCTCATTCACCTGGATTAAAAGCTTTAGTGCCATTTTGATTCTTTTTCCTTTACCCCGTTTCCCAATTTAATAAGTTACCAAGTCCCGATCTGTTGCCATCAATATTAAGGTCCTCGTAGGTAACATGGTGTAGTCGAAACAATGATGGATCCAGAGTCAGGATAGGTGGGTTCAAGTTCTGGTTGTATTAGCTGTTTGACCCTAACCAAGTCATTTCCCATCTCTGAGCCCCTATTTCATCATCTATAAAACGAGGATAGTAATCTTTATAGCACCTAGCTCGAAGGGTTGATGTGAAAATATTTGATAAACCTTAACCCAATAAGAAAATGTGCATTGCTATTCTCTCTTGCCCAGATTATTGCAATTTCCTTTTAACCAGTCTCCTTGCCTCCAAGCTACCTGTGTCAGAATTGTCTCTCTAGAGCACAACTGATCATCTTATTCCCCTGATCCAAAACCATCGATAGCTCCTAATTGCCTAGCAGTTAAGGCCTAAGTCTAAATTCCTTGGTTGGGCATTCAAGATCCTCTACAATATGACCTCCAGCCTACCTTTTCATTCTTTATATTTGTCAGGGGCTCATGAACTCTGACACTGACATACCCTAAAGAAGAGAGAATGGTGCTAATAGACCTTGTGATACTGATTTATAACCACCAAGGGTCTTTCATATTCACTGAATCTGACTCCTTGACTAGGTCAGCAGCCTGACTTGCCAGACAAAAGACAGTCAGGGTTACCTAACCCCTGAGACTATTCTGTTCCATTGGGATAAAGTTTCTCATGTCCCCTCATCTCTACATCTACTAATTTTGGCTTGATAATCAACACCAAGAAAATAAAGATCCTCCATGAGCCCGCACTACGCCATTCCTGTGTGGAACCATTGCTTACAGCAAATGGAGAAATTTTGAATGCTGTGGATTAAGTTCACTTACCTTGGCAGTAGATTTTCCAGGGATGTTCACATAGATTATGAAGTTGACATACACATTGCCAGAACTAGCACAGGGTTTGGGAGGCTCTGAAGGAAAGTGAAAGAGAAAAAGGTATTGGGCTGAAGGTATATAGAGCCCTTGTGCCAAACTTCATTGTATGCCTGTGAAACCTGGATAGTCTGCCAGCACCATACCAGAAAATTGAATTGCTTGCATTTAGATTGTCTTAGTAAGATTCTGAAGATCACCTGACAGGAGGAATGAAATCCTCTCTCAAACCAAACTGTCAAACATTCAAACTGTCCTGCAGAGAGTGCAACTTCAATGTGCTGGCCATCTAGCCTGAATCCCAAACATTTGTTTCTCTAAAAGACTGTTTTCCAGAGAACTTGCACAAGGCAAGCACTCACATGTTGGTCAGAAGAAGTGGTACAAGAAATGCTCTCGAGATCTCTCGGAAGGACTTTAGTGTTGATTGTGAGACATAGGAGATGCTGGCAAGGGATTGCTCAGCATAGTGTACCCACATCAAAGAAAGCACTGTGCTCTATAAGCAAAGCAGTATTTCAGTAGCACAAAGGAAATGTGAGAGGCACAAATCTAGAAATATTTCCATCTCAAATGCTGAAATGGACTATTTGGCCCCACCTGTGGTGGAGCCTTCTGAGCTTGTATTTGATTGATCAGGCACAGCCAAATGCACTGTACCTTGACCCCAACATTCTGATGACATTGATCCTCTTTGAGTATGAAGGATGAACAAAAACAAAACAGCAACACTCTCTCTTACAAGTACTATGATGTTCTGAAAAGACAGGGTGATGAAGGCCAGGTTTAAAACATGAAAGCCCCATTTTTCTCTGCTTACAAATGTTGTTTGCTAACTACCTGTCTAAATTTTCAAGGTCCAGCTCAAATGCCACCTCTTCCATGAATCCTTTCTTGATTTCCCCCAAATGAAAGCAATCTCTCTGTCTTCTTATCTCTTTTCCAGTTCCTCCCTTAGCACTTTTTTTCTGCACAGAAATTGCCCCCTCCTGCAGCCCTGCCTGAACTCTGTAGTTCCTGATGCTGCTAACTCTGCTGGCATGATGACTTTCCCTCTCTTCAGGGCTTTAGTTTTTAACCAAAACAAGGCTGTCTATACAATTTATCTCCATGTCCTCCTGTCCCCATGCAATGAATAAACAGATGTTCCTAGCTGCCATGAAATATAAAAGCTTCTGTTTGAATTTTAAAACATTTCACAACCTGGTCTCTTTCTACCTTTCCTATCTTCTTCTACTTTACTCTCCTCCATCTACCCTAGCTAGAAACCAGCAGCGTTGGCCATCTTGTATGTTGTACATGATTCTCCATCTTCCAATGCTGTGCCTTTTCACTGGTTCTTCTCCCTAAGTGGAATGCTCTCCTTCCTCACTTATGCCTTTTGGCTTCCCTGGCTTCCTTCAAAACTTATTGTAAACCCTACCTTCCACAAGATGACTTTTTGTCCCCACCACCTCCTAGTGCCCTCCCTCCAAGATTACCTCTCATTTACACAGTATCTATCTTGTATGTATATAGTTGTTGGCATGTTGCTCCCCCATTAGAATGTGAGCACCCTGAGAGCAGAGATTGCCTTTTCCCTTTTTCTGTATCCACAGATCCTAGCACAGTGACTGGCATTTAATAAATGCTTGATGACCACAACGATGACCATGACGATGATAATGATGATGCTGATAACTCATTGCGTTGCAAAGCCAAAACCAGGTGAATAGAACATAACTTGAACTTGACACTAAAATGGCGGGATTCTAGAATTTTGAACAAGGGGAACCTTGTGGCTAAACTTTGCAGTTCAATCTCCTTTTATTAGAGATGAAGAAATTGATTCCTACAGATACTTTAGGAAAACCAGCTGAGATTAGTATGAAGAACTGGGACAATCCATAGTTGTAAAACAAGGAAAGCAGGTGTGTGAACCTGCAGCTGGACCAATATGGTAGAGTTAGGAATGGCATGGCCAGACTGTGAAAGAGGTGAAATTTTAGGAGCTGACATAAAAGACTGAGGCTTTGGGGTCATAGGATGAGTCAGAGAAAGGATCTGCTCCCCAGTGCACCCTGCAATTTTGTTACTTCTCTGGATCTCTTCCTGTCAACTGGTTTTCCTGAATAACTTTGCCTCTTGGATTTTAGATATCCACAGACATTCTGGTGTCAACCCAGCCTCGCTCTTCAGTTTGCCTATGAATGAATAAAAAAGAAAAAAGCATTTATCTAGCAGTTACTTTGTACAGAGCACTGTTCCAAGTACTGGGGACACAAAGGGAAAAAGCAAGATAGTTTCTGCTTTCAAAGAGCTCACACTGTAATAGGGGAGACAACACACATATAGGAGAGTTCAGTTGCAGGTCAGATGAAAAGGCTCAGTGGTTGCTAAGGTGCAACAGCAAAGCAGACAACAGTATATCTTCTTCAGTGTCATTTCCAATAATAAAATCATATCCATTGAACCATTTGATGATGCCAAAGATTTTGATGGCAAAGACTTTCTTTTTGGGGCCTTTAGTAGTTTTTGCTTACCTTCTAGGTAGTACATTGGATGGAGTGCTTGGCCTGGAGTCAGGAAGACCTGAGTTCAAATCTTGTCTTGGATATTTTATTTGCTGCGTGACTCTGGGCAAGTCACTTAACCAGTCACTTAACGTTGCCTGTTTCCTCATTTGTAAAATGAGGTAGAGAAGGAAATGGCAAATCACTTCAGTATCTTTGCCAAGAAAACCCCAAATGAAGTCATGAAGAGTCGGACATGACTGAAACAACTGACCAACAACACAATAACAAATCTACTGTCTCAGGGAGGGATTACCCATCCTACGAGCTATACTTCAGCAGGACATAACAGTGTTTCTGGCTCCTAGCAGTGAAGCTGACAGGACAGTGTTGTTTGCTATACTGCAAACACACCAGAAAGGGGAAGGAGGGGAGGAAACCTGAAAAAGTAACAACAAATCATGATGGCAGTTGGCTTAGACTTCTGAAGACCTAGAAATTCTGCAAGGGTTGTGTGTGTGTGTGTGTGTGTGTGTGTGTGTGTGTGTGTGTGTGTCTGAGGGGGCAGGGTGAGGGAGGGGTCTAAGGGCAGAAAACTCCTTACTTAGAGAGGGCTTAGAATTAGTGGTTCTGGTTCCAGATAGGACCTGGAGCTCTAAAGTTTCTTTTGTCAGGTTGGCAGAGGAATTCCTAGGATTCCTGGCCCAGTACAAGTTAGTCATAGAGTTCTGCTCCTGGAGACTGCCCACCCAGTGGGCCAAAGAGGCCTTCATTTTTACCTTTTCAGTGGGTCATCCCCCTCTCCACCTCCCTGAAGATAAATCTTCTATTGGACAATGTTATGTTCCTTCAGGACCTCAAAGATACTTTTGACAAAATCTCTTAGTGCTAAGATGGCTCACCAGAAGCTTTGCTGACTCTAGCTGGGAGAAGAAACTATAATATATTGCCCAGCGGAGGTCACTAAGACTGGCTTAGCATATGATCTCTTTTTAAAAATTTAATTTCAATTTTCCAATTAAAAAAAATCTAGTTTGTTTTCAACTCCCATCCTCTCATGAAAATAAAATAAAAAAATTGAAATAAATATGCATAGTTCAGCAAAACAAGTTTCCTCACTGATTATGTCAAAAAAAATCTCAGTCTGAACCTTGAGTCCATCATTTTCCTCTCAAGAGCTGGTTAGTATATTTCATCATAATTCCTTTGGAATACTGTTTGTTGCATTTATCAGAGTTCTTAAGTCTTTCAAGGTTGCTTGTCTTTACAATATTCTTACTAGTGAACAAACTGTCCTCCTTGTTCTGCTCATTTTTTCTGCATTAATTTGTACAAGCACAACTTTCTCTTGAGGTTTCTACTCTACTGCCCTTCTCTCTTTAGTTGGGGGAGGAAAATACAGAGGTCTCTAATATTAAGTCACCTCTCTGCTTAGATATAGTCTAAGTCAAAGGTCCCAGTTCCATGTGGATTCCTTTCTCTGTAAAGCTAAAAAACTCACAACCAAACCTTAAAAATATAAATTGCAAATAGAATTAATAAAATGCTTTAGCCCCTAGATAATATGGTGATTGCCAAGCCAGGAGGGTGATATCTCTACCAGTTGGATTTTGAGCACTTAAACATCAAAAGAAAAAGGTTTCCTTTCCCTTTTTCACACTAGCTAGTAAATACACACACCTCAAGCTGCAAAAATAACCAGTTGACACAACTTTTAAACAGCAAAAAAACTCTTAGTAATTAACCTTGCTGCTCTTCTGGGCAATAAAACAAAATGGGGAAACAGCGGAGTAGATTCACCACTGTTCCAGCTGTTTCTCTGAGAAGCCAGAATTCAATCTCTCTCTGCTGGATTCTCCTAATAAACTGAACTTCTAGCCAGGGAAAGGAAAAGACTCCAGCAGACATCAGTCTCCAGGGAAGAGTCATCCATCTGCTGCTTCACTACCGCTGGTGCTACTGTGCTTTAGCTCTTCCTCCCTGTTCCTCTTTAGAGGGATTTTTAAAACTCTTGCTGTAACGGAGAACTTCACCCTCCAGTGCTAATTCCATTTCTGTACCCCGAAGGGTCTTGAGCAGCTCAGGCTTCTTAGAGAGACAGTCAAATCCAAGTCTTGTGAGAAAGACTGTTACAAACAGAATATGTCAGGTTCTGTGGGACCCTCAGAGAAGACTTGGTATAAAATACTTCTGTACTTGGTAGATCAAACTGTGGAAGTTTTGGTTATGCCAATCCAGGATGAATTATCCTTAGGGGCTTTGCTAATGATCAGCATGGACTTTTCTGGCAATGTATGGACCAAGAAACCACTTAGGTCATATATCTTACAACATCCTTCTAGTCCATCAATTACAGATTAGGAGTCAGTTTCATGATGGAAAAGAGCTGATGCAACTCAGCAAATACCATATTCAGCATCTCCTTTCCTTCCCCCATGCCCAGGCATGGAATTCCATCCATGCAGGGAAATGCCTATTGACCATTATGGCTAAGGGAGAGGCTCTTCCTTCCCACTCTAATGCCCTCCATTTCTGACCACAAAAGTCCTCAATATTTGTAGGTTCCACCTATGGTAAACTATGGGGCTTCTGTGAACTTTATGGGCTCTTTTCTGATTTAAATCAAGCAAGTACCCAGAGATTCAATGCTGCCCTAATGGTTAACATATCATGAATGGTAAACAAATTTACCTAAGAGATGGAGATAAATGTACTTTGCTGGCCTGAGAATTCACTTGATTTATATCTGATTCATAACCTATTGGCCTTAATCAAGGCTAGAATTGGAAAAATGAACTGTTCAACAAAGATATGCTTAATATCCAATGCGGAAAAAATATGTGTATGAGTTCATGAGGAAGGATCAAAAAACATGTCAAAATCTTGTGAACTCAATGCCAAATTATGTAAAACAAGTAATTGCAGCAAAAGGGCATATTACTTATTGAAGTGTTTTTTTAATGTAAAAAGATGTAAAAAGTTGTAAGGCTTATTGTGTGTTGATAAGTTTAATTATTTTTGTTCATCTCAGTTGATTTGCATACCACTGTTAGACCAAAAGCCATTTCCCCAATGGATAAGTGGTTAAAAGACACAAACCAACAGTTTTCAAAAGAGTAACTATTAAAATCGTATGAAAAATTGAGCAGGATCATCAATCATAAGATATACAAATCAGTACAATTCTAAGGCTTTCCCTCACATCCAGCAAATTGATAAATATGACAAAATACGGAAATAATATTAGCAGGGTTTTAGAAAGAAAGGCATACTAATACACTGCTGATAGAGACTGGTTTAGCCATTCTTTAAAGCAATTTGAGATTATGCTAACAAGAGGATGAAAAGGACCATATCCTTTGACTCAGAGATGCCATTGCTAAGCATGTACCCCATGGAGTTCAATGATAAAATGGAAAATCAATATCACCAAAATATTTACACCAACTTTTTTTAATAGCAAAGAACTGGAAGCAAGGTGCACTTTTAAAGTTGGGAAATGGCTAAACAAATTGTGGTACATGAATATCATGGTATATCACTGTGCTATAAGAAATAAAGATACATGGGAAAACTTCTAAGAACTGATGCAAAATGAATTAAGTAGAACCAAGAAAACAAAAAGATACAGTTAGGAACACAATATAAATAGAAGGCATAACAAAACAATTGAAATTGAATACCGCGAAATTATAATGACCAGGCTTAGGATGTACTCCACCTCCCTTCTTTGCAGAGGTAGAGAACTATGGATGAAGAACACTATTAAATGTTGGAGTTGGTGTATTGGTTAGTTTTGCTGAACTGTTTTTTTTTCTTGCTTTTTATCTTTTGCCATAAACAATGGCTGTCAGGGAGAGAGATGATATCATGAAATATAGGTGATGTAGAATCAAAAAATGTCAATGAAAAAAAAATTTTAAGGAAAAAAATAGAGGAACCAGAAGAAAACCATCCAGCCTACTACCTCTCTCATTAGATAGAGACCTGATGACTAAATTTCCTGCTTGGGTTTGTTCTGCTTCAGGTGTGTCAAGACATCTAGATTGAATGAGAAACTCAGGAACGCCATGAATAGGAGGCAGCTACTTCATGCAATATCAGTTAAAATTTTGAGGTTGTAATAGAAAGAATAATAACTAGCATTTTATGTCTGTTATCTCATTTGATCCTCCCAACCGCACTGTGAGGTAGATATGCTATTATTATCCTCATTTTACAGATAGGGAAACTGAGGCAGACAGGTTAACTGTTTTGCTCAGGGTAATATACCTAATAAGTGTCAGAGGAAGGATTTGAAATCAAGTCTGAGGATCTCATTTGATCTACACAGCAACACCGTAAGCGAGGTACTGTTACTCAGTTCATTTTACTGATGCTGAAACTGAGAGTGAGAGAGATTGGATCACACAGCTAGTAAGTTTCTGGGGCAAGATTTGACCTCAGATCTTCCCGATTCTGTGTTCAACCTTACTGCACCACCTAGCTTCCTCTTGCAATCTATATTGCCTTTAACTTTTACAAAGCATTTTTCTCACACTAACCTTGTGACGTCAGTAGTTACTGCAAATACTCGCAGATGAGGAAATGGAGGTTTGGAGGAGGGTTAGTGATTAGCTTGGTCACACACCTAGAAAGTATTCAAGTGGGCATTAAAATATAGGCCATGTGACTGAATTCTAGAGCCTTTGCTCCTGTTCCATGAATTAGGCAAAGTTTATTGTATTTATCATCTCTCTTCTTTAGCCCTTTCCCCAGAGGTGGTGCCTCCAGGTCTCTCTTTAAGGTACCTCAAGTCAAAACCTTGTTTCACTCATTTTTGTCCCTGTTGAGTCGTTTCAATCGTGTCTGACTCTCTCTTGGCAAAGATACCAGAGTTGCCATTTCCTTCTCCAGTTCATTTTACAGATGAGGAACTGAGACAAACAGAACTAAGAGACTTGCCCAGGGTCATACAACTGGTAAGCATCTTGGACTTGGGTCTTCCTGACTCCAGCGCCAGCTAGCACTCTATCCACTGTACCACCTAGCTGCCCCACTCTCACCACTTATATAAAGGCGCGCTAAAGCCAGCTTGAACTGGCTTGTTAGAGCCAATTGTCAAATTTTCAGTGTGAGTGTTTACACCTTGTAAACTGGTGAATACTACAAATCAGAGACTGGTTTATTGTTTTGTTGATTATTTGGACTTAAGAAAGTGATAGAGAAATGTTAATTAGTAAGAACAAACTTAGATGGTAAAGATATCAATAATAATAAATAATAAAAATAAATTAATAATAATAAAGAAATAAATAAAATATGTCTTGCATACCCTATTTCTCTCTGGAATGCCAGTTGTTAAACATTTAACAGCACATTGGGTATAAATAACTATTGTACCAGAAGCGAGCGAGACACATGACAAAGTTTTAAGTGGAGAATTTATTAGCTGGCAGCCATCGGGGTACGGCACCACAAATCAATGGCAAATGTGTTGGGGTGATGGCTTGGCTTATATAGGATATGTGTGGGGTACAGAATGGGGGGACAGGAGCAAAGGTCCTGGCTGATCAAAAGATTCAGCCAGATTATCGTACTAGTGGGATAATCTCATTTACATTCCTTGGTGGAGTCACAGAGTCCCAGGGATATCTCCCAGGAAGGGTCTGTCAAGTTATCTCTCAGTGGGATGGTCCTATCTATTGACATTCCAGGGAGGAGCCATGAAGTCGGGGGGGGGGGGGGGGGGGGGGGGGCGGTTTGCTAAATACCAAAGATATCTGAGTCCATTCTTTCTGGGGGTGCTTGTCAGTAGCTAGGGGTTACTCAGGGGTTCCTAATTTTCCTTGTATTACATAACCAATAGCTTAAAGTAATTGACATTCTATCCCCCCCCCCCGCCCCCCATCATTGAATTTAAATTGGCATCAAGGCCTTCGATCTAAATAGGTAAAGTCTTTTGAATTTAGTGAATTAGAGCTCCCTGAGTGAAGGGACTATTTTTGCCTTTCTTGTATCCCTAGATTTTAGCACTGTATCTTCCCCAAAGAAAATGCTTAATAAATGCTTTTCAACTGAATGACTAACATTTTGCCTTTCTATCAACTTTCCTTTACAGGAGTGTCAAACTCAAATAGAAACAGGGCCACTAAATGCTTCATAGGGATACCTGTCAGCATATTGACTCAGAAAACCACATATTAACATTTTCTATGTTTTATTTTAGTTTTACTTGTTTTGTAAATATTTCCCAATTACATTATAATCTGGTTTGGGCCTCACTTAGGGAGTATTGTATGCCATGTGTTTGACACCTGGCATAAAATCAACCTTCCTTTTCCCCATTATACTTTCCATACTAGGTTTCCCTCTCCTTCCTTTTCACTCTCTCTTGTTGATCTTACGAACTCTTGGGGCCTCAATGATGATTCCCAGATCCATACATCCTCCTCATTCTTTTAGTCCCACATTCCCACTGCTACACTGAACACCCTGTGAGTTCCTCAAACCCAACAAACAGTTCAGGTGCAAACTGAACTCTTTACTTCTTGGCTAAACCTAGAAGTGGCTACTAGGTGGGGTAGTGGATAGGGCAGCGAACCAAGAAACAAATAGCTGTGTAATAGGAGATGTTTCTTCTCTTTGAATTTGTGTGGTAGGTTACTGCTGCTGAAGACACAGAAACCATAGGGATAAAAAACTTGATTTTGTTGTGCAGGAACACAGGTTCAGAAGAGGCAGAAAAATAACCCCGAACAAAGATTAGGATTGGCACAAGACTTGTGGTACATCAGAGAGGCAGAGAAATCATTTTTGACATGCAGCAATCCATTGCATTCTCTTGGGCCATAAAGGTTGAGCAAACATAGTTAAATAGAATCATAATCTTATATATCCCCTAAGGAAACAAACCTAAACAGACTCTATAGGTAAACAAAATCAAATTACAGATTTAGAGTACATTTAGATGTAGTCTCAATGGGCTAATAGAGAGGAGAAGATTTACATGTCGCAAAGATAACCCCAAACTTTGGCATCAGGGTAATTCTTCCACAAATAGTATCTTTTTGAGGGGTTTTGAAGATGCATGTATTCCCTTCTTACTGTCATTTGGTTTCTTATCTCAGGAATGCCCAAAGTCTTCCCTTAATAGTATCATTCCATGAGTCAGGGTTTTTTTGTTTTGTTTTGGTCAGGTCTTGTTAACATTAACAAAAAACAGGCTTAGTTAAACAAAATGTTCTAGGAGGAATGGCAAAATAAAATAGAATAAAAGGAAAATGAAAGGTTCCCATCGCAGCTAAATTTAAACTGTCTCAGATACTAGCTGGGTGACCCTGAAAAAGTCACTTAATCACTGTCTACTTCAGTTTCCTCATCTGTAAAAAGAGAAAATAATAGTTCCTCCCTCACAGGATTGTGAGGGTAAAATGAGATAAATGTTATTAATATTATTTATTATATTATGATTAAACCTGCTCTTAATCTCAGCTCTTGAATTTCTACTGAAGATACTATAGATCTTCCGGTGACCTGGCTTGTGACTGGTGCAGTATGATTTACATTTACGTTGGGCCTTCCCCGCCTCACTCACACTCTATCCCCAATCCAATCAGTTGACAATCAATCAGGCAACATGCATTTACTAAGTACTTACTATATGTCAAGGACTGTGTTAGGAGCTGGTGATACAAATACCATAAATGAAATGTTCTCTGCTGGCGAATCCTCCTGTTTCTACCTTCACCATATTTCTCCCACCTGGCTCCCTCTTCCTTTTTTCTCATTGCAATCATCCTAGCTGAGGCCCTTCTCTCTGCTCACCTAGGCTATTATAATAACTTTCTAAACTGGTCCAATTTATACCCTCTTCAACCCATCCCCCATATAACTACCTAGATAATCTTCCGAATACACTCTGTTGCTCTTCTAATAAAAAACAATTCGGTGGCTCATTTGCCTTCCAAGCACACCACTTTGGCTCAAAACTCTCCCTCCCCTTCTCTACACTTGGATCCATTTGACAAAGAATTTATCAGGGAATTTAAATTAACACAAGATGCAATATCTACTTTGGCCATTAGGTGGTAGACAATACCCATAAATATTTGAAACTCTAAGTCAGTTTTGTATGCAGCCTGCTTCATCACCTTCTAGCAAGTCTAGAGGCTAAGCAAATCCAGCGTGTCCCCTCACTCAACACTGTGGTTTTGTTTGATTTGGAAATGGCTTGGCTTTTTAATTCTATTGGGTGGGTTCCATTTTAGGTTAGGTCCACAGAGTTTCTTAACCTGGAGTTCGTGAACGCATTTTTAAAATATTTTGATAATTGTATTTCAATGTAATTGACTCCCTTTGTAATCCCATGTTTTTTATTTTGTTCATTTAAAACATTACTCTGAGAAGGGCTCTATAGGCTTCTGCCAAAGGGGTCCGGGACACAAAAAAGTTTAAGAACACCTGGTGTTAGGAAATGAAAGGGAATATTGATCTTTAAAATATGACACATCTGGCTCATTATATTCCTACCTCTTGGAAGGGTTCCCTTCTTTCGATCCACTTCCCACTGTATTAATTCAAACCCAGTATGTGGTGACCACATATTTTTAATAATATAGAATAACATGCAAAAGAAATATATAAACTCTTTGTTGCACCTGTTCCCTTCTCACTCCCTAGATGAGACAGGCTGCAAAGGCAAAAGAAGGAAAGAGAAGAGAATGAAAAAGAGAAAGAATACACAAAGTACTGTTATTGTCCTTTTTATCCTGTTATGTCTTCTCCTGCTTCAATCACCAAAAAAGAGAGGATCGTTTCAGTCCCAGAGAGGGCAGAAACAGTCCTTTTTCTGGACCAGGATCATCAGAAATTGTGCTGTTGGCCTTGGTCTCTGTGCATCATTTTTTTTTCAAGCCCAGAGGATCTCCATAAGACAGGAAGGTGACGCAGATTCTTTATACAAGTAAGATATAAAATGCTGATTATGATATTCAAGGTCCTTCACAATTCGGTTTCAAACTAGACTTATTGCGTACTACTTCCCTTCACGCATTCTGTGATCTGGTCAAAGGAGACTATTTTCCATTTCCTTTGCTTGTCCTCTTCCAACTTAGTACCTTTTCTCACCAGGTCCTCTAAGCCTGGGGACATTCATTCTCCTCCCTTCCTCATTTCCATCTGTTAAAGTCCTTCTCTTCCTTCAAGTGCCAACTCAGCTATCACCTCCTCTCTGAAACTTTCCTGGGCCCTCCCCTCTGACACTTAATAAAAATGGTTTCTCCCTCAGATATTTCTCACGGTATGTTGCCTGGATATTTCCTTTTCCCCTTAACTCATTCTCTCTTGTATTACGGTTATTCGTGTACCTGGCTTCTCTCCCATCGGCTATTAGATTCTCCTTGAGAATAGGATTTGTATGTTTCTATTTTAGCACTTAGCATAAAGTTTTGTACCTCATAGGTGCTTAATAAATGTTCACTAGATGAATAAATAAAAAGCATTTATTAAGTGCTTACTATGTGCCAAGCACTATGTTAGGATTGGGACCACAAATGCAAAAGTGAGACTGTCCCCAAACAGGCCTCCACATAATTTCCTGGCCACCATTTTTGAACCACGGCACTTGCATTCATGACCTCATCAATCTCTCTCCCCTACTAGAATTTTCATCTCTGCCTCTGAAACTCCCCTTGCCTCTGATAGGTGAACTTTTCTCTTATTTTGCCCTGTGGACCCCAGTTCCAAATCATACCCATCCCCCTTTTTGAACTCCCTTTTATTTGTTGTCTTCCCCCATTAGAATGTAAACTCAAGAACAGAGACAGTCTTGCTTGCTTGTTTTTGTGTCCTTACTTACCACAGTGCCTGGTACATAGTAAAGCTTAATAAAGACTTTTTATAGCTATCTGTCTATCCCCAAGGAGCTCACATTCTAATGGAGATAGCATATATTGGGTAGCTAGGAGGCTCAGTGGATAGTGCTTAGAGTCAGGAAGACTTGTCTGACCTCAGACACTTACTAGCTGTGTGACCCTGGACAAGTCACTTAACCCTGTTTGCCTTGGTTTTCTCATCTGTAAAAATGAACTGGAGAAGGAAATGGCAAATTCCTCCAGTATCTTTGCCAAAAAAACCTCAAATGGGGTCACAAGGAGTGGGACTCAACAACTGTGACGACAATAACAATTATAGCAACAACAGAAGCACATACAGGTGGATGACGGCTAAGGAATGGTTTTGGTCAGGTGAGTTGTAGGGATGGTGAACGAAGCCACAGGGCAGCCAGTTGACATGTACTGTACAGAAAGGACAATAATACTGATTTGACTTTTCTTCCCTGAGCAAGAGTTGGAAATGGGAGATGGGCAGTTAGCAAGCAGACCATCAGAGTGGAAGGCAGGGGCTGGTTTGCGTCTGGTTAGATGTAGGGGGCTGTATTAGTTTGCTGCTCACGCACTTACCCATCAGGACAACTAAGCCTGGGCTGGAGTTCCAAAGCTAAGTGGATGAATTCCCTTAGGGCATGGTCTCTGGAATGAATGAATTGGTGTCTTGCACATTTGGCTATCGATGCTAGTGCTACCTGCCAATTGAGATTTACTGTTTTTTTTTTAATTTTTTTTTTTCACCAGAGCCTGGTTGAAAACGAAGGTCATTGAAGAAAAATTGAATTAAATTTGGAAAATGAAGCCTCAATAACAAATTTTTCTCTGGTTCTTAAAATTCTGATCATAAATCCCTGGTCAGTTTTCTTTGTGTACTGGTTGGCCTAGACTTCCTTGCTTATCACTTGTCACTTGCCACAGAGATTCCATAAAATGACTACATTAAAACAATAACAACAAAAACCCAATTCAAAACTAGAAAAGTTTTTTGTTGGTGCTGAAGTTTCCCAGTGTTTAAGACAAAGCACACTGTGTCCAAACACAACCCTGCAGATCCCAGGAAATACAGATAGTGATAACGCTGCCAAAGAATTAATCCAAATCAACTCCAAGCATTAATGGAAAGAATTTAATTCTTACAAATAGTTGAACAGAATCCATTACACATTTATATATGAATAATTGAATTATCAAAGTGGTTCCATAACATCATTATGGCATTGTATACTTCTATTAGTCAATCAGTGAACAAGCACTTATTAAGTGCCTTCTGTGTGCTAGGCACTGGGGATTCCAAGATGAAAATGAAACAATGCCTGCCACCAAGGAGATAACACTCTATCATCCAAAGCAAGTGCAGCCCTTGGGACATACTCTAACCAAAGTTCACAGCATCAGCTGCAAAACAATCCCAAGTTCTTGGTCTGTCATCACCACGTCATGGATTTAGAACTAGAAAGGACCTTGGAGGTCCCCGAGGCCAAACCCCTCACTTTATAGGGAGGAAATTGAGTCCAGGAGGTTAAGTAACTTGCCCCACAGGCACTAAGTGGCATGGCTGGTATTCGAAAATAGGTCTTCAGACTCCCACACCAGCATTCTTTCCACCGTACCATGCTGTTGAGACATGTAGACTAGTGAAGTATAAAGAGGATTTGTAGTTGGAGAATCTGGGTTCGAATCCTAGGTATGGCATCTATTGTGTGATCTTAGGACATGGGATGCAGTTGGATGTTTGGCCCAATGAGCTAGTCCATTAGGATGTATATCTTGGAAAGACGCTGATCTGATAATGATAATAACAATAAAAGCTAGCATTCATCTAGCACTTTAAGGTTTGCAAAGCACTTTATAAATATTATTTAATTTTTGTCCTAATAACAGCCCTGTGAAGTAGGCACAATTATTAGCCTGATTTTATAGATGAGGAAACTGAGGCATGCTGTAGTTAAGTAACTTGCCTAGGGTCATTGTTGCTCATTTTTTGTACTCAAAGAGGACTAATGACATCATGATGTTGGGGTTAAGGTGTGTTTGACTGTGGCTAATCAATGAAATATAAATTCGAATACGGGTCGGGCACAAATAGTCCATTTGAACTATCTCATGTTTCCTTTGTGCTACTATAATTCTGCTTTGCTCAAAGAACACAGCATCTTTTTGGATGAGGGCACGCCATGCTAGGTAGTCTGGTGCCAGCATCTCCAATGTCTCACAATCAATGCTAAAGTTCTTCAGAGAGACCTTGAAAGTGTCCTTGTACCGTACCATGTCTTCTGACATCCATGTGAGCATTTGCCTTGTGCGAGTTCTCCATAAAATCATCTTTTAGGTAAATGTACATTTGGCATTTGGGCTACAAGGCCAGCCCATCAGGATTTGTACTCTCTGCAGTAGAGTTTCAATACTTGGTACTTGCTTGGCCTTTTTCAGGGCTGCTCATCCAGCTTTGTCGTTCGCCTGCCACCCACCTCTCACCTGTGGCTCCAAGAAGTTGTAGCATGTGCAGGGGCTGCACCCTGGTAAAACTGTCTTGGCAAATAGGCTAAACCAGGTTGAAGGTGACCAATGGGCCTCAAACCTGTCAGTGAGTTGGGGGATGTCTATCTGAAGCGTGTGAAGACTTCCCCTGGTGAAATGGGCAGATGAGAGCAATTGCCCAGGGTTGCACAGCCATTAAGTGTCTGGGGCTAGATTTATACTTGGGTCTTCTTGACCCCAGGTCCAGTGCACTATGGACAGTGTCACCAACACATGTTATTGAATAGGAAGAAGAGCAGGCTGGATTTAGGAAACTGCAAAGTGCTTTTAAAAATCCAAAGCCGTTTCCTGAAACAAAACCACAGTTTTAATGCTGAAGCTATATAGAATCATGGAGCAGAACAATATATGAAGAATCAAAATTGCAGGTGACCAAAAGGATAATGGAGAGATCCGGGGGTGGGGAGAAAAGACAGTTGCATCATATCAGCAATGATGCTTTGCAGGAAAAATGTGGCATATGAGATGTTATTCAGGAGGGAGGTATGATTGAAAAAGGAGGCAGGCTGGTCATGCAGTGAAAGCAAGGGACAAAAATTAGACAACCTTAGCATTGTCCTGGGATCTGGGCAAAGAAAAAGGAGCTCTGACACATCCGGGTCCATAGGATGAGCAGCGTGGAGGGGATGCTCCATCGGAGAGCCCCCTTACGGCACCTCAAGGATCTGCTGGAGCACTGAAGGAGCCTCATCCGGGCCTCCTCCCTTCTATGGACCTCTGTTTCCTCCCCTTCAAGATGAAGGTGTTGGACGTAGTGTCATGCATTAGAGCAGAAAGAGGCCATAAAGAACAACTAGTCGAGCTCCTTTATTTCACAGAGAGGGAAACTGAGGCCTAGGGAAATTGAACGACTTGCCCAAGGATGCATGGATAGTGCCAGAGGTAGAATTTGGACACAAGCTATGATTCCAGAGATGTCACTCTTTCTCCTGTGCTTCAGGTTCCTGCCAGCCCTGACCTATGACCTTATAGCTCATCTACTTGGGAAGTCCATTAAGCACAATTATTCTCTAGGACTCAGAACCCTTCCTTTCTGTCTCCTGAGGGTCAGAAAGATGATACAGTGAGTGGAGGGCCAGGCCTGGAGTTAGGAAGACCTGAGTTCAAATTGGGCCTCAGATTACTAGTAGGATGACTTTGGGCAAATCACTTAACTGATCTTTGCCACAGTTTCCTGATCTGTAAAATCGGAATGACAATAACATCTACCTCGCAGGGTTGCTGTGAAGATTAAATGAGATAATATTTGTAAAATTAGCACAGTGCCTGACACTTGGTTTCTCCCTCTTCGCAGTCTCTCTCTCTGTCCCCTCCTCCCTCCCTTCCTTCCTCCCTCCCTCCCTTCCTTCCTTCCTCTGTCCCTTCCTTCCTCCCTCCCTTCCTTTCTTCCTTCCTTCCTCTCTCCTAATCTTCCTTCCTTCCTCCCTCCCTTCTTTCCTTCCTTCCTCCCTCCCTCCCTTCCTTCCTCCCTTCCTCCCTGCCTATCTTCCTTCCTTTCTTCCCTCCCAGACTATCTTCCTTCCTTCCTTCTTTCCTTCCTTCCTCCCTCCCAGCCTATCTTCCTTCCTTCCTCCCTCCCAGTCTATCTTCCTTCCTCCCTCCCTCCCTCTCTTCCTTCCTCCCTCCCTTCCTTCCTTCCTCCCTCCCTCTTTTCCTTCCTCCCTTCCTCCCTCCCTCCCTTCCTTCCTCTCTCCCTTCCTCCCTGCCTATCTTCCTTCTTTCCTCCCTCCCTCCTCCCTTCCTTCCTTTCTCCCAGCCTATTTTCCTTCCTTCCTTCCTTCCTCCCTCCCTCCCTTCCTTCCTTTCTTCCTTCCTTCCTCCCTCCCAGCCTATCTTCCTCCCTCCCAGCCTATCTTCCTTCCTCCCTCCCTTCCTCCCTCTCTTCCTCCCTCCCTCCCTTCCTCCCTCTCTTCCTCCCTCCCTCCCTTCCTCCCTCTCTTCCTTCCTCCCTCCCTTACTTCCTTCTTTCTTTTCTTCCTTCCTTCCTTCCTTCCTTCCTTCCTTCCTTCCTTCCTTCCTTCCTTCCTTCCTTCCTCCCTCCCTTCCTTCCTTCCTTCCCTCCCTCCCACTACGGTATGACTGCTGCTACCTTAATTACAATATATATACAATATAATACAATATATCTATATGTAAAACAGCCATGTGAGAAGTAGCATGCAGTCAGTATGACCTGGCTTCTGCATCCTGCCTCTGACATATATGAGCTGTGCGATCATGAGCAAGTTGCTTAACCTCCCAGTACCTGCAGGCGGACGAGTTGCTGATCTGCATCAGTGGAGGCAGTTCCCGCCTCCCCCCTCTCCACTTTAGCTCATGAAATGCTGGCTCTGGGTCACTGAATCCTGGTGACACGGCACTGGCCTTTGGTGACTTGGTGTTCCTTACCTGCAAAAGTCTTCGGGCTTCAGAAAAAAAAATCACAAAACCTCTTTTGTTTATGAGCTGCTTTTAACCTGCTGCATTTCATTTAACTTAATTGACACATTCAAGTTTCGATATGGGAGCCTAGGGGCCTTGGGGTAGCAGCATATTTTTAATAAATCAAAATAAATGAAATAAGCTGCTCTTGCAGCTGTGCGGGTGCCCTTCAGCCCCTCGCTGGGTGAAAGGCTCATCACTCATCAGCTGCAAATGTTCAGGAAGAGCAATGGACTTAATGCAGCCCAAGCCCTCTTGCAAAGCCGAGTTCGGGGTTTGTAGAGCCCAGTGGCACATCTGGCCACCTATTAACTCTCTCTGGAATATCAATAATAGGTAACATTTATGTAGTCCTTGCTACGTGCCAGGTACTGTGCTAAGTGCTTTGCGATTGTTGTCTTATTTAATCCTCATAACAACCCTGGAAGGGAAACTATTATTATACCCATTTTTATAATGAGCAAACTGAGGCAAACAGAGGTAAAGAGTTAGTAAGTGTCCGAGGCTGGATTTGAACTTAGGTCTTCAACTCAAGGCCCTGTGCTCTCTATACACTGCGTCACCTAGCTACTGTCCCTCATTTCCCCAATCTATGTTAAAGAAGAACAAGCTCCACTTTCTTTAATGAATTACCATCCTCAGGTCTCAGCCTCTCACACATAAGGTAAGTCTCAGAGATCACAGGGTCATAGATTTAGATCTGTAAGGAACTTCAAGGTCCCTTCATTCTGTAGATGAGCTAACTGAGGTCCAAAGAGCTTAAATGACTTGTCCAAAGTCATACAGGTAATTAGAAGCAGAGCTGGGTCTGACAATAACTACATACATTTTAGCCAGGATCCTCCCTCTCATGCATGCTACCTTCCAGCCCAGCTGGCCTCCTTGGTTTTGCCTGTTTTCAGCATTCTAGCTCCTACTCCAAGTCTTTGCCTAGGACCTAGACTGTCCTCCATGCCTGACACACCTTCCTTCCTCACATAATCGTCTTCCCATTAGGTCTCTAGCTCCCTTCAAGGCTCAGCTCAAATGCCATCTCCTGCAAGAAGCCTTTCCAGATCTATTTTGCCAATTCTCCAAAACGACTTTGTCTATATTTTCCCATGTACGCGTCCTTCCCACCCAAGGGTAGAATGTAAATCCTTGAAAGAAGAGATTTCCCTTTTGTCTTTGTACCTCCAGGAACCAGCCCAGTGCCTTGAATGTAGTTAGATGGCAACTCTTAGCGGTATCCAGGTCACACTGGTAGTCCAGCACATGGTAAAGGTGACTTGGCCTCTTCTCCCTCTTCTGGGAAGAGGTTATTGACAGTAGAATGTCAGCTACTTGAGGGTAGGTCTTGTTGTTTTTAATCTTTGTATTACGAACACTTATCTTCTAGCCATGTACGCACACAGTAGGTGTTTAATAAATATTTGTTGAACTGAACTGAATTCATTTTCAGGAGATGACTTTCCTTTAACTGTTGGGTGCCTGAATCAGCCTATGATTAATTACCTATGCCTTTGCAGAATACAGTATTCCAAAAAATGTTCTTTAAAACTGAATTCCAGAAATGCTTCTGTGGAAAATCCATTAGTTGATGTACATGTGGACCTGAATCTAAATAACTCAAGGAATTTGGCATCATTATTACTCCTATTAATAAATATTTGTTAAGTATTCACTAAATGTATACGTTCAACTCAACTCAATAATAAACTTTAATAATTCACTAGATTCATATTTTGTGGCTCTTCCCTCCACTGGCACAGATCTCAAACATGCCTTCTCAACCAAAGTGTTGCTTGTATGTGCAGCAATATGGCGGTTATCCTTCATTCTTACAACATGACTAGCTGATCTTTTTAAGTGATCTATTTTTTCTATAATATTCCTTATCCTACTTCCTGCAAGTGGATCATCACTGGAAACGGACTGCTTCCTAATTACACTCACTGTGCATCTCTTGTTTTGTCCTTTGGGTCATCCACAACTTTGATTCTTCAATAGATTTTACTATTCTAAGATCTGCAACTCTGAAGCATCACTGGGAAAACCTGTGTTAAAAAGAAAGATGGGTTTCTTTTGCCTAGTGTTATCCAAAGCACTTTCTAAATGCCTCTCTCTTTCCGTTCAATTCTGTATCTAATTCATTGTCAGTTTAGACAAGTGGCTGTTCCAGTTGTGTGTATTGATATGTTAACTCAATGAAATGGCCTCCCAATTGTGTTGCAGACTAGATGATAAGCATAGTTCACCCATTTTCTTTTTCCTGTATGGATTATTAAGCTGGTCTCTTTTGAAAAATCATGAATTTAATTGAGGAGGCCCTGTATTGTTTTGGGCTTTGATAAAACCATGCACTATCATTCTCAAACAGGAAAACCTCAGCAGACATATGTCCTGAGTGCTTCGATGTCATCTTGCTATGATGCATCACTGATATTCTGATTAAAGACTGTGTATAGGCATGCTCTTGTAGATACCTAAACAGCTGCATAGTAGGGATCAAACTTGGGTGCAAGTAGGAGCTAATGACGTAAGGGATGTATGACTTAATTATGATGATGGAAACCACCTTAGGATGAGCATATCACTCACAGGGAGATTGCTAAGGGGTGAATGGCAGCCATCCTTTAAAGAGAAAGATAGATTTTAAAATTGTGGTTCCCCTAGACTAACCTTTGGTGTTGGGTGGTACGCATGACAGTTGGGGATGAAGACTTGATGGAAAGCATTCAAGATTGAATTGCTTTGTTCTTGACCAAATGCTGGTCACAGCACCCCTATGCTATCATGTACAAATAACTATTGCATAAAAAGACATAGGTGCATTAGACACCCTTGGAAGCTCAAATGCATCAGAAAAGAGCAAGCAAGATGCTATATGAAGTCAGGTCATTTCAGACTGGGGATGGGCTGGATCAGGAAAGGCTACTTGGAAGAGGTGGAATTTGATTTTAGCTTTAAAGGAAGGGTAGGAATTCAATGGGTGGAAGGTAGATTGGGGAAGGGACAGAGGGCATTGCAAGCATGGGGAACAGTATGAACTGAGGTACAGTGGTGGGAAAATGCAGGGTACATATGATGGATACAGGGTACAGGGTACACTACAGTTTTCACTCTCTGGTAGTATAGAAAGTACAAGGAGTAATACTGTACAAGATAAGACTGCAAAGGTATGGTGGTGACAGACTATAGAGATCCCTGGACCCTAGGTAAAAGTGCTTGAATCTTCTTGGGGGGTTACTTCAGTGAAACACTGTCTGATGGGGTGTACATATAGCCCTGCTCGCAACCCTATCTGGCCACGTCAGACCCTCCACAGCAGGACAAATGGACCAGGGATGGTGCTCTCCGATCTGAATGAGCCTATTTTCCCAAAGGAGAATCTCTTTCATACTCGATCTTTGTCAGGCAAGGCCAGCCACAGGCCAAATTGCAAAGCAGACTGAATTTGTCTTAATTACCATTCCCCCCTTTGTCATACGTCTCTTCTACCTCAAATCACTCTATCCTTGACCTCCTTGGGCCCCTTTCTAATATACAGGCACAGGTTTTAATATGAGTATTAATGATATTTTTCATACAACAAGATAAGAGAATCTCCATCACAGCTCCCTATTCTTTAATTTTCTATAGACTCCATCTCTTCAGTTATATGATTTCAAGTAATACGGTGTTTTTCTGGAAGGCAGCCAGCAGGTAACTCGGGATTTGACAGGGGCTCATCATCTATAAACAGCTCCTTAAGTGCTAGCTGGGCGAGTTGCTATTTAAAGGAATCCTATAGCATACATCCTCTTATGATTCAAAGAATCATTTTGTAAAGTGAGAGCAATCAATATCAGTGATTTGCTTAAAGTGAGACCCATCTGTACCATTAACTGTTCACTTTAACATAAAGGGGAGGAGGGGAATATGCCACACTTATGGTTTAGCTAGAGTGTTTCTTTAAATATTGACTGAAATAATAGAATCATTAAGTCTCAGAAAGGGATTATAGAGGTCACCGAATCATGGGATTTAGAAGTGGAAATGACCTCCTAGCTCGTCTGGCTTCCTTTAAGTCTTAGCTAATATCCCACTTTCTGCAAGAAGCCTTTACCAGTCCTTCCCTTTAAGAATACTCCAGTTTACTCTGTATGTAATCTTGTATTTACATATCTTCATGTTGTCTCCCCGATCAGAATGTGAGTTCTTTGAAGTCAGGGACTTTCTTTTCTTTGTAACTCTAATACTTAGCCCAGTGCCTGGCATGTAGTAAATGTTAACAAATAGTTAACAAAGTTAACAAATGACTGCAGACCAATTAAAGGCAACTCTCACAATTTGCCTGAGGGGGCTGAGACCCAGAGAGATTATAAAATTGTCCAAGGGCTGGCTATATAGGTAATATGTAGCAGAATTGGGATTGGAACCCTGGTCCTCTGGTGTCAAATCCAGAGCTCTTTTCACTCTGTAACTCTGCCTCATCTAGTTTAATCTCATCTTAAGCAGGTATCTTTGCTACCACAATGACAAGTGACCATCCAGCCTCTTCTTGAAGACCTACAGTAATGGAGAGCTCACTTATAAATATTCCCTGCCCCCCCTTTCCCCTACAGCCTAATCCACTTTTGGACAGCTCTAATTGTTAAGGTCAAATAGTAATCAAAATGTGACATTAATTTTGCTAATAAAGGATCCAGAGAGCAGTACAATAACCATTTAATAAATTTTGTCCTTTTTATTGAATATATTAATGTATGATTTCATGCTACTTTCCATGGCAAGACAAGTTTCTCTCAATTAATTTTAACTCTTAAATCAATGTAAAAACGAATTATCCGACTAGTCTGAGCATAACCATCTGCTGACCCTTAAAATTAAGTAGATGAAGAAGAAAAGCAATCAAACCCTTAGGATGTTATCCTTGAATCAAACATCTGCAAATTCTAGGGCTCTCACACCATCTCCATGATGAAAAACAACCTCCACCATAACAACAAACAAACAGTAAGCACCAGTTGTGTGCTGGACATTGTGTTAGGTCCTGGGGAGAGATACAAAGCTTTGATAAGAAAGATCCCTGTCCTCTTGAAGTTTACAATTGAGTAGGGGGAATCAGACATTACTGAAGTTTACTATAATATACAGATGGCAATAATAGATGCATTGGAGAGGTGCAAGTCAAAGGGCTATATCAGTCTCAAAAGGGAAGGTTATTTAGAGGGAGAAGTATAAGAATTAGGGAAGACTTTACAGGAGAAACTTAATTAGTCTGCTTTGTCTTCCTCATTGCAAAACCCTACATGAGTAATTATATGCTACTCTCTTCCCTTCCCTTCTCCACTCCCATACATAAATGCCATGGTTTCGTTCATTTTAAAAACCAATCTTTGTCATCTTGTTGCCACATAGGAGTCAGGATTTGTTCTTAGGTCAGCACTTAAACAAACATAAAGATCACACACAGAGACTTCAAGTGGGAAGAGACCTCAGGGGTCATACTTGAAAGACAAACTACTCTACAACTTAGCCAATAGATGCTCGTCTCCTCTTTGCTTAAATAAATCCCCTGAAAAGAAACTCACAATCTCTCAATGTAGTCTGTTGTACTTGGAGGTATCTTAGAAGTCCTTCTTTCCAAGTTGATTTTGAATAACCACTCTTTGGCTCTGTCCATTCATTCAGGCCCAAGTCCTATAGTTTAGATAACATTTCTCCATCTTTTCCATTAGAATAGCATTAGTCAATCAGTCAAGTTACTGTGTGTCAGGCACTGTGTTAGGCACTGGAAATGCAAATACATGAAAAGGAAAGACAGTGTTTGTGCTCAAAGAGCTTACATTCTAATGGGGAAGGTAACACATAAAAGAGACCTGAACGAGGAAAGAGATGGGGAGGAGAAGGGACCCCTATCAATCTTGGTGGCTTGGGAGCATGATGGAGAAATCCAGAGGGGTGCAATCTGGTACAAAATGAAGAGAAGGTTGGCCTGGGCACCCTCCTTGAATGGAGTTTGTGGGAGGATCCATCTGACCAGAAGGAGGGGCCCTAGGGGCAGAGGTCACCTCAAAATTGTGAGTTTCAGGGCTGAAGTAATCTTCCAGGAAGAAGAAGTTTCTGGAGTATGATGGAGAAATTCATAGAAGAGTAGCCTGGTGGGAAATGAAGAGTACTAGAGTATTAGAGACTCTGTTGAATGCTTTCTATTGTACCTCTTCCTTTCTCTACACCCTTTGAAAGCAGTGACCCAGTAATCATATCTGCCAATTGTTTTAGGATTCTGAGATGTAGTTTGTTAGCTGGCATAGTGGATAGAGTCAGGCCTGGAGTCAGGAAGACCTGGGTTAAAATTTTGCCTCAGATACTAACTAGCTATATGACCTCGGGCAAGTCGCTTAACTCTGATCACCTCAGTTTTCTCATCTGTAAAATGAGCTGGAAAAGGAAATGACAAACCACTTCAGTATCATTGCCAAGAAAACCCCAAAAGGGGTCACAAAGAGTTAGACAGAACCAAAAACTGCAAAACAACAATGACAAAAGATGCCTTCTTATCATCCTCCACTGATCTCAGGTTTTAACTCTCTAGTTTTCATTCCTAGTCTCTCCTTTTTATTTGAAGATAATTTTTCTTGGCAGAGAAAATAAAGCACAATAGAAGTTGGGCAGGTTTGCCTTTTTCATATTTATTGCCATGTTCCAATTCACCCAACCAGTGATCCTAACCCTTCTTTGATCCCTCTTCTTTTCCCCAAAACAGTATAAAAATTCTTTTTTGTTGTTGCCTTTAGCTTTTTTTTTTTTTTTTGCCAGCCTCATAGATCATAGATCTAGAGCTGAAATGACCTTTAGGGGCTATTAGGAGGTGTAAACTCCTAATTTTTCAGATGAGGATCCTAAAGGCCCAGGAATATTAAGTGGCATTTCTTCATCTATATAATGAGGAAGATGAAGGTCCTTTCTAACTGTAAAATCCCACCTCTCAGCAGGGATTCCTCAATCACTACTACTGCCCCTTCTTCCATGACCTTTAACCTGACAGCACCTATTGATTTTCTATCATCATTCCCTGAAAGATAGACAAGTCACAGCTTCTTCCTCAGAAGGTCAAGCTCCATTTTATTCAGGGAGACCCTCTTTATTGCTTAGCTCCAATTTTTCAGCAGGTCCTTATTCTCTGTGTCACATTCTTTGACCCCCTTGTTGTTGTTTGTCCTTCCTTTCCAAAGAGAACCAATGACGTCACAAGGTGATGTCGTGATTTGCACATGAATTGGACTTAAGTGAGGCAGAGTTGCACATAGCTGTCAGCTTCACTCTTTCTTCCACAGTTATAGAGGCCCAGCGACCAGACAAAAATCAAGATGGCTGGTGATGGCCCGGGATGCAATGGATAACCTTGGGGCCTTTGATAGCTGACCAAACTCTAAATGCTCCATTCTAAGCCACCTTCATGGCTGTTGGAACAAATTGTTCTACCAGAGAAACTTTTATAATGGAATTGACTGGGACTATACAAAGGACTTTGTTCCCCTCGGCTATGCCCTGTGTAGGTCATTAGCTTCTGGGGATAAGCGGCAGAAGAGGAGGTGGAATAAAGGAATTTTCCAAACATATTCCCCGAAGAACAAAAGAATTGTAATGAAACCTCAACAAATGGAGATATTAATCTCACTGCAAAATTAAAAGATTTAAAAGATTTGAATCAAGTATTATAAATAAATATATAAGGGTCTTAGAGAGTTCTGTTAATACCTAATAGGCTTTATTAAATGAAGAGAAATTTGAATTATAAGTAGCTTCTTCAATTGACTTCTCAGTTGGTCTTTCAGGATCTTATCAGTCTCTACAATTTTCAATCCTAGCTAGAGGCGGAATAGTAGAGTGAGAAGAGTGCTCAACTTGGAAGAGTTAGAAGTGGGTTCAAATCCCCTCCCTGCACTGCACTAGTTATGCGTCTCCAGGCAAGTTGTAATCTGTTTTCCTCTCAGATTTCAAACACTTACAATGGGGATAGTCCTTACTTTATCTTCTGCATAGTTCTTGTGAGGAAAGGCCTTTGTGAACCTTCAAGTAGTTCACAAATGTGAGTTTGTGCCTAACTGCTAGAGCTGCTTTTTTGAGATTAAGAGTTTTCCACAGGAGAAGGAAATAAATCAGCTGATGATGCTAAAAGCAAGGGGCCTTTTTTTGGGGCATTTTGACTTACACAAGGGAAGGCATTTGAGATACCCGTGAGGTTCCAGGAGAGGAGAGGAGGGAAAGGATGGACCTGAACCACAGTTAATGGACAGATAAGGATATAACCAGCTCTCTGGAGGGTCAGGAACCATCAGAAGCTTAGCCAGAGGTGGGGTTCATCCAGACCTTTAGGGACCTGATCTTCAAGCCACAGCTGGATAGCTTCCATGAGAGGCAGCTCTCTAGCTTATGCCTGGCTCACATAACCCCACTGGGTTGGTGTGGGCACAACTGGGTTGTCTCATGCAACCTTGTTGTAGGTTGCCTGTGATGTTTGTGATACTGCAATGATTATTCTGCACCATGATTTTATATATGCTTACATACGTAGATATTGTTTTTTCCAGTAGAATTTAAATTCCTTGAGGGCAGGGGCTCATCTTTGTTTTTGTATCCCTCATGTTTATTTCAGTTTTGTTTTTGCATTCCCAGTGCCTGGCACATAGTAGGACCTTCATAAACACTTGTTGATAGAAGACTTAGATTTTTAAGACTCTCTTGAATCTAGGACACATGCTCTACATTTCCAGGCAGGTGAGGTAACCAGAACTCTGTGAGATATTTGTATTTATACCAGGAAGGTTACTAAATTCTTGCTAATTAAGACTGAGGATGAGAACGAAGGCAGGTTCCTAGATTATCTGAGTGGAAGGGAACTCAGAGAACATCTATTCCAATACTCTAATTTTACAGGTAAGCACTAAGACGTGCACAGAAGGGAAATGACTTGTTCCGGGTCACAAAGTTAGTTACTGGCAAACCCTGGACTTGGTCTTCTGTCTTCTGGTCCAGGGTTCTTTCCCTTCCACTGTGTTGCCTAACTCAGTTCTTGCTCCCATTTGGGATCCATCGGGAGAAGGCTGTAATCTGGGCTTCATTAGAAGGTATTATACTTGACATGGCATCCGTTTTTACAATGATTGTTTGGCTCAAGGGAGAATTCTGCTCTCAAGAAACCATCATAGCTTGATATCCAACATACAACAAGTGTCTTAAAATAAATAGAAAGGCCTCATTAGTAGCATACATTGTAAATTTTTATTGTAAACTTAAGAGAGCTTACAAAGGTTGTATACTTATTTTCTTAACCACATAGTCAGCAGATTGGCAAATGATAAGGAATATTTTTTGACATCAGGGTATTCAATTAAACGAATCTGGCAAAAAATATTCTAACACATTTTTAACACATTGCTGAGCCATAGGAGTAGCTCCTGACATACTGAAGACAGAAAGAAAAAGGATGCAGTGCATGGTTTTAAATAAGTAACTTATATGTTGCTTCTTAAATTTTTTGCTATTTCATGTGTATTTGTGTGCATGTGTATGTGTAAAAACATGAGGTAGGGCTTTTGTTTTGTTTTATTATTTTTATTTAAAGAGAAGACTATGCTTCAAAAAAGTATAGAAATAATTGTCAGTTTTACCAAAAAAAAAAGAGAAAAAATAAGGGGAAGGGGTAGAGGTATGAATCTAGAACCATTTCAACAAAGCTCTTAAGAGCCATCCCTCAAAGTGCACTGTTTTAGGTGTGGACCCAAAGAAGTCCCCAGATCGGAGTCTGAGATTTTAGAAAATGGGCCTAAAAACAAGGATATTTCTTCATTATGTAACTGACATAAAATCCAGGGCTGGAGCAAATACAGTTAACACAGCAATGTGAAGTGATGTCACGGGAGTCCACGGAGGAAGAAATATCAGTCTCACAGCCAGCTTGGCTCCCAGGCTCCTAGTTCAGCCTTTTGGCTCATTCTACACTGTCTTCTATGCATACCTAAAATGGAGAGAGTGGAGAATATGGGGCTGATGTTAATCAGGGTTTGCCCAGGGTAGAATGATTTAATAAGAAGGTAAAGTCTGCCAGGAAATGAATGTAGGAGCCCCAAATCATGGTTAACAAAATGTTGCCAAGTAGAGGGCCTGTCAGATCTCATGGTAATAAAGAGGTGAGGCTGAAGCTATGCTGATGCTGGAATAGCACAGAGTTCAAATCATGGGTTTAAATCTCAGTCTTGGTATTTACTAAAACTGTATGACCCTGGGCAAGTCACTTTCTATTTTCAGACCCCTGAAGGTCTTGTCCTATTTCTAATCAGTCATCATTTCTACCTTCACAACACCTCTTGGATATGTCCCCTTCTCTCCAGTCATATAGCTGCCACTCTGGTAAAGACCTGTATCACCTTGTGCCTGGACTATCGTGATAGCCTTCTGGTTAATCTTCCTATTTTAAGTTTCTCCTTCCTCCAATTCTTGCTCCACTCAGCTACCAAAGTGATTTTACTGAAGCATATGTTTGACTATGTCACCACCTTCCTGCCTTCATCTCTAAATTCCAATGTTTTTGTTCAGTTGTTTTAGTGGTGTCTTTGTGATCCCATTTTGGGGTTTTCTTGGCAAAGATATTAGAGTGGTTTGCCATTTCCTTCTCCAGCTCATTTTATGTATGTGGAAACTGAGGCAAGCAGGGTTAAGTGACTTGCCCAGGGTCACAGAGCTAGTAAAGTGTCTTGAGGCCAGATTTGGACACAGGTCTTCCTGATTCCAGGCCTGGCACTCTATCCACTGCGTCACTCGGTTATTCTATAAATTCTAATAGTGCCCTATTAATTCCCCAATCAAATATAAAGTCCTCCGGCACAGAACACCCTCTACAACCTGGCCCCTCCCTTGTCCTTCTATCCTTCTCACTTTACTCTCATCCATAGTCTCTACAATGTGGCTATGACAATGTTCTTTATCCATCTCTTGACTCCCTCCTTTTTTACTGGCTGTCTCCCAGGCCTGGAAGGCTCTCCCTCCCCAGTTCCACCTCCCTGCTTCCTTCAAAACTCAGGGCCAACCTCATCTCCACCCACAGGAGGCCTCTCCTGGTTTTCCTCACTGCCAGTGCTTCCCCTCTGAGATCAGCTTTATTTTCATTATACATATCTTGTACGTGCACAGTCATTTGCATAACGTTTCCTTCATTAAAATATGAGCTCCTTGAAGGCAGCAGCTGTTTTTGTCTTTCTTTGTATCCTGAGTGCTTAGCATAGGGCCTGGGTGCTAGGGGAAGTGTTTAATTTGTTACTTGTAGCTTGTTGACTTGTAACTTATAACTTGTAACTGTTACTCGTTAGCTGACTGTAAGAAGAAAGTGTCATGTAGTGAAAAGAAAACTAGACCTAGAGTTGGGAAACCCACATTAAATTTCTAGCTCTTTCATTTATTAGCCCTGTGATCTCAAAAAAGTCACTTAAGTCTCAGTTTCCCCACTTGTAAAATGGGACTCACACTCTATAATCTCACAGGAATCTTGAGGGAGAAGCACTCTGATCATTTTAAAAATGCTATAGAAATATAAGTTACTGTTAATATTATAAAAAACTGGCCAACCTGGTGCCTGCTAGCAACCCCGTGTAAAAAGGAAAACCATTTCCAAAAATTCTATAGAAAGCTCCGATTTCCATAAATGTTAAACACAACTAAGCTGCCAGAAATCCGGTCATACCCTCCTGTCGACCTGAATGCCAAGACAACTGTCCTTTCAAATGATGGTAAGCTCACTATTAATTTATTTCAACAGGCAGGTCCTCCCGTAGCCTTTTGTTACTTCTTTAATTTTAAAATAACAATAATAATGACAGTGAGCATTTAGATAGTGCATTAAATTTTGTATGGTACTTTTATTTAGGTCATCTCCTTTGATCTTCATAACAACCTTGTGTTGTTGTTTGTTGTTCAGTCTTTTCAGTTGTGTCTGACATTTGGGGTCTTCTTGGCAAAGATATGGGAGTGGTTTGCCATTTTCTTCTCCAGCTCATCTTACGGATGAGGAAACTGAGGCAAAGAGTATAAGTAATTTGCCCAGGGTCACACAACTAGGAAGTATCTCAGGTCACATTTGAACTCAGGTCTTCCTGACTCCAGGCCCAGTATTCTATCCACTTTGCTACCCAGCTGCCAACAATCCCATGGGGTAGATGCATCTCCATTTTACAAATGAGGAAAACTGAGGCAGGCAGAAGTTAAGTGACTTGCTGAGGCTGAATTTGAACTCAGGTCTTCCTGACTCCAAGCCTAGTACTACAATACTTAGCTGCCTGTAAATGATGTAAAGGTTGAATTTTGAAATACAGGTTTATTTTCCCACAGAATTTAGATTTTTTTTTTTACGACATATGTGATGCGACTGAGTTCATACTATTGGGAATTTATTTGAGAAACTTGGTAAGGTTTCATTGTACCCAAGTATCTCTAACAAAGGGCCTACCTGCCTACCATCATCTAGTTTTCCAAAGAAGGAAGTTAATATGAAATGACAGCTTCTGGAGGCCTGGAGGGTCATCTGAGATGCCTAAATGGAGGGAAGAATTTTTTTAAATCAGCTGAGTCTTTAGTAATTGTTGTCTCCCAGAATCCCTAGGGTCTCTTAAGTAAAATAACACATCATTTATTTGGTTCATTTCATAATTTCTCTCTGCATTCCGGTCCTGACTCTGTAGACTTCCTCTTGCACTGTGTCAGAGCTGGAAACTGTCCTTCCCTACTGCCCCTTCAGCTTTTCTGCTTTCTTTTAAGTGTAATCTTCCCTCCTTAGAATGTAAATTCCTCGAGGGCAGGAAATGTCTCTCTTTTTGCTTTGGTTTGTTTTCTTAACTATTAATGCAGTGCTAGTTGCTTTGACTTAACCTTAACATGTGTATGTCCTTGGGGCAAGAGTCTTTAAGGAGTCTGCAGCAGAGGTTGGACAAACGTTGAGTGATCAAGAATAGTCACTGGATTTAAAATTAGAAGGGACATCTGGTCTACGGTCTCTAAAGTTAGAGATCACCTAGTCTATAGCCTCCACCTCCCCTCTACCCCATTTTACAGATTAAGAAGCTGACTTCCCCAGCAGTCAAGTGGCTCACCTAAAGTCACACAGTTAATAAGAAGGGGGCCCAGGAATTGGTCTTTTTTCTTTTGACTCCCAATCTAATCCAGTGCTTTCTTTATTCTATTCTGCTAATCAAATGTCCATAACTTTAAGACGGGATTTTTGTTCTCTCTCTCAACTCTCCTTCTACCTGTCTGACTGCTCCTTCTCAGACTCCATTACTGGGTCTTTATGCCAGTTGCACCTAACAGCCATGGCCCCCAGCGCTCTGCCTGAGCCTTCTATGCTGTGATGATGATATCATCAGTGCTCACGGATTCAATTAGCATCTTTATGACGATCATTCTCAGATCTCCTTATCTGGGCTTAATCTCCCTTCTGCTGGCACAGTGGATAGCATACTGGACTTGGAATTAGGAAGACATCTTCCCGAGTTCAAATCCAGCCTCAGACACTTACCAGCTGTGTCACCCTGGGCACGTCACTTAACCCTCTCTGCTGCTTCAGTTTCCTCATCTACAAAATGAGCTGGAAAAGAACATGGCAAACCACCCCAAGTATCTTTGCCAAGAAAACCCCTAAAATGGGGTCAACGAAGAGTCCACTACTGAATCAACTCAACAACAACTATCTCTCTCTGACCTTCGGTCTACCATCTCCAACTACCTACTCTGAAGTGACATCCTAAAGACATCTTAAATTCTTAACATTTCCAAAACTGAACTCATTATCTTTTACCCCAAACTCTCCCCCTTTCTTAACTTCTAGATTACTCTCAAGGGCGCCACCACCTTCCAAAATCACACAGGCTTAAACTCCACTGTCACACTCAACTCCTCACTCTCTCACTGATCATTTACAATTTGCAAGTCCTGCTGATTCCCCCTTCACAACATCTCAAGTATATCATCCCCATTCTATCACTGCCACTGCCTTGGTGCAGGCCCTCATCACCTCACACTTGGACTATTACAAAAGCCTCCTATTGGGTGGCGTTTCCTCAAGCCTCTCCCCACTCCAGTCTCTTCTCCATTTATCCAAAATGACCTTCCTAAAGCAACAGGTCTTTCCATGTCACTCCCCACCCCCACCTCCCATTCAATAAATCCTAATGGCTCCCTATTACCTCTAGGATCAAATGTCACATCCCCTGTTTGGTTTAGCTTTTAAAGCCCTCCATAATCTGGCTCCTTTTTATCTTTCCTGACTTCTTATAACTTACTTCCCTCCACATACTCCACATTTGTCTCTTTGTTGTTCCTTGACCAGGCATTACGTCTCCCAGCTCTGAAGTTTCACTGGCTTCCATGCCTGGGATGTTCCCCTTCTTCACCCCCATATCCTGGCTTCCTTCATGTCTCAGCTAAAACCCTACTTTCTGCAAGAAGCCTTTCCAGGTCTCATTTAATACTAATGCCTTCCTTCTAAGATGATCTCTAATTGATCTTGTATATTCCTTGTTCAGACATAGTTGTTTGCATGTTGTCTCCTCCATTGGACTGTGATCTCATTGGGAGCAGGGATTTTCTTTTTTTGGCCTTTCTTTGGATTCCCAGAACTTGGCACAATGTCTGGCACATATTAGGCACTTAATAAGTGTTTGCTGACTTGACCAGATTTGACTCAAGCTGATAGCTAAGCATCCCTATCAGTTAACTGTTAAATACTGGAAATTGAAAGCTCAGCATGTGTCATAGCTTGTCTGCAAGCAGACCTGCTACTGCTAAGTATCAAGGTGTAAGGGAACCATCGAATAAGACCTCTATTTTATTGCTACTTCAAAATCCTGGTAATTTGGATAATGACACTCTTAGCTGTGACTTGATCCATGATGAAGTTAACTTTTCTACAATGGCTGGACCTCCTTGTTACAATATCCTCAGAGTGGTTTTCTGATGGTAGACATTTTGCTGGCCAACTCATAAATAATAATCATTTCTTAAACACCTACTATGTGCTGTGTGGCCAGCATCGGAGATACAATTTAAAAAAATGACACAGTCTCTGCCCCCAAGAAGCTTTTATTTTAATTAGGGAAATACAACCTATATTCAGAAGGGACGGCTGGAGAAGGGAGTTTTCATCTAGGTCAAAGATTCTTTTGTGTGTCATGGCCCCCTCTAGCAGTCTGGTAAAACCTAAGGACACCATCTCTGAATAATTTTTAAATGTGTAAAATAAACTATGTAGGATTACGAAGGAACTCAATTATACTGAAATGTAGTTATCAAAACATTAAAGGAACAAGTTCACAGACCCTAGGTTAAAACTCTGGGCTTAGGAAGTCACAGAAATTTTAAATGGAGCCATAGGGCAGAAGATTATCATGGCTTTTCCAGCAGCAATGATAGCACTGATTTGGTTATTATTTTCAGAGCAATAACGAATGGTAGAAAGGTGGGAAGGGGGACATATGCAATTGAAAGGGAGCTGACAGGTTGCTCCCACTGGGTAGATCCTTATGTAATGTTGGATAGGATGTGAAGCAAGGTCTGGATCTAGTCAGTTATAATGTTCCCATGGGCACATACCTACAGGTATCTACACACACACACACACACACACACACACCCCTCATTGTTCCTTCCCTCTTGCATCCAAATTACTCTTATTTTCTCTGAGAATGAAAGACAAAAGTCCTTCTAGTTCTCTAATGCCTCAGGGTGGAATGGGGGTGTCCCTGAGTTTTTGAAAGCTGTGCCAGGACTACAAAATCTCTAGAAGGTTCTATTAAGCTAAAAGAGCTTCAAAGGATGCCCATGACCCTGTGTGTATTTATTATCCAACTAGCATGGAAAGAGGACATCATCTGATGGCTGGCCACTGAGCATTGGTACCCCCATGAAACAGATTAAAAGAAAAATGAAGGACCACATTTAAACTCAAGACTACCAATGCCTTGCAAGGACTCCCATATTTTTCTAACAAATTATTTGCTCACACAGCTTGCACCTGGGTCTTTGTTTCACTTTGTGTTTCAAGGCTTAGCATACTTGTGGGCATATTCACATGGAGAGGTGAAATGAGCCCTCAACTCATATCAGGAGAGACTTGGGTTCGAATCCTAGTTCTGACCCTTATAAATTGTATGACTTGCATGCCTGTGAACCTCAGTTTCCTTATCTAAAAATGGAGGCCATAATAATTGTATTACTTAACTTACAAGGTTGTTAAGGTGGGAAGCACTTTTTAAGAGTTTAAGTTCTATGGAAAAAAATGTGCTTTTATTTCATCATTTCTGAAAATGGATTTTAAAATGTAGTTCTTGAATTTCCTCCCCTCCTTATATGTTTTAATATCACAAATGCCCCAAACAGTTGGAATATAAGCCTTCTAGACAAACCATAAACAAGTAAAAACTCAAATTTTTTAATAAAGAAGGCCAAATTGGTGGTAACCATTTGTTTAATTGGTGGCACATTTCTATTGTTGGTTTTTAAATTAGTTTGTTTTGAAAAGTTGTAGAAAATATGGAAGCTACTGAATATTTTGAAGAAATTAATATTATATACATGTCACTGAAACAAATGGGTACCACTCACTTTACATAGTAGATATGTTCCTGGAAATTTGCATTGAAATGAAGTCAAATTTTAAATGCAAAAGGAGAATGTGCTATTTTTTAAGAAAATCACAAGGTAAATAATATTAACATTAGTTTATATCAGTATGATTTATTGTGTTTTATATACAATATCTCATTTGAGACTCATAACAATCTGCTCAGGCAAATAGAGTGACTATTTTTATTCTCATTTTGCAAATGAGAAAACTGAGGCTGAGAGATTAAATGACTTTTTCCTAATCACAGAAACAGGAGAGGCAGTGAGATATAGTAGGAACAGTACTGGTTGGGGACCAGTGATTTTGAATCCCATCTTGTCTACTTACTATACGTGTGACTTGGGGAAAGCTACTTCACCTCTTAATTTCTCATCTCTAAAAGGAAAGAGTCAGATTGGATAACCTCTAATGCCCTTTCTGGATTTACAATTCTGATTTTAATAAGTGGCAGAGCTGGGTTTCAAATGTAGATCTTGTGAGCCCAATACCAGTGCTCTTTCCACTGAAGCTCTCCATCTCACAGAATTCTGGGACTGGAAGAGATCTTAGTGATGACAGAGCCCAACTCCCTTACTTTACATTTGAGAAAACAGACCCAGAAAGGGCAAGTGAGTTGCCAGGTTTATGCAAATAATTAAAGACCAGAATCTAGGCTTTGACTCCTAATTTATCTCTTTTCTGATCTACTGTTTCGTTATATAAATTCATAGATTGTTAGAGGAATCTAGGCTTTGACTCCTAATTTATCTCTTTTCTGATCTACTGTTTCATTATATAAATTCATAGATTGTTAGAGGAATCTAGGCTTTGACTCCTAATTTATCTCTTTTCTGATCTACTGTTTCGTTATATAAATTCATAGATTGTTAGAGGAGGTAAGGGACTTAGAAATCATCTGGTCTAGTCCTATTACATTTTATAGATGAGAAAACTGAGGCTGAGAGAAGGGAATTAGCTTGGCCAATACCACACTATTAATAAACAGCATAGCCTAGATTTGAACCCAGGACCTCTCACTCTGAATTCAGTACTTATCTGTAGAGTCCATTTAATACAGTTTCCTACTGTTGGTGGTTTTTTCCTCTTCCCTTTTAGTGGCATGGAGTTATGTCAGCCCTCTATTTGTGTTGCTGATCAAATGAGACTATACATTTCACTTACATTTGAAATAGTGAAGAGAATTTCTTACCTAAAAAATGGGTTCTTTAAGTCAAGAATATTACCCGACTTGAAGCCTGTTTGGTTCACTATGGCCACAATCTGAATGTCATAGCTCTGTCTGTAATGTAAAAAAGAAAAAAGAAACACATTAACTTATAATCAGCCTTCACAGCTCCTTTTCCAGAGAGTGGCATTTTCAAGGTACTAAATGAAAATATTTGACATCTCTATCTGCCCCCTTCCTGCTTAATTGGGGGTGCTGTGACTATTTCATGTAACTGCCTGAAAAATCCAGGAATATTATGTCAGGACCTGTCTAAATGAATCATAGAATCACAGAATGTTAGGGCTGAAAGAGATATTAGAGATCTAAACCAATACCCCTCCTTTAAAAAATTCTTTTTCAACTAACAAAATATTTATTTTTCTTCTTTCCCTGCCCTCTCATTGAAGAAAAAGGGGAAAAACCCTCGAAAAAATATGCATAGTCAAGCAAAAAAAAATCTACATTGGCTATGTCTAAAAAATAAATGCCTCATACCGTGCCCTCTGTGGTGTGAGGTGGGTACCTTGTTTTATCATAGGTCTTCTGGAATCATGGTTAGTCACTGTGTTGATTAGAGTTCTTAGATCTTTCAAAATTTGTCTTTATATTATGGTTGTTATTTTTCTCTTGGTTCTACTCACTTCACTCTGCATAAGTTCATACAAGTCTTCTTAGGTTTCTCTGAAATCCCCTCCATCATTTCTTACAGCATAACAGTATACCATTGTGATCATACACCATCATTTGCTCAACGATTCCCTAATGGGTGGGTACCCACTTAGTTTCTAGTTTGTTGAGCTACTCTAAGTAATTTTATACATATATATATCTTTCTCTGTCACTGTTCTCTTTGGGGCATAGGCCTCATACTTCCTCTTCCCCATCTTAAAGGTAAAGAAGGTATAGGGAAGATGAATGACTTATTCCAAGTCATAGAACAGTAAGAAGGAGAGTTAGGACTTGAACCTAGGTCTTCTAACATCCTCACACTGTTTTGACAACACCACTTTGTCCTATTTATAGAATCACAAAATTTCAAACTTGGAAGGGACCCCAGGTGCCATCCAGTTGAACTTGTACTTGAACAGGAATTTTCTCAATAACATTGCCAGCAAGTGGCCAGCCAAGCTGTACCTGCAAACCCCCAGCGTTAGGGAGTGATTTCCTTTGAGGCAGTTGATTCCACTTTGGAATCCCACTTTGGGATAGTTAGAAAATTATCAATCTGAAATCTGTGTTTGCAATTGAGGATGACAGGATTTAGAATTGGCAAGGGACATTTGCTGGCCACATGATCATGGGCAAATCATTTCATCTCTCTCAGGCTCAGGTTTCTCTATTTCTATATGATAAGTCTCAATTTGAGACTGTGTATCCACTGTTGGAGATGGCAGAAAGGGGATTCCTGTACTGGTATGGATTGTACAAGAGGATCTCTGAGATCTCTCCTGATCTGAAAGTTCTCTGTTGCTATAACTGTGCTAAAGACTGGAAGAGCCTAGGGCTAAGTGCTTGTGTTACCTATCTAACAGGGTTGTTGTGAAAAAGCACTTTGTAAACCATAAAGCACTACAGAAATGTGGTTATTACTGAGACTGTTCCCAGAAGTCTGTCTAGAAAACACTTTAGGCTCCAGACAGCAATTTTGTCCAAATGAAAAAGGTGGAAACCACAAAGGGCTTAAAATTAGTTAAAATTAGTTTCTTCTTCTCAATTTAGAAACATGACTCAGACCAGAAAAAATTTTCATTTTCCAAGATATCAATCACCAAATGTAAGAAAAGGCTTTAAATAAGGCTCAAGTGAAAAATCAGACTTTGAACTGTGCCTCTCATTACAAAGTCAGAGAATCTCCATGTTGGAAGACCATCTATTATACATTGTACCTGGGCAAAAACTCCTTTCACAGGATAACCAATAAGTGATCATTTAGCCTCTTCCTCAAGACCTCTGTTGAGGAGGCGCTCACTTTCTCCAAAGAAGCTCATTCCTACCTTGGACAACTCCACTTGTTTCCAAGTTTCCTTTTAACCCTTGCTGGTAATTCTAGGGCAGGGGTTCTTAATCTTTCTTGTGTCATAGACCCCTTGTGCAAATTAATGAGACCTACCAATCTCTTCTCAGAATAATATTTTTAAACAATTGAAGGAAATGCTAAATTTCATTTAGGAGCTGGTAAAAACAAAGATGTATTTTTCCCCATCCAAATTCCACCTGAAATGTATTCATGGACTATAGACTCCTTAGGTTAAGAAGCCCTTTTCTAGTTAGATCTGGAAATGAAGAGAAAAGTGTTGGTGGGATGAGCTCCTTAGTGGTGAGTCTCTAACTTATTACTTAGGATGAACCTCAAATGACAAGTATGCAGTCCATCACCAGGTCCACAGTAAACCTCTCTAGTTGGGTAGGAACTTGTGACCTGCTGCAAAAAGGAAGACCCTAGGGACACCTCCATATAGGACAGAGGCACCAGAGGAGGAGGATTAACCCCTAACTACAAGATCATGATTTGTTTTTCTTGCCAGCTATAGTGACGCTGCCAGCTTAAAAAAGAAACAAAAAACCAGAACAACCCCACCCCTGCCCTGCAAAAAAAGGGCAATTTTTTTTAAAAGGGGAAAGGAAATCAGCATTTATGAAGTGCTTACTCTGTGCCAGACACTATGCTAGGTGCTTTACAAATACTATCTCATTTGACCATCACAACACACTGGGAGGGAGGTGCTATTATCATTATCATTATTATTATTATCCCCATTTTATAGTTGAGAAAATGGAAACAGATAGAGGTTAAGTGATCTGCCTGGGGTCACATGACTAGTGAGTATCTGAGGTTATTTAAACTCGACTTGTTGACTCTAGCCATCATGTCACCTGTTTACCTAAAAGTACTGAGTCCCTTCTAAGACTTCAGAACAAAACAGTCAAACCAATAACTTGGTGAGCTGCAGACAAACAAACAAATCAAACCAAAAAACCAAATCCTTTCACTGAACTGTTTCAATCTTATATAGACATAGTCTACAGCTGTGATTGGTTACCAGGCCTCTTTCCATAGGCATGCTGGAGCCAGTTCAAACCAGCCTGAACTAAAACTAATCATTAAATTTTCAGTGTGAGCATTTACACTTCTAAAATTGGCAAATTTTATAAATCAGGAATTGATTTATTACTTTGTTGACTGTATAGACTTAAGAAAATGTTAACAATATAGATTAAACTTAAAAGTGAATCTTAAGAATATTTCTCATCCCCACCCCTCTAGCTGGTTGTTAAACACTTATCAGCACACCCCTGGCCCTATCCATTGGCTTATAATATCAAGGACAGGAAAAATAATGATCTGCTTAATGAACCAATTTTTCATAAGCCATACCCATAAGGAGTTACAGTACAGAGACTGTTATAGGGGCAGGGTGGAATAGTGGGAAAAGTACCATATCAAGAGTCAAAGGCCCTGGGTTCAATTCTGGCTTGGTGAGACTTTGAGCAAGTGACTTCCCAGCTCTGCTCCTCCCTTTCCTCACATGTCAATCGAAGGGGCTTGACAAGTTGATAGCTAAGGCAGACTCTAGTTATGAATCCCACAAGGAATGTTTTCCACATGTGGATAGGTTATGCCTATGTGGAAGGACATGAAAGACCCAAAGCTGCCCTAGGAAAGGCTCTAAGGGAGAAAATCAAATCAAACTCTTTGATGGTGACTGTAAAGTAGAAGTAAAGAAGTTTACTAAAAAAAATTTAAAAAGGACAAATCAAGATAATTAATGCAGAGGCATCATTAAATCTATTAGCATAATGAAGCAGCCAAACAAATTATGTGCTGTCACAGCAATGACTTTTCCCTGCAATGAAAATCAATTTTGTTGTACTAAATTTGGTGGTGTGTGGCTAGGTGCAGGCTGCCTTATTCTTTGTCTTCCTTTTTTTAAGTCTTGTTAAATCAAATCATTTGGCAGAAGAATGATGAGGTGGTAGGTTTCTTTCTTCTTCCTCAGTCCAATGGGAAAAGCTGCCCTTGTAGTTGTCCGGAGTTCCCTTTTCTCTGTTCTCCGGGCCAAGGGAGAAATTCCACCCTGTAGACTTAGTGGAGACAGAAAACCAGCTGACCCTGGCCAAGGCTCCTGCCCCGCTTCCAAGGGCTGCCACCTCAGGGGCTCTTCAGCTTCTGGTGTCTCCCCCACTTCTCACCAGCCTAGTTAACAAAGTAGAAATCTGCTGCCTATTGGAGCTTCCTTACTTACCGCTTATTGGCTACAAAGAGCACTTTCCCTGAGAGAGTTTCTCCTTCCTTGGCAAAAAGAGGTGTCTGAAGGAGGCAGCGCACCTGATACCAGTGAGTCAGGGGCTCTGTTGGGGCTGTGGAGAGCCAGACTGTGACCCTGTCAAGCCAAAAAAGAAAAAAAAAGGTCACTGGAACTCTAGTTTTCTGTCAAAATTCTTTATTTTCTGAGAAAAAGCCAACAATCCTCTAGCTTGGACTCCCAGAGTCACTCTCTTTCCTCTGTGTCAGAGTGATGACCTCACATTCTTAAATCATAGAATGTTGCCTACATGACCCTGGGTAAGTCATTTTACTTCTCGGGCCCCAGTTTCCTCATCTGTAAAACAAGGAGGCAGGCTAGAGGTTGTCTATAATTTCTCTGAGCTCTAGAGCTGTGATTCTATTATTTAAAGCAGAGGTCAACAAACTATGGCCTGAGGGCCATATCCAGCCCATTTGCCTGTTTTGGTACAGACTGCCAGCTAGGAATGGTCTTTATGTTTAAAATTTGGGGCTAAAATTTGCCCCTCCCCTAAGCCACCTGGTTTAAAGGAAGAATCACAGGGTTAGATCATAGGTGAAGTATTTTGACAAAAGTCAGGGAGTATCAGAAGCAGGAAAGTCACTTAACCTTTAGGGGCCCCAGTTTCCTCTTTCATAAAATGGGGGGGGCATCCAGACTAGGTGGCATCTCAGGACCCTTCCATCTCTAGATCTATTATTCTATGATCCTTCCCTTGAGTCCCGTAGTTTAAGAATGATACAAGGAGCAAAATAGCCACCACAATACAATTTAGACAGCTAGCCAAGATCTGGAAGAGGTCAGTGTTATTCCCATTTTCCAATCTATAACACTATGGCATGGTTTAACTCCAAGTTTTCTTTTTCCTAATTCAGGGCTCTTTCCACTATGCTGCATCACCTCCCAGATTACCCCCACTCTCCAGAGGTGGTAGATAGAACACAGAGGGCCAGGTTTTCAAACAGATGAATGATTAGAGCTGTCCTAAACTAGAAAGTTATACCCTATTAGAAGCAGTAAGTAGCCACACACATTAAATCAGCAATTAAGGCTTCTCGCCTGGGAAACAGAAATCTGTGCATTACAGTGAGTGGGGTGGGGATGGGGGGACATTGTGGCTAGAAAGTTACAGGAAAATAACTTTGATTTTCCAGCAAGTAGCAAACTCCTAATCCCTGGAGATCCTCAATTTGAGACTGTGTATCCACTGTTGGAGATGGCAGAAAGGGGATTCCTGTACTGGTATGGATTGTACAAGAGGATCTCTGAGATCTCTCCTGATCTGAAAGTTCTCTGTTGCTATAACTGTGCTAAAGACTGGAAGAGCCTAGGGCTAAGACATGTACATAACAGAATGCTCTTGTGGTGTGTGCATGTTTGCATGCGTGTGTATACATGTTCTGCTCTGGCATAATCAACATACCTCAAAAAGAATGGCAGGAAGCTTGGAGGAGAGGGAGAAATGCAGACCGGGGAGAAGGGTGGGAAAAAGTGAAGGAAGAAGAGTTCAACCCTTTCCTTATTGCTTTGGTGACACTGCACATGCCTGTATCCACCGCAATGATGTCAGAGAACCCACGGTCACCTCCATCCCATACAGATGAATTGGAGCAGGGTTACTTTCTGGGAGGAGTTACACAGCATATAAGGACAAATGGCGATCTGGCAATCCAAGCTAGCAGGCTAGCTTTCTTACTTCCTTGAACAAGTTATATGCGTATATCCAAGCCAAAAAGGGAGTTTGCAGGTATATCACACCCTGCCACAAACAGTAATTAGGGGAAAGAAAGAGGCACTTATTAAGCGTCTACTCTATGCCAGGCACCGTGCAAAGTTTTTTTTTTGATCCTTAAAACAACCCTGTAAGGTAGGTACACACTTTTAATCTGCAATTAAAGACTCTGGCCTGGGAAATTAGAATCTATGCATTAGGGTGGTGGAGGAATGGTGACTAGAGCATTAGAATGAACAACTTTATATTCCCAGGCACATGAGTCTGCACTAAAGCCAGTCAGAATTAAGGTCAGGTCACTGTGGTTGTATTTATTGGGGAGAGAAAGGCGAGGAAGAAATTCAGATGTAAAATTTTATTGGGATGGGGAACTCCAGGTATGAAAATGCTATCCACTGATGCCAATCACCAATTTTTCTACAACTTGTAATTTTTGAGAGTTGCTTGGTACGACTGAGAAGTGACTTGTCCAGGGTCACAAAGCTAGTATGTGACAGAGCGAGAGTTTGAACAGAGGTCTTTTTGACTTCGAAGTCAACTTATGTGATGCTACCTCTCTTATGTTAGAAAAGGGGCAAGAGATTTTGTTACAGCATAGTAGGTCTGTAAAGGGAAACATTCCCATATCACGAATATCACAAAGTCACTGGTTTCTTAACTCTTAATTTTTAAAGTTAGAAATGATAGGATCAAATGACATACTCTTTGCAATTCTGAAAGTGCTATAAGAATGTGATCTGAAAGAGCACTGTTCCTGCCTTGGAGCTGAGAGTCTGGGTGTGTGGAAGTCTGGGCTCTATCACTTACTAGGCCTGTGACCTTGGGCAAACTGCTTGACTTTCTGAGTCTCAGCTTCCACAATCATAAAATGGAGGTAATACTTGCATTGTGTACCATGATGGGTTTGTGTTGTGAGGAAAACACATGGCAAACCTTTAAACACTCTAGAAACATGAATTATTATTATACATACAGTGATCCAACAAATGCCACATCGAACCAAAAAGCCAGGCCATGGATGAGACCAGATTGCATCATATGAAACATAAAGGGAATTTCCACTCTGTGGGAAAAGAATGAGAAAATCTTCTGAGGACACAAAAATAAGACACAAACCTGAGCTGTATATTTTGTGGAACTACATCTTAAAGGGACCTTCAAGCTAAGCCCAGGGCTTATGTTCTTCATGTGTAGAAAGTGAGGAGGTTGGTCTAGATTTTGAAGCCCTGGGAAGGGGAAGTCACTTGCCCTAAGTCACAAAGCAGGCAGAGCTTGGACTGAACCCAAGCTTTCTGATTCCAAATCCAATGATCTTCCCATTCTATCAATGCTAAGATTCTACTGACTTTTATTCCCAGACTGTTTTTGCTACAGCAATGAGCATTGCACTTTCCCTCTCAGCATGCCTTGATTAATTAATTGACTGATAATGACTGATGTTGGGAAGAACTAATACCTACATAAAAAGTGCCCCAAGGACTACAGAATTATGCCATCCAGAACATTGAAGACTACATTAGAATGACCACAGCATTTGGAGGCTGTGTTGTCAGGACTCTGGAGGGATGGCTGGGTTTTCAAGGAGATGGTGACTCAGCGACAGACCATGGTTCTGTGGTCTTCATCCACACATGGTGGCATCTGACCACTCCATATAGTTCAGCGCATCCAAACACAAATAAAGTGTCTTGGAAGTTGGGACAATTTCAATCTTTTCTTTGTTTAACTCAAACCAGCTCATCCTTGTTTTTGTTTTGATGCAAAACAGTAACCCTGAAATTTCCCCAGTTTCCCATTCATCTTTATAGTCAGAGAGTATAGAGAGTAAAGTCATTATCAAGAAAATCTACCTTTGCTATGGTCAAGAAGAATGATAGTCATTCCTTTGAGGGCCAAAATAAGAACAGTGGTATAATCCCAAAGCAACAAGATGGATGAGGGAAGCCTGCCTAGTTCTCTAACCAAGGCCATGAAGGGAACATTGGCATCAGAATGCCATCATTAATCTTTTCTCGATTGGGAAGGCGATTTAACTACTAGGAGAATCTCCATAAGAATTTTGCAGGAATGGTCTTGATTTATGAGACAGCCATGGTTGGACAGTAGAAAGCACACAGGCCTTGGGATCAGAAGACACGAAGTTCTGGTGCTGATTCCACTATTTAAGAGCCAGGTGGTTTTGAGCAAGTCACAACTTCTCGGAGCTCAGTTTCCCCATGTGTAAAATGATGATAATGCGGTTATCTAGTCTAGCCCAGTTCTCAAGAGGAATCTCCTTCCCTTGACAGATAGTCATCCATCTTCCACCTGAAGACTTCTAGTGAAAGGGAAACCCAATACAACAAGGCAGCCACTTCTATTTTTTGAACAACCTGAATTGGTACAAAGTCTTTCCTTAAATAATAATAATAATAATAAATAACAATAACTGCATTTATATAGTGCTTTAAGGTTTGCAAAACACTTTGCAAATATTTTTTTTCATCCTTAAGCCACCTCTGGGAGTTACGTGCTATTATTATCCTCATTTTAAAGATGAAGAAACTGAGGCAGACAGAAGGCAAGTGACTTGTCCAGGGTCACATAGCCATTAAAAGTATCTGAGGCTGGATTTGAACTCAGGTATTCCTGACTCTAGGTCCAGTGTTTTAATCACTAAACCATCGAATTGCCCCAAATCCTTCTCTCTGCAACTGTCACTGACTATTCCTGATTCTGCTATCTGGAGCCAGGGAGGACACATTTAATTTGTCTCCTTATTGAGAGCTCTTCAAGTACTCGAAGATACTGATCCTGTCTCCCCTAAGTGTTCTCTTCCTTTGCCAGGCCAAACAGCCCCAGTTCTTTAACCAATATTGTGTAGCATTTAGTCACCTCACCAACCTGATCATCCTCTTCTGGACATACTTCAGTTTTTCAATATCCATCCAAAAATGAGGTGCCCAGAACTGACTACAACACTCTGGATATGGTCCAACCAACCTCGACTATTTCTGAAGGCTGTCTTGAGTACAAAAATAAAGTGTCTATGAAAGCAATTAGTAAGCTGTCAAGTGCCATGATATAAGGGCAAGCAAAGTGGGACTTTTTACTGTTTTTTCTTTTGGAGTGCTTCTTAGCACTAAGGCAACCAAGTGCCTTTGATTGAGTCTTGCCTTTGTTTGTAGGAAGGCCCACACCCTTTTGCTAATTAGGTCATGAGAGGTATGAAGCCCTCGGGCCCTGAAATAGAATTATATATACTCAGAGGATAGCCATTGAACTCAGAATCGGGAATCAAGAATTGAGTATCAAGAACTCTCAGAACTGTGGGAGGAGAGGTTTTGCTTTGGGGGCACACTCATTCAATGAGTATTGGTGTGGAGACTCTGGGTAACCAATAAGGAGCCCCCTGGCTTTGAAAAACCCAGATGTTGGTGCTTCTCTCTCTGGTAACTATGTATGTAATGTCTTGGACAGATAGCTAGAAGCCTGTCTGCTGATTTGTGTTATTTTGCTCTGTTTATATAATTTCTGCTTGTAATTTCTGTTTGTGTTTTATCTGAAGTTCAGGGTGGTGGCTTTTTCCCCTGAATTAAGTGAATGATATACGTATGTTTAGTTAAAGTGAGATTGTAAACCCCTTAAAGTTGCTTTCCTTAGAAAAGCAAATTAAAGAACCTGTACTAGCAGCCTTCCTGTGCGCTGGTGTTATTGGTCTTACACCCCCATAGCAGCTGCCAGCAGCATTGTTGTTACACTCGAAAATATGAAGTATTAATTATTATTTTATCAATTAGAAAGCCCAACTCTCAGTCAAGATTTACTTTGCAAGTCAAAAGTCCTAGGCCTCGTTCTGGCTATAGAGCAGAGACCTAAGAATTGACAGAGCAGGAGTTCTGAACCTTTTTTGTGTCCAGGACCCAGTTGGTCATCTGGTGAAGCCTACTGACCCTTTCTGAGAATAATGCATAAAATAAAATACACCAGATAGCAACAGAAACTTTTTTTTGCATCCAAGTTCACTGACTCACTGAAATCTATCCTTGGTTAAGAACCTTTGTACTATAGACTCATTCTGGAGCTCTGTGTACTCTCTGCCTGCTTTTTTTTACCCAAAGAACGTGTATCTTTTACCAAGCATCAGTGTGCATTGGGCTAATTTCACCTTCTTGGAATCTAAACCATAACAGCAACTTTTAAGTTAAAGCTTTGGCTTTAAATAATTCACTGTGAGTTGTTCTTTCTATTTGATATAATAATCAGTACCTAATATTTGCACAGCACTTGACAGTTTATTAATTGCTTTCATAGACATCTGATTTTTGTGAGATAATTCCTGGTATTCATGAGGTACTCTGGGAGAAGCAAAGGTTTCCAAAGCAAATTGAAATCCATTGGGATCTTCTCCCACTTTAGGCTTCTCATCTTCCTCAAAACAGAAGAATAGGAGATGATCTCCAGAGTCTCTTCCATTTCTATAGAGTATGATTTCATGTCTTAGTTTGCTACACTGTGGAGTTCCAATTCTCTTGCTTCTTGTGTGTCCCTGGGAAGGTCACAACCTCTCTGTCCCTTAGCTCCCCTCTAAAAAATACGTTTAATAATACTGGTCAACCTGGGGAGAAAGAAGTAAAATAATTATAAGGAATTACATAGGAAACATATCACCTTCCAGCAAGATAGAACCAAATCAGAGTTTAACCTTTAAAAATTTCTCCAGAAGAAGACAACTTTACATATACATGACCACACCCCATACATGATTTTTTTCATGGGCTGTGTGGTAAAATGAAATTTTGAGTTTTTGGAGGAAATGTTGGGGTTGTGGTAGGATTAAAATTATGAAAGAAGAGTAACAACAATGATTTATACTGACCTGTGCAAGTCTTCCTCTTTGGCTTCAATAAAATTAACAGTATATTTAATTGTCTGAGCCATCAAAATCCTAATGTCAAAAGTATCCTGTGGAAAATAATCATTGATGTTTACATTTTGTCAAGATAAACTGAAGAAAATATAGATTATGCTTGTTTTCATCCAAAAAGTTCTGATCACCATGGAATTATGAAGCACCAGCCCTAAATTCAATTTTAATTCTTTAAGTTAAAAAAAACCTGGTATGAGGAAGACTGAATTGCATTCATTTATTTATTCTTTCAATAACATTTAATTAAATGTTAACTTTGCACCGGGTGCTAGAAGAGATAAAAAGTCCAGATAAGATATGGTACTTGACTTCTTGGAACATGTATTCCAGTAAGGGGATATGACTCATGAACAGATACGGAGGATAAGGCATGATAATGCCTTAGATCTCCACAAAATTCTATTCCAATGACTTGTGGTAGTGTGGAGATGACCCTGAGTTTCTGAAGGCTGTGCCAGAGGAAAGCAAGTTCTGGTAGGCTGTACCATTTTGGAAAAGCTTTGTGTATAGTTCTAGCAAGTCTTTGGTCTGTTTTCCAAGAATTATGCAAGCTAAGTTCAAGATAGGTCACAGAGCTCATCCATGAGTGTGTGTGTGTGTGCGTGTGTGTATCTTGGAGAAATACTGTAAGCAGACAATGAGCTAGGCCCAGAATTAAAAAGCAGGAGGGGAATGGGATGGACAGACTTGGATAGTTTCCCGATTTTCTTGAAACAGATACATTTTTTTCAGGTGTTGGTCAATTCAATTCAGTAAGGATTTATTGGGTGCCTACTGTATACCAGGTGCTATGCTAGTTACTGGGCATAAAAGGACAAAAATAAAACAGTCACATCCCTCAATGAGCTTACATTGTAATTGGCAAAAACAATGTGCACACAAGTTAAGTAAATGCAAAATAAATGCAAAGGCAATATGAAGTAATTTCAGGGGAGAGAACATGCACAATATGGGAGGAGGGTGGCTCAGAAAGTGCCTGTGTAGGAGACAGCATTTGAGCTGAGCCTTGAAAGGAGGCCAGGAGATTATAAGAGGTAGAGGTGATAAGGGATAGATGGCCTTTCTGGCATAAGGGTCAGCCTGTGCATATTCACAGAGGCAAAAGGTGGAATGTTATACATGGAGAACAGCAAATAGGCCAGTTTAGATGGAAGGAAGAATATGAGAAGGGGAGGAATATGAAATCAGTTCAGAAATTGAACTGGAGCAATAAGGTGAAAAAAGTTTGTATTCTTGTACAAGAGAGGTAATCATATTAGGAAAGAGAAAAAATTAGTTGTAATAAATTTTGGGGGTAGAATTTATGAGAATTAACAGTTATGGGAAAGTAATAAGTCAAGTTTCAGTTTCCTTATATGTAAAATAAGGATAATACTTGCACTATCTATACCTTACAGGATGGTTGTGAAAAAATTCTCTGTAAACTCCGAAGTGTTATATGGATGTGAGCAATGACCAATAATAGCAAGAATATTAACAATAATAAGACTAAATTCCTATAACTTTTTCTTCATACTAGGCCACAGCAAACCTAAGAATTCTTCCAGATCCCCCTTTTTATACTCTATAGGAAAAGGAAGATAAATTCATTATTTCAGTTATCCTGTTCTCCTAAATCATTTTTTTCTCCAAACACTTTTTTTCTCCAAATATCCTAGTGGTGTGAGCTGTGTGAATGTGGTGGCAGACAAAAGCAGTCATAAATTGCCCAACAGAATTTTCTGTTTCCTCATTTTTCCCAACTGGCATGGCCATATCCCTGAAGCCAAGGAAACCAGATTGGAATTATAAAGTGTTGAGTGTGAGTAGTTTAATGAGACAAAGTCAGGAAACTGACCAGGGAAATCCTGGTGAAGTTCAATGGGTCTTGTTTTATGTTAAGCAAAATGTGAGAGACATTCATAAGTCTAAAGGCATTCTAAGTCTAAAACAAAGATCTGAAAGTTGTTTTCCTTTATTTTTTCAATAAAAGGCTATAAAGTCTGATGACTTGAACTGGTAATTCAAGCTTGTGGCCGTCATTTCTACTGCAATATAATATAAGTTCCTAGAGGCCTGAGATGTTTTCACTTCATTTCTCTACCCCTAGAGCCTTGTACAAAGGGCATGCTTAATAAATACTTGGTGAATCGACTTGGATCACAGAACCGGCATTTTGTCATTTATGCTGGTTGGACTGTGGTTCAGTTTCCAATCTAATCAGTTTCTACTGGGTGACCAATGACTGGTAAACCCCATATAGGTAAAACAGATGAAATAGATAGCTATCTGTGTACTAGAGTTTTGGAAGCACTGAAAAGCCCCCTTCTTCATCCCTAATAGCCACCTCACTTTGTCCTAATATCTCGCTCTTAAAAACTGCTTGTTAAATTTAACTAAGGCATGCCCCTAGAAGGCCATACCTAAGTGAACAATAAGGATTTTATATTTGTAAAGGACTTGAAACAAATGTTGCATGAGAGATAATACCTAAATCCATTAGCACCCATTATCAGCTATTAGTATTTTAACATAAGTTATCTATTAGTTCCCTGGAAAAGAGAAGGGTCTTCCCTGAAGAAATAAGGTGTAAGTTTTAATTGTGGGTTGGGAGGGTAGTTTGGGAAAGGGCCAGAGCAGGGGATTCTGTCCAGGAAGGGCAGAGGTCTGGGTGTACTATCACATCTGGAGGCCCTGGGCAGCATGAGTTTATAGAGGTGAGATAGGGTGTGGTGGGTGGAAAGCAGGGACTTACATGAGTTCTCCCTCAGGTCCCTCCAAATACATATAAAAATGGCTCTGAACAAATTCTAGAGCTGCAGAACCCACAAAATAACAGAGGGAAGCAGGGCTCCAGCCCAGGAAAGCCTGGACGGTAGCGGGGAAGGGTCTATCACATGGAGCTGGGAGTGGAGCGGAACAGAGCCCAGCATGGGCTGCGCCAGGACCAACCAGACTGGGAGCTGGGTGGAACAGGCACAGCACCCTGAATCAGTGAGCTGTGGCAGTTACCAGACTTCTCAACCCACAAATGCCAAAGACAACAGAGAAGGTTAGTGGATAAAACTGCTAGAACGGAGTGAAAGGAGTGCGTGGTGGGCCCCAACCCATCGCTTCCAGCTGCAGTTGCTTCCAGTCCCAGGCCCACCAGGTGGGAGGAATTAAGTGGCGGATCAGAGCAGCAGCGCAGAACCTGCTTGGATCTGAGCCATGGTCCAGGTTGGCAGTTCTTGGGGGAGGAGGAGTGCTAGTGTGGCAGAGCTTGCTGTGTAGAAGTAGCTCTGAAAACAGCAGCACAAGGCTCCTAAAGCTTGGAACAAAATACTCTCTACTCTACAAGCAGTCATACCTTTACAAAAAGCTCAAGGGTCAAGTAGTTGGCTGGGAACATGAACAGGCAGTGAAAACGGACCCAGATTCAGAATCAGACTTTGGAATCTTTTTTTGCTGACAAAGAAGATCAAAACAAACAGCCAGAAGAAGTCAACAAAGTCAAAGAGCCTACATCAAAATCCTCCAAAAAAAAATATGAATTGGTCTCAGGCCATGGAAGAGCTCCAAAAGGATTTGGAAAAGCAAGTAAGAGAAGCAGAGGAAAAACTGGGAAGAGCAATGAGAGTGATGCAAGAAAATCATGAAAAACAAGTCAATGACTTGCTAAAGGAGACCCAAAAAATACTGAAGAAAATAACACCTTAAAAATAGACTAACTCAAATGGCAAAAGAGCTCCAAAAAGCCAATGAGGAGAAGAATGCCTTGAAAGGCAGAATTAGCCAAATGGAAAAGGAGGTCCAAAAGACCACTGAAGAAAATACTACCTTAAAAATTAGACTGGAGCAAGCAGAAGCTAGTGACTTTATAAGAAATTAAGATATTATAAAACAGAACCAAAGGAATGAAAAAATAGAAGACAATGTGAACTATCTCACTGGAAAAACCACTAGATCCAGGAGAGAGAATTTAAAAATTACTGGACTACCTGAAAGTCATGACCAAAAAAAGAGCCTAGATAGCATCTTTCAAGAAATTATCAAGAAGAGCTGCCCTGATATTCTAGAGCCAGAGGGTAAAATAGAAATTGAAAGAATCCACAGATTGCCTCCTCAAATAGATCCCAAAAAGAAAAGTCCTAGGAACATTGTTGCCAAATTCCAGAGCTCCCAGGTCAAGGAGAAAATATTGCAAGCAGCCAGAAAGAAACAATTTGAATATTGTCGAAAAACAATCAGGATAACACAGGATCTGGCAGCTTCCACATTAAGGGACCGAAGGGCTTGGAATACGATATTCCAGAGGTCAATGGAGCTAGGATTAAAACCAAGAATCACCTACCGGGCAAAACTGAGTATAATGCTCCAAGGCAAAATATGGATTTTCAATAAAATAGAGGACTTTCAAGCTTTCTCAGTGAAAAGACCAGAGCTGAATAGAAAATTTGACTTTCAAACACAAGAATCAAGAGAAGCATGAAAAGGTAAACAAGAAAGAGAAATCATAAGGGACTTACTAAAGTTGAACTGTTTTGTTTACATTCCTACATAGAAAAAAATTAGATTCAAACAAGTGGAAGCTAGTGACTTTATAAGAAAACAAGATATTATAAAACAGAACCAAAGGAATGAAAAAATGGAAGACAATGTGAAATATCTCACTGGAAAAACCACTGACCTGGAAAATAGATCCAGGAGAGATAATTTAAAAATTATTGGACTACCTGAAAGCCATGATCAAAAAAAGAGCCTAGACATCATCTTTCAAGAAATTATCCAGGAGAGCTGTCCTGATATTCTAGAGCCAGAGGGTAAAATAGAAATGGAAAGAATCCAACAATCACCTCCTGAAAAAGGTCCCAAAAAGAGAACTCCTAGGAATATTGTAGCCAAATTCCAGAGCTCCCAGGTCAAGGAGAAAATACTGCAAGCAGCCAGAAAGAAACAATTTGAGTATTGTGGAAATGCAATCAGGATAATACAAGATCTAGCAACTTCTACCTTAAGGGATCAAAGGGCTTGGAATATGATATTCCAGAGGTCAATGGAGCTAGGATTAAAAGAAAGAATCACCTACTGGGCAAAACTGAGTATAATGCTCCAAGGCAAAATATGGACTTTCAATAAAATGGAGGACTTTCAAGCTTTCTCAGTGAAAAGACCAGAGCTAATAGAAAATTTGACTTTCAAACATAAGAATCAAGAGAAGCACGAAAAGGTAAATAGGAAAGAGAAATTATAAGGGACTTACTAGAGTTGAAATGTTTGTTTACATCCCTACATGGAAAGATGATGTGTATAATTCATGAGACCTCAGTATTAGGGTAGCTGAAGGGAATATACATACATACATACATATATATATATATAGACAGAGGGCACAGGGTGAATTGAATATGAAGGGAGGATATCTTAAAAAATAGAATCAAATTAAGGGATGAGAGAGGAATATATTGAGAGAGGGAGAAAGGGAGAGATAGAATGGGGTAAATTATCTCACATAAAAGTGGCAAGAAAAAGCAGTTCTGTTGCAAGGGAAGAGGGGGCAGGTGAGAGGGAATGAGTGAATCTTGCTCTCATCGGATTTGAATTGAGGAGGGAATAACATACACACTCAATTGGGTATTTTACCCCACATGAAAGTAGGGGGAAGGGGATAAAAAAGGGGGACAATAGAAGGGAGGGCAGATAGGGGGAAGAGGTAATCAAAAGCAAACACTTTTGAAAAAGGACAGTGTCAAGAGAGAAAACTGAATAAAGGGGGACAGGATAGGATGGAGGGAAATATAGTTAGTGTTTCACAACATGACTATTTATGGGAGTGTTTTGCTTAATGATACATGTGTGGCCTGTGTTGAATTGCTTGCCTTCTTAGGGAGAGTGGGTGGGGAGGTAGGAGGGGAGAGAATTTGGAACTCGAAGTTTTAAAAGCAGATGCTAAAAAAAGAGACATAGAGTGCAGTGGGACAAGGGAAGGAAGACTATAAGGGAGTCAGGATCATTTCATTGATTATATTTGTATTCTCAGTGCCTAGTGCAGTGCCTACCTAGCACACACAGTAGGTGCTTAATTAATTCTTGTTGACTGAATTCTTGATAAAAGAGAAGAAATCAAAGGAGAGATGGAAGAGCATAAACGCTGAGCTATCAGTAGTAGGATTCCCTTTCTGATGCCTGTAAGGAAATGCTCTGGGGCTCTGTCTGTTAGGAAGGAAACCAGCTATGCCTACTAGGCAATTCCAGAGACTAAGAGAGAGCAAGACAGCAAGTCTATATGGTAGAGGAAGAGTGGCCATCTATGAGGCAAAGCTGGGACTTATCAGCTCTGGCTGATGGAACCAGCTAGTTGGGGCTACATCAGGAATTTCTCTGATGTTGGTGATATCATATGGTCTTAGATTGCTGAAAGAAATTATTAGCATTTGGCACTGATGAGAGTATATGACCATGAGATCCTGTCCAATTCAACAGTTATTTGTTAAGTGACTCCTATTTTTTTTAAATGTATGTATTTAGTTTTAGTTTACAACATTCAGTTCCACAAGTGTTTAAGTTTTAAATTTTCTCTCCCTCCCTCTCCTCCCCCTCCCCAAGACAGCATGCAATCTGATATAGGCTCTATATATACATTCATATTATACATATTCTCACATTAGTCATGTTGTAAAGAAGAATTATAACCAATGGAATGAGCCATGAGAAAGAATAAACAAAACAAAACAAAAAAGAGAGAGCAAATAGTATGCTTCGATCTGCAGACTCCTTAATTCTTTCTCTGGATGTGGATAGCATTTTTCATCATGAGCCTTTTGGAGTTGAGTGACTACTGTTATTAAGTCACTGTGCCAGACTCCTGGGCTTCAAAGATAAAGTGAAAAATTACTGGAATTGAGGAGTGAATACCATAGGGGGTTGATTGGTCTGGCAGGACTTGACCAATAAAGGATTTGTGAAATGGCCCACAGTTTCCGATGAAATTTGGAATGGTGGTATTTGGAATGTTTCTCCTCAAATGTCCTTCAGCAATTTGACTGAAGTCATAGGCCTGGGGCTCTTGACTCCAGGTTTCCGTGCTACATATTGGGGAGGTGCAAAAGTTTAGTGAACTGATGTCCACTGTCAATGAGGTTTCTCCTCCAGATGTTCTTCTTTTACCCCTTTCTCTCCACAGGACCACTCTAACCTGATTGACTCATGGCTTACCCCTTACCCACTGTGGACCCCTAAAACACCTTCAACATCTTTGAACTTTTCAAACAATATTTCTCCTATCTGTTAACAAATATTTTCAGGTTTCCACCTTTGTAAAATCCTTTCTTTCCCATTCTGCTCTTGTCACATCTCTCTCTTCACCTTCACTCATAAATCTTTTAAAAACCTTGCTTAGTCTAGATGCCTCAACTTTCTTATTACCCTCTTTCCTCTCATTTTATTGCAATAGGATCTCAACCTTTAGAACAGCATTAAAGCTGCTCACCTGACTAGCTTGGAGCAATATCCTCCTTACTGGTCTTTTTGTCACTACTTTCTATGTCCTTCAACTCATTCCATTCTTCATATTCCTGCCAGGAACACAGTTCTTAATAAATACTTGTTCAATGGATGAATTAATCAATGTCAATCCTATTTCTTCCTCAAGGTAATACTTGACCTCACTTCATATCAAAACAATGAATAAGTACACATTATGTGTTGAGCATTGTGGTAGCTAGTAAGGAAAGTGCAAATTTAGAGTAGACATATTTAGCTCTTGCTATCTTGGAGCTTACAATTTAGTATGTGCCATGGTACAATGATTTGGAGGCATAGGTCATTGTTCCAACCCAAGCAGTCCTACTTACTACCCGTGTGACCTTGAGTAAGTCACTTTTTCTAAGACTCAGTTTCCCCATCTGTACAGTTAGGGTGTTGGAATAATAGTATCAGAGAACCAATAATAAAGCAAAGGAGAGGAACTAGTATGGCAGAATGTGGTATTTATAGGCATTGTGTTTGGCTTGATGGTTTTTTCTTTATTGCAAGGGAGAATTCAATTTTAAGAGGACAGAACTGAGGAAGGAGGAAATTTTATCTGAAATAACTGTACTGCAAAAAAAGATATAAGATATTTTAAAAAGTTACACAGTTGGGCAAGATCACCCCTACTGTATCTTTCAGCTGTAAATTCTATGACCTATGACACATATACAAATAACCAAATTACACAATAAAATGTATTAGAGAGCTGCAAAATAGATTGTTATATGAGGCTTCAGGGGGCAAAGGTCATGTCTGAGAGTGATGGGGAAATCAGAAATATTTTCCTGGAGGAGGTAACATTTGAACTGGGTTTTAAAAGAAAGACAGGAATTTACTAGGCAAGAAAGGAAGAAAGAGCATTTCCCACATAGGGAACAGTGAGCAAAGCTGCTCTTTGAGAACTACAACTATAAGCCTGGACTAAGAGGAAAGAAGGGATGTCTGGTTTCAACCAATACTATTTTCTCCAGAGATATATGGATGGCCCATATGTAGTGTAATGACACTGAATGTAAGGACTAAATTGTATGATGTTAAAGCTCTGAAATAGCCTCTGAGCTATTATTAGTGTCCTTTAATATGTCTCTCTATTTATAGGCATTGTCTAAGGAAGAGTACATGTACAGCATTATCAAGATAGGTCAGTTGTCTTGAATAATTAGAAAAACAGGGCTAGAACAAATGGAAACACGATTTTCCTTTCCATGTCCAACTACCAAAGTTGTTCTGGTAAAGATGCCAAGCCCCATAAAGAGAGAATACACTTACTACAATTGGCTGTCTGAAGTATTCATCCAAGGCTGCACCACGGAGGCTGGAAAGATTGACCCCATAGAAGCTCTGCTGGTACCTAGAATGAGCAACACAGGGCATGATTTTGAAGGGGAGAGAGTCAGGTTGTATCCTAATATTCTCTGAAAGTCCTGCAGTCCACAGGGATATAATGGACTAGCAGTCTGTATACAGAATTTACAATGGGACTTCTAAATGTCTTTCAGGGAACCCAGATAAAAAGTTGGGCTATGTGGACAGAAAATGCCCTTTTATCTGCTGAAGTACAGGGTTAACCGGTACCTTTGGTGCTCTGAAGGCCAAGAGCAACTCTATCTGGGGGTGTGACACAATGAGATCTGCCAATAGTGTACATGGTTGAAAGTTAAGGGTTTCTGGAAACTGGGAAAAAATAAAGTAAAATGGAGAAAGACATATTTAGGCAGGCTAGTAGGGAAAGTCTCTCAGGATGAATAGGTCTTCTAGTACTACTTACTGATTAAATCATACCAGGAAGGTAGCTGTCCACTTATCATAACCACCCTAGTTTATAATGACAGATGTAATCAAAAATCATGATGCAACATAGCACAGTAGATAAGGAGCCATCCTTAAGAGTCAGAAAAAATCTGGGTTCAAGTCTTACCTTTGAACACACATTAGCTTGTGACTGAGGGCAAGTCACTTAATCTTCCAATTCTCCAAGACAACACCCTAAGGCTATGATTTACAAATAAGTTGTATTGGTAGAGAGAATTTCCACATTGGGAATACCCTACTTCCCACACCAACAAAGAGACAGATCTGATAAAAAATATAATATGTTCATATTATATTATAAATAATAATATATAATAATATATTGAAGTGGGTTTTTAAAGAATGGTAAGAAGTCACTAGGCAATGATTATATATAATAATAAGTATACATTACATATATGCACATATATACATATTAATGCTTTGTCTCTTTATCACCTACACAGCTATATTATGTGACTTTCTGCTCTGATGTATTATGTGATTCTCACCTGAGAATACCTAAATCGTCGCCAGTAAATTTATCCTTTTAGTTTTTGAAAGGATTTGCCCCTAGATGTTCTGTAGAAAATTCAGTTTGTTATTTGTAGCATATTTTCAGCTAGCATTGCCTGCTACTACAGCTCAGTACACAAGGTGCAGTATTGGCAAATTTGTCGCAAATGGTACATCTGCCAAGGCATTGTATGTGTCAGTTTTGAGGTTAGAATTGAACATGTATAACTCAAGAACATTACAAAAATTAGCTTTCTATCCAAAATTTTTAAAATATGTTTATATTATAACTGTTTCTACCTCAACAACATCCTTCATATCCATTTCTTTTTCTCTCCTCACATTTTCTACTCACATTTACTCTACCCCCTAGTTCATTCCCTCATCACCTTTCACAGACTACTACAACAATCTAACTGGTGTCTCTGCCTCAAGTCTCTCCCCACAGGTGTAAAATGATTTTCATAAAGCCATTCCCCTATTTGATGAATTCCAATGGCACCCTATTACTTTTATGATCACAGATAACTCTTCCATTTGGCTTTTAAAGCCCTTCACAACCTGGATTCTCATACGTGGCAGTTAATTCCCTCGTCCAGATCTCTCTAAAGATGACAGTTAACACTCTTAGTCTTAGTTTTTCACATGATGGCAGCTAACACAATCTTCTCACAATTGACAGTTAACTATCCATCTTCTTCAGGAAACTAGCAGTTCAAACTTAGTAGTCTAATAGAGATTCCTTCTGCTATCACAGTTAACTATGAGTAACCCAAGATTCTCTACCTTCTTAAAGGCAGAGTAACAGTAGCCATAGTCTCTGTGGGAAGGTCAATGAAGCTGGTATTACATCTGCATATATTTTGTATGTATATAAACATAAACATGTTGTTTCTCCTGATAAGCTCTTTGAGGGCAGAGGTTATTTTCTGCATTTGTACCCCAAGTACTTGGTTCAATGCCTGGAACTTTTTTTCAGTTGTGTTTGACTCTTCATGATCTCATTTTGGGGCTTTCTTGGCAAAGATACTGGAGTGGTTTGTCATATCCTTCTCTAGCCCATTTAATAGATGAGGAAACTGAGGTAAAGAGGGTTATGTAACTTGCCCGGGGTCACACAGCTATTAAGTGTCTGAGGCCAGATTTGAACTCACAAAGATGAGTTTTCCTGACTCCAGTCCTGGACCTCTATCCACTGCACCACCTAGCTGCCTCCTGGAATTTTGTAGGTGACTAATAAATGAATGTTGATGTATTGTAATGGTGAAAGCCTAGCTAAGTATGGACAATTATACCACTAATAGGTTGACCATTAGGTAATTAATTCTTTATATATGGAAATCTACAAGTTAACTGGGTATTCTAAATGTGCAAACGATGACAAAATTGATATGCTACTAGAAGAAATGAAACACATCAATATTGACATTCTCATTATAAAGGAAACTAGAAGCCTAAATAAGATGAGGCTAAGTAGACACAAAGCCCACAAGTTCTTAGCTGAATAAAGGAGTTCGTGGATGTTGTTTCATTATGAGCCCAAAAGTAACAAGAAATAATGTTATAATTGGTCATCTTGCCTTGGAGAATGTATGATGAACGTTAACAAAAAGAAACCATGAAGATATTTGTAGCTTATGTGCCAGTATTTATGTATGGCAGAAGATGAAATGGCAGATTTTAGGAATAATTAGATAAAAGCTTCCAAACCTTGATATTCACTGAATTGAATGTGAAGGTGATTATGGTGAAGGGCAGTGAAAAATACATTGGAAAATATAATGTAAGATCAGTAAGTGAGAGAGGCTTATAGACAATATAGAACCCTCATAGCTATGTATTATAATTACTTTAAGAGGAGAGTTGGAAGGCATTGGGCATGGCAATCATCCATTTCACATAAAACAAAACTGAATATACCTCAATAGAATAGAAATGACTAGTTACCAATGTGGGAATCACTTCTAAGTCAAATGCCTGAGTCCATTCAGACCATCAACTTGTTAGAACCAGAAAGGTTTTCTATATATACAAGGACCCTTAACATTACTCAGGGAGGATTTATGACACAGCATGGACAAGAATCACACAGGATTGGAAGTGTGTTGTGTGTTGTGATTTGTACCACCAGAAGAACTCTCACAGATGTGATCACAGATCCACTGAAATACAAATATGAGGATGAATGGACAGTGGGAGAGGACAGAGAAAGAGACAGTAACTTCTAAACGATTATAGTACACAGGAGAAAAGCACCAATTTTCAGATCAGAGGATCTTGGTTCAAATTCTAGCTCTGCAAATTATTTGGGCAAGCAATTTTTCCTCTCTGGCCCTCAATTTCCTCACCTGTAAAATTAGAGGATGGGATCAGAAGATTAGTAAAGTCTTTTTTCCCCAGATTTAAATCCTATAATGATATTTCCTCATAAGATGAAACTCATAGTTGCCATCCCCAACTTGTCTTAGAATGGATTTTTTTCGATTCATTCCCACAACAAATGTGTCTCAGGCATCCCAGAGCAATGCCAGCTCACATCTGTTTTAATTATCTTAGGCTGCACTTTAGACAGAGATGTAAAATTTCTAAGAATTGGAAACTTGGCTCTGCTGGCACCCTTTTCATTACTTAGGCAATGGGCTCTTTTCCCACAGTTCTCTTCTTGGTCCTAGGGAGTTGCACATTTGTAACATCACCAGTGTTGCTGTTGCCATGTTTTAATTAGAATGGCATGTGCACACAGTGAACTGAACACACACACACACACACACACAAACACACTTCCTCTAAGAGGAATGTCTGTGTCCTAAATATGGACCATAGCTTGGTTTCTCTGTGCCCATGACAGATGATATGTTTCTGTCCTCCATAATAACACTTCAGTACTTTAAGGAGTCATAATTTCATTAGTGTGGGTATCACTCCTTCTATCAACACAGGTTGCAACCCCTTTATGCCTTGTAGCTAGTTTTCAAGAGATTCTGTGCCCCAAATTTTATCATCATGTGGTCAATCTCATGAAGAGCCTCTCCGAACTTAGCCAGCCTGGTTCTAAGGCAACAGACACAGTTCATCAGCAATTTTCTATGGGAAGACTTCCTACCTTAGTAGGACCTCCTTGCCCTGTACTGGCATAGCCTCTGGAATACAGGGTCACCTCTACAACCGCAATGAATCATCAGACAATTATTTTGGTGGAAGAAGTAACCAGTCACATTTCTATAGTGCTTTAAGATTTACCATGTGCTTTTCACACAACTCTGTGGGGCAGGAATTGTATGTATGTATGTATAGATACATATATCTATACATACATATATAAATTATACCTATTGTTAAGATAAGAAAACTGAGACAAGAGAGTTTAAGTGACTTGGTCACACAGCTAAGGAGTATCAAAACTGGGTTGACTGAGAATTTGGAAGCAACTGTCCTTTACTGAATTCTGTTTTCTCTCAGTGAGCAAAACCAAGACAGGTTTTTGCCACATTCTTTTCATAAAATCCCACAAAACGTCAGAACTGGAAGTGACCTGGCAGAACATTTAGTCCAAGGATTCTTAACTTGAGATCCACAGATCTAGTTTGTCAATAGATTTCATGGAGTCCATGAACTTGGATGAGAAACTAAAAATAAATTCATTAACCTCTAACTGAAATTTAGCATTTCCTTCAATTTGTTTTTTAAAAAAAGATTATTCTGAGGTATCCCTAGGCTTCAGACTGACAAAGGGGATCTATGACTTAAAAAGGCTAAGAAATCCTGATCTAGTCCAATTCTTTCATCTTACAGAAAATTAAACTAAAGTCCAGAGGACAGGCTTGTCCAAGGTCACACCCTTGTAAGCAGCAGAGGCAGGATTCATATCCTGGCTCTCTTATAACAAATCTAGGGCTTCCTACTCTAGTTGGTTGCCTTTGTCTTATAAGTCCTTGCCCCTTACAGATACTCAGAACCAAAGGAACTCAATTTTCATGAATAAACGGGTATCATACTTACTTTTGTTTTCATTATTAGTATTTACATGAGTCCAAAGCATCCTCTAACTTCAACTGTGGACTAAATAGTTAAGCTGGAGACTCTTAAGAGGATAATACCATTTTGTGCTACAGTATTTCAACACATACCTGTCTCTCCCCTGATCATGGCCAACACGCACAACTATTTCCTTTTAAGAGGTAACCAAAGACAATTATTCCATTCTTAAGGAAGTCATACGTTTAATTATTTCTATGGAGGTGATGACCATATGTATATATCTAGCCTTCCTGTCTGTCTCTCTCTCTTGAGCTCTACTCCTGTATCACCAATGCCTACAGGACATTTTCAACCATTTGAAAGTGATCTCAAACTCAACATGTCCAAAACAAAATTTTTCTTTGCCCAAAAACCTGTCCTTTCTCCCAACTTCCCTATTTCTCAGAAGTGTATCACCATCTTTTTGGTCACCCAGGTTCACAAATTCATAATAATCTTGACTCTTTACTCTCAACCCCTGCCCCACCTGCTCCCATGTCTAATCTGTTGTCAGGCCTCATCAGTTTGATCATTGCATCACCTATCTCCTTCTCAGTACCACTCACATGGTCACCACCAAAATTCAAACCCCTTGCCATCTCACCTGGACTGTTGCAATAGCCTCCTGATTGGCCTCTCTGTCTCAGCTCTCTCACCTCTCCATTCCATCTTCCTCGTACATGCCAAAATAATCATCTCAAAGCACAGATCTGATCATGCCATCTCCCCTGCTCAAGAAGCTATGGTGCCTCCTGGTTTTCTCTAGAACAAAATACAGACTCCTCTGTTTGGCATTTAGAACCCCTTCTCCAAATGGTTTCAACTTCTCTTACTATATTGATTACACACTCTGGTTGGGCTAACCTGGTCTACTTACTGTCCTTCACAAATAAGATTTCATCTTCCATCTCCATGCCTTCATCTCTTTCAAAGCTCAGTTCAAGCACCCCACTTCTTCTAGGAAGCCTAATTTGATTACCCCAGCGGCCAGTGCCTCCTATCACTCCAGAAATTACCTTGTATTGACTTGGCATATATTTTATCTCTATTTACATTTGTTCACATTGCTTGTCTTGATAGATATAAGCTCCTTTGAAGGGACGGACTATTTGTTACTGTCCTTGTATCTCCAAAACCTAGCATAGTGCTTATAACATGGTAGTTTCTTAATAAATGTTTATTGATTGATTCAATTCTTTACTCTCAATGACTATAAGGGGTATGGTACAACTTAATTTTCTGGCACAAATCATTGTAAAGCATCATAGCAAATCTATTTTCCCTTACTTTTGGGGAGGGGAGGAAGGAGAAAAATCTGGAACTGTGATTTTATTAGTTTAGAGCACTCCTCAGTAAGGAAATTCCTTGCATCAATGTAGATCAGCACCTACTCAGCAAGTTGCTGCCTTCGAGGCACTCAGAGTTTAAGTGACTTGTCCAAGGTTATGCAGTCAAAATGTGGAGGCAGGATTTGAACCCAGGGCTTCTTGAGGCCCCTTTCTACCCATTATGGCACACTACCTTTCTTTCCTTCCATTTTAAAGGCATTTTGTAGAAATAGGCTTTGTTTCTTTGATAATTCCACCAAAGTTAGGAAGTGTCTCTTATGCGCCAGGAATCGTGGTTGGCAATGGAGATATGTCAAATGGAACTGAATGTGCCTTTTACTTCCAGATGGAGCCTATGAAACAGCTAAGATTCAAAAGCAGATTCAGAAGACCTTTCATGGGTGATGCCGGCATGAGCTCAACCAACAATCTATCAGCCAAGAAGTGTTGAACAAATGCTAAGTCATGGAGATTTGTTTTTGGTGGAAGGGAAAGGGCTTATGATGGCAGTTCAAGACCTGGTCTTTGCCTTTGGAAACTACAGAAGAGTTCTCCGTAAGGGTCCTGGACTTAGTGATCCATTAAGGTTATGCAAGGAAATAGTGGCTGTAAGAAAGGATACCTAGGAAGACTTGATGTGCTGCCTAGAGTGACATTAACAAGAAACTATCTATCTTTCATGGACTAAAAAATGACAAATTGCTGTTGTACAGATACAGACCTCAAAAGAGCTTGAAGAGTTCAACCAATGCATGGTATGGGACTGTCATCATGGAAAAAACTGCTGCCCACAATTGCCTGGATTTAACATTGATTCTGAAAACTTAAGGGAAATATTTTAATATCTCCTGCCATATCAAATATTCAATCTCTAAGTTACATGGAATGAAAATTTTTCTATATATAGAGGCCTGAATAAGATTACAACCATGTGGAAATGAGAATGGGGTACATATTACTGTCCTGTCTGTTACAGGAAGGGTGCTAAGGATGCTTTCTGGGAGCCCAGAAAAGATAAACTTACATTCTTATACTTTTATTCAACTATAAAAGGAGATTAATAATAATAATAATTAGCATTTATATACTGCTTTTAAAATCTGTGAAACATTTTACAAAAATTCTCATTTTATGCTTGTAACAACCCTGGGAGGTAGGTATTATTATTATTCCATTTTACAGATGAGGAAAACAGGGCAGAGAGAAGTTAAGTGCCTTCCCTAGGCTTGTACAGCTACTAAGTGTTGGAAGAAGAGATGGATCTTCTTGACCCCAGGTCCAGTGCTCTATCCACTGTGCCGCCTAGTTGTAGATATATTTTTTTAAACCAACCTCTGTAACTGTCTGTAGAACTCTGAATACAAAGGAATGAGAGCAGGAGAATGTACTGTCCCAGGACTGATTCTATCTGAATCTCTCTGAAAAAGATGAGAAGACTGAGATAATGATAGCTCTCACACACATCACAGAATTATCAAATCTGAGCACTGGAAGGAATATTCAGAGGTCATTGGGTCCCATTTGAATTGGAGTTAAGAGCCCCTGCTATAACATACCACAAGCGACTGGTCCTCTACTCTGCTTGAAGAGCTTCCAACTGGGAGGATCTGGAAAAGTCTCATGTGGGGAGAGGAATTCCTGTTAAGCCTTGAAAGAAGAGAGGGATTCCCAAGAGGAATGTCAAACTGATGAGGGACAGAGCAGAGTGATCTAACCTCACTACGCCTCAACACCTTTACATTTTATATAATGCTTTCTTTACAACCCTCCTAAGGAAGTATGAATGTTATTTTCCCCGTTGTACAGAAGGTGAAATTAAAGATTAGAGAAGCTAAGGACCCTGGCCAAGGTCACATGACTGCTAAGTGTCTGAGCTGAGAGTAAATCTTAAGTTTTTTTACTCTAAATTCAATATTTATGTTATTATCATTTGATTGTTCACTTAGGGCAATGATTGCCCTCAGGAATCTAAATCTAATAAGGCGGCGAGGTGGGAATATGATATATATATATAACATGGCACAAAGTAGAATGTGATAAAATCAAGGGAGAAATGAACACACTTGAAGATAATTTCAGGAGGGAGAGTTCACTTCCAGCTAGGGCGTCTCAGCAAGTGCCTTGGAGGAGTTGACACCTGAGCTGGGCTTTGAAGGAGCAGTATTTCAAAGGTCAAGATGAAACAGTTATAAAAGAAAGGCTACATATGCTTGCTTTTCTTTTTGTATATCACCAGCACCTAGCACTGTGCCTGTCAACTAGTTAGAAATTAATAAATGCTCATTGACTTGACTTATTGTTAGAAACTGCTAAGTTTGAATTTACCTCTGAGTTCTGAGCATGGCAGGACAGTCGTAAGTTACCATGTTCAAGAGGGAATATATCTGGTCTAGATTGTATAAGGCAGATATTTGAATTCTTTGTACTTATGATGGCCTGTAGCCAAGATAAAAGGTAAAATGGTATCTGTAAAGGTAACTAGCAGAATTCAGGCTACAGCCATGCTTAAAGAGAAACTCAGAAAAATGAAATAAGATGCCCAAGGCTACAAAGAGAGAGTTTCAGATTTAAATGACACTGTGACCTTGGGCAATTTATTTTGTGTCTCTGAGTTTCACTTTCCTCATCTGTAAAATAAGGATAATTTTTATACTACATATTTCTTTGGACTGCTGGGGGAAAGAAAGTACTTTTGAAATCATCAATATGAGTTGTTGTTTTAAACCTATGTAAATGTGAGCTATTTTTATTATTCAATATATACAAAGCTTACATGGAGCTTAACATAAGCCTGTAGAATCCTGTAGGAGATCATACCCTGATAACTTCCAATTAAGTAGGCAAATGTATCATTTAGGAACTAGATGCCTTCCCATTATTTTATATTCTTGCTCCATATGCTGTTACTCATAGATTTAGTAATACAGTTAATTAATTTTTAATTGTTTAATTTAAGTGTTTATGAGTAAATATTTCTGTATTCTGTTTATAAACAAGTAGTAGTCAGTTCTGACTGAGACTGCTCTATTTCCAGGTTCATGTGGGAGGAAGCCAGACTGTCAAAAAAACTAATGTTACCGATATCTGGCACCATCTGGTACTTGGTGACAGTGACCTGGTATGGAAGGAATTCCAAGAAAAGCATATAAAAGTCTTGCTAAGAGTTTCCTCAAACTTCAAAAATTCTATTAGGTGACAAAGGCTACTGGGAAAGACCCATGCTGTGTTATTTATTAGCTGTTTAACTTTAGGTAAGTCATTTCCTGTCTTTGGGTCTTAGGTTGGACCAGATTTCTAAGGTCCTTTTCAGCTTCTGTATTTTATCAGTCTGAATCCAAATACTTTACCTACACAGAATTACATTCAATACAATTCAATTTAATTCAATCTCATTCAATAGCATTGGCTATGGAGTTTAAGGATTTGGGTTCAAATTCTGTCTCTAATGCATCTGTGACCTTAGGCAAGTCTCTTAAACTTGCTGGTCTCACCTATAATTTGCTTTGCATGTACTTTGTATTTGGAAAAGGCAAGCATGGTGTAGTGAACAGAAACAATACTATCCTCAGAGTCAGAAATATGTGGGTTCAAGTCTAGCCTCTGTCTAAGTGATCCTGGGAAAGTCAGGTAACCTCTCAATGCCCCAGGCAACTCTCTAAAATTATCAATTGCAGACTGGTTGTCCATCTACACTGATAGGATAAGTTTCCTCATTGAAAGTTCACCATACCAAGGAAATCAAAGGTCTAGTCCAACTGCCTCTTATCCCTAAAAATATGCACAAACTTGATATATACTAATTTTGGTGCTCTTTCTATCTCTCCCCTCATTAGAATATAAGCTTCTTGAGTGCAGGGGCTGTTTGGTTTCTCTTTGTATTCTCCAATGTCTTGCATTCAGTATATGCTTACTGAACTGAACGAAATCAAATGTGTCAGGTGTAAAAATAAGCAGAATGTGATGCATGCAATGGAGAGACCTGGCCCAAATGCTATGAGAAATATGGAGAGGGAAAGCTGACTCTCAGGTAGGTAGTAGGAGAGTAGGAATTAAGGAAGGCTTCCTAATGGATTTCTGCAAAAGTGTTAGGAAAGGATCAGTGTATGAGAGAAATGCCTCACTCACGACTCCCCCTCCCACCACACCCCCTTCTTCCCTACAGCAATTTTTAGGAGACTATTCACTCATTTAATGCACTAGCTGCCTGGGTGCATGGGAAGGGAGAGCATTTGCTTGAATGCTCCCTAATCAGTACTGTCCTTGGTACACTCACAGCTGAACTTCACACCAGAATGTTCTCATTATATGCAGCAGATTTATCATTTGTGTTCATCCTCACCCTGCTCTTTGCAACCACAGGGCTGCTATTCTCTTCAAAGAACATCAGCCATTTCCCAGGGACATGTAATCTGCCACCAGCAACCTTGATATCGCTCAACTGTCAAGCATGATGGGATGCAAATATACTATGTGCCTTACTTTGAAAAGGAGAGCTGCCGGAAGTGAATGGCTATTGACTGCCAAATTGGATATTTCAGGCAACCATACTATATTAAACTTCAAATATCATCTTTCTTACTCTTTCCCAAGACTTAGGTTCAAATCTTGGATCTACTGCTTACTAGCTGTGGCAAGTCCTTTTTCTTCTGTGAAACTCAGTTCCCTTTTCTATAGACTGAGAAGATTAGACCAAGGTTCTTTTCAATTCTATATATATACATATACACATATATGTAATATTTATATATATATGCATATACATATAAAATGTCTGTATTATATAACATAATTCAGGGTACACATATATATATGTGTATATACATATAAATGTAAAATGTCTATTATATAACAATCCTATAATATATGATATATATATGTAACAAATTTTGTTGTTGTTTAGTTGTTTGAATTATTTCTAACTCTGTGACCCCCATTTGGGATTTTCTTGACAAAGATATTGGCTTGATTTGTCATTTCCTTCTCCAGCTTATTTTACAGGTAAAGAAACTGAGGCAAAAAGGGTTAAGTGACTTCCCAGGGACATAGAGCTAGTAAGTGTCTGACCCAGATTGAACTGGGTCTTCCTAACTCCAGGCCCTGTACTCTATCCATTGCTTCCACTAAAGAAGAGTGCAATCAGTCCATTGCTTTCTCATCTTATACAACTTGTGTCCACGTTAGCCCAAAGATTTTCCAAAGGGGTCTACCCAACACCCAGGAGGCCTTTGGCTAGTTATTTTCATGTAAACCTGTGATACTCTGTGACTGTGTCATGGAAGTGACTACCTTGTTGTTCTTTATAGATGACATTCCATTTCTTGCCTTTGTACTTCTATACAAGTTGTTCCCTATTCCTAGAACTCTCCTCAACTCTGACTCTTAGAATCCCTGGTTCTTTCAAGGCTCATATCTTCTAAGGGAACTTTTCTGAATTCCCCAATTGTTAGTTTTACCACTACTGAAATAAATTTGTATATATTATGCACATACTTTTATTTACCTTCCTATGAATATATTGTAACCTTCTGCCCTCAAAGAATTTAATTTTCTTGAAGGAATTGTCTTACTTTTATATTTGTGTTCCCAATCCAGCACACAATAAGTACTTAATACATGATTGATGATTTACTGATAGACTCAAAAGGTCTCAAGTAAGTAAAGTGGAGGGTCACCTAAAGGTAAATGGAGAGGAACATGGCAGGCTTGAGCCAGCTACGACTCACTACAAATGAAGAATTACACTAAGAGGTATGAGGGATTATGTCAGAGAGGTATGATCAGAAAAAAAGGCAGACTAGTCATGGAACAGGACTTAGGGATAGCTGATGGACAGACAGCTCAATGTGCTCCTATGGTTTTTCTAATCCATAAATATGACTGGTAAAATGAGTCATGCCTTGTGATTTTTTATAATAGATAGTATCTGGTCATTCCTCTTTTTTGAACTCATTTGTACATTTCCTGGGAGGTGTGGATGAGATTTCAACTTGAAAATTATAACTGTAATTGGTGAGAACTCCTGAGATGGTTTCTGTCAACACAATGCAAGTGGGATCCATTAGACAGAAAAATGTTACCATTTGAAGCCCATAGCTGCTTGAATTGGAGCATGATTCCTGAAAGCCTAAGAACTTAAACCAAAGGTTCCATTTTTCTGATGAAAAGAATCAAGAAAAAAAACCCACCGCAAAACAACTGGATAATCTTACTGATTCTATGGGTGCTGGCTATCAGCTTCACACTACAATGGCCTGCTCATATATTAAGAGGGCGTCCAAGCATCTCAGAATTCCAGTTAGAAGCTCATGTAAAATATCTGGAAGGGAACTAAGAGATCATTCAGCCTAACCCCTCATTTTTCAGCTGAAAAAAATTAAGTTAGTGGAACTGACTTTTCCAATGTCACACAGGAGTGTAAGGTAGTGGCAGAGCCCAGAAGTGAAGCCAGGTCTTCTGATTCTGATTCTAAACTCAGTGGTCTCACTACCCTGCATTGCTTCATTAAGCCTTTTGACTTGCAATTGCAAGGTATCTTAGAAGAGACAGATATAGGATTTTAACTCTGCAAGGTATCTTAGATCACCTAGTTCAACTCTTTCATTTTATTGAAATGGGTACTGAGGGAAGATGACTTTACCCAGGATCAAAAACTACTTAGAGGCAGAGTTAGGACTAGGACACTGAATTCCTATGTTGTTAATGAGATTAGCATTTGGGAGTAATCCAGGTGGCACTCTGGTTTCTATCCGCTATTTCCAAAGATATCTATTGCTAAATTTTCCAAGACGGACGTTTCACATAAAGCTTTTCACAATATGGTTCCAGTCTACATTTCTTTCTTTTTCTTTCCCCACACCCAAATATTCAAGTCTCTTTCTGCACTTAAATTCAATCATCACTCTTTTAATAGGTGGGTAACTTCCTTCATCATAGATCCTATAGAGATATGGTTGGTCATTGCACTCATCAGAGTTCTTGAGTCTTTCAAAGTTATTTTTCTTTACATTATTGTCCTTGTATAACTTATTCTCTGGGTTCTGCTAAATATATCCCATGTCAGATCATAGTATCCAGAAAAGTCATTATTTTTCATCATTTCTTGTGCAGGCATTAATATTCCAATATATTCATATCTCATAATTTTTTCAGTCATTACACAATCGAAAATTAGGATTCCAGTTCTATGCTTTCTTTCTCCCCAGCCTTTTTAAATCAACTGTTCAGAATCAGGAAGTTTGTTTTGCTTGCACTGTTTTCCTGCCAGTATCCTCCCTCTTAAACACTTGCTTGATTCCCTGTTGAGTTTCACATATTTCTACACTATACTCATTGTATGTGTGTGCATGCATGCATTTCTACACCATATTGACTGTGTGTGTATTGCGTGAGCATGCACATGTTCAATCCTTTGTCTGATTTAGGTTAGACTGAGGTTCATTCGATGCCCCTCTACTTTTGCTGCCTATACACGTAGAGTTTAGATGGCTACAGGTGTCTCTGGTTCATGTCTGGTTGTGCTAGGGGCTCATTTGCCTGTGTTGGCACCAGCTTTACTAATGGTTCCCTTCCTACTGCCCATGGGTTTCTGGCTGGCTTTCTGTGCAATTCTACACAAAAGAAGTAACTTACTGTAGGTAGAAGTTACTTACTGTACTTTATAAATGGTTTTCTTGATCATTATTCGGTCTGGTGTAAATTTCAAGTTTTTGCTGGAGTATGTTTGTAGGAGCTGGGTGGTCTGCCTCCTATTCTCTTGGCCAAAAACCTCCAGTCTATCTTTTTTGTATTATTCCCCCTCACACTATGTTCCAATCCAGCTCTCTTACCTGTCATTCCCCATACGTGACTTTTTAGCTTCTACCTCCACGTTTTTGCAAGAGTGGTCTGTAAATACTCTTCGTTTCCTTTGCCTCTTGGAATTCTGAGCTTCAGTCAAGGCTCAGCTCAGGTTCCTCCTAAGACAAGGCTTTTCCCCACCCCCAAGCGGCTGGTGCTCTTCTCTCCCTATCAAGTTACTTTTGCATTTACTTTGTATATTATCTGTATTTGTCTATTATGTATCTGTTGTATTCCCTAGTGGAATGTAAGCTCCTTGAGAGCAGCGACTTTTCCTTTATTCCCCAGCACCTACTTTCTACACTTCTTTGCCCATAGTAGGTACTTAACAAATACTTACTGAATTGAATTTGATCTTTACAACAACCAAAAATGGGGAAACAGATTTGCAGTGATGACCTACTTTGTTCAAGGACATAGCTAGTAAGAGATGAAACTTGAATCTGAACTCATGCCTTTTAACTCTGTGTGTAGGGATTTTTCTACCATATCACACTGAGAAGTCCAAAATTTCACCCATTCCATATTGTGTATTCACAAAGCCAAAACAAGCAGTGGACAAAAATCATTGTGATATACTGGTAGGAGCTCTGGATTTGGAGTCAGGAGCAGTGGGTTCTGGTCTCTGGTCTGTCACTCTGTGACCTTGAGAAAGTCACAACTTGATTTCCTTATTAGAAACCTAGAAGTTGAATGATGATAGCCTTTTAAATCCCTTAAAGCTCTAAAATTCTGATTCTATTCAGTTACTTGATGCCACCCATGTAGACAAACCCCACTAGTATCTGTTCGACCTTAGAGGAGTCACTTCTCTCTTAGCCTCACTTCCTGCATCTTTAAAAGGAAGGGATTGGACAGGGTAATCTCTTAGGGTCCCTTCCAGTTCTAAATATTATGAGCCCATTAAAAAGGCCTCAACAACTGGCAGACTGCTGGATTGTTGGACAATGGATTGTTTTGGCATCATATAAACATAGCCAGTTTTCTAAGGATATCTGCATGTTGATCTAACATCCCTCTCCTCCAATCCATGAGATTCATAGTTTCATACGCTTTAGCAGAACTAATTGTTTATATTGAAAAAATGAGAGAAATAAGGAATGAAACTGACAAGGTATTCCTAAATACATGGAAGTCTCTCCCATTCTTCCCTCCCCCCACCTTCCCATTCAGTTAGCCATTTTCAATAAATTTATTTGGTAAACCTATCTCCAGCTAGAATTTGTGTTGTTTTCACTAAAGAGACAGGTTAACACAAGGACTAGCTCCCCCCCAAAATAGAGCTCTCCTGGGAAAGCTGAGATCTACAAGATGGGAGGAGGCAGATGTAAGCTGGTCAGATCCTCTGCCTTCCCAGCCTGCCATAATGCCTGTGAGAGATATCTATTAGAGATATTCCTTTGAGTTAGGGCATAGTGCCCAAATAGGGGATATTACAATGTCTACCTTACATGACCGTTGTAAGGAAAATGTTTTGTAAAATTTAAATTGTTTCATAATAATATCTCATATTTATGATCTCTCTTTAAGTTTTACTTGTGGGAAAATTAAGGCTTGGAATAGTGAAGCAACTTTGTAAAGGTCTGCAAGGCAGTTTATTTACAATACCTGGATGAGGTAGGTATTGCAGATTTTCTCACATGTAAAATGAGGATGATAACTACTTACAGGGTAATTTTGAGAAAAGCACTTTACAAAATAAGTCTAAAAATGAATAAATAGGAAAAGCTGACTTTTTGGAAAAAAATAAAAAGCAAATTTGGGAGAGAGAAAGAATCCCAGTACTTATATTTATCTATCTATATACATACACACACACATCTGTACTATCAATGCAGGTTGGCCTTTCTCACTGTGAATTCATGTTCTTATCAGTCTCTGTCTCTCTTTGTATTTGTCTCCCTCTTTCTGTATCTAACTCTCTGTATCTTACTCTGTGTCTCTCTGTGTTTGTCTCTGTCTCTCTGTATCTATCCCAAAGTTTCGAATGCATCATAAAATGTGCGATTTCCAATACTAGCAAGCAGATGAGGGGATATTTGGTACCCAAGGGAGTCTTCTGAGGACCTCTCAAATTTAGTTATTAAGCAATGCCACATGGGCATGTGCCTAATAGTAGGTCACATAGAATTTTTTTTAAAGCGCTTTAAGGTTTAGAAAGTATATTTGGCAATGACAATCTCCACTGTACAGATGGGGAAACTGAGCTTTGGAGATGGGTGTTTAAGGTCACACAGCTAATAAATGGCAGGGCCAGGATTTGAAGCCAGATCCTCTGATTTAAAAAAAAAACATGTTTTTTTTTCCACTCAACCACTGCCTTCCTTACTTGACCCACACCTGTAGACAGCAAATAAAAAAGTCCAGCAGGAGATCACATTACCAGAAATTTGCTCTGGAGTAGTGTTCATTGTAGAGCTGTTCATCCGAGAAAGGAGCCAAATGAATGTCACTAGATGTTGGGAACATCATCCCTAATGAACAGAAGACAACACACAGAGCCACAGAATTTAGTTTCCCTATCACTCTGATTGAAATACATGTTCACACACAGACTAGCAAACCATTGCATACTTACTCCCTTGGACAGAGCCTATCCTGTCACTACAATCATTCCTTGAACTGATACCCAGTTTGCTAAAATGTAATTGTGTATCCAAGCAATAAAGAGAAATTTGTGTGTGTGTGTGTGTGTGTGTGTGTGTGTGTGTGTGTGTACACAACAGAAACAAGCCACATAGCCATAAGCTGACAAGATATTATACCGGCTGTCCCAGAAGTCTTAGTGCAGTTTAAGGCTCTTCAAGCTATTAAAGCTTAAAATATTAAAGATATTTAAAACAGTTCTAATATTAAGACTTTACATTTAAGTTATAAAAAGTTTAAAACTATACTAAGACTTTGGGGCACCCTGTGTTAGTCATTTCAGCTGCATTTGTCAACCAGTTACCCTTTAATTTGTAGTGTCAGCATCTTCTTTTAATTATTGACTTTGATAAACATATTCACGATAAGGTATGAATAGCTGAACATCCAATTCAATTAAACAAATATTTGTAAAGGGCCTACAATTTTTCATCCAGTATATTGGTCACTGAGGATATGAAGATAAAAACATGAAACAAATCTTGCCCTGAAGAGGCTTACTGGGTGAAATGTGCACATAGATATGTAAATATGAAACACACACACACAATACACACATAAGTATACATACACATATTTGTGTAAAAACACATAGAGAAGAATTTCCAAGGGTAAAGGCCCTAGCAAATGGTGGTGAGCAGAGTGGGTGAGAATCAGGATAAATTTCCTTTAGGAGATGGATCTGAAGGGGTTGAGCTTTGAAGGAAGATGAGGATTCCATGAGGTGGCTATGAGGAGAGAGTATATTCTGGATATGGGGGTGAGAGAAACTGCTTTTACAATGACCCTGAGATGAGAGATGGAATGTGGGGTGTGAGGTCCGTAAGCTGGGAATTTTTTTTAACCACTGATAGAAGAATTAGAACTTGATCAGAAGATAGTCTTAAACCAAAGGAATAAGGCTCTAAATAGAGCTCCACAATGGGGAAGACAGGTTCATATTTCATAAATGGTATTTAGTCACCCCAAAGGCAGGAGTATGTTTTGCTAAAAACAAAACAAAACAAAACAACAATTGGAATTAAAGGTTGGAGCTTGAGCCCTGGTACTGGTTATGGAACCTAACCTGGCAAGTCTCCTCATCTGTCTGATTTTCTTCTTTAAAATGGGTGTAATATCCATATAAATACCTACCTCTTAGGGCTGTTGTAAGATTCTAATGAGATAATATATATGCAAAGTATTGGGTAATTATAAAGCATGATCTAAATGCTTCTTTCCTAAAGTTCTTCTCCAATGCTTTATCATGGCACTTAGGGACTCCTGGGTTCTCAAAGGCTATGTTGATAGAATGCCAGCTCTGGCAGGTTTTGCTAAGCTGGAAAGGCTTTCAGTACGGGTCAAAGATGAACCATGTGTGTCTGCTGTCCTAGAATGGGCCTAAGCTAAAGGTGGAAAATCTAAAGGTTGAGAGGCTCATTACCAGAAGCTATTCAGTCAAAATCTTTTCCAGACACAGCAATCCATCAACAAGCATTTATTAATCATCTACTATGTGCCAGGTATAGTGGTAAGTGCTGCTATGCCTGAGGACCATCCATAAGTCCCCAGGAGTTCTTAATTTCGAGTTCACGAACTTTTAAAAAATACTTTGATAATTGTATTTCAATATAATTGATTTTCTTTATAATTCTATGTATAAGGTGTCCCAAAAGCCTCAGTGTACTTTTAAGCTACTAAAGCTTTATTCTATTAATATTTATTTAATTAATTTAATGTCACATCAATATATTAACAATACATTAATATTTAAGATTAAAGCTTTAATAGCTTAAAATTGCACTAAAACTTTTGGGATACCTCTTTGGGGTATCCTGTTTTATTTTCTGAGAAGACATATATAATCTTCATCAGGCTGCTACAAGGTTCCATGACATACAAACAAGATTAAGGATCCCTTTATTAAGGCACAGAGAGGGTTGTGATTTGCACTGGTGCAGACAGAACCTGAACTGATGAAATCCTGGATCCTGTGTCCTAAAAATATTTATAAATGTTCAAATCCAAACTTTCTTTGGAAGCAAATTGGGGAACAAATAAAATCCTCATCATTTTTGAAATGTTACTTCCAACTTCTCAAAAAAATTTTTTTTACAAAGAGACATCCTAAATTGCACATGAAAATTAAAAAAAATGATGTGCCACTTTTTAGAAAGCCAAGTGGCAGGAGAAACTTGGAATAGCCACTATCTGAAATCCCACCCATTCACTGGTGTTCCTGTGATTTCTGGGATCTGCAGCTCAAATCATTTAGTTTTCCTGACTCTATTTCTCATATCTTTGTCAATTCTGCATGACCTTTTCAGAGAACCTCAGCTTAAAAGCATTACAGAAATGCCATATTCCTTTCAGATGCCTCTAGTGTAGAAAAGTTAGCAGACTTTCCAAAGGAGGAAGTGCTTTGTATGGTCCTGCTAGGCAACTCACCATTTGACTTCAACCATTTTTTGGAATGTAGGTAACTCTCCAGCATCCTCTCATTGAATAGCATGTAGCCCATGGGTTCAGAAATAATCACATCTACAGTTTCTGGCAGTGAGATTTCCTCAATTTTTCCTGATAAAACTGTGATCTTGTCTGAGAGGTTGTTATTTTTCACTAGAACCTGGAAAAGAAAAAGTGGTATCATTGTTTTATGTAGGGGTCTATGAAAAAAAAACAAACAAAAACCAAACAAACCAGGATGTTAAAGTGGATATATATGCAGGGAAAGGTATTAGAGAATCAGGCAGTCTTGGGGGGCTCTGAGGTCATCTGGTCTAATCTGAACCTGAGCAGAAATCCTCTCTGCCCCAGAAACTGGCATTCCAGCTCCTGCCTGAAGACATACAATGATGAATGAAAAAAGAATCGATGAGTATAAGGTGATATGTGAAGTGCTTGGGACTGAAATGTAAAATTGAGATGGCTCCTGCCTGCATAAACACTCATCTGGAAAAGGGGGAGACAATACCTAAAGGGGATTTATAGTCAGGGACTGGTGCTTTGATTTGGTAAGTCATGATGATGGCGAGTGGAATAATAAAGCAATTAATTGGCATGGCCCTCCAAATGCAAAGGTAGTGCTGACTTGAACATACGTCTCAGTAGAGGGATTGGGGGAGGTACTCCAAGGGACACTGGACACAGAACCAAAAATGGCACCCAGAGGAAAGAGTGTGGTCAAATTGAGGGCTGGAAAATATAGGCAGCTCTAAAAAATCAGAATAGCTTGGCCCCTGGGTGGGAATTTTAAAGTACTCTAAGGAATAGACTCTGAGGGTCTAGATGGGGAATTCATAATATCCTGAGGCCCCATGCCTTAGGTATGTCTGTTCAGCTGGTGATAAATCTACCTAACTGTACTATTATCCAACTCATGTCTTGGGAGCTGGGGGATTCCCTCTCACTGATGTCGTCTTCAAGCAGTCTGGATAACCAGTTATTGGGTATGCTGGAAAGTGACTTCTTGTTCAATTATGGTTTGGATTAGGTCCCCTTCTGACTCCAATTCTGTGATCCTATTATGCCACATAATACTGTGGCATAATATTCAATTAGCCTAGAATGAACAGATCAAAAGCCTATGGCCCTGGTTATAGACAGCTACATATCACACATTTTCCATACCAGCAGCTAAAATACCCAAGGAATCCATTACTGTAATTACTAGATGGCCTTCCCAAAAAGCTAAAGCAATTGGATCAGTTGGGTCCTCTGAAAAGGGATCCCACTAGAGCTCAGAGGTCAAAGTATGGCAGATGTACCCTACTAGAATTGGGATCAACCAGATTCAATTGGCTAGGCTAGTATATTTCCAGAAAATGAAGCTTGGTTAGAGTCTAGCATTGGAATGAGTTTCAATATGTAAGTGATGAAGTTTGAATGTATATGGTACTCAACATTTTAATATCTGGCAATAACTTAATGAAAGAATTATAAATCAAAACACAAACCTCAGGAAGGTTTCCTGAAACTTAAGTTGGGAGAGGGAAAAAAAACTGCTAAGAACCTTAGCAGAGATTGTGAAAGATATTACTCTGTGTGTGTGTGTGTGTGTGTGTGTGTGTGTGTGTGAATTGTAAACTCTGATGTCCTAGAACTTAAGGAGATTTTTGTACATAGCACTCTCAACTCAGTCTGGAATGGCCTCGGGAAAGTTAGATCTGGATGATACCACTTGAAATGAGTTGCTAAGCTCTATTTTTACAAGTCCATATTACTAAGGGAAATAGGATAAATAGTATAACCCCTCTCCCCTATATGGCCTCAGGACTTAGGTTAAAGCAAAGATATGGGTTCAAGGATTTACAGAAAGTTGGTACAAACAAGAAGAGCAAGCAGGCATAACGCACGCACACGCGCGCGCGCACACACACACACACACTGCATGGCAATATAGACAGAAGTTCATCTCCATGGACACAAGAAATTTATTGTGTGTGAGAGGAATGCAAGGAGGAGAGAGTCATGTTGGGGAGAGTACACATTCAAAGTTAGGGTTTAGATAGGGAAGTTTTATACCCTAAAAATGGGCTTGATAGAGAACAGGAAATATCAGATATGGAAAGGGGAATTCCTAATCAGTTCCAGATTTGGTGAAGTTCTTGGGATCATTTATCAATATCAGGCTTAGGGGAGGGTAGGGAGGGTGAGTTTCTTTTTTAGGACTAGAAATCGGGAAAGGGTTTGAACTGGTTAACTGGGAGAGCAAAAAAGGAATGCCTCACAAGCTAGTGGATTCAGCCAGGAGCTTTATCCAATCAGAAGCTTTGAGCATTAATTGCTTGATACAAGTTAAAATACATCAGAACAATAGAAAAGTAAAACAAACAAAAAACCCAAACCTGTCACTGCCTATATATTTTATGGTCATTGGGATCACTTAGACTAAGTGACTACATACAACATCAAACAATATAAAAATTACAATGATTATACCCTCTGTACATAAGGAGGATGATTTTAACTTGAGCACACTTCCTCTCATAGAACCATAGGTTATATGGGATCCTATTTTTCTTTATTCTGAAAGAGAAGAGATAGGGTGGAAGAGCTCTAGATAGTGGAAAGAGCTCTAGATCTGAGGTCAGTGGGTCCTGGGTTCAAATCTTAACTTTATTACTAACTACCCATATGACCTTGGGCAAGCTACAACTTCTCTGGGGCTTTTATTTATAAAAATAAATGATGATCTATGAAGTCTTTTTTCAGCTCTAAAGATAATATCTTATGATCTTCTCTCCCAAAGTCTAGGGCAAGGATTAACCTTTGTTATGTCATAGACTCCACTGGCAGTTTGGTGAAGCCTATGGGCCCCTTTTGCAAATATTGCTTTAAATATATAAAATATAATACACAGGATTACAATAGAAACAAATTATACTGAAACACAATTACTAATATACTTTAAAGCAAAATTGACTTCACAGATCCCAGATTAAGAAACTCTAGTATATCTGGCATTCCCCTCTTTAGGAGGAATTTTATGATGATGTGGTCACTTCCTTTTACTTCTGATGTGGTAATCAGTTCTTCCTTCTTACTGGACAGGGGCAAGTGCTGAACAGCAGCTCTTCATGTTAGTTTTATAACTTCTGAAAGATGAGCTCATCATTGACACAAATGGGAAGTGTTTGTGTCTATGAACTCTGAACAATCTTCTTCTTGCTATTAAGCACACAGCAGGTCATTTCCTAGGATTCTACCCTCAGTGAAGATGCCAAACTGTTCCACTAAACAAGCTTCTAAAATTTTAGACCCTTATTGAATTAGCTTTTGGTATTCTACTTCCAGAAGAAATTTTCTCCAATCCATTAACCTTTCTTCAGAGGTCCAATTTTTAAGTTACATGTTCATTTTCATTAATGTCCTCTGCACTCCATTCAATTTCTTGACAGTTTTCTTAAAACAAGGAGGTCGACGTGGATGAAGTCTCCTAATAAATTTCTCATCAATGCCAAATGTAATGGAAGGATTACTTAATTATGCTCCTGTGCTTTTCCCTGCCAAAAATATCTGCTAATGAACATCCCTCACATATAAAGGCAGCATAGCAGAGTAAATGGAGTGCTAGGCGTGGACTATGGGAGGTTTAATCTAGCCTCTGGCCGAGGTGAAGCCATTCTTCCTGAAGCAGGTAACTCTCCTACTAAGTCATAATGAGTTATGGTGGAGAGAGTTCCCATACTGGGAGTTCCTTATGCTGATGGTGATGAAACCATAGATCTTTTCTGTGTGTATCTATACTTCCATGTAAATGCTACATACCCATTTTTAGGTTAAAGTCTGTCTTGAGTCCTAGGCTTTTTCCTATTATATTGGCACATAATTATTAAGTACCCTTTAAGGTGTAGCCTTCAACTTTTCCATTCCTACCCTTTTCCTTTTATTGCCATACTTGAACTTCATCATGTTTATTTTTGCTCATTTCTCCAAACAGTAGGGAGTACATTTGGATGCAATTCCATCTTTTATAGTATTTATCACTGCCTGGCCCCCTACATTCTGAATTCTCATGATCTTACTTAAGAATGTTTTACATTCTAATAATAAGTTCCTTGATGAGATAGACTTTCTTTTTTGTCATTGTAGCCTCAGCACCTAGAATGGTGCCTCGCTCATAGTAGATGCTTAATAAATGCTTGTTGATTGATTTAACTATACCACAATATTCAAAACTAACATTCAAGAAAATATGACCCAGGATAAGAATATGTAAACAGTAAATTACAGAATCAGACCTGGAAGGCCATTCACTAAGTTTCTATAATGATGTGCTGAGCATTATGTTAGGTTTAGTGCTGTGACCTGGTCTTGATCATTCACCTGAAAGTTCCAATCCTACATCTCCAAAAGTTGGACATATCCAACTTACTATCTGGTCACCATCTCACACTCAACATGTCCCAAATCAAACTTATTTTCTCTCCAGTTGCTCTTCCTGACTCCCGATTGGTCCTATCATTTTTTCCTCTGCAATCTCTCATCTCTATGCCTTCCTCTCCATTTCCATTGCAACATGTTAACAAAGGCCCTTGTAATATCCAAAATGTATAATTGCCATGGACTTCTACTTGATCTTCTTATCTTTAGGCTTTGCTCCCTTTGGCTTATCCTTCACAGATCTATGTTTTTTCTTAATATTTCCTCCAAGTGAGACTCCCTCCAACACAAATCCTTAGTATCCTTAAAGATCAGTATCACATGAAGCCTCACTTGACCACAAAGATAACTCCTTCCTCTGAATATTTACAACACATTATTTGCACCACTTATTTGGGAATTGAATAATATAGAATGAACTACTCTATTAACTGTTAACTACCAGAATAGTCAATAGTCAAGCTATTAACTATAACTACTAGCTTTGTTCTGAGCATACTCCTAGTCTTTTTAATTAGACTATAAACTCCTAGAGGGCAGGAATCACAGAATCTCTCCTCTTTCTTCAGGGCATCATTCAAGCACCATATTCTGCATAAGGCTTTTCATGGTTTTACCAGTCAGAATGGGCAGGAGTGTGTTAGTTGCAATCTGCACTGTTGGAGGGAATTTCCAAATCAATGACACCACAGATCCATTTGAGTAATTGTTCTCTTCCCTATTGGCATGTAAGCTCCATAAAAATAGGGACTGTTCCTTCTTTATATTTATATCCCCAGTGCCCAGCACAGTGTCTGGTACACAGAAGCATTTAATAGGTAGTTAGTGATGGATTGAATCATATCTTATAGCTCTTTTATTACTTTTCTCTTCCTTTGTCCTCTCCTTCATTTTCTTCTCCCACTCAAAGACTGCCTGGAATGGTGCTAGACACACAATAAGGGATACATAAATACTTACTGACTCGAATTAAAAAGCACCAGCTCTGGAGTCAGAGAACCTGTAGTAAAATTCTGCATAAGTGACCTTTGACAAGTCACTTAAACTCTCTGGGTCTCAGTTCTCCCATCTACAAAATGAGGGAATTGTGTTAAATCAGGAGTAGGGAACCTGTGGCCTTCTAGGTCCTTGACCGAGTCCAAGTTTTACAGAACAAATCTTTTTAAGGGGATTTGTTCTATGAAGTTTGGATATAGTCAAAAGGTTGCACTTGAGGACCTAGATGGCCATATGTGGCTTCAAGGCCACAGGTTCCCTACCCTATACAAATCTATGAACCTATATTTCTATGACTGTTCATTTAAAATTTGTGTTTACATCACCTTTAGCTCAACAAAGTTATGCAGAATTTAAACATACCCTTCCAATCATTTAAGATTTGCTCATTGTATATAGCCATGTGCTTAACTCAACATGTCTAAAACTGAACCCTCCTCCAAACCTGTTCTAACTTCCCTGTTACTGCTGAGAATACCAGTCCTCCCAGTCTAACAAATGAGATGTCATCCTTGGTTTCTGACTTTCTCTCACTCCCTATATCCAATTTATTGCCAAGCCATGTGGATTTTACCTCTGCAACGTCTCTTGAACACATGCCCTTTTTTTCTTCTGACACTTCCATGACCCTGGTGCAGGCCCTCATCACTTCACACTTGGACTATTGAAATAGCCTGATGCTTGGTGCCAAAAATCTCTTCCACTCCAGTCCACCCTCTATTCAGCTATCAAATGGTGCAGGTCTGCCCATGTCACTCCCCAACTCAAAAAATTCAGTGGCTCCCTATTATCTCCAGGATCAAATATAAAATCCTCTTTGGTATCATAGTCCTGCATAATATGATCCATCTCCCTTTTCCTGTCTTCTTATACCTTACAACTCCTCCCTCTCCAAAACTCTGATTTAATGACACTGGCCTCTTTGCTGTTCCTCACACAAGACACTCCATCTCTTGACTCTGGGAGATTTTCACTAATTGTCCCTTATGTCTGGAATGCTCTCCATTCTCATTTCTGGCTCCTGGCTTCTCTGGTTCCCTTCAAGTTTCTACAGGATGACTTTTTGATCCTTTTTAATTCCAATGCCTTCTCTAATATTTATTATTTTTCATTTACCTCATATCTAACTTGTTTGTACTTAGTTGTTAGCATATTGTCTCCCCCATCAGACTGTTAGATCCTTGAGAGCAGGGGCCATCTTCTACCTTTCTTTGTATCCCCTGAGCTTAGCAGAGTGCCTGGTACACAGCAGGTATTCATTAGGTGCTTAACTACTAACATACCACATACCTTAAGAATTTGGACATTCTGAAATTTACTCAATTGTTTTTTCGTTTTGGTAGCCAGGACATTAGTGCCCCCTATACCTTCCAGTTCTTGTTATCTTGTTAGGGGTGTATGGAATGTTCAGGGGGGATTAACACCTCTGGTGTGAGGGCTTTCTGAGCCCTTTTCAGGGCTGCTCATCCACCTTTGGTGTCTACCTGTCACCCAACTCTCACCTGTGGCTCCAAGAAGCTGTAGCATGCACAGCAGCCACATCCTGGTAAAACTATCTTGGCAGATTATTTCACAAAAAATAATATCATGGATCAGGGGCCATATAGTCTAACCACCCAGCTTTAGAAAATGGGAAATTGAAGCCCAGGGGATTCAGTGCCCAAAGTCACAGGAGTAGCTGACATCAGAACCAGGATTTGGAATCATGTTCTCTAATTACAGACCCAGTATTCTTTTAATTGTACATACCATGCTGCCCCCCTCTCTTTGACAGTATAATGAGAAGAGGAAGCAATTGACAAGAGCATGGTTATAGGCACACAAGGATTCTTGGAAGAGCCATCCCTAGATATTATACTCCTCACCCCATTTGCTTACCGTATTTCCAATTCTCTTCTTTACAATATTCCAAAGAAATTAGGATATTCTTTTGATATGCTGCCACCTTCTTTAAGTATGACCATACTTAAAGGAAGTTCAGTACAGAGGGCCCTTTCCAGGAAGTCCAGATCACTATGTCACTATAAAGGTTTGGAAAGACCCCTAATGTGCAATGACTCTAACAGAATCATTGACTACATTCATTATTGCCCAGTAGCTTTCTCTGCAACTCTGCCTAAGAGTACTTGGAGTAGAAAGAGGAGGTACACAAACTCCTTCTCCTTAAATTAAGTTCCTAAATAAACTAATTCTACATACCTGACTTATTCCTGCATACACAGTCTTTCACACAAACTCCTCCTTAAATTAAATTCCTAAATAAACTAATGCTTCCTTCCATGACTTATTCCTGAATACAGAGTCTTTCAATCTATATGTGTCTCTGGCCTACATTTCTCAAACCACTTCTTTCATGGAGAAGAGAACTACGGGCCAGATGGGAAAGAGATTTGTATAAAAGCATGTAATACGTAGCAAGAGTTCAGATTCAAACCCTGGTCTTTTGACCCAGATTTAAAACCTTTAACATAACTTCTAAAGATTTGATCAGCTCTAGGTTCATCCTCCCACAAAGCAAACAACAATCCTCCAACTTTGATAAACCTTGAATTACTATGGCCAGAAAATGTCATCACCTGGTGGCTGAGGATAAAACTCAAATATAGCTACATTGGTCCTTGAGTAACAAACAGTTTATTTCCAGGCTTAGGACCTTGCATAGTTTGCACTTTGCGGGCATAATCTTTAGAAAGAACTCAGGGCACTCTCCATGCCCAAAAATGTATCAAAGGAGGATTTTAATTGAGGCTATATTGAAATTTTTAAAAAATAGCAAAGGTAAGTTATGTATAGTCCTCAATATAGGATTCTTTTTTCCATCTGAATTTCAGCTCCATGTTGAGTAATACTGAAAATCTGGCTAGAAGTCTATAAAATGTGACATTAACCTAGGCGCTGAAGAGATTTTCACTCATTTTACCTTACTTGGAAACTAGGCTCCTCAAGTTCCTCATCTTTTCCAGTCCATGTTATTTGGCTGCTCTACATATGCCAATGAGGGTCTAGTTTACCTGAGTGCAGAATTGTAATCAGGGAAAGTTAACAGAAGCTTTGCTTCAGGGTGCTGAGATTTAGAGGGGGCCCACAGTGTTTGTGTTCCTTCATGAGGCAGTCCTGTTAGCAAGAATTAGTTAAAAGAGGAAAGCACTGGATGGCTAGTTTCCTTCCATTCCTGGAATGGGGTTTTCTTTCTGGCTCACAATGCTCTGCTTCAGTACTTTTTTTGAAAGTGGCCTCGCAATATCTTGGGGTCTTTGACTACAATGGTGTCCTGGTATCTCCCTCAATCTAAGACCTTGTATCCTGGGATCTGAGGTTTTTCCTTGTGGTTTCTCTTCCCTGATCAAATGAACCTGACTTGAGAATATCTTTCATTTGCTTTGTCCTGGGAACCAGAATCTACAGTTACAGCTATACTTGATGGGTTAAGAAATAAAGAAATCAAAGAACCCTCTCAGATGTAATATGTCCTCTATATCTAAATGTGAAAATAAGCAACAATGAATTGTTGCTTTTTAAAGAATCTTTATTTCATGGGCATCCATGGAAAATTTATCTCCCCTGGCCTTACCATGAAACATCCCTCTGCTATACCAATGTCCTTCTCCCATCGGCAAATTCCTCCTGGAGTCTCCATTTTGTGACTGGGATCAGACTGGCCAACCTCTATCCCCCACTTTGCCTATTCTAGTTGAACTTCTGACTTTCTGGACATCAACGCCATGTGCCACCAGGTACCTTCATACCCCACTCCCCTACTCACACTCCTTTTCCAGCTCCCATTTATATATCGTTTTCCCTTCTTAGCTTGTAAACTCATTGAGGGCAGCAATCTTCTTCTTGCTTATATCTGTATCCCCAGTACCTAATTAGCATAATAACTGGCATTTTGTGAATAAATGCTTATTGCCCTTGTATGAAAAGTATGGAAAAACTCAAACTGAGCGTTTCTTAAATTTAGATCCTTTAGGAGGAAAATATGAATTATATTTAATTACTTTATAAAAGTTATTTAAATAATTTAATAACATTAATTCCCAGAAATGATATTAGAGAAAATGACACTGTGCCTTTGGGTTCATTTCTGAAAAGCAGGGAATAAAAGAGAAAGTAAATGTCATTTGGGGCCTATTTTAATTATAAAGAGCTCCATTCTCCCCAGAGAAGTCCTTGACAGTTAGGAAGTTACAGAGGCTTTTAGAAAGGCATGTCAACACAGTTAATTAACCAGGGTTAATTCATTACCATGTGGAGGGGAGGGGTCTCTAAGCCCCTTTGGAGGAAAAGAGTTAATAGGCCAATAATAATAATATCTAAGGTAATGCGTGGTGTGATGTAAACACTAGGAAAAAAATCTACTTATTGTGGTAAATATTTATTTACTGAAGGTACCTTATTAAAGGTATAGGAACAGTGCCTTGGGAGGTAAGGGAAAGGGAGGAAAGGGAAGCAGGGAGATGGAGAAAAACAAGAAAATAGAAAAGGAGGGAGGGAGAAAAGGATAGGAGACAAAGGGGAAAAGGAGGAAGGAAGGAAGAAAGGGAAGGGCCTAGAGAAGACATAAGAGACAGGGAAGAAAAAGGAGAGGGGGTAGAGAAAGGGAGGGAAAAGGAAAGCAAAGTTTATTAATTTTTATCCTCTATTTTTCTTTAGACTTTAAGAGAAGAGTTTCAGAAAGCTAGGAGCCCCCTCCCCTTCTCTCTTCAGAGCCCAAACTTCCTTGGATCACTAAGATCTCTAAAGGGGACAGAAGGGAAGTCACAAGAAGGATATATTCCAAGTGAAATGCTGCCAATTCCACTGTATTAGCTAGCACTGCTTGGTCCCAAGCAATCAACCCTCCTGGCAATACTCAGAAACAGAGTTCTCGTCTCTGAAAGAATCCAAAAGTACTTTACACCCTAGACACACACAACCTGCTTCTGAAATCCGGTCCTGCATGGGAAGAAGTGCAATAGACAAGGAAAAAAAACCTGTCTGAACTGAAGAGGGACATTCTGGCCAAACTGCCAAGCAAGTTCTGGGGAATGTTGGATGTAGATGGAAGTGGGCATCTGTGTTTAAATTCATTTTCTTTTTATGTAGACATCCACTTGAAGAAATCTGATCTGCCACAGCAAATCAATAACTTCTCTATAACTTATGGTTTTCTCCAGTTGCATGGGCATCGAGAGGCTGATATAGCCATTATAATGTCACAGGTAGGATCTGAGGTCTTCCTGACTTCACGGCCAGCTCTCTAATTACTTTGCCTTGTTGCTTCTCTAGAACTGTATTTAACATATATTTATAAATGTAACATGCGCACTTGCATAAATGTATTTACTAGATGTAAATGCATAGTATTTGGGAGATATATATATATGTATATATATATATATACACATACACATATATGTATGTAATTTGCTAAGGCAGTATGACTAGTAGAATGAGCATTTTATTTGTAGGTATAAGATCAGAGTTTGAATTGGCAGCTCTGCCACTTACTGGGTGAATCAAAAACCTTTCTGTGCATCAGTTTCCTCATTTGTAAAACACGGGTGATGATGATGATGATGACGATGATGATGATAGTTGTACTATTAGCCTCATTGGTTTGTTGTGACTAACAGATCTTTCAAACTTTAAGGCAATACAGAAATTGGAATTATTTTTACAATAGTAGAGGTCATTTAACAAATGCCTCTCACTAGTGCCTCACACTTCATGTCACAATGACAGGACAATTCTTGGGTCTCTGTTCTTCCCTTAGGGTCTAGAGAGGTATTAGTAGAAAGCTGACTTGATTTCAGATGTCAAAGGACTTTCTTTTCTCTCCCCTATTTCCCACACTAATGCTCTGGTGGCATGGTAACCATTGGGAGATTCTGGGACAAATGAGGACAATGGGACCTAACTTTATATAAAACCACTCTAGGGGTGAGTGAGGGGAAGAGAGGGATGAGTTGTGATACTATTTGCATATCAATTTTATCAATGGCCCAAATCCATTTTGCCACTTTGTTTGGGGGTCTCCAAAACACCCTATGATAGTACTTTTGTTCTTTTATTCCTGCTGTGAGGACCATAATATAGCAGATTTGGTGTCAGAAGACTTAGGTTCAAAGCTGGCCTATTTATTTACTAGTCATGTGATCTTTAAACAAGTTATTTGTTTCCCTGAGTCTCAGTTTCTCCTCTGTGAAATGAGGGTGTTGGGCTATCTCAAAAATACTTTCTAGCTCTGAAGTCCATGTTTTATTTTTGTTTTTTATTTTGTTTTCTTTTCCTAAATTATCACCATTTTCTGTGTAAATTTCACCAACACAAAAGTAGTTGCAACAATTGGGAGATTAATAAATGCCAAAAAATCTTACCAGCAAATACTTCATTTCTTGCTAAATAGAGAAAATGTGGCCAGTAAAAGGCAGTAACAATTTGGAATACAAACTCAATTCTAAAACACTATGGGGTTGGGGTGGGGAGAAGATGGCATAAGATCCAACTAAACTGTACCATCCCAAGAACATTTATAGATGAAACTGGCAGGCCAACAAATAGAAAATGGAACAGATATGCCAGCATTTCTGTCACTATAATTCTCATTATCAGTGACAATGAAACCATTACATTTTAAAATCCAATGCTCCTGACATTTAAGGAAGGAGAAACAGTATCTGCAAAGATGAAGTTGGGAAATGATGCTGGTATAAAACACAAAAGGCATTAAACTTTTTAAAAAGGTGATTGGTCTAGCAATCCATACATATAAAAAACCACATGAATGAACAATCTCTCTTGTCCATGGTATAGTAAATAGAGAACATCAGTATGTATATCTGGAATAAGTAGGGCTAATAGACAAAGAACTAGACCCATAACTGAATAACAGCAGACTGGTTTACATTTGAGAAACTCTGCAGTGCTTCAATAATCCCAAGCTTTTTCATGATATAGATATCCAATTAAAAACAAAAAACATAAATGCTCTCCTGTTAATCCTATTTAGTTGTGGATACTGGAACGCCATCATTTCTGAAGAATCAAAAATCTAAGTGACTCAAAATGCAATGGATAAAAAACATGGTGGACATAAGGAGACACAACGTATCTGCAGTGGTGCTGAATACCTCACATGAAGAGATGGCACTTCTTGTAAATGCAAGCCACTCTATCTACACAAGAAATTCTATTCCATTATGACTTTTCCAATAGATTATGTCCTCTATCATCCCTCCTCTCTTGTTTATCTTCAATTTCTCCCTGTCAACTGGTTGCTTACTCACTGCCTACAAACATGCTCATGTCCCTCCTATCCTCAAAATACTCCTTGTGTCACTCAACCATCCTTGATAGCTCTCATCTCATATCTCTCCCCTCTTTTGTGTCTAAACTCCTTGAGAAGGCTGTTTACTATAGGTGCCTCTACTTCCTTTCCTTTATTATTTCTAAACCCTCTGCAATCTGACTTCCAATCATGTAATTCAATTGCAACTGCTCTCTCCAAAGTTACAACGTCTTTTAGCTTCCAAATCTCATGGTGCTTTCACAATCCTCATCCTTCTTGACCTCTGTGCAGCCTTTGATATTGTTGATCACCCCCTCCTCCTGTATATTCTCATGTTTCTAATTTTCTTTTGTGACATCTCTTGGTTCTCTTCTTACTTATATGACTACTCTTTCTCAGTCTGCTTTGCTGGACCTTCATCTAGGTTACACCCACTAACCATGACTGTCCCCCAGGAGTCTATATCGTGCATCCTCTACTCTTCTTGTTCTATACTATTTCACCTGGTAATGTCATTAGCTCCTGTGGATTCAGTTATTCCTATTAGACGATTCCCAAATCTATTTACTCAGCCCTAGTCTCACTGCTGAGCTCCAGTCCCAATTACCAATTGCCTTTTGAACATATCAAATTCTTCATCTCCTAGGCACCTCAAACTCAAGACATCCAAAACCAGAACTCACTATGTTTCCCCAATTCCTCCCATCTTCCCAACTTCCCTATAATAATGAAGGGCATCACTATTCTTCAAGTCACATAAGACCATAAATTCAGCATCATCCTCAACTCCTCATTCACATTTACCCCACATATCCAACCTATTCTCAAGTCATTCCACTTCTATCTATACAACAAGTCTTTCTTATATGTCCTCTTCACTCACACAGCCATCACATTGGTTCAGACCCTCATGACCTCTTGCATGAACTCTTGCAATAGCCTTCTAGTTGGACTTCCTTGCCACATTCCAATTTGGCAGCTGACAAAATGATTTTCCTAACCCCCTCTACCCCAACTCAACGAACTCCCTATTATGTCAAGGATCAGATTTAAAATGTGTTCTCTTTGTCATTCAAAACCCTTCACAACCTGGCCATTTACCCCTTTTCCATTTTCTTAATTTTACTTCTATTTTCTTATACTCTATTCCTTTCTATGTACAATACGATCCAGGCACATTGGCCTACATGCGGTTTCTTGCACTCCACATTTTATCTTGGATTCTGCCCCTCTTCCCTAGCTGACCCCCATGCCAAGTATGCTTTCATTTTCACTCCTGGCTTCCCTGACCCTCCTTCTAAACACAGTTTAAATCCCATTATCTGCAACAGATCTTTTGCTGCTCTTCCCGCTCCTACTCCTCAACTACTACTGCCTTGCTTTGGAAATTACCTTCCATTTACACAATATATATCTTGTATATAAATAGTTATTTTTATACTGTTACCACTCCCCCGCCTCCCCACCTCCCACCATTAGAAAGTGAACTCCTTGAGGGCAGGGATCATGTTTCTGCCTTTCTTTCTATCTAGTCCACTCAGCACAGTGCCTGGCATATAACATGTGCTTAATAAATGTTAGTTGACTAACATTCATGGATGTGGCTGTAAATCAAGGACCACCATGTCAGAAGAATACAAGGGCAATGGACAGACTGATGAAAAGATAAGAAAGACAGGTATAAAGTATACCTGGACCTCTTGTGTCCCGAGAGTCTATGCCTTCCAATTTAGTCCTTTTTAAATTGTACCTCATTGTTATTGTGGTTGTTGTCATCATTCTTATTGCTGTTATTGTTATTCTAGTAGATGGAGTGCTCACATTGATGAGGTCAGGGTCACATTAAAGCCTTGGAAATTTCATTTTGAAAAATCATTAAACCTAGTCTTTTTATTGTGAATGGCCCAGCTGGTCAAATATAACATAATATACGACATGGTTTAAATTTGGTGGTTCAGAATTTACAATGGCAACTCAAGTACTTGTGATTTAAGTATGCTTTCCTTTGTCTATATGGGTAAGCAGGGTCTTTCTAGCTCTTTGTGGTTTATTTTTCAAAAAGCACCACAAAATTCTTGGTAATGAAATAATTCTCAAGGAATAACGTTGTTACTATTTCAGTACAAGTGAATCTAAATTATTTAACCTGAATTTTCCCTGAAAGTATTGACAAACTATGAAAATTATTTTTATCTTGTGAAATCTCCCAAATGCTTGATCCTCTCAAAGCATCTCTTATCAAACAAATATAGCTAATTGGCTCTGTCCTGACTGTGTGCAAATAGACCACATATGAACAAAGATGTTGGAAGGACGTTTTGCAATGCTCACTAAAGGCTGCAGAAAAAGAGTCCTATTCGGTAGTAGGAACTATTAGATCTGAGAGAATGGAATTGCCCAGAGATGGGGCCCATAGCCTTCTCAATTGTCTTCTTTCTTATTGCTTATCAGAAATAAGCCCTACTCTAAGAAAACTGCTTGTACAAATCCTTTCTCTGGTAAGTCAGCTAAGTGGGATTATGGACAGAAGCATTAGTAATGTCCAACACCATGCAAGCGAAATATTAGCTCATTTTAGGCACCATTATTAAGGGAAAGAAATTAGTTTTCATTTGAGAGCAAATGGGGCAGGGAAGGTTTTTGAGGCCACTATGTCAATTTAATTTGATAAATGTTTGTTCCACACTGTGTGCAGGGCACTGTGCTGGAGAAGATGCAAAAACAAGATAAGGCACAGTCCCTTACCTCATGGAGCCTACAGTTTAACAGGGGGAAAAGCACAACTGATAACTTTAATAAACAACATTCCAAGGGAGGAGGGCTGTTCAGTTTGTGCTAGCTTACAGGGAGGAGATGGCCCTTCAGTTGGGCTTTAATGGATAGGTAGGAATTTTTTTATGTAATAGCAATGTTTTAATATATAGCATCTTTTAAAAAATATTTTCATTTTAGTCTTAGATACTAAAACTTAAATACATAATGCAAAAATAAAAATAAAAAAATTATAAACTTAAATATTAAAAGATACAAAATAAGAAAAGGAAAAACATGTCATGTGCACAGCAGCATGTAAGAGAGGATTCAAAATATATTGCAATAAATTTCCATTTCAAGAAAACCTATATAATAAATATTACACATTGTGTTGAGAGCTGTCCATCTTTTCTTTGCTTCCTTGTAGGTTTTCTTTTGTTCTCTGTTGCACACTTTTTACTTTTTTCTTTCTTCCCCCCCACCCCTACCACTGGAGGCTACGATTAAGCATGGATACATATACACACATATATACACACATACATGTATACATATATATGCGTATACATATATGTACCTACATACACATACATACATATATACATATATAAACATATACTTTCCCTAACACATTCTACTCCTAATCTTTATTTTTATTTTTGTGTGTTATCTCTTATTTCCTATCCTTTCTGACTCCTCTACTCTACTTCTACCTGTTACCTTGCCCTCCTATTACTTAACCTCCCCCTCCCCCAACAATCCTTCCTTTTTTTTCCCTCCCATTCCCATAAATCTAAACACCCTTTTACATACCCCTTTGACCTATTCCCTCCCCCTCCCCTCTAAAGATTCCCTTATCCTCTCCCCGTTCTCTATCCTCTTAGTGTTTTCTTTCTAAATTAAGAAGACTTTATACTCTTCTAGATGTATGTCTTATTCCCCCCTTGAACCTATTCCCAATGAAAGTAGGTTGCCAGAACTAACAGCACTCCTCCCCCATGTAATTCTGTATTGGTTCTTCCTCTCCTACCTCATTTGTATATGATAATTATTCTTTTTAGCTGGTCCTGAACGGTTTTACTTTTTGAAGTCTTATCATGCTCAGGTCTACCCCAATCTTTCTTATGAACTACCCAATTATTGATAATAATCTTAGACATATGTTTTATATTTTATATACATAAAAAGTAAACAGTCTGTCCTTATTGAGTCCCTTGTAATTGGTTTTTGGTATGTACCTTATGTTTCTCTTGGCTCTTGTACCTCCAATCTATTAAATTCATGTTGTTTTTTAAACAAAGTCTTGAAAGTCTGACAATTCATTAAACGTCCATTTTTTTTTCATTCAGAATTATGCTTAGCTTTAGTGGCTATGATATTTTCAGCCATAGGCCTGGTTCTTTTGCTCTTTGATATATAGTGTTCCAAGACCTGTGGTCTTTTAGTGCTGCCACTACTATGTCTTTTGTGATTCAAACTGTGGCACCACCATATGTAAATTTTTTTTCCTTGCTGCTCCAAATATTTTATCCTTAAGCTGGGGGTTTCAGAATTTGACTATAATGTTCCTGTGGGTTTTCCTCATAGGATCTCTTTCAGGTGGTGATTGATGGATTTTTTTCTATTTCTACCTTCCCCTCTTATTCTAATGCTTCAGGACACTTTTCTTTCTAGTATTATTGTGTCAAGATTCTTTTTTTGATTGTAGCTTTCAGATAGTCTGATTATTATATTTTCTTTTCTTGATCTGTTCTCCAGTTCAGTTGTTTTTCTTATGAGATATTTCATATTCTCTCCTATTTTTCATTCTTTAAATTTTGTTTTATTGTTTCTTGATCTCTTAGAACTTCACTGGCTTACCCTTGCCCAATTCTGATTTTCAAAGAGTCATTTTCTTCTTTAAGATTCTGGATCTCCTTTTCTAATTGGTTGACTTTCTTTTCATAATCTTGTTTTTCTTGAATTGTCCTTATTTTTTTTTTAGTTTTTCCTCAATCTCACTCATTTGATTTTTAAAGTCTTTTAAAAAAGTTCTTCCAAGAATTCTTTTTGGGCAGGTGACCATTTGATATTACTCTTTGGGGCAGAAAAGGGTTTCTTTGCTTTAGCATCCTCCTCTTAATACAAACCCAGGTCTTCTCTATTCCCATAGTAACTGCCTATGGTTGGAGTCTTTCTCCTTTGCCTGTGCATTTTTTTTTTGGTAACAGTTTGGTTTTTGTAATCATTTCTAATCCTGGGGTATGGGGGATGGTGCCTCTGGCCTTAGATCCTCCTTCAGTTCTCCCTTCTGACCTTGAACCCAAACAAAGACATCTAACCTCCTGTAAGTGCCCACGGGTTCTGCACTCACTGGGTTTGTGCTGGTTCTTTCTTGCCCTGCTGTGTCTGCACAGCACAGCTGGGTCTGGAGTTCCTTGTTAGTAGAGGTTCCCTCAATCTTCCTTGCTCAGATGCCCTACTTCCTTAACTGTCTCAGAGTGGGGGGTAGGGGGTAAAAGTTCCTGTAGCTGGGGCTGAGGCAGCTTCCCAACTCAGCTAACCTCAGGCCTTGTCACCTGTTGTTTAAGTGGTCCCTAGCCTGGAGGTGTTTACTCTTCACAGGAATGAAAGCTCTTCGTGGGATTTTTCTTCAGATATTCTCTGCTTGTCCCAGGAGGATCCTAATCTTATTTACTTTCACTGCTCTATGTTTGCCCTGAGGCTCTTTTTTTATCTCTTGTAGAGGAAAATCTTGAGAGCTTGGAATTTTCTGACCTACTTCCATCTTCTCAGAATACTCACTAATATATAGCATCTTAAAATTATTCATTCAACAACTATTTCACAGTGCCCAATGTAGGCAAAGTACAACATAGTGACTGGCACATAGAAAACGCTTAAAAAGTGCCTCCTTAATTGTGCTAAGCATAATTTCTGTCCTCTTGGAGCAAGCTGACAGTCAGGATATATGATGCAGAGTCAGAAGGAACAAGGTTTCAAAGATGGGAGCTGGAGAGAAGGGTGCTTGCTGATGTAAATGGAAACAACATCTACTGAATTGAGTTGACTGATGGTGCCACTGAAAGAAAGAGTAAAATCAGAGAGGAGGAAAAGAAAAGAAGCTCAATTTGGGGCTAGTGGACATTCAGATATAGACAACTGCAGATATGGGTCTGGAGGTCAGATTAAAAGTCATGACTAAATATACAGATCTGAAAGTTATCCATATAGGTCATAATAGAAACCATGGCAGAGAATATTATTGCTAAAGGTCAGAGTATGAAGAGAGACAAAAAGGGGACTAAAGACAGATATCTGCAGAAAACTCAGCTTAAGGAGTATAGAAGAAGATAACTTGCCAGAGAAGGAGATAGAAAAAGAACAATTAAAGAGATAGGAGAACCAGGGAAGTAGAGTAACTCTGAAGCAAAGGAAGGAGAGAGTATTTTTAGCACAAGGGGATAGACACCCCATGTTAAAAGTTGCCAAGAAGTCAGAGAAGATGAGTAATGAGGAAAGAAAATTACCTTTAATGAGAGAGAGGTCACTGGTGATATTTGAGAGAAGAATTTCAGAGAATGGTGGGGCTGAAGGCCAGAAGGAAAGAAGTGGAGTAAATAGTGAGGAAGAGAAAACCTTAGATATAGAAAACTTATTCAAAAAGTCTATCAGTGAAGGGGAGGAGAGATGGTAGCTGGATGGAGCAGAAGAGTCAAGGAAAAACTTTGGAAATACTGGAAACTTATACATGGAGGGGGAAGTAAACAGTGGGAAAGAAAGAATTAAAGATAATGAAAGAAGATATTATTGCTAGAGCAAAGTCTTGATGGAGGCAGGAGGGGATGGGATCAAGTAAAAGTACAGGGATTAGCTTCAACAAGGAGTAAGGAAGTCTTTTCTTTCTCTGGGATATGATGGAAGGAGGAGCAAATGGGTGGTGATGAGAAGAACTGAGGTCAAGGATTTCTCAGCAGATGGACTCAATCTTCTTAGTGAAGTAGAGGTCTGTCATCAGTTGTGAATGTGACAAGTTTGGTAGGAGATGAGAAGAAAGGAAAAGGTTTTGGAACAATAATTTTGAGGAATAAATTAGGGAGACTCTAAGACTATGAGAATTACTGAGAAGTAGCAAAGGTCTACCATGTCTCAAGTGGAAATAGGTTATTCAACTATACTATTTTCAAATCTTTCCAGGTTATAATAATTAGATAGATTCTCAGAGCTGGAAGGGACTTAAGAATCATCTTGACCAACCTTATAGATGAGAAAATTGGTTCAGGGAAGTTCAATGATTTGTCCAGGTTCAGAGTAGCAGAGTCTGGACTAGAACCCAGAACTCCTGACTCTACATTCAATGTTCTGTCTTTTACACCACACTCCCACTCTCCTTCAAGTCAATAAACATGTATTAAACAATTACTGTATGCCAAGAAATGGGATAAGCTTTAGTTATATAAGAAAGAGCAAATGGGTGGGGATGATGATATATTGAAAGATGATGATAAAATGAAAGAATCTTATACTCTAAAGTGGGATATAATATGAACACAAATCAATAAATACAAAGTAAAGTAAGTGGGAGGGGAAGGACTAAACTCTAAGGGAATGGAGAAAAGCTTAATCCTCTCAAACCACTTCTCATCAAACAAATGTAGGAAGCAGTAACTAAGCTCAGCATTAAGCTGATCTGGAATTCTAATAGTTTGAGGTGAGGAGAGAGAGCATTACAGACTTGGCTGGGGGTGGGGAGGGATGGCCTGTACCAGTGCAGGGAGGTGGGAAATGGATTGTGTAAAGGAAACAATTAGGCCTATTTGGCTGGAATCTAGAAGCCAGGATGCATAGTAATGCAAAACAGCACTTCAATGCCAAAAAGAAATGTCTGTATTTTAATCTAGAGGCAATAGGGAACCACTGATACCTCCTGGGCAGAGGAGTTACAAAGCTAGATTTGTATTTTAGGATGCACCAATATTGACTGCTGAGGATAAAGTGGTGGAGAAATCCTATGATGAACTTGTTAGGACTCTCCAAATCAATAGTCATTTGATACTTGGGGAGTTCTAAGCAAAGGTAGAAAAAGGGTGAGAATGAGGAAAATAAATGGGAAAATATGGTTCAGGAAGAACCAAGAAATAAAAGAAGTCAAAGATTTATCAATTACACCAAAGCCTTATGTCTCTTTCTTAAAAAAAAAAAAAAGAATGGGTAGGCATTAGACATGGCAAACCTCAAATGGCATCATAAAGAATGCAATAGATTATATTTTAACAGGAAAAGTTTTGTTATTGACATGGGGTTGTCTGAATACAGACAAATTCTTCAGAGCTAAGATCAGAATTAGTAAAACAAAACAGGAAGACAGAATAAGAATGAGAAACACAATTGAAACAAATTAAGCTTAAGTTATCTAAACTAGTAATTGAAAAGCAACAACGGGAAATGGATAACAGTAATAACATCAACACTTACTATAATTATTTTTCTAGGGGCTTAACCTAATGTAAATTAATTGCCATAATAAGAAGGCCAAAATAATCCAGGAAAAACTTTAGTCAGAAAACATTTGATTTATTTGCCAAATGGAGATAACATGGCTGCCAAAGGCACCATTGTGTTAGACTATAAAGTTATGTGCAGCATTGTCTCATAAAGTAGTGTGGCAGTAAGGAGTAAAACCAGTTTAAAGAAAGTCTGCTAACATATCACCTAAATAAAGTCATCCCAAGTATATTCAAAGCCGAAGGACTAAAAACAGAAGGAAAATGGAAAAGCTTCGCAAAAACCACTTTAACAAACTTCTCTCCACCAAGGACAGTGGAACTACCTCCTTGGGACCTTAATGTCATAGCCTGGTATGTACTTATAAAGGATGTAGAAATAGTATTAAAGAGAAAAAAATGGGAAAAGCAACTGAATTGGATCAAGGATATATAGAGGATATCCATGCTAGCAGCAATACAATTGTGAAGGAATGACATAATTCATTTATTGTTATCCTCCATAATCAAAGAGGACCAAAATGACACCACAATATCAGGGTCAATGTATACTGTGTCTGATTGTGGCTGATCAAACCAATAAGAACTCTGAGGGGCTCTACTCTATGGCGGGCACAAATAGTCTGTATGAACATTTGGGAAGAAGATGTTTCTAAATCTGCACATCTCACACTGCTTTTGAGTTACTGCAATTCTGCTTTGCTCATAAAGCACAGCACCCTCTTTCATGGGGACATGCCACGCTGGGTGGTCCTGTGCCAATATCTCCCAATTGGTACCAAAGTTCTCCAGGGAGACTTCAAGAGTGTCCTTGTATCATTTCTTTTGACCTCCATGTGAGTGTTTGCCTTGTGTGAATTCTTCATAAAATAGTTTTTTAGCCAAGCATATGTTTTGCATTTGAACAATGTGGCCAGCCCATTGGAGCTGTGCTCTCTGCAGTACAGTTTGAATGCTTGGCAGTGCAGCTTGAGAAAGGACCTCAGTGTCTGGAACCTTATCTTGCCAGTTATTCTTCAGAATCTTCCTAAGACAATTCAAATAGAAGCAATTCAATTTTCTGGCATGGTGCTGGTAAACTGTCCAGGTTTTACAGGCATAAAACAATGAGGTCAGCACAACAGCTCTGTAGATCTTCAGTTTGATAGGCAGCCTAATACCTTATTTCTCCCACACTTTCCTTCAGTGTCTCCCAAACACTGAGCTAGCTCTGGCAACGCATATGTCAACCTCATAATCTATGTGTACATCCCCGGAAAATCTCATGCCAAGGTAACTGAACTTATCCATAGCATTCAAAATTTCTCCACTTGCTGTAACTGATGTTTCCATGTATGGATGGTGTGGGACTGGCTGGTGGAGAACCTCTGTTTTCTTGGTATTAATTGTCAGGTCAAAATTAGCACAAGCAACAGAGAATTGGTCTGTACTCTGTTGCATCTCAGCCTCAGAGGCTTCATTGAGTGCGCAATCATCTGCGAATAAAGTTGCCCATCAATTCTCCCTCCACCTTAGTCTTGGATTGAAGCCTTCTCAAGACAAATAATTTACTGTCAGTGTAAAAGCTGACTTTGATTTTGTTTTCATCCTCATTAAAGACATCTGAGAGCATCAAAGAAAATATCATACTAAAAAGCATAGGCGCAAGCACAGAGCCCTGCTTCACTCCATTGGTGCCTGGCTTAGAGCAAGAGCATCATCCATTCTCCAGAATCCAGGCAAGCCTGCTGTCACGAAACTTGTATATAACATTAACTTGTCCAGTCAACCAAATTTTGCCACAAGCCCTTACAGCTGACAATATCAAAGGCCTTGGTCAGATCAATGAACGTTGTGTACAGACCTCTGTTCTGCTCCTGGCAGTTCTCCTGGAGTTGTCAGGCAGTAAACACTATGTTGACCATTTCTTGGCCCTTTTTGAAGCCACACTGGCTCTTGCGTAGATGACCATCTTCCAGGTTAAGGATCAGCTGATTAAGGAGAACTCTGGCAAGAATCTTGCCAGCAATGACTAAGACAGAGAGGGAGATCCCCTGTGATTGTCACAGGGTAACCTATTTCCTTATCCAAGAATGACACACAATGACACATAAGGTTTGTGACGGAGAGGGAAAATGTCTTACCTTATACCCCCAAAAAGTTATTGAGAAAATATCAATAACTACTAATTTATATGCCTAATCTTTTATCTACACAATCACACATAAATTGAGGGCATCTTTAATGAGGTTATTGCTTCAGAGAGCACAACTCTGATGGGCTGGCCACGTTGTTCGAATGTAAAACATATGCTTGTAGGGGCAGCTAGGATATCAATTAATCAGTTGTTGAAATGGCTGGCCAAGGGTTCTAGACCAAATAAGAAAGCATCAAGAGACAAGGTCAGTGCAGCTAGGTGGCGCAGTGAGTAGAGCACCAGCCCTGGAGTGAGGAGGACCTGAGTTCAAATCCGACCTCAGATACTTTATACACTGACTAGCTGTGTGACCTTGGGCAAATCACTTAACCCCAACTGCTCTGCCTTCCCCTCTCAAAAAACATACTCTTGCCAAAAAGACTATTTTATGGAGAACTCATACAGGGCAAGCACTCACATGGTAGTCAGAAGAAGTGATACAAGGATACTCTCAAGGTCTCTCTTAAGAACTTTGGAATTAATTGTGTGACACTGGCACAGGATCACTCAGCATGGCATGCCCACATTAGAGAAGGTGCTGTGCTCCACAAGAAAAGCAGAATTGAAACAGCTCAAAAAATGCAGGATGTGCAAATTTAAAGAATCCACCCCAAATGTTCACATGGACTATTTGTACCCGACCTGTGGTGGAACATTCTGAGCTTGTATTGGTCTGATTAGCCACAGTCAGACACACTGAAACTTGACTGTATCATAGTGATGTCATTTTGGTCCTCTTCAAGAATGAAAGATGACAACCATTGGTAAGGGAATAAGCAAGCTTTTGCAAGTGATATTAAGTGATGGACCATGTCTTTACCATTTAATAATGAACTGAAAGATGCAGAGAATCTAAGATCTTATTGTACTTATTGTTTGTGGGCTATAAAAAAGCCCTTGGTTCAGGAGAATCAAACATCACTTTATAGGGCTTTTCCCATCAATATATCCACGTCCTTTAAGATTCCTTGAAGATTTAACAACAGAAATGACTTATTTCATGGACCATCTAATAATCAACATTAGGTAGAGCATAACATAGGAAGATGTATGTTTGACAAAGATATTTGCTATTTGATGGAGGAGACCCAAAATGATTCTCTGTGAATGGTCAGATCCTCCAGATGCTCGTATTTGTTGATGACATCATGCTGATGGCATCAAACCCCAGTATAGAAGAGCCTCCTGAAAGAGATCTCTCCTGTCTCCCTTACTATCCAATGAGGTTCATCTTTTCAATACTAAAATTCTAGTAGTGTTGACAAATCAGTCATTAAGTGCCTACTATGTTTCAGGCACTGGGATACAAATATGAAAAATGTAGTTCCTATGCTGAAGGAGCTTACAATCTAATGGGGCAAGACACACACAAAAGGAAGCTGAAAAGCAAATTCAGGGGTGGAGTGGTGGCCAGGGAAAATACCTGATATGGAGATATGGTGGCAAAGTCAGAGAAGTTCCAAAGTAGAGCAGTCAGATGAGAAATGAGGAGATGTTCTGAGCTGAGTTCCCTCCTTCAAGGGAGGTTCTGCAGTTCATGGCTCCACTGTGCAATCAAGGGGCTGTGGGTGGTGATGAGGTGAAGTATCAAGGCTGATGGGATCTTGCAGGGTGACAAGGTTTGCCCAATAATGACCTTCCTGGGGCATATTGGAAAAATCATTCCATGGCAGTAAGACATTGAATTTAACTGCTCTGAAGAACTAAAAAAAAAATCTCACACAGGGCAAAGAAGAGGTATGCAGCAGCAGTAAAATACCTCATCAATGAATTATGTGATTGGAAGAAAAGATAGGCTAGTTAAATACTCTGGGACTCCTCTGATTGGAGGGTGGGGCATAGAGCTCCTCCAAAAACCTTCATTTAAGGAGGACACCCAGGTTAGCCATCTTCTCAGTTCCCATCTTGTTGCACTGCGTTGGACCTCTTCATTATGCACTTTGTGCATAATGCCCCCTGTGCACCTTCTCCTTTTCAGCTTCCTTTTGCATACTGTCTTCCCCCAGTAGAGATAAGCTAAGGGCTTATCTCTATGCCCTTCTTAAGGGCAGGGGCTGTCTTTCTTTTTCATATTTGTATCTTCAGCTCTTAGCACAGTTCCTGGCACATAGAAGGCACTTAATAAGTGTTTACTGACATGGCAAGAATGAGGGGGTGATGTGGGCAGCCATAACAAAAGTGAAGAAGGTCCTTAGCACTTCAGGGATTTTGGCCATATCCCTGGGGCCAACTTTTGGGAGAACATGGTGTAAGAGGATAGGCAAGAATGGATGCATTGTGATGTGTATCTCTGATGGAAATTCCAATATTGATGAAGTCACAGATACATTTGAGTAAATGATTATTATTTGCAAGTATGTTCTATCTTACGGGACATACACAGGGATTTTGGAAAATAATGAAGCATATTCACTTACAGTGTTCTGACTAAAATACTGTTATAAATATTTTCATTAAACAATTTTTTCTACCATTAATATTTCAAAATAATTATTTTTATCATTACTTCATCCTTTTATTTTTAAAAATGTTTTACAATGTACATAATTAGCACAAAACTATGGATGTATACTTTCAAAATAGGTTTTTATTGGGGGGGTTGTTCAATATTTTTACTGATAGGGCTGAATGATCGAAAAAGGTTTGGAAACCACTGGTCTATGTCTTGCTGTTTTTCTTCCATAGAAGATCTACCAAGTAAAGTGCAGACCTACCTCTAGTTCTTATATTATTGGGGGAGGGAAAGAAATTACTGTTTTGGTAGGGCTCATGCCATCTGTCTGTTACCCTCATTTTTACTTTATGACCTGCCCCACTCCATTTCTGGTCAAATATATCCTTGATGAGATCATTTTTTTCCACATCTTCTGTTACATAAGTCATTGTTAGTAATAAACTGAAGCCTGCTTATACCTACCACAATTTTTCAACCTTTTTTCCCATCACAACTGTCATTCAAATCAGTAGATGAAATCATATGCTGATTTATTGGTCTCTGATGTGCTATGTTCCACGCTATTGTTAAATGTAGGAGAGAGCTGTCCATCAATTTGCAAGTTTTGTGAAGTTGTGAAGTTAAAACAACATTCCTCCTGTATGATAACCTCTGAAAAGTAATTCAAAGTATGTTATTTAATCTGGCATACATACTGTATATGTATGTTGAAGACTGCCAGATGGCCCACCCAGGCCTTCTAGGAGAAAAACATCCCACTGCCCCTTTCCTCTCATTCCTGCCTTTTACTGATAACATCACAATTGAGAACAGGACCACAGCCCTGTAGCATTCAATTAGGCTGATATCTATGGGTAAGGCTTCAATTAGGATACTTGTTCTATGTCTGAGGAGAAAGATCCAATTGCATATTTAATATAAAAGTTTATTAAGCATTTGTTAAAAACAAAATCACTCAAAACTCAAGGAAGTTCGGAGAAAGGGATGATGGTTTTAATTTTTTATGGTGGTGTTTTTTGTGAATGGTCTAGTAACTATATCATGCTGAATATAGTCTTAAAGAATCACAGAATTTCAGTCCTGTATGGGCCCTCAGAGGTCATCTAGTTCAACTTGTATCTACCTGTGTCTCCGCTACAAGAGCCCCCAAAGCTTCCTGAATGAAGATGGGGAACCCATCAAGGTAGTCCATTTTACTCTACCCCAAAGCAGAGTGCCTTTCAAATGCAACTCAGGCCTCCCCAGTCAGTCTTCTTTGCCTCAGACTTAAGTCATAGCTGTGTAACAGTGAAAGAATAAAGCATAATTAAAAGCCCTGGTTAATTATATTTATTGAATTGACCTTCTGCATACCAGAAACACTATATTAGCAACATTGGCAAAGTTAGGTAGACAGATCATGGCAAAATAGGATTCATCAAGTCTTCTGAGTAGAAAGGCTTCCTCTAATAATGGCTCATTGTTTGCTGAGGCATCTGTGGATTCTCTAAAACTGAGGTCACGGAGCAAAAGCTCAGACAGGATCTGTCAACCTGGAGAGTCTTTAAGTAGGGGCCCAGTGATGTCTGTCTGTTATTTGAGGATCACTTCTTCTAGACTTCATCCTTTCTAGAAACTCATCATTCTGCAAGATGAAATCAACTCTGTAATTTAACAACTCCTTAGATAATTTTGCACTCTGGCTTCAGGACTTCATCATTCCTTCCCTTCTCACAATTCTTTTCAGCTTCTTTTCATGTGTTGTCTTCACCCATTAGATTTGGAACTCCTTGAGGGCAGAAACTGTCTTATGCTTTCCTTTGTATCTCCAGTGCTTAGCACAGTGTCTGGTATATGGGAGGTGTTTAATAAATATTTATTGACTCTGATTCCTTCATTAGAATATAAGCTTCTTGAGGGAAGGGACTGTTTTTTCTTTGTATCCCCAATGCTCAACATGGAGTAACCATGTATGAATTACTAGTGATTACTGATTGAAGGTAGGAAGCAACCTATCTCCCAACACCTGATTTCTTGATCCAGAACCCCTTGGAGTTAGACCTCTGCTTTGGAGGCCACTGCTGTTGACCATTGGTTGTTCCCTGAAAACTCGTGATAATGTTCAAGCAATGAAATAAAATTCTCTTTAATTCTTATTTTTGCCTGATGACACTTCTTGCATTTGAAAAAACTTCCTGAGGTCTTCAAATGATTCTTATATCTTTGAAATTTAGGGGGCATGTTTTAAGGAATCTGATTTTCTGTTTTTTCCAAAAAGAAAATCATGTAATGATATTAAATACATTATATAATACATTATATAATGTGCTTTGTATGTAGTTGGTACTTACTAAATGTTTTATAAGTTGAATTGTAAATTCCTGGGTGCTTTGCTGTCAGCAATATAAGAAGACAAAAAAAGGTATGTTACTTGTTCATTGGTCCAATAGCAGTGGCAGGAAAATTAATGTTTCTGTACACATGTTCAGTTTGGAACATGCTTCATTGTATTTGTGATGTTTCAGAATAGGAGTATATAGCTTAATTGGTGCTGACTACAAATCATCTTCTCCTCATCCTGTACCATTCCTATTCATGTTCTCCCCTAGATTATCCACAGGGAATTTACCCAACACGTTGAGCGCTTTTCCATAGGTCTTTTATATTTAGTGGCTACAAATATAGTAATCAAGCTATCCATCTCTTATTTTTCATTCTTCCTCTGTATCTGACACATCTTTTCTAAGCATTCATTTCCTTGATGTTATCTCTAATGCCACTTTTTGCATGATTTTGGTAATATACTGTATCCTACTTGCACCCACTATGCACCTCTTCTATTGTCCTTTGAGCTGTACACAACTTTTTTCTTTGGAAATTGGTGAGTTCTGAGATTCACAATAGTACATAATCATTGGGAGAACACATCTTAAGAACATGTGTTTTCATACTAGGGAACAGCATGGGATAGATTTAGAGCTGGGAAAGATCTTATAGGTCCTCAAGTCCAGCCCTCTCATTTTACAGTTGAGGAAACTGAGGTCCAGAGAGGCTAAATAACTTGCCCATGGCCACACAGGTAGTAAGCAGAAGGGTTGGTATTTGAACCTACATCCTCCAACACTAAATCCAGTGCTGTGATCATTCATCTTTTAGGCTGACCTCTTTTTGAGTAATCATGGATCTCACTGAAGAGAAACAAAAATGTCCTGGGTCTTAATGAGAACTGTTAAAGACCTTAGCTTAAAAAGGCCAAAGGCTCCCATTCCATCCATGGACACTTCCAGTTATCCTGATCCATATCTCCCCACTGGACCCAGATGGCTCTGGAGGAGAAAGTGAAGCTGGTGACTTTACACAGCCTTCTCTCACTTAAATCCAATTCACTTGAGTGTCATGGCATCACCTCCTTGATGTCATTGTCCTCTTCGAGAATGAAGGACAAGCAACAACAATGATTCTAGTCCCTCTTCCTCTCATACTACACTATCTGCTTTAGCAGCTTTGCCTCTAGAAAACACAGTTTTCTCCTCTGGTGGTAGTGGTGGAGAAAATAGTCCCCTATTTTTTTGATCTGAGTCTTTGAGGCTTTGTGTCTATGGAAGTATCAAGAGGTAAGCAAACTTTAGCTAAAAAGTTGTATGTATCATACTGCTTGTTGTGATTTCTACCAAAGATTAAAGCCCAAGCATAAGGAGAGGGCCGCTCTGGTAGCCTTAAGGGAAGCTGGGCTGTCATGCCCTTATTTCCAAATCAACTTAAAGGGAAGTTTGTGTCAACTTACAAGTCATTTTACTGCCATGTGAACTCTCACTGATACTAAGAAACACGTAGTAAGTCAGCTTCAGGCCATCTCAACACCCAGGGAACACAAGCAGCATGAGAACTTTGTCAGAGAACTGGCCAAGTGTAACAGCTGCCTGAGAGGAAGAGATTTTTTTCTCTGCAAGAAAGCCTTCATAGATAGCTGTTAGATTGGCTGAAGAAGAGTGTGTGTTCAAACACACACACACACACACACACACACACACACACGCTTTTCTGGGTTTCTCAGATCATTAAAAAGTAATCCAGGTGAGAAAAATCAATGGATGGTTTCTGATAAGAGGACATGACTGGAGACTACTCTGAGAACAATTGGAAAAATAACCAGCTTGATTCAGTCAAAAAAGTAAAAATCCATTGATTCATTTCCAAAGAAACACCTTTAAATGGGCTGTTAGACATTGCATGGATGAATCAACCAGCTCTTCGGGTATTGTGCAGAGCAGTCTCACCCCAGTAACATACTGGACTTGGTTTTCCTCCTTGTGAAATTGAGCTGATAAGAGAAATGCTTTCTTTACCACACACAGGCTAAAGAAGGGAAAGTTGGGGGAGGGGAGGCAAAGATAATATTAGGGTCAAGAGAACCGAAGCATTTTAAAAGAGATTAGGAATCAACCATACACATGCTGTTTAGTATTTCTCATTAAGAGAGCACAACCTCGGCTTTCCTTGTTTCACATCTTTAAATCACAGCCTTTTTCAACTCTTTGCTTGTTTTGCCAAGAAAACTCGCAGCAACTTGCAGTCCACACGCAGACTAAAGTGGAACAGGCCTTAAGGCACAGCTCTATTCCTTCACCTTCCCCGCCCTCCCTTTTGCCTCAACACAGACTGAATGGAGTCCTTGGATAGTCTCTGGAGGCCTGTGGCTTCAGGGAAGGCTCTATCTTATGCAGTGAAATGACAAAAGAAGAGTTGAGTCGTTATAGGTGGAAGTGTCGGGATCAAGAAATTCCTTTGATTTTAAGAATAGATACTGTAAAATAATGATAATTCACATTTCCATAACACTGTTACATAAAGTACTCTACTTATAACACTCAATATTTTTCCATCTAAACATTCTCCTTTCCTCTAACTTCCCTATTTGTATTAAGGACACTCACTATTCCATTTACCCAGGTTTTTTTTTAATTCAATGTCATCCTTAACTCTTCCTTCCCCTCCTCCCATACCCAAAGAGTTGTTGTTTTGTCAATTCTGCCTCCAGTACTGAGGATTTGGATCCCTCCCCTTCTCCTCACTCACTCAAGCACCATTCTAGGTCATACGCTTATCATCCCTTGCCTGGACTACTATAATAACCTAAGTGGTCTCTGTACCTGCAGTTTGTTCTCTCCATATTCTCTGTCTTTGTCTGTCTGTCTGTCTGTCTCTCTCTCTCTCTCCCCAAATCCCATAAACTCCCAAACTAATAGCCTTATAACACAAGTCTGACTTTATGCCTCCCTTGCTTAAGAAACTTCAATGGCTCTAAGATAAAATAAAAGCTCCTCCATATCTGGTATTTGGAGCCCTTTATAATCTGGCTCAAAGCTATCTTTCCAGAATGATTTCATGTTATTTCCCCTCACCCATGTTACACCTCCTAGCCCAACTGGTATACTTGTGGTTCCTTGTCACCAACATCTTATCTGTTATGGCTGTGCCTTTGCAGTCATCCCCCATGCCTGGAATATTCTCCCTCCCTCACATACACCTCTTAGAATCCTTAGCTTCCTTCAATATACACAGCTCAAGTGAGCCTTCTTGAGCTAGAGGAAGACAGGAGAAAGAAGGGAGAAGTGGTCATTGTGTAAGTGGGAAAGCACGCTCCCTGAGCCAGCTCCACTAAGCAGAGTTTGTGAGTTCCCAGTTCCTCCCCTTTCTAGCTGGGAATGAGAGTGAGCTGGCTCAGAGTGGATGTAAATAGAAATTGTTTCTGGTTTGCCCAGAATCCCTGAGGGTCTTCCCCTCCCAGATTGTTTTATTTTTTTTTTTTTGAGTAGGTAAAAGAGGCCATTTTTTTTGGCCTCATTTCTTACCTAGCCTCAACCACTGAATGGGTGTTGCTCCAGTCAAATTGAGACCTGGGAAAGATCTTAGGTTAAAAAGGCCAAGATCTCTCATCGCATCTGGATCATCTCCAGTCATCTTGATGTATGTCTTTCCACTGGACCCAGATGGCTTTGGAAAAGACAGTGAGGCTGGTGACTTTGCACAGCCCTGCCTCACTTAAGTCCAATTTTCTTGCAAGTCAAGACATCACCTTCGTGGTGTCACTGGTGTTCTTTGAGAACGAAGGAAAAAAATCAAACAAAACCAGCTCAAGTACCCAGTCTTGCTCAGGTCTTTTCTGATTTTCCAAATTAGTGCTTTATTTTTAGAAATCACTATGCGTTTACTTTGTAGATAACTTGAACTTACTTGTCCATGCAAATGTTGGGGCTCTCCAGCACCAATTTCTCACTTTTGTCTTTGTATCTCCAATATCCTAACCCCTAGTACCTGGCATGGGCTAGGCACTCAGTAAATATTTGCTGAATTGAATTTTACAGGTGAGGAATCTGACACTCAGGCAACTGATTTGTTCCAGATTTTAGAACTAGTTTGCAATCAGAGCTGGAATTTGGACTGAGATTTCCTATTTCAAATCCAGCACTATTCTAAGCAAAACTATCTAGGTTATAGATAAGCCTATTTCCATGATTAAGGGGTGGGCAAGATGGTGAAACCCCCTAAGAACATTTATCAGTGCAGTTGTAAGGTAGAAACTGCTAGAAGGGAGACCCTTGTTTCATTTTTGTCTTCCCATCCCTGGTATCCATGCAGTGCCTTGCATATGGATGATTCATAGTCTGGCAGTCTAGCTTTGAAAGCTGGGTAAAGTAAGCAAGAATGTTGACCATGGCCAGACATGGGAGGACTAAATTAGAACAGGTGGATGGGGATCAACTACAAAATTCCTTTGGGAAACAGAAGCTTAAGAATATGCTTGCAAGGGGTTTTTAAAACTTGAAGTCCTGGAGGGGAAAGGAGGTAGTGTCCCCCCACCAGAAAGATGTTCATTTATCTTGGCTTGCATTCACACAACTCTTCCTCTAACTGGGACAATGAAATACTAGGCTCCCCAGTTAAAGGTTAAAGAAAACTGTATGCTTGGAATGGACTCCAAAAAAGGGGAGAAGTTAGAAGAAAAAAGGGCAGGGTAAAACTTTATAACAACAGCTAGCATTTACAGAGTTCTTTAAGATTTGCAGCCCACTTTACCAGGCTATAAAATCAGAAAATACCTAAGATTCAGTTCAGCATAAAGCATTGTTTACTCCAGGCCCCTATGATTTCATTTATTTCTCACAACAACTGTGAGGAAGGTAGGATTATTGTCCACAATTTAGAGATGAACATACTTAAAAATGTTAGGTGACTTGTTCAGGGCAACACAGCCAGTAAGTATCCAATGCAGGTTTGAACCTAGGCCTTCTGGTTCCCACTCCAGTATTCCACCCACTGTACCACAAGGGAAGAAGTCAAGGAGTGGGTATTGGTGAGGGATTTCAATGCAGCTTGACAGGATATTTTAGGGAAACTTATGCAAGGCAGATTAGGAATCAAAATAAAAAACTGTTTTTGGGTCACCTTAATTACAGCAACTCAGCAGGTAGTCAAAGATTATGTTAGCAGTGTTTCCTAATTTAAAGAGAGGAAAGACCAGAGAAAAGAGAATGTTTTGGCATCAGCATCCAGCTAGTAGTGATCTAAAGTGTCCTCTCTGTTGCTCTTCTAGTATATAAGCTCTCACTGGGAGGCAACCTAGTAGAGTATAAGAGCACTGAATTTAGAGTCATGGTACCTGAATTGGAATACTGCCTTGGGCAGCGTTCAATACCTTGAGTGAGCCACTGAACTTTTCTCCTTTAATCTTATGTCTTCTGAGCTGCTCCAAGAGCCTCTTCACACTTTAGACCAGGCAACAATTGAGATAGGTAAAGAAAGGATCACAATGTCTACTTCCAATAAAATTTAGGGTTCAAAGAAAAGGTATCTCCAAAAAAACCTTATCTATGGGTGACCTAACTGCAATGTACCAATTTGGGACCAGATGCTAGGGGATCATCACTAGTGCTCAAATTGGTAGGACACCCAAGCTACCCCTTTCTATAATTCATGTTTCACTGGTACATATAGAATGAGATGAATGAGGCCTTCCTCTGCCTCTCTAGAAGATGAACTGGGTGCTAAATAGAAGCAGTAAGAATGCGGAATTTTACATTCTTCTCCAAAACAGCTTTCCCTCAACATTAATCATGGTGCCATATCCCTGAAGGGATTTTCTCCCTGTAATGGACTATGCACAAATGAACCCATATATTCCGCTTGGCCTATTTTAAATAACGCCTCTGACAATCCCACCACCAGCTGGATTCTCCAGTGTAGGCAGGCTTTCTTCATGCGTGGCAGGCTTGTCTTCCTGTTTATTCAAGTGCTTTACATAAATTTCCTGGAGCACAGGAAGGCTGCCTTTGCTCCTTATTCCTTGATGAACTGTCTAGAGGAGCTGGTATTTCAATTTGAAGATTCAGCTCTGCATAAAGCAGTTGTTTACTCCAGGCCCTGTTTCCTAAATGCTATGAATTTTTAGACTGTTAGAATTCTACATTGTTTCCTTAAATTCATTCACCTACCTGGGGTGGGCAGATGGTGGTAGCCCTGCCCCGTTCTCCCTGTTTCCTTACCATTTGTTCTGTTAGAACCACGGACATGAAGGTGAAGGGCATGCACGTGCCAGATACTAACAGCTGCTCAGCAGAAGCCTAAAGAATATGGTGGAAAGGCAGTGGGAGAAAGGGGCAAGGGATATATTTAGAGGAGAAAAACTGGTACAACGGTATCAACTTTGACCTTGATTATATGAGCTCTTGTTGAAAATTTGCATAACTACGAATTAGGGAACTCATGTCTCCAAAACCATTAGATCAAGACTATGAGATATTGGGTTTCTGGCCAAGAAAAAAAACCCACCAAAAACATGCAAATATGACCTCATCTCAAATGCATTTGTCCTGTAAAACTCTCAAAAGAGTGTTTTTCAGGTAATATGTGAATTACCGTTATCTCTGCTCACCGTATCTCCCTCTGAGTCTGTGAGCTCTAAGTATAGGAAGCTTTTCTTACCAAAGCTTTGGATTACTCCAGTAATACACAGTACTGGCTTTACAAATGCATGTTTTATAGTCTCTGTTATTTTCTGCCATCGATACCTGTAGACATCACCTTAATTTAAGGAAAGGAAAAGACCAGAGAAGGGAGAATGTTTTGGCATCAGCATGCATGATCTAAAGCATCTTCTCTTTGTTGCTCTCAAGGTGTATGCCTTTCACTAGGAGGGCAGCCTAGTATAATAAAAGATCACTGAATCTAGTCACGGAACTTGAATTGGAATCCTGGCTTGGGGAGGATTTAATGCCTTGGGCAAGCCACTTCACTTTTCTCCTTTGATCTTCTGACTTGTGACGTGTGGTGATTAATGTGGAGTTTATTTTTCAGTTTGCCCCTTGACATGGTTGGTGCTTAAAAGATGTCTGACAGGTTGCACTGGATTGGACTGGGGGAGAACACAAGCTTTTAAAAAAATCTCTCCAGGTAATTAATTAGGTTATGTAAGCCTTCCAGAAAGGTATTACACGATATTTGATGGTAAATTAGTTTAGCATAAGGGAAAGAACACTGGGTTTAGTGTCAGATAGGTAGGACTGGAACTCAGGAGAGAGGTTAGGACTGGATATATAAAGTAGATCTAGGAATTATCTGCAAAGAAATAATAATTGAACCTATGGCGGCTGCCAAGATCAAGAGGGGGAAAATATACAGAGAAAAGAGCGGAGAGCCCTTATTTAAATAATAATAATAATAAAAATAACAATAAATGATGACTAGCATGTACATAGTGCCTATAGTGTGCCAGGCATCATGCTAAACACTAAAAAATCATCTCATTTGATCCTCACAACAACCCTGAAAGGGAGGTGCTACTGTTATTCCCTTTCTGCAGCTGAGGAAACTTGAGTCCATTGGAAGTCAAGTGACTTGCTTAGAGTCACACAGTCAGTAAGTGTCTGAGGCCAAATCTGAACTCAGGTCTTCCTGAACCCAGGGCTAGCACTCTAATTCACTGAACTGCCCATCTGGGGCATACCTACTTACTACCTTCTCCTGCCTTACGTTATTACAATATAATCACTTAAGACAAGTCATTCCATCTTTTTAGGTCTCAGTTCCTTTAACTATAAAATAAAGAAAATAAGTTGTATAGTCTCTATGGTTCCCTTCCAGAGCTAACATTTTATGATCCTATGTATATTAAAGGAATGGATATAAAAGAAAGGCAACCATAGATAACAACAGGGACAGCGGCAGTAACAGAGGTGGGAGAAGGTGGACTTCAGTGGGAACAGAGCTAATACAGATCAGACCTGCAGAGGACAAAACCCAACATGGAGCAACAGTGCATCTAGGAAGAAAATATAGTTCCGATAAACCTAACTTCATCCTTTGGTCTCCAAGTTTACCAAACTTGTGTATTAAATTTGTAGCTGCTGCAAATAGTATTCAGGTCAAAAGTAGCAGCATTTTCCCAATGAAGGAATCATTGGGACTGTGTAGAGAATAGTCATACATTAGAAAGAATGAAAAGCATGGGATTCCAACAGCTGGAAAGGGGCCACACGCATTTCCTACCCAAACTCTGAGGCCTAGCTCAAGTGCCACTCCTAACTCCTCTATGCAGCTTCCTCTGGTCAAGGAGAGCACACATTGAAAGGCTGGGCTTTAACATGCAATAAAAGTTGAATTTGGTGTAATTTAAAGATATTCATATTCAGTTTCATTAGCATATATGAGACTGGTACAAGAAGGAGAATTCAGATGAGAAGTTTTGATTAGAATCCAGAGACTGTATATCATCGCTAAATTGGTCCATTTTTTTCCTGTTGTAATTTTATCTTTTTTTAATGAAGCCTTCAGGAGAAAAAAATTAAATGTCTGCTGGTTCAATTTCCACCTAAAAATACACAGTATCCAAGATGGCAACCTTTGAAGGGACAACTTCTCACCCACCCATTTTGATGGGCTCCAAGTCAGCTCTCCCTTCATACCTCACTGCTAATTTTAGGAATACCTATACCTTTTTTCTGGCAATAAACTCAAAATACCTATAAAAATGGATGTTGTTTGAGGAAAGAGGGCAAGTAGCTGGATGCACCATGAACAGACCCCTGCCCCAAAGAAGAATCCTAATGCAAACTAAAATATGCTTCAGATTAAGCTCTAGAGGCATAAGCTCGTTGTCATCTCCCATCTGCAAATTCAACTGATCTCTGTTGAGTACCTGTTCCAGGTAAAATACTGTATTAATGAAGGTCCAGAGGTAAGACAGCACATGGCATAGTAATGAGTAAGGAAGGAGGTTTATAGGATCACAAGATCATAGATTGATAGTTGGAAGGGACCTCAGAGTTCATCTAATCCAATCCTTTTATTTCACAGAGTAGAAAATTGAGGCCCACAGTAGTTCAACCTGGCTGAAGCTTAAGCACCGTAACCTTCCCTGGGAGAGGGAAGGTCTGTGCCCCTTCACCCTAACTTTTTTAGGCCTTGTGATCTCAAGAAAGGAGTTTGAGGTTTTGGCCTGTTTCATTTGTCCTTTTTAGTTCTAAGCAGAGGCAGTGATGTCCCCAGACCTCGGAGCTTTAGCCATCGCACCTTCGGAGGCACATTTCCAGGCTGGAGGTTGTTATCAGCCCAGTAGAGAAGCCCTTGAGAAGCACGAATGCTTCTGGGCCAGTAGAAGGGGGCACTTTGCAATTTGAACTTGGTGGAACCATGCTCTACAGGAACTGAGTTAATTTGTTTGAATCTAATCACCCTCCCTGTCCCAGAGTCTGAGGTGTTTTAAGGTACAAGGTGGAGATTATGCTTCTGTGCCTCCACCCCAATGTTTTTATGTTTGTTCTCGCTATACCTTTGAAGTAAACATTCCTTTGTTGAAGCTAATTTGACGGTTAAGTGAAACTGGGATGCAAGGGATGCCTAAAATTAGGATTAGGAGCAGGATTGGTGGGGGCTTGAGTCAATGGAAGAGAAACTGGATATTTTCCCCCAGTGGCATCAAGGACACTGAAGACCAGAACAAATCTAAGAAAGCAATACAGCAATCCTTTACCTTAATGTTTTCATATCCTGTTGGAGTAGGAGGGAACAACATATATTGAGACAAGAAAATATAAAACTTACACAAAATAAATAAACTTTTTTTTTGGTTGAGGAGATGGAGAAGAGCATTAACAATTAGAGAAATTAGGAAAGTCTCCTCAGGAGGTGGCACGTGAACTGAGCTATGAAAGGAGCTAGGGGTTATAGAAGGCAGGCATGAGGAGGAAAAGCATCACCTAGGCATGGGGCACAGCCTGTGCAAAGGCATGGCAGAGGGAACTGAACACTGTATTTGGGGAATATCACCTTTACAACCAAACTCATCTCTATTTGAGCATATGAAGAGAAAGGTAGAGTCTCAAAAGATAAGTTGAAGACAGATTGTGATAGGTTTTAGGTGTTAAATAAAAAAGTCTGTGCTTTATACTAGAGGCAAAAGAAAGCCACCGAAGTCCCTTGAGCAGCAGTGACATTCAGATTATGCTTTGGGAAGACCACTTTGGCAGTTGTGTTGAGGATGGGTTGGAGAAGGGAGTGAGTGACTGGACACAATTTGGAGTCTATTGTTATGGTCAAGGTGAGAGGTGATGAGTGCCTGAGTGAGACTGAGTGAGGGCATGTGAGTGAAGAGAAGAGGGTGGATATGAGACATGTTGGTTTGGTAGAGTCAACAAGATTTTTCAACTGACTGTCGATGGGACTTTCAAGGGGAAGTATATTAAGCCAAGGTAATAGGTACACTGTAGATATGAATTGGATGGAAACTACATGTTTGCAGGGAGAGCTTGAAAATGATCATATGACCAGATAGTATGCACTTATTCACAGCTCCTCTAAAGGAACTTGACTCTAATGTCATTATAATAAGAACTGGATCTGGGCAGGGGAATGAAGTGGGATAAAGGAGATAGGGCAGAGGAGGGGATAAAGAGGCACCCGTCTGTGCTAGTGGGCAATGTTGAATTGTTTTAGAGGTCTGCGCATGGATCAACGTTGAGTTGGGCTCAGGGATCCTAAAGACCCACTGCCTCAGTAACTGGCACACTGAGTGGAAAATGCCAAAAGGGCAAGAAAAGATGACCCAGTCAAGCATTCTGGTTATGGCATGTTCCTGGGGCCATAACCACAGGAGGCAGTGAGGGCTGACAATTCTCTATTGAAACATAGCAGCTTCTATTGGGCTTTGAAATCGGAAAGGCACCTTCAAGCATGAATACTGGTTTTTTACTCAATTATAGTATCAGACAAATTAAGTCCCCATGAGAAGACGGAGCATAAATGATCCTTAAGTGAATTAGAACATTTCAAACCAGTAATACACTTAAGTGAGAGGCAGTCTGTCCTTGGGAGTCAGGAAGACTCGGTTCTAGTCCTGTACTGACACATCTTAGCTGTATGATCCCAGGCATATAGCTTAACTTGACAGTGCCCTCAAGCACCTTTCTAAGACTATTAACATTACAGACCAGTTAACTTTTACCTTATGGAAACCTTATAATGTAGTGGATAGAATGCTAAACTTGATGTCCAGAAGACCTGGGTTCAAAGTCTACCTCAGACATCATGTTGGTAGAGGGAGTTTTCTCATGGGAAGTCCCCTACACCCATGAAATCACAAACCCAGATGAAAACCAAAGCAAACACACTTACTGTCTCCGTAAGGCACAACTGTGAGAAGTGACAGTATTTAGGATTCTCACCCTGTTTTGTTATTTACAGAATAAGAAGGAGCCCTTTCATTAGTTGAATTGGAAAAGGGTTTCTTCATAATTTTGTTGCATTTACTTCACAACCACAGACAAATGCTTTTCACGTTTATTGTACAAATGAAACAGAGAGGCCTACTGGTAAAGGCCATCTGGACACCCTCAGGACTTGATGTCCAAGTCCCTTGTTATTCTAGCTTTTATGTGGCTGTCAGAGGTAGCTACCCTGCACAAGGCACTCTAGAACCTTTGAAGCCTTGGCCCCAAAGTGAATGAATGTACTTACCTCGGCATACTGGGCTACGGCACTGGCTTCAACAGCATACACTTTCCTGGCTCCGGCTTGCACAGCAAAGAAGGAAAGAATTCCAGATCCACAGCCAACATCTAGGACCACCTTAAATAAGAGGGGAAGACAGAAGGAAATAGTGGGGAAGGAGGATGTAATAAAATACTTACAAGTAAATAATTATGTCTTAAAGGCATTTTTATATTTGGTTTCTTTTCAGGATTTCCATAGCAAAACAATAATCACGACTCACATTTATAAGCTTTGAAAGTTTATTAGGTATTTTTCTTATAGAGAACTCATGCTTTAGTAAATAGAACACTAAACTTGATGTCAGGAATAATGATGATAATAATAACAAAAATAGCTAGCATTTATATAGCACTTTGGAGTTTACAAAAGCACTTTGCAAATATTCTCACTTTATCCTCAAAACAACATTGAAAGTAGGTGTGATGATTATCCCCATTTTACAGATGGGGAAACTAAGGCTGAGGGAGGTTGAATGACTTAACCCAGAGCTAGAGGCTGGATTTGAATTGGAGTTTTCTTGACTGCAGGTCCAGTGCTCTAACCATTGTACCTCCTAGCTGCCAAGAAGACCTGGGATCAAATCCTACCTTAGGCACGTTATTAGTTGTGTCATTCTGGGTAAGTCATTTAAGTTCTCTGTGCCTCGGTTTCCCTATCTATAAAATGAGAGGTTTGGATTTGATGCGCTCTAAGGTCCCTTCCAGGTCTAAATATATGATCCCATGAGATTAGTAGAATATTATCTCCTTAATATAAATGAGGAAAGTAGGCCCTTAGGGATGAAGTAATTAATCAAAGAAAAGTAAGTTCTCTTTGAAGAGCTAATCTTTCTCCCTAAGATTTATTGGATTCAATAATAAGCAAATTCCAGAATCGTTTATAAGGAAGAGGAAATCAAGATCCCCTTTCATGAGATGAACAAGTTGGGGGAGAGAGAGAGAGAGAGAGAGAGAGAGAGAGAGAGAGAGAGAGAGAGAGAGAGAGAGAGAGAGAGAGATATGATGTGAGTTTTCTTCCTTCAGGAAGTTCTGCTGCTGATGGGTAGTAACCTCTGTCTGGAGGGAGGAGGCTTGACCATCTTTATCTGTGCCACATCCCTTATTGTTCCTCTTAGTCCCATTAGGATGACAGCAAAACCTCTCCACTTCTGTGCAAAGTCAAGGACGCCTCACGATTCTTGCTCTGACGTGTGTGTATGCTTATATGTGGCCATGAAACCTCGACTGCTTTAATGTTCTTCACACCTTAGATTTCTAACATGGAGTGCACCATTTTATAAGTATAAGAACTTCACATGTGTATGAAACATAAGTAAGCAGAATTGATGATGATGTCAACAGAACCCTAGGGAAATTATAAGAAAAGAAAATGAAAGTTTTCTCATGTTTTTAATATCCCCCTTTCCCTCTAGCTCTCTCTGTATACATACCACCAATCTAAGAAAAGGCTTTTTAATTTTCCATCTCAAAACCTTGGCCCTCTCTCCTATTAAAAATATTAACTGATGGTCATGAGGAATCAACTTGGTTAAATGGAAAATATGCTAAATTTGAAGATTGAGTTCAAATACTGAGAGTGCCACTTACTACCTGGGTGACCTTGGGTAAGGTATTTAACATCTGTGGGCCTTAGTTTCCTCATCTGCAAAATAGGAGGGTTGGACTAGACCTGGGATCAGCAAACTACTGGAAGGCCAAATCCAGGTACCTTTACCTGGTGCTAAGAATAGTTTTTATATTTTTAAATGCAACTAAACTTTATTTAAAAGATGTAAAAACCATTCTTAGCTCACGGGAGAGTAGTAATTTGCAAACCTCTGGCCTAGTTGATCTAATATATTTTCAATTCAAAAGTCTATGATGATCTTAAGTAGATATCTTTGGCAGCATTAAAATTTTAGAAAGAAATTGTTTAGATGAAAGAATGAATATAACTTACAAATCTATACATCATAATAGAGCTGACAACTCTGATTGAGATTCTGTTTTAGCAGAGGTTTAGGAACTTTGGTCCATTAACCACAGGACTCAGAGCATGAAGGAAGCTTAGAGATCATACAGTCCAACCCTATCATCTACAGGTTAGAAAACTGAGGTACAGAGGAGATAAGCAATTTGCTAAAGTTTCAGAGCCTGGTCTAGACTATGTCTAACTTCAGGGCTCATTTGGTTATTCTATTTCACTTCTAGGACTCTTTCCTCTTTTGGGATAGCTGCTTTGATGTTTCTAGGACTGATACTGGGCAGAGCACACTGCTCTTGGGACTGAAAAGCTTTATTGTTTCAAGATACAAGATTAACCACAGAGGGTGTGATTTGTTTGGGAGAAATGGCTAAAATCTTTCAAGTTCCTTGACCCCAGAAATGAAAATTTCAATCTCAATCTCTCAATCTCTCTCTCTCTCTCTTTCTCTCTCTCTCTCACTCTCTCTCTCATCTATCTCTCTGTCTCTCTGTATCTCTGTCTCTCTCTCCTATTCTCTCCCTCTACCACCTCCCCTTGGGTCAGTGTCACAATGAGAGAACAGTAGATTTCAGAGATTTATCAAAAGGATCTGGACTACTTCAGAAAGAAAATAAAACTGATGAAATGATGTATGAGTTCACTGACAGGAGAATCCAGTTAAGCCCTCTCATCCTGCATCATTCTTTTCTATAGCCTTTCATAAATCCTCAATGAGGGACTTACCTAATATACAAGAGCAGCTACTGATTTTTTTTTACATCACCAACATGTTCTCTAGTACCCTTCGTCTTTTCCTCTCCCAGAAAGCCATTCCATATAATAAATAGTGCTTTTTAAAGACAAAAAAGGGAAAAACTCAGCATAACTGATGAATACATTTAAAAAGGCTCAATGTATGATAATTGTGGACTTCTCACATCTGCAAAGGGTGAGCATGGGAGTGTCTTCTCATATCTCTTCTTTTGAGCCATGCTTATTCATTATAATTTTGCAACGTTCACTTTTTTGTTTGTAACATTGTTCTTTTCATTTACATTGTTGTACACCATGATGTATATTGATTTCTTAGGTTTGCTTGTTTTACTCTGTATCAATTCATGTAACCTTTCCTTGCTCCTCTGTATTTATCACATTTATCATCGACACAGTAATATTCTATTACCTTTACGTACTACAATTTCTTCAGCCATTCCTCAATCAATGTATCATCTCTATTTTTAAGTTTATTTTTCAGAGGTTAATTTTCAGCTCTTTTAGAAAGGCAAGACCCATTCCCAGTAAGATCAGGGGTGAAACAAGGATGTCTGTTATCACCCCTACTATTCAATTTGGTACTATAAATGTTAGCCGTAGCAATAAGAGAAGAAAAAGAAATTGAAGGAATTAGAATAGGTAAAGAAGAAACTAAATTATCACTTTTTGCAGATGATATGATGATTTACTTAGAGAATCAAGTAAAAAACTACTTGAAATAATAAACAACTTTAGCAAAGTTGCAGGATATAAAATAAACCCACATAAATCCTTAGCATTCCTATACATTACTGACAAAGCCCAACAGCAAGAGATAGAGAAATTCCATTCAAAGTTACTGTAGACACTATAAAATATTTGGGAGTCTACCTGCCAAGACAAACCCAGGGCCTATATGAACATAATTACGAAACACTTTTCACAGAAATAAAGTCAGATCTAAATAAATGGAAAAATATCAGTTGCTCATGGTTAGGCTGAGCTAATATAATAAAAATGACAATTTTACCTAAATTAATTTATTTATTCAGTGCCATACCAATCAAACTGCCAAAAATTATTTTACAGAGCTGGATAAAATAATAACAAAATTCACCTGGAAGAACAAGAGATCTAGAATATCTAGGGAATTAATGAAAAGAAATGCTAGGGAAGGTGGCCTAGCCATACCAGATATTAAACTGTACTATAACGCAGCAGTTATCAAAACTACCTGGTACTGGCTAAGAAACAGAGTTGTGGATCAGTAGAATAGGTTAAGTACACAAGACACAGTAGTCAACAGTTATAGCAATTTACTCTTTGATAAACCCAAAGAATCCAGCTTCTGGGCTAAGAATTCACTATTTCACAAAAACTCCTGGGAAAATTGGAAAATGGTAGGGCAGAAACTGGGCATAGACCAATATCTTACACCATATACCAAAATAAAGTCAAAATGGGTTCATGATTTAGGAATAAAGGCTGATACTATAAGCAATTTGGGAGAGCAAGGAATAGTTTATCTATCAGATTTATGGGAAAGCAAAGATTCATGACACAACAAGAGATAGAGAGCATAACAAAATGCAAAATAGATAATTTTGATTATGCTAAATTGAAATGTTTTTGTACAAACAAAGCCAATGCAACAAAGATTAGGAGGGAAGCAGAAAATTGGGAGAAAACCTTTACAACTAGTATCTCTGATAAAGGCCTCATCTCTAAAATATACAGGGAACTGAACCAAATTCACAGGAATACAAGTCATTCCCCAATTGAGAAATGGTCAAAGGATACGAACACAGGCAATTTTCAGAGGAAGAAGTTAAAGATATCTATAGGATATGAAAAAATACTCAAAATCACTACTGATTAGAGAAATGCAAATCAAAACAACTCCTGGATACCACATCTCTCCAGTCAGATTGACTAAAATGACAAAACAGGAAAATGATAAATGCTGGAGAGGATGTGGGGAAATTGGAACATGGTTACATTGTTGGTGGAGTTGTGAAGTGATCCAGCCATTCTGGAGAGCAATTTGGAACTATGCCCAAAGGGCTATAAAAACGTTCATACCCTTTGACCCAGCAATACCACTTTTAGGTTTGTGGGAAAAGGATGCATATATACAAAAATATTTATAGCATCTCTTTTTGTAGTAGCAAAGAATTGGAAATCAAGGGGTTGCCCATCAATTGGGGAATGGCTGAACAAGTTGTGGTATATGAATGCCATGGAATACTATTGTGCTATAAGAAATGGGGATGATACAGACTTCATAATAACCTGGAAAAACCTACACGATATAGTGCTGAGCGCGGGGAGCAGAACCAGTAGAATGTTATACACAACCACAGATATATGGATTCTGTGAGGACTAACCCTGATAGACTTCGCTCTTCTCAGCAATACAAGGTGCAAAGACAACTCCAAAGGACTCATGATGGAGAGGGCTATCTACATCCAGAGAAAGAACTATGGAGTCTGAATGCAGACTGAGGCACACTTTATGCTCGCCTTCTCCCCCCCCCCCCCCCGCTTTTTTTCTCTTTTGTTTTTGTCTTTTCTTTTTTTTGGTTTTGTTTCTTCTGTCTCATGATTCATTCCATTGGTCATAATTCTTCTTTACAACTTGACTATTGTGTAAATAAGTTCAATGTGAAGTTATATGTAGAAGATATATCAGATTCCATGCCATCTTGGTTGGGGGGAAGGGAGGGAAAGAAAATCTGGAACTCAAAGCTATGTGGAACTGAGTGTTGTAAACTAAAATAAAAAAATATTAATTATAAAAAAAAGAAAGGCAAGGCCCTCACATGTCTACTTAACAGACTAGAGAAAGATGAATTTCTCTCCTTAAGGGGAGAAAGAGGTTTGTTTACATCCAAGAGTTATATCCCCAAAGTCAAAGTTCTTTTGGAAGACAGGCAAGTCAGACAAGTATTTAGTCTGTCTTCTGAATTTTCTTTCCTCTGCTAGCAGGACTGGTGTTTGTCCCAAGCCTCTGTCTGACAGAGTTAGAAATTTCTTATAATTCCCATTTAACCCGTAGTGGGGGGGTCACATGCCCACAAAATCCATTTCGGGGAGTTCTGCCAAAGAAACCTCACAGGAGCTATATGGAAACTGAGCTATGAAGCCCTCTTTGATCCCAAAAATCCAAGCAGTATAGATAGCAAGGTCTTTTTCTCCAACTCTTGGCCCATGCTGGTGCCTTAAATATGAAAATGTGCTAGCAAGACACCTTTAGAATTTGAGCACTTTATATTACATCATGAGGAAAATAATGAAAATGTGAACTGTAGTGTCAGGGAACAGCTTGGGATTAGTGAAAACACTACCGAATTCTCCCAATGGAATCCAGCCTATTTTCCTCCTCCTATTCAATTTATAGTCCAACCCAAGATACATGTGTTGATGAATTAACTCAGTAGGTTGCTAATCTGGACAATACACATTTTCATCCATTTAGTTTTGAGTACCTGAAAAAGGCCTTTATGGTTCTGGGGTTGCATGGAATATGCACAATGTCCTACACAAAAGGAACACCTGGAAAACCTCACCATCTATGTGTGGTTTTACATTTGGACTTTATGCATGAACTCCTCCACAACAGTTATCAACAACTATAATAAGCATGATTCATTGTTTTGTGATACTTTTTGATATTCAGAACATCATGGAAAAAAGTTACCTCTTATTGCAAATGTTAAGGAATCACCTATATTTTTATATGCATGAGAGACACCTTGTAAATGGAGACTCAAAATATGTGTCCTGACTTACAAAATCAACTGTTTTGTTGCAATCAACAAGTAATAAACACAGTGGGATCTTTTATACTCTATATCAGAGGTATCAAACATGTGGCCCTGAGTGCATCCAAACCATATTAAAAAGGAATTGAAAAATACTTAACAAAATAAACAGAAATACAATAAAACATAGGTAATATTACATTTAAAAACTTGTATGTGGCCCGTGGGGATTCTTCTGTATGGTTTCCCTGTTTCTATTTGTGTTTGACCCCACCACTCTATACCACTCAATCAACTGTGTAACTGGATGTGTCAACTGTGGTTGAAAATTGTCTGTGAAAGTCTACCTGTTCCCTTCTCATTACTGGTTCCAGATTTAACAGAGATGAGAGTTTTCCTCTTTTAGCAATGTTTTGAAAACTGATTCCAAAGGAAAGACACTGACTCTAATTATCACTAGTGCTTAGTGAAATCTAACCCACTGAGTGTGCTGAGAAAGGAGGCAAGGTCCTTAAAAAGATGGAAATTGGGAGCAAACACATTGCGAAAATATCACACTGAAGGTGTCACAATTTAAGGGCCCTCATGAGGATGATTATAACATCTGACACTTATATAGTGTTTTTAGGTTTGCAAAGCACTTTATATCCATTATCTCACTTTCCCCACTCACAAGAAAGAACCTCATGGAAGAGGTAGTACAAGTATGGTTTCCATTTCACAGATGAAGAAATTGAGGCTCAAAGATGTTTAAGGAATTTCCCCAAAGCTACATGTCTAGGAAGTAGCAGAACTAAGTCTCAGTGATAACTTTCCTTTGGAGCCATTAACATACCCAAAGGGGACTAAGGAAGTTCCAGTATCTGCTGATTATCCTATAGCTTCATTTTTAGTCCCCCCCAGAATCAAGACAGGGTCTGATTAATAGAGGAGGAGAGAATCCTCTGAGTTCCTTTCCAGTTCTAGAGAGATGACCAATAGCTAGCTTTGCCTCCAATCCATGTCTGTTATATGATTTGTATTTGTCTATTTTCTTTAAGTCTAAAACTACAAATATTGAAGACAACAAAGTTTTAAATAGGAGAGAAGAAAAGAATTATTTTGTAAACATTTTACCAGGCAAATGCAGGAAAGTTTTTTGACTCTTTTAGCACATAAAACCAAGCCAACCACAGACAGGAACCATCCAGGGTCCTTACACTAGAATCATGCAGTGTTGACATAGATACAGTGCCATTAGTTTGGGAGAACATGCTGTGAATAATGTGCCCACAGTATTCTGTTACATTAATTCTACAGCTGTTGCCTTATCCCTTACTGTTTCTCGGGGCTTTGGGTGATTAGCAGCATGGCCAAGTAAAAATGCCACCCAATCCCAGTAATTTGCTGTGAAGCTGGCCGTGCTCATAAAAGTATCAACAAACAGCTCTCTACCACCTACCCGGTGGAAATCATTATTCATGCAGCCATGGTCCATTGCAAGATCACACATGACTGCATCTCAGGGGGCAAAGCATGATATATGGACTGTAATAAATAGCTTTGAGAAAAGATGGAACGCCCATTGCCTTTCCTAAAATACCCCTCAGCACAAAATGAAATATTTTGGAAGCTATCTTTCTAGCCACTTTTGAGTGCCCCTGTACTTAAAGCACAGGATTCAGAACCAAAAGGGCCCTTAAAGGACATCTAGTTCGTCTCCCTCACGGTATAAAAGAAGAAATGGTAGTGCAGGGTGATATAATGATTGCTCTAGGTCACACAGGTAGCTGGTGTTTGAACCATGCCTTTTAGGACAAAACAGTGCTTGTCCAATTTATGACCAGGAATGAGAAGTCTCCACTGTCTTTTCTTAAAAATTTTTTTTAGCTTATACTAGTATCACTTTCATTTTTGAAATATGTGCATATGTATGTGTGTGTGTGTGTGTGTGTGTGTGTGCGCGCTTGTGTGTATGTTTTCATTTAGCCATCTAGAAAACTGAAAGGGTCAGAAGATCTGAATTCAAGTCCCAGTTCTAAAGTTTTACAGTTATGTAAGATGAAATCATTTAACTAAACTTTATAAACTTGTTTCCTCATCTATAAAGTGGGGCTAACAATAATACTTGTACTATCTACCTCCTCAATACTGAGGAAAATACTTTTTAAATCTCAAAGTGTCTTAGAAACGAGCCATTATTATTATTACTTTACTTCACTCAGCACATGTAACTTAAATACTTGGAAATACAGTCATGAAACTTGGATAGAATGGAATGGAGGGAATCCTGAGAATCACTGTACATGTGAAATCAAGCAAACCAACTTTCAATGTGACACCTCTGAGGGCTCAGTTGTATCCAGGCTCCACAGAGAAAAAACAACACCCAACAATCCTTCATGATAAATGTGGGCTCTAATGAAAGCCCACAGCTTCAAATGCAGATAGACTGGATTTTTAGGACTATGGGAAGCAAGTGGCTATTAAGATAGCTAACACTGTCATGCTCTTTCACACAGCAGCAGAAGAAGGCTCGGGGCCATCACAGTGCCCCTAATCTCATTTCTTTATCTCAGCCCCAGATTTTATTGAGCCCATTTTTCATTTTGCCACTGGAAAGTTGTCAAAAGGCTGGTCATGTTGGAGGACTCTGGGGGCACAGGATAGGGAGGCTTATGCTGTGGGGGAAGATTATCCTCCAAAAACAGACGCCAAATGAGGTCCCCGGGGAGAGTCAGGCCTCTGAAGAGATGACCAGAAATGGCATTCACATTTTAACTGAGGGAGAAATCACTGAAGATATATTTTTGGCCTTTTCCCAGGGATAGGCTGTTAGCGATATCACCCCTGTACCATCAGGGAGTGCTTCCAACACACTAGCTGTTTTCCTAGCCATGGTAGATGCTGAGTAAGCATCATAAAGCTATGGACCCCTCAAGCTGTAGTGTCTAGTGGTCACTGCAAATTTGATGAAGTTCTAGTTGGATCATAAATTTACACCGGTCCTTTTAGATTTGGCTTTAAACACCCCCTCCTCCAGATATGAAGGAGTTTAAATTCATAGGACCAGAGAGCTAGAGCTAAAAGGGTCCTCAGAAACCACCTAGTTCAACTCTCTCATTTTACAGATAAGGACACTGAGGACCATGAAGGTTAGTTACATCACTTATCCAAGGTCACTGAAGTAATGTGTTAGAAGGGGGGATCTTACTCAAAATTTATCACATTTTCCACAGTACCACATGCCGTTAAGAATTTATGTGAAGAGGAAAAATCCACACTAACCTAGAATAGCTAGGTAAGTGGCCCTGGGTCAGACTCTAGGGATTCCTTGCTTAAATAGAAGGCGGCTAGGTGTGGTTGGCAGTGGGGACATGTAGTTGCCGGAAACTATTAAGTCACATCCTAAGCTATGTAGGCAGTATGGAAGTGAACCTTCCCATTTATTGAGTAATGCTATGATCTATACTGCGTTAAGTGCTAGGGATACAAAGTAGGAAAAAAAATAATGGAAAAAATGCCTGCTCTCAGGGAACTTATACTGGGGAGGACAATGTACAAATATGTAATATGTAAACATTTGACATGAGTGTTGTTGCAGAGAACATCTGAGGCCAAAGGATTAAGGAAGGCATATGTGAAGAGTAGGAAGCCAAGGAGAGAAAGAGAGGAAGGGAGGGAGGGGAGAAGGAGAGAGAAAGTGGGAAAGGGAAAGAGAGAGGGGGAAGGAAAAAGAAGAGAGGAAAGAAGAGAAGAGAAAAGAAGGGGAGGGAAGAGAGGAGAGAGGGGGCACAAAGAGGGGAGAGAGAGAGGAGGGGAGGGGAGAGAAAAGGAGAGGAGAAGCTAGGGGAGGAAAGGGAAGGTGAGGGAGGAGGAGAGGGAAGGGGAGAGGAGGGGTAGAAAGGAGAGGAGGAGCGAGAAGAAGAGAAGATAGGGGAGAGGAGAGAAGAGACAGGAAAGGAGAGGAAATGAATGTGTGTCCAGAGATGAGTGAGGTGTGAAGGATGGATCGGCTTGAAAAGAATGAATTGATGTGTGGATATATGGTTAAAGGCTAGAGAGAAAAAGTGTACTGCAACTGTGTATTAGGAGAGAGAGAGAGAGAGAGAGAGAGAGAGAGAGAGTGTGTGTGTGTGTGTGTGTGTATGTGAAAACCACAGTATTTCTGGAGAAAAACTAGAGGTCTGAGTGTTGGAACCCAGACATTTGGGTTGAACTCATAGAAGAGCACAGCTTTAAACCAGGAATTGTGTGAATGTGGGCAGAGTGAATGGTCACTAGGGGAAGTAGAAGCTAGTATGCCTCATAAGAAGTTCAAGCCCTGAGATTGTGCAGGGTTGTCCCTGTAGGGCCTATTGTAAGGTTATTATAAGACCAAAGGACTTAATGCATGTAAAGTACTTCATATAAATAGCAGTAATTAGAATTATTCTTACTAATAGTAGAAAGGCAATATGGCAGAATAGATAAAGAGGTGGCCTCAGAATCCAGAAGACCCAGCACAGAGCCTGGCCCATAGTAGGTGCCTAATAAATATTTAGTGACTGCCTCTGACATGTATTGGCTGTGTGTTCAAGTCTTAACTCTGACACATCTTAGCCAGGAGACCCTGGGCAAGTACCCTCAGCATCCCAAGTCAACTCTCTAAGATGACAGGTTGTTGAACAGTTGCAGATTTGAATTGGTAGAAGTTGCTTCCTCACAAATAGTTTCTCATAGCAATGTAGTCAGAGGCTTCCCTGCTCCCCAATTTTTTCAAAACAAAACAAAAATTTCCCTTCAAATCGTGACATTTATAACAACCATGTTAATAAAACGAAGTATACAGAAACAAGTTATTAAGAGGCTAGGGAGTGTAATGGAAAGAGATTTGGAATAAAAAGAACTTGGTTTTAATGCTGACTGACTGGTACTTACACAGCTGTGTGACCATGGGAAGGTGACTCGCCCTTTGTGTACCTCCATGTTCTTCTCTATAAAATGAAGGAGCTGGACTAGATCAGGATTTCTTAACCTGGGGTCCATTAATTTGTTTTAAAGTAGTCTGATAATGCATTTCCACATATATGGTTTCTTTTTGTTTTATGTATTGAAAAATGTTAATTTGAGAAGGGGTCCATAGGCTTCATCAGACATTGTCAAAAGGGGTCAGGACCCCAAAAGGGGTAAAGAATCTCTGGAATAAGTCTCTAAGGTCTCTCCCTTCCAGCTCTTGATTCTAGGACACTTACCAAAGGTTACTATTATTACCATTATCCTTATTATTATCCTTAGACAAAGGAAATAAGTATGACTCAACTTCTTGGGAAAAAGGAGAACATTCTACATAGCCCTAAAATCAACAAGAGGAAAAGGGCCAGATTTATCTTTTTTCTCTAATTCTCCTTCCAGATAGGTACCCTCTCAAATGTCTTTGAATGCCTTTCTAGGATTGGCTCTTTCAATTGCCATTCAAATGGCCTTCAATGCTTTAGCAGATTAGTATCTCCTCTGAATTCCCTCTAGTATTGGCCATATATTTAAGTGTTATTCTTGTCTGTCATGTACCTCATATACGGTTACCTCTTCAGCTGCCCTGTTTCCTAAACTACTGTCCTTTTCCCAACATCATTGCACACTTGTCTTCTGACCTGCCTAGACATATTTGGGACTACTATGCCCAGCACAACACCAAGGCTCAGCATTTAGCTGTAATTTTTACTTCTTACAGATTTCTGATGATGGCTGGCCTCTTTATCCTTCCCCTGACCTGCCAATCTATTTGACATGACTCCCAAATTCTTGACTGACTGAAAAAATGCTTAGCAACTGAATAAACACAAGACAGGTGGAACTGCTAGGTCTTCAACATCTGTCAGGTTCCTTACTTTTTCCAGTTTATTTTTCTAAAAAAAAAATTCTTTAACATTCTCAGGGATTTGAAGATTACTTTCTCTTTTAGTCCTTCACAGCTGGGACCTAAATCTCCTGGGCTCTTTCACATAATTATTTTCCTCCCACTTTAATTACTGCAGGGAAGTTCTGCAGCAAGAGTTCCTGAGATAGAACTCAACATCTGTTACCCAAAGTAACATATTTTCAATCAAAGAGGAGTTATCAGTCAAATCCTGCCAGGTTGACGCTTCTGAGTTCCTGGCTTTTCATTCTGCTTGGGGCCAACATGTAATGATCAATGGTAGGGGTAGGGCGGGAACAGGGGAAGGACAGATAAAATCAAAGTTGAAGATTAAACACCCATCTAGTCAATTTTCTAACTCCTGAGCTTGTTTTCTCTTCTGTAAAATGGGGATAATAATACTTAGACTGTCTGTCTCACAGGGTGTTAAGGAAAGAACTATGGAGATGTGAGTTGGGGTTAGTATTATTCTTTCAGCTCATCTCCCCATGATAAATTACTCCACCACATAGTCCTTTTTTATTTATCTTCTAAACCTTTTTATTACACAGTAAAGAATACAATACCTGAATCGTACTTTAAAGATTCACAGGTTGACAGACTATACATTACAGTCCAATTAAGGAAAAACGGATAAACAAGAAACCACAGTTCAGGCATAGTACACTTAAACAGCTCAAAGAGTATGCTGACAAAAGCATGATGCCCAGGCATTAACTTGTAGTCCATGTCTGAATTAAGTATTGCACAACAACTTTTTTTTCACAATGTCACAGAATCCAAAATAGTAAGAATATTTAAGAAATTACTTCAAATATGCATTTCAACAGTTTCCAATTTTTTTTCTGTCCCTTGAGGAATTTGGACAACATAGAATCACTTTCTTTCCCTAAGTAGTCCAGATGTCAGCATGCTTTGCATAACTAAACCAGCCTTGTAATTTTTAAATCCCTAAGACATTCACCTACACAATTATTTTTAAAATTTAAAAAAAGATAGGTGGCCCTGTCACCCACAGTCTCATGACATAGAAGAGAGAAAGAGAGAAGAGTAAGAGCCAGAGATAAGGGATAGAGGATGATTCCTATCAGTGACCACCATTCAGTCATACCCAATGAAGTTAACTATTTTAAAAAAATGTGTTATACCTACAAATTATATTCTCACAAAGCCTGTATATAAGTGACAAGCAAAAAAGGAAAGAAACCACAGTTTTTTCTTCTTTCTCTTCTTTAGGGTTATGAGTTCTTCATTGTTACCAAGAAGCTGCATGAGCTTTACTTTTGATATCCTGGTTCTTTTGTGCTCGTTTGGTTTGATTAAACCAGTTTTTGTTCACTACAGGTACAAATATACATACTGTCGGAGGTAGAGACTGAGGAGACTGTAGCAAAATAGGAGGAGAGGAGGAGGAGGAAGATGAGGAAGAGGGAGGAAGGAGAAGGGGTCACCATATAGCTCTAATGGCTTTCTCCAATTATAAAGCCTATCTGGAAGGACCCAAAAATGGAAAACTCTCCAAGGTTATTGAGAACAGAGTGGGAAAAGTGCTGGACCTGGAGTCGGGAGCCTTGGGTTATATAATCCCAGTTCAGCCTAGAACATAGCCTGCACACCTAAAATCGACAGGATCAAAAAGGCCAGATTTACCTTTTTTTTTTCTAATTCCCTTTCCAGATAGATTTTCTTCCTGTACTGTCTCAAATGTCTTTGAATGCCTCCCAAGATTGGCTGGGTGGTGACCATGTGATCCTGGGCATGTCATTTCATCTCTAAGAGCCTTGGTTTCTCCATATTTAAAATGGAAACAATATTATTTATATTACCACATAATATATGTGAAATGTTTCTTATACATTAAATGGCCATAGGCGTCAGCTATGATTATTATCTACCTCACAAGGTTGTGAGGTAAGTGGGTTTGAAAGTACTTCTATATACTCTACGTCTTACAGATTGCACATATTCTCAGATTTCTCCCCAATGTATTGATCAGTGTGCTGATTTCTCCTCTTTTTTATCTTCAAAATTTTATATGGGATGATTGGTTGAGGAGGGGCTCAGGAAGGATACTGGGAGAAACTACGATGATATTTTTAGAGCCCCTTGGTAAGATAGAATTTTAGCATTTTCTTTTTAAAACTTTATTTTATTTTCAATTCAGGGAACAAAACAAACATTTCTACAACAGTACAATAAAAAAGATGATTACACATGACACTGTAAATCTACCATGTTCAAATTGCTATTCCCTCCAAATACACAACAAAGTTATCATGTGAATTTCTTTTTTTTCCTTTTTTTCTTCCCGCCCTCCCTATAGATGGCTACTGCTAGCCACAAGTAAGTATATATATACATATGCAAAATTATTCTATACATACTTCTATTTATCAGTTCTTTCTCTGGATGCAGATACTATCTCTCTTCATGGTCTTTTGTTTTTAATTTGTATATTTATAATAGTCAAAATGACTTAGTGTCTCAAAATCATTCTTAAAACAATATTGCTGTTACTATACATAATTTTCTCTTGGTTCTGCTCACTTCACTCATCATCATTTTACTTTCTACTCCTTTCTAAGATCAATAAACTCATCATTTCTTATAGCACAGAAGTATTCCATCACAACCATACACCACAACTTGTTCAGCCATTTCCCAATTGACAGGGATCTCTGTAATTTCCAGATCTTTGCCACCACAAAGAGAGCTGCTATAGACATCCTATTCACATTCAAAGTTATAATTACTATTTGTGAATTTCCCTTCATCTTATTTTTACTCATTATTCTCTTTCTCAGCTTCTCCTTTTACCTTATCCCTATTACCTTATCTTCTCCCCCCACCCTCCCACCCACTACTTCATCATCCCCTCCAAGACTCCCCTCATTCCTTCCCCCATCCCCAATCTCAATCTACACCCCCTTCAAAAGTCCTTTCCTCCTCTCCCCCAACCCTCCTAAATCCCAATCAGCATACCCCTCTAAAAGTCCCTTTCCCACCTTGTCCTACAGTTTTTTTCACATCTGTAGATGTTTAGAAGATTTCTACACCCTTCTAGATGTACATGTTGTTTCCTCTTTAACCCAGATGAGAGTAAGGTTCCAACATTAAGAACTCTCCAGCCCTATCTGCTTCATCTGTATTAATTCTTCCTTTCACAACCCATTTTAATAATATAACTGCTTTTACCTTTTCCTACCGATTGTTGGACTCCCTGAAAGCTACGATAAAAAAGAATCTAGATACAGTAATATAAGAAATTATTAAGGAAAATTACCCTGAAGTTCTAGAACAAGAGAGAAAAATAGAAATAGAAGAAATCTACTCCATCTGAAAGAGATCCCAGAAAGAAAACATACGGAAATGTCATAGTCAAGTTTCAAAACTTCCAGATTAAGGAGAAAATATAAGTAAATGAGCAATAAGTAAAAAAAAATTTAAATACTGTGGAAATGTAGTTAGGCTTTCATAAGACCTAGCAGCTTCTACTCTAAAGGACCATAGGTCTTGGAACATTATATTTAAAAGAACTGGAATTGCGTCCAAGAATAGATTATCCAGCAAAGTTGAGCATAATTCTGAAAGAAAAAAATGGACATTTGATGAACTGAAAGACTTTCTGGTATTTGTAACAAAAAGACCAGAACTCATTAAAAATTTGATACAAAAGATGCAGAAAAAATGTAAGGAAAACATTAAAGACTAATTATAAGGTATTCACTAAGGTGAAACTGTTTATTTATTATATATAAGAAAATCTTATCAGTATTCTTTTTTCATATTTTGTTATTTATTATTTAATATTTTTAGTTTTCAACATTGATTTCCACAAGATTTTGAGTTACATATTTTCTCCCCATTTCTATCCTCCCCCCCACTCCAAGATGGCATATATTCTGATTGCCCCATTCCCCAGTCATCCCTCCCTTCTGTCACCATACTCCCCCACTATTTCCTTTCCCCTTACTTTCTTGTAGGGTAAGATAGATTTCTATACCCCATCGCTTGTATATCTTATTTCACAGTTGCATGCAAAACAAACTCTTTTTCAGGATTTGTTTTAGGAACTGTGAGTTCCAAATTTTTTCCCCTCTTCCCTCCCCACCCACCCTCCCTAAGAAGACAAGCAATTTAACATAGGCCACACATGTATAATTATGCCAAATACTTCCACAATAATCTTGATGTGAAAGAATGACTATATTTCCCTCCATCCTATCCTGTGCCCCTTTATTCAATTTTCTCCCTTGACCTTGTCCCTTTTCAAAAGCGTTTGCTTTTGATTACCTGCTCCTCCTATCTGCCCTCCCTTCTACCATCCCCCCTTTTTATCTTCTTCCTCCTTCTTTCCTGTGGGGTAAGATACCCAATTGAGTGAATGTTAATCCCTTCTCAAGTCAAGAGCAAGATTCACTCATTCCCCCTCACCTGCCCTCTCTTCCCTTCCAACAGAACTGCTTTTTCTTGCCATTTTTATGCAAGATAATTTACCCCATTGTATCTCTCCCTTTCTCCCTCTCTCAATACAGTTCTCTCTCACACTTTAATTTTTTAGATATCATCCCTTCATATTCAACTCACCCTGTTCCCTCTGTCTGTATATATGTATATTCCCTTCAACTACCCTAATACTGAGAAAGGTCTCATGAATTATACACATCATCTTTCCATGCAGGAATGTAAACAAAACAGTTCAACTTTAGTTAAGTCCCTTATGATTTCTCTTTCTTTACTTTTTCATGCCTCTCTTGATTCTTGTATTTGAAAGCCAAATTTTCTATTCAGCTCTGGTCTTTTCATCGAGAAAGCTTGAAAGTCCTTTATTTTATTGAAAGTCTATATTTTGCCTTGGGGCATTATACTCAGTTTTGCTGGGTAGGTGATTCTTGGTTTTAATCCTAGCTTCTTTGACCTCCAGAATATCATATTCCAAACCTTCGATCCCATAATGTAGAAGCTGCTAGATCTTATGTTATCCTGATTGTGTTTCCACAATACTCAAATTGTTTCTTTCTGGCTGCCTGAAATATTTCTCCTTGACCTGGTGTAATAGTAATTAAGGTGGGACTTTTTGCTGTTGACCTTTAATGATTCTGGCCTTTGTTTGAATGGGGCAGATAAAGTGGGATGTTTTTGTATTTCTCAGCACTGAGACAACTGGGAGTCATTGATTTGTATCTGATGTGATACTGGGGGTGGGGAACTTTTCCACTCCCAGCCTGGGTGAGGTCGGCGCCCTCGGGGCCCTGTACAGGATATATAAGCACAGTGGTTGGCATTCTCTCTTGGAGCTCTGCCCCACAGCAGGAGTGGCATGTGACTCTGGGCCAGCTGTCTTAATGAGCTCCCTGGCTGAACACTCAGATGTTGATAACTACGAATTGTATTTGGTCTATAATTCAGGGTGCTGGTTTTTTCCCCTGAACTAAGTAAATGATATTCGTACGCTGGATTAAAGTAAGATTGTTAACCCCTTAACGTTGCTTTCCGTAGTAAAGCAGATGAAATGGACCTGGGCTTGCAGCTTTCTGTGAGCTGGTTGTTGTTGGCTTTACACCCCCCACACCAGCTGCTAGCTGGATTGTTGATACACATGGGAACTCTGGAATTTGGTGACAATATTCCTAGGAGTTTTCTTTTTGGGATCTTTCTCAAGAGATGATCAGTGGATTCTTTCAATTTCCATTTTACCCTCTGGTTCTAGAATATCAGGGCAGTTTACCTTGATAATTTCTTGAAGGATGATGTCTAGGCTCTTTTTTTGATCATGGCTTTCAGGTAGTCCAATAATTTTTAATATCTCTCCTGGATCTAGTCTCCAGGTCAGTGGTTTTTCCAATGAGATATTTGACATTGTCTTCCATTCCTTTGGTTCTGTTTCATAATTTCTTGATTTCTCATAAAGTCACTAGCTTCCACTTGTTCCAATCTAATTTTTAGGGTGGTATTTTCTTCAGTGGTCTTTTGGACCTCCTTTTCCGTTTGGGTAATTCTACCTTTCAAGGCATTCTTCTCCTCATTGGCTTTTTGGAGCTCTTTTGCCATTTGAGTTAGTCTATTTTTAAGGTATTAGTTTCTTCAATATTTTTTGGGTCTTCTTTGGAAATTTGTTGACTTGTTTTTCATGATTTACTTGTATCACTCTCATTTCTCTTCCCATTTTTCTTCTACTTCTCTTACTTGCTTTTCCAAATCCTTTTTGAGATTTTCCATGGCCTTAGATCAATTCATATTTTTCTTGGAGGCTTTTGATGTAGGCTCTTTGACTTTGTTTACTTCTTCTGGCTGTATGTTTTGATCTTCTTTGTCACCAAAAAAGATGCTATAAAAAAGTCTGAATCTGGGTCTGTTTTCACTGCCTGGTCATGTTCTCAGACAACTACTTGATCCTTGAGCTTTTTGTCAGGGTATGACTGCTTGTAGAGTAGAGAAGGGCTGCGTGATGCTTTTTTCAGAGCTACTTCTACTCCATTGTCACTGCAACCTCTGCCACACCAGTGCTCCTCCTCCCCCAAGAACCGCCAACCAGGACCGAGACCCAGATCCAAGCAGGGCAAAGCAAGAGAACCCTGCCTCTGCACCAGCAAAGTGCTCCCTGCATTCCCACTCTGATTCCTCCTGCCATGTGGGCCTGGGCATGGAAGCAGTCTCCTCTGGAGCTCTGGAAGCAGCCGCAGGAGCATCCTGCTGCTGCCACCATGCCACCTCCACCACCCCAGGGCTGGTGCCAGACCTAGCACTTCTCACCCAGATCCAGCAGTTTTCCAACTGACCTGCTCCATGGTCTTTGGTGTTTGTGGGTTGAGAAGTCTGGTAACTGCCACAGCTCAGTGATTCATGCCCCCAAGGCCTGCTCTGCCTGACTCCCAGCACAGTGTGATAGACCCTTCCCAGTGACCATCCAGGCCATTTTGGGATGGAGAGTTGTTTCCCTCTGTCATTTCATAGGTTCTGTAGCTCTAGAATTTGTTCAAAGCCATTTTTACAGGTGTTTGGAGGGATCTGGGGGAGAGCTTAAGTGAGTCGCTGCTTTCCAGCTGCTATCTTCGCTCTGCCCCATCAGTATTCTTAATAATGTCATCATTACTAAAGATGAAAGAAAGGTTGTGACTCAGTTGTGTATGATAGGGTGATTCTAAGAAACTAAGGTGATACTAAAAATGATAAAAACTTATTTACAAAAAAGAAAGTATTTGTAAACATAAAATTGCTATAGAAATGTAGGGTATAATTATTGAGCTCTCTTTCTTGCATTGCTAATCACATCTAGGACCTAAGACTAGGTATAGGACACAAGTGAAATCAGGTGCTTGTGACAAAAGTGATGTTTAAGAATTTTAAGGAAGAGAGAAAGATCAGGCTTGGCTCTTGTTTTTTTTAAGTCTTTTCCTTTCTATAAATGATAAACAGAGTTTGGCTCATGCTTCGGGATAAGGCTAGAAAGGGAAGATGGCGGCAGAGAGTGGACAGCCTTCACTGCTATGTCAAAGAACCCAAACTATACACATGAAGTACTACTAAAGATTTTTTTTTCATAAGAGGAGAGATCTAATCAGATTTATGGATAAGAATGATTATTCTGATAGCACTAGGAAAGACAAATTATAAAGGGGTCTGAGAGAAGGCAGGAAGATTTGTTCAGAAGCTATTTTAAGAGTTCAAGTAGGTAGTAATGAATGTTAGTACTTGGGTAGTAATAGGACGACTAGTAAGGTAAAGCCACATTCAAGGGTCAGATGCTGTGGAGGAGAATCGATGGAACCTAGTTGACAATTGGACATGGGAGGTAAAGGAGAAGGAAGAGGCAAGAGAACCTCGTTTTAATTCAGACAAGTTCCCCCTTTTATACAAAAGTTTCCCCCTCTGGCACACATCAATAATGTTTCAATTTTCTAGTTCACAGGGATTTTTGGAGAGTAAGTGGCAAGGGTGAGTACAAAAGGATCATTTATTTTATTTCCCTTAGAAAACAAGATCTGTTATCTATGGGAATTAAAGTGTTATGAAAAACTACTTTACTTGAGCAATATCACAATTTTGGAAACAGGAATGGTTATTCCCAACAGTTTAGGGGTATGAGGCAAAATAGAGAAATTGCAATAAATTGCATTGATAAGTGGAAAAGAAATCGTCAAATTATCCACAATGTTTTCTTTATGTTGAAAATAAGTTTTTCCATTGCTAAGAAAAATGGCCTTGAGGATTGCTCCTTAGGGGAGAACAAAAGAGTCTTTGCTCCAAAGGGGCAAATTCCCTTGTGATTTTACATATGAATTTTGATGGTGGGGAGAGGAGACCCCTAAGTTTCTAATAAGAAGGTCTAGTCTCCAGCATTTACATTCACAGAAGTATGTCACTTGCAATTACAAAAATTCTAAATGACAAATATATCCTTATCTATTTTATAAAAAGGAAAACAGATCTACAAACCAGAAATTATGAACAAGCATTGTGGCAATCACAGTATTATTGACACCAAATTAAGGGAGTGATGGTTATTGAATGAGTAGAAAGAACAGGACAGAGGAAAGAGATGGTATGGAGGAAGAATTGACAAGACTTGGCAAATGATGGACTACGTGGGCTGAAAATGAAGAACTGAGGATAACCCCTAGGTTTCAAAGACCACCAATGGTACAAAAACCACATGTACCAAAATGAATGCTTAAATTAGCTTCTAATATTCTCATTCAGAGAGCTCAGCCTCAGTCTCACATTTTCTTATGGCCCTTTGGATGTTTTTTCCCCTTTCAAATTCTACCTTCTAGTAGAGAAATGGTATTGTTGTGCTAGATGATGTTGAACCTGGAGTCAGGAAGACTGGGTTCAAATCTATCTGACATTAAAAATTTAATAGCTGTGTGAATCTGGGCAAGTAATTTAACCCTTCTGAGGCTCCCTTTTTTCATCTATAAACTGAGGATAATACCAGCACTTAAATCATATGGTCAGTGTGGGCATCAAATGAGATATAGGCTTCTGCTTCACAAACATTATAAAACATTATAGAAATACCTGTTATTCTTTTATTATCATTTATACTTAGTTGTGTGTGTGTTACACCCTTCCCATCCCTTACTAGATTAAAAGGTTCTGCTTTAAGGTAAAATTGCAAAATAATTTATTCCAAAATACGAATATGCATTACATTTTAAAATGTAATCATCTCCTAACATGTTTACTCCAAAGATTGACTTGTTTTGTGCTACCATTAAAGAAAAAAAGGTTTGGGATTCATCTTTCACTCTAACTCCCCCTTTAAAATGTTTTATTGATGTATTTTTCCTGTGATTTCCTACTGATCATCTTCCTCCACACCCCATTTTCCCAACAAATAATAGTCTAGTAAAACACATTCATATATTGGCCATGTCTGAAAATGTATGCCTCATTCTGCACCTATGGTCTATCACCTACTTACCAAAAGATGGGAGGCATGTTTTACTACCAGGCCTGTGAAATCATGATTGGCAATTACACTGATCAGAATCCTTAAGTCTTTTACTGCGAGACCTGTGCAAGCTGTTTCCCAGGTTTTGCATGTTTTGCTTGGCATTAGTTTACACATGTTTTCCCATATTTCTCTATCAATGGACACCAACTTTGCTTCCAATTCTTTACTCAAATACTCAAAGAATTTGTGATCTTATTGACTTGGATGTTCCTTCCAATGAAGAAGACTGTAAGCCATCTATGCCTGCTCCTCCTGAGTGACTCCTGTCCAAATCTTCCCAAAGGTTGGCTGGTTTCCTGATACTATAATCAGTGCTGTAGCAAATACTCACAAGCAAGTATGTATACGGAAAATTTTCTTCTGTCTTTGACTTCCTTTAGATATATGCTATCAGTATATTGCCAGGTCTAGGGATATGTATGGTTTTGTGATCTTTTTAGTAAAATTGCTAATTGTTTTCCAGAATATTTGGACCAAGTCACAGCTCCCCCAACAGTGCATTAAGGTAACAACAAGCATTCTTCATCTCCTTTTTTTTTCTGTGTGGAATGTTAGGCTAGTTATAGCTCTTAGCCAGGAAGCCCTGCCATGTTTTGGGGCTTCGTACAATAATATCATCTGCAAATGGAAGTGGTAAATACTTTTGGGAAACATACATGTCCATGTTTTGTGCCTTGCCTGGTTTTTGTGATCAGAATAGCAAACACATTTATCTCTATTGCCATATCATAATTAGAAATCTCTATGATTTTAATGTATTTTTTTGGGAGACACCTTGTTGAAAGAGAGAATTCAAGAGGCAATTATGCTCTATTGAATCGAAAAGTTTTTTTATACTCAACATACAAAAAGTAAAATGGAATCTTGAATTTTCTACAATTTTTTTAGTCAATGAGTGATGGAAAAGACGTTATATTGTAGAATACCACTTGTGGAAGTCTACCTGTTACTAATACATCAAGGGTAACTATGATGGGTGTAACTACTCTCCTAAGAACTTTGTATAGATGAAAAGTAGGCACATTGTTAGATAGTTATTGATAGGCAGATTCAAAAATAGGTTAATAAAGTCTGAGACTTTCTCCATGAATGCCTTTAGTATCTTCCCTTCCCTTCAAATATCCTCAGAATCAACTCCCAACACCTTCCTACTGTGTTTTCTCCCGAGCAGATTCCCCTTTACGTACAAAAACTCACTGAAGGTAAAACTTCTTAAAAAGTAGATTTGGCCAAATGGAAAAGAAGATGCAAAAGCTCAGTGAAGAAAGTAATTACTTACAAGTTAGAACTGGGCAAGTGGAAGCTAATGACTCCATAAGACATCAAGAAACAATTCAACAAAATCAAAAGAATGAAGAAAATGTGAAATATTTCATTGAAAAAACAACAGACCCGGTAAATAGATCAAGAAGAGATCATTTAAGAATTGTTGGACTACTTGAAAGTCATGATAAAAAGAGCTTGGACATTATATTTCAAGAAATTATCAAGGAAACTGCTCTGATATCCTAGAACCAGAGAGTAAAATAGCAATCAAAAGAATCCACCAATCACCTCCTGAAAGAGATTCCAAAATGAAAACTCTCAGGAACATTATAATAAAATTGAAGAACTCCTATTTCAAGGAGAAAATACTGCAGGTAGCAGAAAGAAATAATTCAAATATTGCAGACCCTCAGGATTATACAGGATTTAGCAGCTTCTATATTAAACAATTGGACAGCTTGGACTATTATATTCTGGCAGGCAAAGGAGCTAGGAGCACAATCAACAATCACCTACTCAGTGAAAATGAGCATAACCCTTCAGGGGGAAAAAGAGGATATTCAATGAAATAGAGGACTTTCAAGCATTCGTGATGAAAAGATCAGAGCTGAACAGAAAATATGATTTTCAAAAACAAGACTGAAAAGAATCACAAAAAGGCAAACAAGAAAGAGAAATCATAAGGGATTCAATAAAGTTAAACTGTTTATATCTCTACATGAAAAGATGATGCCTAAGAACTTTATCAGTATTAGGGTAGTGAGAAGAAGTATACGTAAAGGTACATATAAGTTGAGTTTCATGGGATGATATAAAAATTAGGGGTAAGAAAGAGCACTGCATTGGGAGAAGAGGTAAAATGGGGTAAATTATCTCACATGTAGAGACACTAAAGACCTGTTATAGTGGAGGGAAAGATGGAGGTAGGTGGATTTTGTTTGAACTTAGTGTCATTGGAATTGACTCAGAGAGGGAATAACATAAATACTCAATTGGATATAGAAATCTATCTTACCATTTTCAGATCACAATGTAATAAAATTACTTTAATAAGGGACCACAGAAACACTGCTTAAAAACTAATTGAAGATTAAACAACTTAATCTTAAAGAATGAATAGGTTAAAGAACAAATCATAGAAATAATAATTTCATTAAAGAGAATGACAATAATGAGACAACATATCAAACAGAACAAGTTGTGTTATGTGATTGTGATGGAATACTACTGTGCTATAAGAAATGATGAGCTCAATGATCTTAAAAAACATGGAAAGACTTGCATGAAATAATGAAGAGTGAAATGAACAGAACCAAGAGAACACTGTATACAGTAACAACAATATTGTTTTAAGAACAATATTGAATGAATAAGTCACTTGGACTATTATAAATATCCAAATTAACTATAAAGGACATGTGAAGAAAGGTGCTATCTATATCCAGAGAAAGAACAAATAGAAGTTTGTATAGAACAATTTTACACACACACACACACACACACACACACACACACAGTTTTGTGTGTGCATGTGTATCTATTTGTGTCTAATGGTAGCTATCTCTAGGGTAGGGGATAGGAAAAAGAAAAAAAGAAATTCACATAATAACTTTTTATATTTTTAAAAGGAATAGAAAGTACATAATAGATTTGCAATTTCATGTGCCATCATATGGAAATGCTTGTTTTATTCCATAAATTAAAAATAAAATAAATAAATGTGAAAAAATAGTCAATGTGGAAAGAAAACTATCACTCTTTACCGATGATATAAATGTATACTTAAAGATTCCTAGAGAATCAACTAAAAACTTGTTGAAATGATTAACATCTTTAGCAAAATTTCAAGATAAAGAGAAATTCTATTTAAAATAACTGTACACAATATAAAATACTTGGGAGTCTACCTGCCATGACAAACCCAGGAATTATATGAACACATTTACAAAACACTTTTCACACTAATAAGTCAGATCTAAACAACTGGAAAAACATCAGTTGTTTATGGTTAGGCTGAGCCAATATAATAAAGATGACAATTTTACCTAAATTAATTTAATCATTTGGTGTCATACCAATCAAACTACCAAAAAAGTATTTTATAGAGCTAGAAAAAATAATAAGAAAATTCATCAGAAAGAACAAAAAATAAAGAATATCAAGGGAATTATGTTTTTAAATTTTAATTTATTTGTTTATTTTTAGTTTTCAACATTCACTTCCGTAAGATTTCAAGTTTCAAATTTTTGCCCCATACCTCCCTTCCCTAAACCCCAAGATGGAATAAATCTGCTACAGGCTCTACATATATATATATATATATATATATATATATATATATATATATATATATTCGTATTAAACATATTTTCACATTAGTCATGTTGTAAAGACGAATTAGAACCAGTGGGAGAAACCAAAAGAATGAAGAAACAAAAAAAAGAGAGAGCAAATGAAGGAAGGTGGCCTACCTGTATCAGATCTCAAATTGTATTATAAAGTGATAATCATTAAACTGGTTAAGAAATAGAGTGGATCAGTAGAATAAATTAGGTAAACAAGACACAGTAGCAAATGACCATAGTAATATAGTGTTTGATAAGCTAAAAGACCAACTTTTGGGACAAGAACTCACTATTTGACCAAAACTGCTGGGAAACCTGGAAAACAGTGACAGAAACTAGGTATAGACCAACATCTTATACTGTATACCAAAATAAGGTCAACATGAGTAAATGTTTTAGACATAAAGGGTGATACCTTAAAAAAAATTAGGAAAGCAAGGATAAGTTTACCTGTGAGATCTATGGAAAAAGGAAAAATTTATGACCAAAGAAGAGATAGTATTACAAGATATAAGTGGATATTTTGATTATATTAAATCAAAAAGTTCTTGCACAAACAAACCAATGCAACTAAGATTAGAAGGAAAGCAGAAAGCCGGGAAACAGTTTTTACAGCAAGTGTCTCTGATAAAGGTGCTATTCTCAGCAATACAATCATCTAAAATAATTCCAAAAGACTCATGATGTAAAATGCTATTCACCTCCAGAAAGAACTGATGGAGTCTCCATGCAGATTGAACCATACTATTTTTCACTTGCCTTATTTTTTTCTTGTTTTTTTTTTTTGTCTCTGTTTTCTTTAACAACATGACTTATATGGAAATATGTTTTGCATGACTGCACATATATAACCTGTATCAAATTACCATCTCAGGGATAGGGGAGGGGGTTGGGGGGGAAATTGGGAACACAAAATTTTAAAAAATGAAAATTTCTTTACATGTAATTGGGAAAAAATTAAATATTATTAAAAATTCTGTTATGCAAATGCTGAAACTTCTGTGTAATCTTCACTTTTTTCTGCTTTACTCATTACTTATTTCTGATCTATGTTCTCCAGTTTTTGCTATTCTGACCTATTGCAAACTTTGCACTGAAATTATTGATTGGCAAAATGTGTTTATTTAATTTAGATGGTCTCATTAAATTCTTTGTAGATTTCTTCTACCTTTTCCTCTGCAACAGATATTGGGGCATACCCTGCAACTATGTTCATGATGGTCTTTTTGCAAACATGTATTATTATTTTAATTAATATGAACAATATAGTGTGATATGACTCACTATCCCATAAAATAATGTTTCTTGTTGCCTTTTGACATATCATAAAATCATCTCTGTCAAGTCCTTTATTTGTTTTCCCAAAGAAAATCAGTGAGTCTGTTTTCCATTTAGTTGAGGCTTCCTTCTCTCTTTATTTATAGTGAGAATGTTGGTTGATAAGACTTAGTTTCTTTACTAATATGTTCATTTGCTCACTAAACAAATATTTCACATTTAGAGTAACATTCACTAGGTTAAATTTTAAAGACCATCTATAAACTGCATCTGCTTCATTGATGAAAAGCAAAAAAGGGCTGTAGAAGACTAGGTGGTCATTTTGTGTTTTCTGCTATTTAGCCATGGTCAAAGATTCCATCACCAGGTGGCCAGCCTGTTGGTGGTGAGACTTCTCTCTGTACTTAGCTAGGTTGGTCTTCAGAAAAACAGACTCTGTAGCTGGAACTGTCCTCAAAGCCTTTTCAACCAGGTAAAACCTCTCAGAGTTTATATTCTGCTGATGTAGCCTCTGGGGGCCCAGGATCACCCCCATAGTACATTAAGAGTGGAATTTTGTGCAGTCCTACATTTATTTTTTTAAAGGCTGTTGAACATATTATATTTGAAAAAGTTAAGTGAGTTGAAAGGGGCCTGAAAAATTCAGGGGATCCATGAACCTGGATGGGAAAAAGTGACATCTTTATGCTTACTAACCTCTAATATTATAATTAATTATAATTATATAATTGTATAATGAATCATATTGTACAATTATATAATAAATTATATGTATTATATAATATATAATATAATTATTTATCATTTCCTTCAATTATTATTAAAAAACCCTGAAAACCTTATTCTGTTAAGGGGTCCATAGGCTTTACCTCACTGCCAAATAGGTCTATGACAAAGATAAGGGCTAAGAACCTTTGATCTAGTCCAATCCCCTTGATCCACAGCTGATGAAACTGAGAGAGGAAGTAACTTATCCAAAGTAATACAGCTACTAAGTAGAAAAGCCCAAATTTGAACCCAGGGCTCCTTGGCTCTAAGCCCAGGACTTTTCCTGATATATCAATGTGACTTTAAAGTCTAAAGAACATTAGGTAGGACATATTTCAGTCCCAGAATAGCCCTGCAACATGGGCATCATCAAGGTATTCATTGGCATGGCATTAACAGTGAAAGTCATGCCAAGTAGGTTGAAAGAAAAAGAAAGAAAGCCAGTATTCTGAGTTTACAGCCAATTTTAAATAGATGTGTGCCATGGCACTTAATCCAAACAGTTAACAATCTGGGGCAGACTTTATCAGTGAGCAGATGACTAGTTCTAACAGCCTTACTTAAACTGTTATCAGCAGTGCCTGGAAGTTTATGGAGAATTTTATGGAAGGATTAAAAAGAGATGCCCTGGCCTTATAGCAAAAACATTATGATTCCCTGCCAAAGACAAATCACATATCACGGACTGAAGCAAGGCTCTCCAAATCTGAATATTGCTTGATAATTTGAGCAGGTGTATGTTGTGTTGTTTTGGGGTGTGTTTGTGTGTGTGTTTGTGTTTACAACTGTTAAATCCCTAAATCCCCTTCTGCTAAGCCAATATCACATCAGGAAGCACTAAGTAGCTGCGGCACTAGGGATTCTCTCCTTTGCTAAAATGCTGATTTTCAAAATACACTTTCAGCTGGTGCCCACTGTTGCAAGTTCTTGCTTCCAGAAACCAGTGCCTTGACAAACACGTCAAAACATTTCTGAATTAAAACTCTATAGCCCAGCACCTTCAGGTTGATGGACTTTCCCCAGCGTACACTTTGCAAGAAGCTAAAAATAGGCAGACCGCAATTAAGGCAAGCTCTGAGGAAGAGAGGCTGGTGGATGACCAACCAGGTCAGTCCCCTGGATGCAGGCCAGGCACAATCTCAGCCAGAAATGTTCTGGCAAAGCCAAATTTTTCATTAAAATTGCTGGGATAAGGCAGAATGAGAAATCAAGCTTTTTAAGGTTAAAAATAGCTTTGGACAAACAGTGGATGTCTAAGAAAACAGTCCAAATTCCTGCTCATGTTTAAGGAACAAAACTAGTTTCTTCACCAGCCCTCAGATCCTGAGGGGCTTGGGGGTGGTGGTGGAGGGAGAGACTCTCATGAAGGATTTCTACACAGCCATTTTCTTCTTAATTAAAAAAAATCCTTTGGGAAGCCTCTTGTTCGGAAGAGTATGAAAAGATAGCTTCCTAAAAGACATCTCAGTATAATTTTCATCTGATTTCCAATAAAAAATTCAAGCAAAAAAAATCATTGAAGCCTCTGCACATCTCTTTTGTTCCATTAGAAGATAAGCATCTAGGAGGAAGTCCCAGTTTTCCCAGGTATCACGGAGCAGAAAAAGAGACCTCAGTGCTCTATTCAGAGAGTCAGAGGATTATAGATGTAGAATTAGAAGGTGCCTTAGAGGCTGCTGAGTCTAGCCCCTTCATTTTACATAGAAAATGAGGCAAAGAGAAGTTAAGTGACTTGTCTATGTTGGCAGTGGCAGAGCCAGGATTCACACCCAATTTGTCTGACTTTAAACCCATTCCTCTACCTAATGGGGATTTCTTCCAATGCCCACATTTTACTACTGAAGAAAATGGAGCCCATGAATGGGAAGTGATTTACTCAAGGTCACATAATACTCCAAGGGAAGGAGTTCGGACTAAGAACCCAAGCCTCTTGGCTCCTGATCCTATACTCTTGTGGGCTATGTCATCTCACCTTCCCATCAGGGGTGTTCTGTATGCTACTCTATACACCAACTAATAAAGGGGAATCAAGGAACACTAATGCATGACTGCCAAAAATGTTGCAATCTATTTAAGGTAACACTCATATTAGTTCCATGAGGGAGACAGACACATTGAAGCAGCTAAAGGTGGAGTGTCCCCTGCAGGGCTACTTAGTATTTACAATAACAGAAATCTTTTTCTGTGTTTGTGATCCTGGGCAAGTCATTTAACCCTGTTTGCGTCAGTTCCCTCACCTGTAAAATGAGCTGGAGAAGGAAATGGCAAACCACTCTAGCATCTTTGCCAAGAAAATCCCAAATGAAGTCACAAAGAGTCAGAAATGACTGAACAATAACAAATCACTCAACAGAAGGCAAAATCGGGAGTCATTAAAACCCAACTGCATCTAATCCAGCCCACGAAGCTTTTATTAAGCAACTACTGGGTACAAAGCAATGTTCTAGGCAGCAAGGATATGAAGACAAAATGAAAAACAGTTCCTACCCTTGCAAAGCTTATGGTCTACTGGGGAAACATAATATATAAACACATAAGTCCCTTCACCCCACACTTCAGTATTGGCATGCTTTTCAGGATCACTGTACAGTACAGTTCCTAGAGATTCAGGCTTGCCTTCTAATATTGCTGTGTCAAATTCGTATGCAATTAACAATCAGCTAGAGGACTTACCTTGTCTTTAAAGTCTGTGTGGTTCTGAAGAATGGCTCTGTGGTAGGTAGCTGTCCTCACAAAGTCCTGTAGCATATTTTGCTGTTGGGATATACACCCATAAAACTAAAAGGAAAAGATAAGTTGCAGAATCACACAACTGGAAGGACCCTTACAGAGCTTTGAGTCCAATCTTTTATTTTACAGATGGGGAAACTGAGTTGCAGAATGGGGATGTACTGCATTTAGGGTCATATGCCTGGTAAGTACCAGAGGCAGAATTCAAAGCCTAATCATCTGGTTCCTCCATGATTGGTGGCGAATATGTATTTCTAACATGTCTTCAGTTTCATTCAATGCAACTCAATTCCATAATGCACTTTTTAAACCCCCTCTATGTACAAGACTAGAAATGTTCAGAGGATTGATGGGGCATCTCTATTAAAAACAAACAGGATCACAAAGCAGGTAGAAGGTGGGCACTAGAAAATACCAGAGAAATAGAAGGAAGACAAGGAGCACAGACATTCACCTACCCCTTGCCTCTATGACAACATCATACAAGATTGGTGAATTCGTGACATCCTAAGTAGCCTCCCTTTCCATTGTGGGATTTTGTCTGGGAGGGCAGAAAACAGGGGGTAGCCAAGAGATCTTAGCTCTAGAGCTCATTTTACAGATGAGGAAATGCCCAAAGACACACGTAGTATTGGGGTAGGATCTGAACACAAAAGCCGCAGCTGTTCAGTCCTGACCTACCTCTCAGACCCTACACTAAACGCTATAAAAAAACATGTACTTCTTAAGACTACTGCACTTAGGTAGAAATGTTCTTTTATTAAACGAAAAGTGCTAACAATCTTAAATCCTTCCCAGGTTTCAAAAACTTGATTCAGCATTAATGCTAATAAGAGAATCCCTCTTTGAGTGTGTATTAACTGATATGGTTTTTCTATGAAATCTGAAAAGTAAGAATTCTTTCTCAGAGAGATAAGGCCCTCACACACATAATGATCAAGTGAAACCACATTAATGCTCTTCTCCAAGTTATCAAATTGACTATACCTCTGGCTAAGCAGTAGTAAATCCAAGAAGTTGGGAATTCATTATTACCAAAAACCATATGTAAGGTATATATGTATGTGTGTGTGTATGTGTGTCATAGGAATTGTAGAAAGTTGAGCTGGAGAGAAACTTAGAGGTCATGTTCAGCTCAATGAGCACTTATTAAATGCTTATTATGTGCCAGGTACCATGCTAGGGATACCAAAACAAATAGGAAACAATCCCTGCCCTCAAGGAACTTACATTCCACTTGATGACAGAGCACAAACTCAGAGGAATACAGACAAGTTAAATACAGAGTAATTTCAGTAGGAGCCACACTAACACCTGAAAGGAACATGAAAGGTCTCTTGTGCGGGAGGCAGCATTTCAGCTGAGTCTGAAAGGGAGCCAGGAGTTTCAAAAAGTAGAAGTGAGGAAGGAAACCATTTCAGACATGGAGGAGACAGCCTATTCAAAGGTACAGAGACATGAGAATGAATATTACATACAGAAAACAGCAACTAGGTTGCTTGGTTAGAGCATAGGATGCATGAGGAAGAAATAATTTGTAGTCAGTTTAGAAAGACAGGTTGGAGCCAGATTGTTAAGGGTTTAAAGTACCAAAGCAAGGAGTTAGTATTTTATCCTAAGAAGCCACTTAAAAAGGCAACTAGGTAGTATATCAGATAAAATGATGGATGTGGAGTTGGGAAAATTTGAGTTCAGATCCAATCTCAGCTGCCTGACCTGCTGTGTGACCCTGGACAAGTTACTTAATCTCTGTGTGTACCAGTTTTTTCCAATTACAAAATGGGGATCATAATAGCACCAATTTCATAGAGTTGTTGTAAAAATCAAATGAGATACTATTTGTAAAGTGCTTGGCACATAATAGGCACTTAATAATGCCTTGCCTTCCATTTCCTTTTTCCTTCCTCTCCCTTCCCTCTTTTCTTTCTTTTCCTTCCCTTCCCTTCTCTTCCCTCCTCCCCTCTTCAGTAGGGAAGTGACATGGTTAGATCTAGGTTTTAAGGGTATTGGTTTGGCAAGTGTGAGAAGGGCAGATTAGAGAGGGTAGAGACTGAATACAGTCCAATAGAGACCAAGAGAATACAAGAATACAGACCATTTAGGCGGCTAGTGAGGCTGTCCAGGTCATAAGTGATAAGGGCCTGAATAATACTGGTTATGGTATGAGTGGAAAGAATAGGACAGAGGCAAGAGATGTCATGGAGAAAATATTGACAAAACTTGGCAATTGATGGACTCTATAGGGTGAAAAATAAAGAACTGATGTTATGATTATGCTTGTTTTTGTCTTCTTGTTAAGTGAATGTTTTTGGTTTAAGAGTTAATATTGTGACTGATTTTGTATTTTAAAAAAGCACATCAGTAAGGGCTCAGGGGAGCTCTAGGAGTAGGAGAAATGTACCTCTTCTACAATGGGGTTTCCATTAGGACCCGAGAGTGAGCAGTAGCTTCCCTTCCTGAGATGCTGCACCAACACCTATCACAAGTGTGAGTGAGGTAAGCGAGCCAGAGTTAGTCCAGGAAGAGAAAAAAAAATTAAAAAGAGTTGGAGTATATACAGTTGGGGAAATTGGAGCCTGTAGAGAAGGGACCTGCCCAAGGTTACACAACTGATGAGTACCTGAGATGGATTGAAGTTACGTCATCTGTGTATAGACCAGATTCAGGGCTCTAGCCTTCTCTGTCAAAGGTAGGAAATAGCATGGGGTCATGTTATATATTCCTGAGAATATCCCTTCACTCGGGATCAAGCCTAGTGACTAGTACTTATCAGTGAGAGTGTTAAGTAAACTATGGCACAAGTGGAGAGCCTGGCCAGCCTCTAGACAATTAGGGAGTAGCTTCCTGAGGAAGAGACGCCCAACTCTATTATTGTGAGATAAGAAGGGCTGTAGGTTTGGAATGAGGTTACCATCATTACTTCTTCCAAATAGAATTAGGGTTATAGGCACTTTTTTCTGGCCCAGAACAACAGGGCTCTCCAAAATCAGCTGGAGTGTCACTAATGTGAGTAGGTACGCATGCAGAGGCATTGTCAAGAGAAAGGATAAGCCTCAAGAGGATGGAATCCCTGATCAATGATAAAAGTTTTATTTCCTACTAAAAGAGCATAATTATGGGCCAGATGTTATCATTTTGGCTATTAATAATTTTGGAAATTTAATCACCTTCTGAGGAGAAAACATGGGGGGCAAGTGGGAAGAGTAATGGTTTTGGAGAAAATCAGCATTTGAGGTCTAGTTGGCACTTAGTAGTTATGTGGTTTGGGCATTCAATTCTCCTCTCTGGGCCTCAATTTGCTCATCTGTGAAATAAGGGGACTAGAAATGAGGTTGGACTACATCTCTAAGGTCCCTTCCAGTTCTAATATTCTGTAACTCAATAAATTCACAATTAACTTGGCACTTTAAAGTTTGTAAAGTGCTTTCAACACAAAACCTGCAAGGAAGGTAGTAACGGAATTATACCATTTTACAGATGAGGAAACAGGCTTGTAGAGATTGAATGACTTGCCCATGGTGAATCAACAAGTAAAGAAAGTCAAAGTTTGAACCCAAATTCTCTGGTCCAGTATTGATCCAATACTTTTTCCATAATAGCTGGCTACCTCTCTATCAGGAAAAAGACCCTCAGGGTTTCCCCTGCTAACATCCACAGTGCACAGGTGGAGCTGGGAGTATGATGGCTGGCTAGAAGACTCTTCTCATAGAAGGCAGTGCAACCAAAGCCATAGAGAGCATGTAAAAAATCACTGCTGGACATTAAGTTACTATGACTTGTCTGTTGCAGAAGATAATAAGATCACTGGATTTAGAGCTGGAAGAGACCTTACAGATTATATAGTCCAACGTTCTTAATTTGCAGATGAAGAAATTGAGAGCCAGAGTAGCAAAATGACTTGCCTAGAGTTAAATACACATGCAGTAAGTGGCAGAACCAAGATTTATGTCTAGGTCTTCTTTCTCTAAACTCAATGCTCTTTCCACCACACCAATATCCTATTAATTGGTTTTTATTTCCATAAAGATTCCTTTGGAATTGCGGAAAGGGTGTTAGAATATGTGGCTGTCCAGGGAAGAGATTTTTCCCCATGTTTCTTAGTGGAAGATTGAGTTAAGAGATATTCATGACAAGCTGCCATGGAATTTGAGGGGTCCTTCTGCCTTGGGGCTCTCTGCCAAATGGGTTACACAAGGATACAGAAATATTTACTGCTGTTGCCTTCCACTGCTGCTATAACAAATTTCCATAGGACTTTAAGTTTTCAAAAAACAATTTCCTCACAATAATGCTAAGAGATAGATAGTGCTGATATATTTAAATACTGTTGGACATTGGGGTAGGGTGGTGAATATGATGACTGCATGTAGGGGCTCACAGGTGTCCCTTGAGTAAAGAAACAGGTAATTTCTTTACCTAATTGCTTTAGGTAATTTCTCAAACTAAAGACTGAAATTCTAGGTCATATGATATTATAGATAGAGTACAGAACCCAAGAAAACCTGAGTTCAAATCCAGGTTAAATCCATCATTTACTAGACCATGGAGAAATCGTTTTAACTCTCTGAGCCTCAGCTTCCTCACCAACAAAATGGGCTGGTAAAATCTGTAGCACTGTCCTCACAGTACAATTGAGCAGTTCAAATGGGAATATACATCTCAGATCACCAAATCAGTGTTAGCCACTATTATTTTCCTTCATACCTGAAAATACTGTGCAGCAGAGGCCGCCTCTGTCCGCTGACTGAACACTGAGTATTCCTTCTTCTGCTTCCGATATCTCTCTAAGGCATTTGAAAATGTACTGTATTCTGAAAGGGAAAAGTACAGGTAAAAGTCCACATACTTGGAATGGCAGGACCTACTAAGCTGCCTGCCCTCAAGAAGGACAATGGAGAAAGGAACAGTGGAAGGCCAGTGCATTCACCTCTTTCTAATGTCTTGGGGAGGAATGGGGCAGTGGTGTGGAGGCAGCCATGTTTTGCTTTGCCCGTTCAGAGAGAACACATCTTTATTTACATTACCTTCACATCCCTCCCCTAGTGCTAATTTCCTGTGTGACTTTGGACAAGTTGTTAACTTTGCTGAATTGCAGTTTCCTCATCTATAAAATGAGAGGGTAGGACTACAGATGGCCTCTGAGTTCCTTCTAGCCGTATGTTAACAATTCAGAATTATCCTTATTATAGTTTATTTGTTCTTGCTTTCTCAATTGAGGGGGAGGGAATAATAAGCATTTATATAGTTCCCACTATATGACTGGTACTGTGCTAAAGGCTTTACAAATATGGGGCAGGGAGGTAGGAGGGAGGGAAGGAGGATCTTTGTTTGAAAAAAATTAATTGATAAAACTTGTGTGCTCTACTGGCATCAGTAACATCAAGGTGAGGCACCTCAGAGACATGGACAGATAATGTGCAAATAAGTATCTCTGTCTGGCTAGTATGCGTCCAGAACAAAGGCAGGCTTTAAGGTAGTTCAGTGACAAATTCTAAAATTGAATTCACCTAGAGTATACCGAACACCTGAGTGTAGTGGGTGGACTAGAAAGAGAAATTTCAGGTAAGACATTGTCCGGGGCTTAAATGAACTCGCCATCTGATTGAGGATAATACAAACATGGGTAACAATAACACATGAGTACATTAGGGAGGTACAGAAATGATGATCTTAGGACTGAAATGATTTTTTTATCCACAATTTTATGCAAGCCTCCTCCCTGTGATTTGGCCATTAAGAAACTGAGGTCTAGAAAGGAAAAGTGATTTGTTTAAGGTCACAGACCTATTAAATAGCAATTCTAAGATGTAAAATGAAGTGTTATGTTGGGGGTGGTGGCAGGTGGCCAGGGAAAGAGAAGATGGAGATAGATCATTACCGACTGGGAAGAATTAATAAAGGTGCCAAAAAACTGAACTCAGCAATTTATAGGGTTTATAAATTTAGAATTGGGAGGGACCTTAGAGGTTACAGAGTATAACCCCTTCCCCATTCCAGTGGTCTATCTACTATACTAGACTGACTCTTATTTATTAACTTCCTACTGCATACATCACACTGAGCTTTAGAGCTTAAAGTCTAAGAGGAGAGGGCAGGGTATAATATATATAAATTAAATCTGGGACAGGATAGGATTATATAGTTAGAATTAGAAGGAATCTTAGGAATTGTCTAGCTCAATGCCCTCATTTTAGAGAAAACTTAGGATCCAGAGACTTGCCTAATATTACACAAGAAGTATGCAGCAGAGCTGAGATTTGAACACAGGTTCTTTGACTTCAGATCCAGTATAATTTCCACTTTCACCTTGACAGATCCAGTTAAGGCACTCTAGGAAAATCCAAGGAGGGAGAGATCGTTAGAGAAGCGGTGTCCCATTATAGATCTGGAGTTAAGGACACAGGCCAAAATCTTCAGCATCTGTGTTATTGACTATGCAGCCCTGGGCAAAGTCATTTATTTAATCATTCTGAGCCCCGGTTTACTTCTCTGGAAAAAGAGAAGTTAGACTTAAATGACCTCTAAGGTCTCCCTAAGTTCTAAATTCTATGTTCCTCTGACTAGCTCATCTCTAGGGACCCTTTCAATTTTAATGACCTATGATTGTGTTTCAGCTGCTGGGATGAGGGATAGCTTTATGAATAAGCTATCCTATAAGTGAGACCTTGAAGAAAGAGCATTGTAACAGGTTAAGTGAGTGAAGGAAAATGTTCCAGGCAGGAGGAAGGAGGGAGAAGGAAAAGAACAGTCTACAGTTTGGCTGAAAAATAGATTTCATGAAAGGAAGTAAATGGGAGATAAACCTAGAAATGTAGGTTGTAGCCAGACTACAGGGGGCCTAAAATGTTAGGTTAAGTTGCTGCTATTTTATCCCAGAGGTAATAGGAAAAATTGCTGGCTTTTGAGCAGGTAAGTGGCAGGGAATTAGGAAGAAGACGACAGAATGGAATCTCCTTGTTGGCAGGGACCATTTTATTTTTAATGCCTTCTGCACAGCAGGCACACAAGTGTTTGTCAAATAAATGCTTATTTAATGAACAAAGGAGATCATTTTGATAATCTTGTGAAAGCTGGGCTGGTAAGGAAAGACAGATCTGCAACATTATTACAATATTTCAGGTAAGGGGAAGCAGCAAGGTGAGTAGAAGTAAGGGCAGAAGTAAGATGCCGTGCAGACAGAATTGGGAGGACTTTACAAATGACTGAATCTGGAGGGGAAGATGAAGGAGGCAGGAGAGTCAAAGATTTTGCTTAAGTTCCAAGTTTGGGTGACAGGGAACATGGCTGCACCACAACAGACACAGAAAGGCTGGGTGGAGAAGGAAGAAGATGCTTTTATTTAGGGATCTTTTGAATTCTGATGCTGGTAGGATAATCAGGTGAAGATGTCCTACAGGCACTTTTAGACGTGGAATGGGAGCTCAGAGGAGGTACTGAGGCTGAATCAATATAGCTGCCAGAGCCATGGGGGTGTGACTTTTGAGTTGGGCTTTAAAGGATGACTAGAAATTGATAATGAGTAAAATTAGGAGTTTCAGTTGTTCCCTCACTGGGGGTTTCATCTAAGTAAAGATTTAGGGCTTGGAAACCTTATGAGGTCCATCTGTCTCTATTCTCAATTAGTTCCTGCACATAGAGTATATCCTAGATGCAAATTGAAGAGCTAAAGTGAGGAGAAAAATGTGGGTAGAAAGTCATAATTAAAATGAGAAAAAAAGACAGAAGATTTTGAAAATGTTTTCGAAACAGAGATTCTTTAAGCTTTCTAAACTTTAAAGCACTCTACCATATACCTTAAAACACCATATCATTTCCTGGTATTTAAAGCTTTCTACAATCTGCCTCCATCCTTTCTTTCCAGCTTTATTTCACTTTATTAAAGTTTTCCCAAGTAGATTACTAGCTGTTCCACTGCACAGGCAGTCCCTAAGCATAGAGTGCTCTCTCTTCTCATCTCTGACTAGAGAACTTACCTCACAATAGGTGCTTAGTTGCACTATCCTCCTCCTCTGTGTAGCCTTCCCTGACCCACACACCCTCAGCTGAAGGTGCTCATTTTAACTTCAGAAGTTCCTAAAGCTCTTCATCTGAACCTTTCCTTTGTGCCCCCCCATCACATCCTACCATATATTTATCTCTGTATGTTCAGTCATTTTCCAGCAGTATCTGGCTCTTTGCTAAAATATTGGAGTGGTTCGCCATTGCCTTCTCCAGCTCATTTTACAGATAAGGACACTGAGGCAAACAGTTAAGTGACTTGCCCAGGGTCACACAGCTAGTAAGTGTCTGAGATCAGATCTGAACTCAGGAAGATCAGTCTTCCTGATGCCAAACCCAGTGCTCTATCCACTGGGCCACTTAGCTGCCCCATCTCGGTATACTTATTATACTCCCCCAGTAGAATGTTAGATCCTTGAGGGAAGGGACTGTCATCATTTATATTTTTATCCTTGGCACCTAGCATAGTGCCATGAATACAGCAGACACTTAATAGATGGCTGCTTAATTTTTTAAAAAATTGGTGCAACTATAAAATAATGAAGCTGATTTTTTTTGCATAGTTCTTAAACAAGTACTTGCAACAATTTGACCCTCTAGCAACTCTCTGGGGTAGCGAGCATATCATTCTCTCCATTTTATTCTTTAATTCATTCTCCACAAAGCTGTCAAGTTAGTATTACTAAAACTCCCCCAATGCAGACCTTTAGTAGCTCTGCCTCATCTCTAGGAAAAAGTGTATCTTCAGCCTGGCATTTAAGTGTTTTGAGTCCTCTATAGGCTGGTTACCACCTACCTTTCCAGTTTCATTTCATATTACTCTCCTTCATGTGCTCTCTCTTCACGTGCTCTTTAGAAGCAGCTAGGTAGCCTAATGGGTAGAGTGCCAGATCTAGAGTCAGGAAGACCTGAGATCAAATAAGGCCTCAGACACTTCCTAGAAGGCAAGTCAGTAACTTCTCTGAGCCTCGGCACCCTCAACAGTAAAATGAGGGTAATGATAGCACCTACCTCCTTGGGTTGTTGTGTGGACCTACAGTGCCTGACACGTAATAAATGTTACCTTTACCCCTTCTCTTCCAGTCAAATTAGCCTGCTGGTTGTTCTTGCTTCCTTGCCTTTGTCAAGGTGGGTCCCCTCCCCTCAAATGTTTTCCCACCTCTGCCAATCCCTACCTTCCTTCAAAGGACAATTCAGGTGCCACCTCCTATGCAAAGCTTTACCTGTTTCTCTGGTTGTTTGTTAGCACTCTATCCCCCTCTTGAAATTTCCTGCATATCTTTTCTACATTTCTACATTCTTCTGTGTGTTCATTTAGTCTTCCCATTAATATTTAAACTCCTTGAGGGCAGGGGTTCTTTCCTTTTTGTCTCTGCATCCATAGTGCCTCAATATATTAAGTGCTTAATAAATGTTTAATTAAATTAAAGAGAGACTTGGAAAAAAAAGAGAAACTTGGAGATCTAAATTGTATAACCCAAGGCCATACAACTGGTAATTAGCAGACTGATGCCACAAATCCAGGAATTCTGATGCCAATTTCTATCAACATTTCACGATATCATGGCAAACTCTAAGTCCCAAGTATGCAAGATCAGCTATCATTATTCTCTCAATTCTGTGGATGGGGAAACCAAGTGCTTCTATCTATACATTCATTTATGGCTGTGGCCATGACTACAAATCTACCCTTTTGAATTTTCTATTTAGGACACATTTACACCCCTGGACCTGGCCTGCTAGGACACACCACTTCTTTCTTTTGTCCTATTGCTCCACTTAAAAAGAGCAATTGGAAGAAATTTGGTTTTTATCTGCAGCTCATAAATACTTGCTATTTTAAGTGATCCTGTCTCAGGGGCTGCTTGTACAGTAGGTATGATATTCCTTCTTTGTTATAAAAGGGCAATGCTTAATTGGTTACAGAGGTGACTACTCTTAGGATTAGAGAGGCTAGCGTTTATGTAAGTGCTTGAAGGTTTGTAAAGCGCTTCATCAAAGTTAGCTCATTTGACCCTGGTACTTTGAGGTGCTATTATTATCCAAATTTATAGATGAAGAAACTGAGGGTGAGGGATGTTAAGTGACTTGCCTAGGGATGACATAGACAGGTAATGTCTGCGGCAGGAATTAAACTCAAGTCTTCCTGACTCTAAGTCCTCTGTTCTATCCACTGAACAGCCTGGCTGTCCAAACATGATAACAGAAAGTAGACATTTGCCAGTATAACTAAGTATAAGGCATGGTTGCTTTCTTTGCATCAGTCTTGAATCATATCAAACATGATCCATTCTTGTGTGTGTGTGTGTGTGTGCATGTGTGTGTGTAGTTTGATCATGGAAGCTTTGATCAACTTGATTAATTCCTCAATCAACCTGAGAAGTTTACAGGGCATAAAACTTTCTTTGCAGGCAAAGAGTGGCACCTTCCCATGTAGAGGTGGGCATGTCCATTGGGTACATTGCTGAGAGTATACAAAATTCCCATTTTATTTCAAGTGATCAGAGATGTCTCCCTTGGATAGGACTAAAAAGGATGGACTCTCTTATCTTAGCTGCCTTCCCTATGGTCTATAAAGGCTGAGAAACCAGTTTTTTCTCTTAGACTTACTTCCTTTTCACCTTCCCCTACTGAGAAAACAGACTGTGGCAACAGAGTAGACCTGCTTCAGAGGGAAGGGAAGCCTATGCTCTTTCTCCTCCTCCCTCTTGGGAACTGGAAATATCTGCCTTGAGGTAGGGACACATGAGATGTTTTTGCTGAGAGGAGGTATCCTGAGAGTGGACTTTTTCAGCTGAAGATATAGTGGAAGCCAGGGTATTAATAGATTTCTACAGAAGCACATGGAGGAAGCAGACTGCATCTAGTTGACCTGAGAAGGAGTCGCATCTTTGAGAACTGTCTCATGTGTGACGTCAACTTATAGAATCGATTAAGGTGAGACTTTCTTACTGTCTTAAAATGATTAAGTGTCTTTGATTGAGTCTTACTAGGTGCTAAACCCCAGGCCCAAACCCCTATCTACGAGGTGCTAAGCCTAGGTGGGCATGAAGCCCTCAAGGTCCTAAGGGGAGTTGTTAAGACCAGAGACAATAGTATGTGCCTAAGTGCTGGTCACTCAGATGACATTTGATGATGTCCAAAGACTGTATAAAAAGAGAGAACAGAGCCATTTGCTTGGGGCTCTCACTCTTGGAGGTGTGTTGATGTGGAGACTCTGGGCAGCTGTTGTTAAGAGCCCTCCAGCTCGTAAACCCAGATGTTTGGACTTTGTTAAACTCTGGTAACTATGCATTGAGATTTGAATCAGACAAGCTGATGTTTGTAATTTGTTTGTATTTGCTCTGAAGTTCAGGGTGCTGGCTTTTCCCCCTGCACTAAGTGAATGATATTTGTATGCTGGATTAAAGTAAGATTGTTAACCCCTTAATGTTGCTTTTCTTAGTAAAGCAGATCAAAAGAACCTGTGTTGGCAGCTTTCTGTGTGCTGGCTGTTGGTGGGTCTTACACCCCTTCAGCAGCCACTAGCAGACTGTTGCAACAAATTCCAACTTCAAGAATCTGGGGACTGGATCCTCTGTCAGAAAGGGGAGATTTCCTAGTGCTGAAGGGATTATCCCACATGGTTCTTGAGCAGCATCCTACTTGGAGAGCAAAGCCTGTGAGTTATTCAGGTAGTGCTAGTCTGATGGATAGGGCAATGTTTATTCATCAGTCCCAAAGTAGGTTTGCCTTTAGTAAGAAGAGTATCCAACCCAAAAGGGTGATATTGCAAGTCTAAGAGGAAATATGTAGGACCCTATGGGAGTGCTAAAGACTTATTAGCATGTCAAAGGTTGCTCCAGTGGCATCCTCAAGTTCAGTTCTTCCCGAGAGTAGCTGATGGACTTAGTGAGTACTTTATATGTTTCTACTTCTGGGCCCTTTGGAGTCCTTTGTGTCTTCGTTTTCTGTGGCGTGTACGACCCACATTGCTTCCTTGAGTATGTCTATCGGAGACGGCACCTTGTAATCAGGAAAATGTTTAACAACTGGGTATCCAGAAAATAGTACATATAACGTACTTTATAATTTAATCTGCATTATTAGCATTTTCTCCTCTATTACCTTAAGTCTAGAAGACAACAAATAAAATGATAAATTAAGCCCTAATTTGTAGCATCTGCTGATTTCTAGGGTATAAATGTTCACAATGAAAATTCAACAACCAGCTGGTACAAATCAACTCCAGCACACCTCTGTGTATATTCCATATTTAGGGAAACCCAGACACAAGACAAATTTAAGCTATATTTAGACATTTGCCTGGAGTAACTAACTCTAAGTGGGGAAAATAGACCAATAAAGAAGACGACTTTTGTAGTCAGCCTACAGGATTTGACTTGACTAGTGTGAAGCCAGAGCACTGAGCCACAGGCTATATAGGAAGTGATAGAAAAAATTACTCTAATTTCTTAAATAGGATAATGGAATATTATTATAACATGATTCTATTATAAACAGGAATGCAGTATAAGACAAATCTTTCCTAGATTTAATTTAATGGCATTTAATTAGCAAATTACCATAAGGGTCTTCTTCTAGGGCAGTCTGTGCACTGAGCAGCTAACAGACAGGTAAGAGTTAATTAAATAAAGCTGCGGTTCTATAGATTAAGGATCCAAGAGGCAGAAGAAAGAAGCAGGATTCTGAGCACATGAGGCACAGCCTACAAAAGCTAAGAGAAGAGATGGTGTCAAAGACATTAGGATGAGACTAAATGTATCAAAAAAAAACTGAGAAACAAAACATGCAATGAGAGGGGTGAAGTCAAACTGCATGATGCTCTGCCATACCTCTGATAGTAGAGGCAGTGTGTGTACCCAAGAACCTTGGGAATATCAGTGCCTCCCTAGGCTAATAACTACTTAGAGCCCAGTCCCCACAGCCATCATCCAAGGGAGACACTCTTAGATGGATGTGACCTAGCAGCTGCTGCTACAGGTATTACAGTCTGCCTAATTAGCAGCTATAGCCACAAAGGACCCCCAAATTTTGACCCCCAAATCCTTGGCACCATCAAATGGCTCAACATTAGAAACAAATATTTTTTCAACGCAGATGATAGTGAAGAAGATGCATTACCATCTACCTTAATACAACACCTTAGGGACCACTGGTCCTTTTCATCCACCTTGCAGCTGAACCAGACTATGTGTGTTGGCTTCCCTTTATTACAAAGATTCTTCATTGTTGGTGTTGTTTTTTGTATAGTGAACCCCTTTGGCAGTCTGGTAAAGCCTATGGACTCCTTTTCAGATTAGTATTTGTAAATGCATAAAATTAAATGGATAGGATTACAAAGGAAATCAATTATACTACAATAACAACCTGTAGACTGGAAGACTATGAATACATTCAGTCTGGTGACAAATCTAATGACTGGAGTAATTCTGAAACAGTGATGAATACAAATCATATTTTGAGATATCTGCAACAACCATAATATGATATGAAAAATCTGTGATTTCTACTGGTGGCAAAGACACAGATACTGCTAGTTTTATTGTTGTTTATGTTGATAGTTTAAAGAAATGCTAAATTTTAGTTAGTAGTTAACGAAAATAAAAATGTAATTTTTTTCCTGTTCAAGTCCACAGACCCCTAGAAATCTATCCTCAGACTAGGATAAGAACTCCTGTCCTATTAGAATATGAACTCCTCAAGAACAAGTGCTATCTGTATCCCCAGTACTTAGAACAAATGCTTGGCGCACAATAAATGCTTAAAAATATTTTATTTTTCATCCATCCATTCATCCATCCACCCATCCATCCATTCATCCATTCATGCACCAGTCATGTTCCTTTCTGTTTCTTGAGGGCAAAGGGCTACCAGGTACTGGGACTGTAGGATTTCACCTATAAAAGTTTCTCAAAGTATAGATTCAGCTGAAAGTCATTTCCCTTCCTTTTAAGATTATAAACAAATTGAGGGTAAGAATTATGTCATTTTTCATCTTTGTTTCTCCAGGGTCCAGCATAGCACTTTGTATATGCTAAAAACTTAATAAATGTTCATTAAATTCAACTAAGCACGTACTCATTAAGAACTTGCCATATGGCAGGTACTGTTAGACCATAAGGATACGAAACGAAAAATGAAATAGCCCCTTGTAGTAGCAATTTAGATTTGAAGATCTTTCCCACCCATTAATAGGCCATGTGACCTGCTTACGTCACAGGAAGCCCAAGTCAATTGTGGTGGGAGGAGCTTCTTGACAGGAAAAGGAAGTTATGTCACAGAAAATGCTGAGAGAGAGAGAGAAGTCATGGCTGCTGATGGCTGCCTTCATGATAGTTAGCACTGAACAGGCTGATATAGCTATACTGTGAGTTTGTTTTTGGGGAGACCCCAGCAGGAGGTCAGAGAGGTTTTGGGATGGCAAGGCTCCATGCTGTGATATCATGTTTTAAGTTCCTTGCTGTTATGATGAAGTGGGCTAACTGGCTGTGGGAGCTGAACATTTGGTTATGGGATATGGTTCTCTGGTGTCTGAATAAATGTTATGCTACTTCTACCTTCTTTATGGGGAGTCTCTCATACTTTGAGATACAGAACAACATAGGCATATTCATGATTATCATTGATGTTGTGTTTATTGCCTTACTGATACACCCATGCTCTCGAGAAGCTTATATTCCATTTAGGGGACCAAGCTATACTCAGGTAAATTAACACAAAAATATATACAAAGTAAATTCAGAGAGAGGTTCTACTGATACGTGTGAGTATAAATTGGAGATAGCCTTATTTGGGAGATGGTACTTGAGCTAAACCTTGAAGGAATTGGATTGAATTGAATAAGAGATAGCTCATTCAAAATTCAGGGTGACTTTTCTCTACCACAAATTTTTTACTCTTGGAATTGGACTAGTCAAAATTCCTGGAAAGCATTTGTAAAATAAATTCCTCTTGGATCAAGAAAGAAACTTTTCAAGTATAGACTTCAGTTTCCTCATATGTAAAACAAGGGGGTGGGGCTAGATGATCTTTTAAATTCCATCCACTTTTAACATTTTTTGAACTAAGAAAGTGAAATGTGCCAATTTGGCTTCTCTTCTGGAATCTCTACAATTAACTAAATATTTGAACACTTCACCTAACATGCAACATCAAAGGTTTTGGAGTAATTCAAACCATGCCACAAACAGTGCGTTGTGGGACTCAAGGAAGAGCGGCTCAGGATCATATATGGACATACCATATATGGTTATATTACAAGGCTCATAGGTTGAAATGGACCTGATCTAACTGTAAACGGTCAGGCAAAATTTAATTTTTCATTATTGTTGGTATCATCATTATCATTATCATCATCATCTCTCACAGCCTGTTTCTTCATCTTGGGAATAATAATTGTAACAGGATCATTAATGCACATAAAATGTGTAGAAATTTAGTAGTAGTAGATAGTGGAAATTTCTACTATCATCATCATTGTCGTCATCGTCATCATCATCATCATTATCTGCACCAAGATTAAGGAACCATTTCCTTTGGCCAGAAGCTCTATTCTACAATGCTTTGCATTGATCAGCCTGAATGCTAACACAGTCCTATCATCTTAATACCACCCAAAAGCTCTACTTAAACATTCCTCCCTGCCTCCCATCCTCCCCTCCCCTGCCAATAATTTTTCACCATTATGGATGGCTTTCCATGTGATGACTAACCCTGCTCTGAACAGCCAACATGAAAACATTCTATCCAACAGCCTTGGGCCCATATGCTGAGCACAGATGGGAGCAGCGCTATCTTCACAGTAGCAGCTGCCCAGAAGCCAGAGTGAAGGGGAAGAAGCTAGAAAGAAAAAAAAATACAAACCAAGGAACACAAGGGAAGAGAAGAAAAAATGAGCAGTCATGAGCAAAAAATGAAAAAAACTCACTATTCACAACCAGTAATCCTAGTGGATAAAAAATAAATGCTTTTATTATTCATTTCTCAGCAACTAGTCATTCTGTAATGAATCCTTACAGTATGGGAACACCTTGAAGGAAAAGTCTTGCCTTGGATAAAATAATAAAGGTAATAATGTGGCATTTGTTGTTGTAGCTGCTGTTGTGTCTGACACTCTGCAACCCGTTTTTGAGGTTTTCTTGGCAAACATACTGCAGTGGTTTGCCATTTCCTTCTCCAGCTCATTTTACAGATGATAAAACTGAGGCAAGTAGGGTTAAGTGACAAGCCTAGGTCACATAGCTTGTAAGTGTCTGAGGCCAGATTTGAACTCAGGAAGATGAGTCTTCCTGATTCCAGGCCATGTGCTCTATCCACTTGTCACCTAGTTGCCTAATAGCACATTAAAGCTTATAAAGCACTTTTACTCTAGGAGGTAGTCAGGGAAGATCACTTTTATTTTACAACTGAGGAGAAACTAAGGTCCAGATTAAGTGACCTACTCAGGAATACAAAGTTAGTCCATGTCAGAACAGGGATTTGAACATGGGTCTGTCCTGACTCCAAGAGTCCAAGGGATAAGAGATTCAAAGAGAATATGTACTCTGTCCCTCCCAGCTGGACTTCCAGCTGCAGGAAATTCCTGCAGATTCAGGAGGACTTAGTAATACTGAGCCAGCCCCAAGCATCCTATCATGACATTTTTGCTTCCACGCTACCTAATATTGCTACTTCTACCACTATCCCCTCCTAATGGCACTTCCAGTTTCTTCACTGAGGCCATGCTGATTGGTGGGAGCATATCACTTCTAAATGGCCTCAGCCACCTGACCAAGCCATCTTCCTGCCTTGCCACTGTAAGTGACTGACTGCTTTCTTGCTGTCTACTGCTTGCTCTGGGCACAGTAGCCAAACCAATACTACCACTGCTGCTGGAAAGGGCTTGGCAATAAGTTTTCTATGAATCTAGCCAACATCCTTGTGACTTCATCATCTGCTAGAGACCACTCCACCACCCAGATGTGCTGCCTCCCCATACTACTATATAAGCTCCCTGAGGGTAATAATTGTTTCTTTTTTGTATTTGTACCCCACTGTCCAGCACATAGTAAGTGCTTAATTGATGCTCGTTTATTCCTTCATTTTTGTCTATTTTTAAGGCTATAGATAAAGGTACGTGAATTCTGTCCAGGGATACTCTACATTCTACACTGTTGATAAATTTATTTTTTAGTTAAGTAAGTATGTCACTTTTCTGAAATTTTTCCATTCTGGAAAATTTCCAGCACTAGCATTGGAGTCAGAAACAATGGTTCAAATCCTGCTTCAAATACCAAATGAGCTTGGGCAAGTCATAACCTCCCTGGACCTTAGTATGCCCATATGTAAAATGGGGGGGAGGGTTGAACTAGATGACCTCTGAGGTTCCCCTCCAGTTCTAGATCTATGAATAAATGAATGGAAAAAAGCATTTATTAGGTGCAATGTTAAGCACTAAATAAATATAAAAATAAGCACAAAGCACTACGTTATGTTGAAGATAACAAAAAATAAGTCAGGCCCTGTGGGCAGTAAGGTGGCACTGGCTAGTACTGGACCTGGAGTCAAGAAAACTCATCTTACTGAGTTCAAATCTGGCCTTAGACACTTATTAGATGTGTGACCCTGGGCAAGTCACTTAACCCTGTTTGCCTCAGTTTCCTTATTTGTAAAATGAACCGGAGAAGGAAATGTAACACCATTCCAGTATCTTTGCCAACAAAACCCTAAATGAGGTTGGTTAGGACTGAAAAACAACTGGACATAAACACAATGACACATACTTGTCTATGTTTTTGCTTTCTAGGGTGATGGCTGTAGGTACTGGCATTCCCCGGGTCTCTGGGTTCAGCATTCCAAGCTATCTTCATCAGGGTCTAAAGGGAGATGGTAGCAAAGATGGTGGTGATAATTTGACTTCCCTGACACATGCTGCCTCCTGTCTCTCTTCCACTGCCTCAGCTAGGCTGGCTTGCCTGTTCTGTGGGTGGCAGTTAGTGGGGAAGGTTCATCCCTAGATAATGACAGCTGGGTCGGATGGGTGATTTGGTTGATAATACTATGATTCTATAAATTTAAACAAACCATTACTCACACCTAGAGGAGGAATAGTGTGATTTGGTAGAAAAGAACATTAGGATTTGGAGTCTGAAGATCTAGTTTCAAATCTGGGCTCTGACACTTAACTTACTATAGGGTTTTAAGCAACTCATTTAATTTCTGTGGAAAGAAATTTCCTTATTTCTAAGAGTTGGATTACATTACTCTTTCATCTCTAAATCCTATGATCATGTGAAGTAGATTGGAGGTGTAGATAGAAGAGAGAATTTTAGGTGGAAGGAATGGTCTGAGAAAAGGCATTGAGATGTGAATTATCTAGTATTTATAGAGTATCAGCAAAGAAACTGGCCTGATCAGAGTAGAGAAAGTGAGTTATAAAATAACGAACTACACAAGTCACTCAACTCTGTTTGCCTCCGTTTCCTCATTTGTAAAACAAGCTGGAGAAGGAAACAGCAAACCACTCTAGTATCTCTGCCAAGAAAACCCCAAATGGGGTTGGACAGGACTTAAAAATGACTGGACGTGAACACAATGACACATACTTGTAAGTGTTTTAACACTTCTTGGTCCTACCCACCTTATAGGCATATGGCTATTCAGAAAATCTCTACTTCAACCTTATTTACTGCATAACCTTGAACAGGCCACATATGTTGGCTCAATTTAAATTCACATCTCGAACATTTTTACACCTCCAACGTTTTTCATTATCTAACACTTCTAAGTGATATCTGTCATTCTCACAGCAGTGTAGATTTTAAAAATCTACATTTTATATTAAGAGGATCTCTATAAGCCTCTTCCAGCTCTAATGTTCTAGTACCTTGGTACCATTTTATGGGCTCACTATTGACAGGGAATTAGGGGCCTTGTAGATCACTCATCTCGAGAGAATTTTATAATTTAAAGATGGAAAAGGCCATAGAGATCATCAAGTCAAACCTGCTCATTTTATAGAGAAGGAAACAGAACTCCAAGAAGTGACTTATCTAAGGTCACACAAAAAACAACAGTATTGGGACATAAAACCATGACTTCCAGCATCCTTTCTTTCCACTTAACTATAGAGACTATTCAAATGTAGCTTTAAAAACCCTCTCCAATTCCAACAATTTTTCTATATGTAAATTCTGCAGTCATCTGGCCGACTACTATGTGCCAGGTACTGTGCTAAGCACCAGCGATATAAAGAAAGGCAAAAACCAGTCCCTACTCTTAAGAAGCTCAGAGTAGGAAGTTAGGTGGCATAGTGAATGGAGAGCTAAGCCTGGAGATGGAAAGATGTGAGTTCAAATCCAGCCTCAGACTCTTCCTAGCTATGTGATCCTGGGCAAATCACTTAACCCCTTTCTGCCTCAGTTTCTTCAACTATAAAATGAGGATAATAACAGCTCTTGCCTTGCAGAGTTGTTGGAAGGATCAACTGAGATAATACTTGTAAAGCTTTTAGCACAGTGACTAGTATATATGTAGATACTTTAAAGGAGGCCAACTTTATATGATGGAACATAGCTGAGAAATGCTAGAGGTTAAGGCCAGCACACAGTTCAAATGCTTATGTCTGAGAAAGACTGGTTCTTTTTCTCACGAAAGGTATTTTGCAGTCCTGGTGGCCTAGAGGCAGAGCTATATAATTACATTTTTCTTGGTATGATTCATCACACTTCATTAAGTTAACCTTAACCCATTATTGATTTTCCCTTAAGCATCAGTTTCTTCACCTGAAAAATGGGAATAATAAGACTTGAATTATCTACTTTACAGGGCTGTAGAAAGCTTTTTTGTCAAGTGTCCTATAAACATTAGTTGTAATTAATAATAAAAATAATATTTTTAAATTATTCAATATGCTGTGCTCGGTCGGTTATTTTGGGAGAAGGTAGTCTTTGATAAAAGGAGTTAAAAAGAAACATATGCCACATCTGGATTTGTAACTGAGAAATGATCCCATTTCTAACATGAACTGTATGTACAGCTGGCACAATGGCCTGAAGGAGCATTGAAGTGACAGAAATTTCATGCTCATCAAGAAAGAGGGACAGAGAGGACCCAGATTTGTGGCAGAGCCTGAAGAGTAGGGAGAGGCCTGGTGACACTTGGATGGAGAAGTAGATACTGTGATGTGTGGGGTAATTCTATTCACTCTTAGGAAATACTCTTTACTAATTAATGATAATAATAATAATGATAGATAACATTTATATAGTACTTACCATGTGCAGCCACTGTGCTTTACAATTATTATCTCATTTTAATCCTCACAACAAACCTGTCAGGTGTGTGCTATTTTTATCCCTATTTTACAGATGAAGAAACTGAGGCAAATACAAGTGTTAAGTGACTTGCCCAGAATTACCCAGCTCAAAAGTGTCTGAGTATAGATTTGGACTCAACTCTTCCAGACTCTAGGTCTGCTGCTTCATCTACTGTATCACCTAGCTGCGGGTCAAAGCGGCTGTTTTATAAATAATTGTTGACTAATGTGACCAACCCGTGGATTGAGGGAGAGAAGACAAAGATGATCTCTGTATGAGACCAGAGCCTGAGCCTACTGGGACCCAGGGTTCCTCCTGACTGAAGTCTATAGAGACTCTACTAGCCTCATGTGGCTGTCTTTTTCACTGACCCTTTTAGACTTGCCTGTCTTTTACAAAATTGGCTGATTTTGTAGTTTCACCACTCTGATGGAGATGTTAATGAAAAGTCAAATAGCCAGGAGGCAGGTGGCAGAGATGGAGGAAGGGAGAAGTATTTATGTGATTCAGATCAGTGGTCTCCAAACTTTTGATTATGCAATCCCATCAATACAACATTTTTGAGTATGCATTCCAAATATGTGTATATTTACTTACTTAAAAAGAAGGAGACAATGAAGTAACATTCAACCCCAGAGTCAATAGAAAACCACCATAATTTATTGAGTAGGAGAGTGACACGGTCAGACTGTATGTTAGGAAAATCACTCTGACAGCTGATTTGAGACAGATAGACTGGAGACAGGGAAACCAATTGGCAGGATGCTGCAATAGTCTAAGTGAGAGGTGATAAAGGCCTGAATTTGTTTGGGGGGGGAGGGTAGATGAAGCTATCATGGAGGTAGAAATGACATGATTTGGCAACTGACTAGATATATGGGGTGAGGGAGAGTGAGATGAGGATGGTATTGAGGTTGTTAACTGGAAAGATGGTGGTATTCTCAACAGAAATAGGGAGGTTTGGAAGAGAGGCAGGTTTTAGGAAAAACACAGTGCAGTGAGACAGGCAACTCCTATTACAATCCCTCTATGCCTTTGCATTCTGGGAAACTGTCTTACTCAAAATAAAAAGGGGGTGCATATACATGGTTCTTCTTTATTGGTCATTGCTGCAAGCACAGTATCCTCCAAAGAGTGCCTGCTACAACACCCAGGTGATTTGAGGGTGAGGGCAGGTATGGGTGGGTAGATAGTAAATTTTTCATTAGCACCTGTGCAGCTGCAACTGTGGGTAATGGGATCTCAGGTTATAATTGCCATGAAGAGCTAATGATTGATTCAGAAGGTATTGAGTTAGGGGGACATGATGGAAATTCCCAAAGCAGAGGGATAAGGCCCAGCGGGGGAGTACCAGAGATTTAAGGTAGCTGTAAGATGTGGTGGTGTTGGAGACAAGTCCTACAGCTGGCTAGAGCTAAGGGGAATAAAATACATCTTCAAACCCTGATTGACTGACCACACATTTGCCATCAAGAATAAACCACAAACACAATCTCTTTACTAGATAACCATGAGAATTTGAAGATGGAGAATTGGCTTTCTGCTCTTGTCCTTTCTTGGTCATGTGAGCAGCCAGAGGCAGTTCTTCTGGTTATAATTGGGCAGGGAAATGAAAAAAGCTCATCCATTTCTCCCCCCACCCTGCCCCCCACCAAGGGCCCCCTTCCTCTTCCCTGCCCCGCCCCAGCATACATTAGACTCAGAAGACCTGCCTCCTAGTCCCAGCTCCATCCTTTACTTGTTTGACTTGGGGCTAATGACTTCATTTGTTTGAATCATAGGCTAAATGTCATTCTTGGAAAAAAAAAAGTAGCAGTAAAATTAGAGTTGACCAGATCTTCCCTGTTTCTGTTATCACATTTACCCTAACAGTCCCGACTAACCCTTTTTTGGACCCTCCTCTTTTTCCTCATCAGTTACCCTCCCTTTTTTGTCCCTGGCTCTCCTTGCCAGCCTCAGCTCATTCTGAACTTTAGCATGTAAACTATTTTTATAGAACCATGGCACACTTGAATATTTTTACTTGCCTTGCTCCCATCTTTTGTAGCAGCCCTTTAAAGTCAGAGTTGGTCAATAATTCTCTCAGTACATACATGCAGGTCTCCCTAGAGAAAACTCCTTTTCTTCCTCCTCTGAATTGCTTCTTTTTACAGTTTCAGAATTTCATTCTTGAGAGCTCTTCTATTTATCCTAGGCAGATTTTACTTCCTCTGTAGAATTTTAAGCCACAGGATCCTATCTATGAGTATGTTGCATCCTTTCAAATCCATTCTCGCTAATTTTTTTTCATTAGCACCTGCACAGCTGCAACTGTGGGCAATAGGATCTTAGGATATAATTGCCCTGAAGAGCTAATGACTGATTCAGAAGGCATTGGGTTAGGGGGAGATGATGGAAATTCCCGAAGCAGAGGGAGAAGGCAGAGTGGGGGAGTATCAGAGATTTAAGGTAGCTGTAAGGTGTGGTGGTGTTGGAGACAAGTCCTACAACTGGCCAGAGTGTTGGGCCTGGAGTCAGAAAGACCTGAGTTCAAATTTGATCTCAGACATTGACTAGCTACATATGAGGCTGGGCAAGTTACTTAATCTCTCCGAAACAGTCTCCTTGATTGTAAAGTGGGAATTATAATAGCACCTACCTTCCAGGATTGCTGTAAGCATCAAATGAGATATTTGTAAAGTGCTTAGTACAGCGCCTGGCATACAGTAGGCGCATAATAAATGCTTGTTTCCTTCCTTTCTTAACTATCACAAACTATAAGACATGCTATGCCCTCATCTATAAAGTTTGTAATAATTTCTACCTTAGGAACCAACAGTGACTTTAGCAACTAACCCTAGTTAATGATAATCAAACCCAGAACAGATGTCAACAAGTAAATAAGTATTAATTAAGCCTTATTATGTACCAGTCACCATGCTAAGTGACAGGGATGCAAAGGCACAAACAGTCCCTGCCCTCCAGGGGCTCACAATCTAATGAGGGAGACCACAGGCAAACAACTTCATATTAATGAGACATACACAGGATAAACTTGAGATAATATCCCAGGGCAAGCAAGTTCCTCTCATCTATTTCTCCTTCTTCTGAAACATCAAGTCATCATCAAGGCAAGTCAAGGAATTATTAGCTGTTCTGCTTGGGACAGAGACAGAGTTCTAGCAGATGTCTGGATAACTGAAATTTTTCATTACAACTATATTATGCCTACACATCAGTTGATTATCTATTCCCCCAGATCACCATCTATTTCCTTTTTCTGTCCATAAAATGGAGTCTGAAGGGAAGAACAATAACACCAAATGTCAGTAGAAAATAATCATCATTAAGTGATTTTCCTGCTATCTATTAAAATAAGAGTTTTAATTTCACATGACAGAAATAATGAGATGGCAGATGGTAGAAAAACATTGCCCATTCTGATGATAATGAATTATACGGGTTAAAAGTAAATGCCATTGTTTTGATTCCTGTTAATTTTTGCAGAACAGCTAAACTCTGGGTAGTGAAAAAACATCTAAGCTGACTCAAAACGCTGAGGCTACAGAGCAATGTTATCACAGGCCTGAAGATTCCACACCTAGGCTGCAATTAACATCCAAACACTTACCATTGCTGACTGAGAACTAGAACTTACAACGGCAATTGAAAACGCCATCCAGTGACCTCAGTTCACATTCTAGGTCTGAGAAGTTCCAAAGTTTTCAAAGATTCTCTCACCCCTTATTGAATTACTCCATCTCCGGAAGAGAAGTACACACCCAGAGTTTACATTCAAGGAAAACGAACTCAAGCACTCCACTCACACCTAGTATAATGAGGGACTGAGATTGGCCAGTGAGAGACCCAGTTCTTACGAGCACATGCAGTATGCGCTGACAAAACCTCCATGCGGATACCAGAGCATACTCTGTCTGCTTATCTCTTGAAATAGAGGAGATTTTTGATGGGCTCCCGGGCTAGAATTGGCAAAGCTTTCAAAAGGCTCTAACCAGGGGATTTAACTCCTCCTTGCTTTCCAGTTGTGTCCAAGTAAGGAGTGCTAAAAGCCTCCAGGTGGATAGAGAAGTCTTGGGCTTTTACCTCTCTAACCAAGCCATTGCCATGTAGTCTGTAAGAGCACGGCTATACTGTCACATCTATGTTGGCTGTGTCTGTTTTTTCCTGCTGAGAGGCGGAATATTGGAGCAGGCTGTGTTCTGGTGAACTTGGGAAGACTGAGAGAGTAAATTGGCAGAGGTCCAAGAACTATGTTCCATGCCAAAATTTCTAGACAGCCAAGTCTAATGGGGGTGTGGGGGGCAAAGTCTAAAGCCACATGCTTGATCTAGCACAGGAGTGGACTGAAGACAACCAAGAAGAAGTGACAGTGACATAGTGACTCATCCATCATCTAAGCCAAATTTAGAAAGTGAACTTGGTGGGTCAGATGCTTGGTAAAACTCCTTTAAATCTGAGCCCACTCTCCACAAATACCCCAAGGTACTGTATTTCTCTCTGCTCTTGCTATATCTTCTCAGTACATCTCTCCTTGTAAGTGGCTCAGTAGATAAAGCTCTAGGACCAGGGTCAGGAAGACTTGAGTTCAAGTCTGGATTCAAACAGTTTCTGGCTGTGTGACCCTGGACAAGTCACAACCTCTGCTATCCTCAATTTCCTCAACTGTAAAGTGGAAATAATAATAACATCTACCTCTGCAGGTCGTTGTGAGGAACTGAGATAATATATGTAAAAGCTCTTAGTACAGTGCCTGGCACATAGCAGGCCCTCCACAAATGCTTATTCCCTTCCCTCCTATGCCATGAAGTGGTTAAACGCTGTAGGTCATACTAATTACTGGTGGGGAGGACACACCAGAATGGAGTCTCAAGCTGATAGCATTGAAGAGTCATCCCACCCCTCAAGAACACACTTAGAGCCCTGAGGAGGAGATAGAGCCTTTCCCAGGGACCAAATTCACTTGTGAGAACAGGCATTGGGATAAGGATCCTCAGAATTTATGAAAGATACCCCTGGACAGGGGGCAAATTAGATATTGAAGCTGACTTCACACTACCTTTGATGCTATTGCATCCTGGTTAGCCCAGCCCATTTTGTTGACAGAGTCCCAGGTGTCACATGATAGTAGTGGAGGAGGGAGTGGAGGGGGGAGAGAATATCAGAGGAAAGTTCTGAGTTTCCCCTAATTCTTCTCAGAGCTGCTGCAGGTGGCTTTGATTGCTCCACCTTAGGAAAAGGGCTTCATGTCAGACAGTCAATAAATTTTTAGTCAATGCCTACTATGTGCCAAGCATCGTTGTGCTAAGTACTGGGGACACATTGTTTCTCTCAGATGCCTCATCTGGCCTGTGATCAGGTCCTGTGCTGCTCAGCATACAGTAGGCATCTAACAGTGGATCTGAGTAGTGATAAGTCCTATGGATTCAGCCCCTTAACTGCATGAGGTGCCTAACCTTAATCCATGTTGTTGGGTAAGACTACCTATGAAAGGTTTTTCAGGACATTGTCCTCCCCTGTTCCAGAAACTACGGTGATTATTCCACTGGATTGTTAAATGAATAAAATGAGTCAGGTTGAAATATAGTAAATACACAAAAATGTAGGAATTATTTATTATTGGAACATTGGGTTACTGATGATACAAATCACAGATAAGAAATCATTAGAACTGGAAGGGACTTGGGGATTATTTATCACCCCTCCTCCCCATTATATGAGATAATTCAGGGTAGAGAGGTGATTTGGCTTGATGGTTTCAGTGATTCCAATGAACAAAAGGCCATCTTTTTAATACTAGCATTCCTCCAGTGATCCTGCATTTCTGTGAATTATAAAACATCACCATCTCAGAAATATCACATTTGCAGGTGACCCTAAGGGCAATGGAAATATGCATCGTGGGTGTAAGCAGACTGGATCATTTTATCAACAGTGACTGAAATGCAAGAAGTGGCACAAAATACATTATCAAGGACACATACAACGGGAAAAGGAGGAAGATAGTCATGGAGAAACGATGGGAGACAACAAATGGCCAGGCTGAAGGCTTTGTATGTATGCACCCTTGAAGTAATAACTAGGGGAAACCCTATGGCATATTGAACAGAATCTTTATAATAAAAATCATAGCTGACACTTAAGGTTTGCAAATTGCTCCACACATATCATCTCATTTGAGGCCTCATAGAGGGATAAAGCCCAGAATTATTTAGGACAGGAAGAAATAGAGAGACTGTGATCTACATTGGTAGAAGATATACCTGAAGCTAACAGGTGCATCAACATATCCAAATAACGGGTTTCCTAGGATTCCCAGCATATTTCCCACATTCCTTATTTTCCACTATTAGCAGAAGAAAAATACCCCAAATCCTAATTAACATAAAAGCAAAGCAAAATTATGATTGCTAGTCAAAAACAGTGGTTTTATTAAAACAACAGCTCCATTGATCGTGAACTTACATTCAGAAGGCTGAATAAGTTGGTGACATAGGATTGTGATGGAATAATATTATGCTATAAGATATGATGAAAGGGATGATTTCAGCAAAACCTGGGAAGACCTATATGAATTGATGCAGAGTGAAAAGAGCAGAATCAGGAGGTCATTGTATACAGTAACAGCAATATTGTAACAATGACTAATTGTGAATGTGAACTGTGAACTGTGAATTAACTGTGAAAAATTTAGCTACTCTAATCAATACAATGATCCAAGACAATTCTGAAGGATTCATGTGGAAAAATACTATCCAACATTCAGAGAGAGAACAGATGAACTCTGACTGAAAATTGAAGTATAATTTTTTACTTTTTAAATTTTTCTTGCTTTTTTGTTGTAAAATGGCTAATATGGAAATATGTTTTACATGATTTCAAATGGATAATTGATATGGTATTGCTTACCTTCTCAATGGGTTGGAGAGGGACCAGAGGGAAAGAGAGAATTTGGAACTCAAAATTTAAAAAAAAAGAACTTGCATTCAGAGAAGATAATGTTTGGAGCATGCTGTATTTCTTTTTAAATTCACAGATTTTGCTAAAAATCATTTGAAGCAATCAATCATACCTATGATGAGAACAAAAAAGACTATAAAATATGATGAGTAAGTAGCTCAATCAACAAACATTTTTAAAGTACCTCCATGGGTAGGTGTAAAGTTTAGTTGAGACATAGTGTCTGGGCTTGAGGATCTTGCAGTCTAGGAGGGATAGAAAACAGAAAACCTTAACTGCAACATGTTATATAATATATAAAAATTTCATTAGATAGGGAATAAAATGCATATGCACTGATTGAGAAATGGGTGGACAAATTATACCATATGAATGTAATGGACTATGATTGTAATTTAGGAAATGACGAATATGAAGAATTTAGAGAAACATGATATTTGTGTGATCTAACACTGGGTTCTCAGAACCAGAATAATATACACAATGACTACTAAAAAGTGACCAAACTCATATTAATTGCAATCAATTGCAAAGACAGATGATAAGACTCTTGGTGAGAAGTAGGGGATCATAGGTACAGAATGTTGCAATTCAATAATTTTTTCATTGGTTTTACTTGTTTTTTCCTTATTGTAAGAGAGAGATTTATGGGAAAGGAAAATGTATTAAGAAGTGGTTATGGCATAGAAAACAAAAACCATCACTGAAACTTAATTTTTTTTTAACACATTAGAGTTACAAAACAAGTAACATGTGAGATCCAAGGAGAAAGGAATTACCAATTAGGTGGGAAGACTTTATAAAGAAGGTGATATTTGAATTGGGGTTTTAAAGAGAAGTACGAATTCAGCATCAAGAAGAGCATGAGCAAGGTCTGAGACAAGCAAGCACATGGGGGTAGTTCAGTTTAGTTAGAGCACTGGGTATATGAAAGGGATAAATCAACGGGAAGTCTTGAATGCTTGGCTGGTATAGAATTGTGAAAGTCTTTGAATGCTAAACTGAGAAGTCTGAACTCTTCTTCCAAGGTAACAAGAAGTCACTAAAGAATTTTTACCAGCAGAGTGACATTATGATGCCAGCAGCAAACTTCCAACCACTGTCTTGATTCTGACTCGGGTTAATGTCCATCACGATGACTCTCAAGAATTCTTTATCCCCCAAGGGGGGCTTACTTCTCACTTATCTCAACTGGACATGAGCGTAATTGTTTAAGATACCCTAAACACCTGGATACCCACCAAATGAGATACGATCTTACCCTGGTCAACTCTTGATTTAACTCAAAGATCTGAAGAGTATTCAAGAAAAATAAAACAGAAAGATGATATAATCATGGAAAGGACCATGAGGTTTTTTTCCCATTATTTATTCCAATACTGTAATTAAAGAATAAGATGGAAGAAACTTTTCTTTAAAGCCAAAATATTTTTCTGTGTTAATTATCAAGTATAGATTCAAGTTAGAAGAATGTAAAAATGAATTTCTCTAAGTAGTCTGGTTTCTTCCAAACATTCTAGATTCCCTCTCAAAAATATTAATAGTTTTTTCTTTTGTATTGCTTAATTTCCAGCTTTATCTTTCCCAAACCCAGAAATCATTGCTTATAATGAAGAATGAAGACTATAAAAAGCCGTTCAGCAAACCAAACAAATATAACAACTGAGTCTGACAATATAAGTGCTATTTCATATCTGTAGGCCCCCACATCTGCAAAGAAGTGAGGAAGGGAAGGTACATTTTCTTCTTTCTTCTTCAAGACCAGGCTTAGTCATTATATGTTATCAATTGTTCAGTTTCAGTATTTTTTCCTTTCCATTTACATTGCTGCAGGAATTGTGTATAATTTTTTCTTGTGCTTTCTTCACTCTGCAACAGTTCACATGAGATTTCCCTTACTTCTCTGTTTTTTTTTTCAAATTCATCATTTCTTATGGCACCATAACATTCCATTACATTTATGTTATGCAGGCAGTTTCCAAGTGATGGACATCGATTTGTTTCCAATTCTTTGCTTTTAAAAACATCTTGTGGCATGTAAGGCCTTTCTGTTGTTGTTCTCCTTGGAGTATACATCTAACATTGCAATTTCTGGTTCAAATCATACGGACCATCCCAGGGTCTAATACAGATAAAATTTTATGAAACATGCTACTTTCATTTTCATTTAACCCAATCTAAAAGACACAGTTTTGCTGACACGGGGCTCAATCTATTCCTTTATTCATTTACTCACTCATGCAACATTTATCAAATGCTTATTATGTGTACAACATTGTGTCAAGCCCTGAGCAAGATACATAGTTTAGGTAAGAGATAGTCCCTGCTGTCATGTTGTATGCTAACAGATACCTCTAGCACCTCTCCATCTCTTTCTCCTTCTCTGCACTCCTGATAGTCCCTATCCCAGGAGCCATTAGCCAAATATTCTAAAATCAAGACGATGAGAATCTCAGGTCACATTCATGAGACTACTTCATTCCCCTGCCACGCCCACTCTGTGTTATATGAGGTATTTCAGAGGAGTGGCTCCCCTCTTGTCCATACCTACCACACATGGCCTATCTGCTGGTGATCCCATTATAAATAAATGATCTTTTGTTTCCTAAAGAAAAGCCAGTGGCCCTTTCTATTACTTTCCCATCAATGCCTTGCTTTTCAGAGATTGCACACACATGGTCAGCACGACACAGGTGCTGCAGTATCTGATGTAGTGCCATAAATACTAGAAGCCGGAAAGCACAGGACAGCCTGCTTATCAGTGAGGCATGACTTTTTCCTCTTAAAAATGATTCAGAACAGGCACTTTTCAAATATAGAGGCTTTAGAGTTCTCATTTCTGCTCAAACCTTTCCAAGTTAGGATAAGTAAATATACGCAATGGAAAACAGATTTAGTCATATTACATGTGAACTTAACAGATCGAGAGCAGAGGAGGAAAAAAAATCTCATAACTCACAAATGCTAAGCAGAAAGAGTCCTGGAGTTAGTCAACAAGCATCTAATAAACACTTACTGTGTGCCAGGCACTGGGCAAAGCACTGTTTGGATAATACGATCTAGAGAGGAAGGGAACCTTGCAAGATCACACAGTCAGTCCAATGCCCTCAATTTATGTAAGGGGAACCTGAGGTCCAGAGAAGTCTAGTGACTTTCCTCTGATAACACAAATAGTAAGTGGCTGAGTTGGGTTCAGAACACAGGTATGCTTACACCAGACCTAGAAGTACTCTTCCTATTACTCTCCAGGGCTGCCCAGAATACCTCTTCTTGCCTTCCGAATGAGGATTTGTTAAGGTTGGATTTCCATACTAGTTTTCCCATTTGGTGAATGAAGGAAAAGGGCTTACTTAAAAAACCACATTTTGGTAGCAGAGATTTTTTTCTTTTACACTATACATCTTACCTTTTAGGAATCTGTTATTGTTTCTTCTGTTTCATACTCTTCCACCCTCCACCCTATTCCTCAAAAGCTTGTATGAGATATATTTATGTTTTTTATCAGAACAAATTAAACTGATTCTGATTTTGAGGATAATAGGCTTGGACTTGATCTGTAAGGTCCTAATTCTAATGAGCTGATTATTACAACTACACATTTCCTCTCGGCCAAGGTAAACTTAGAGACACAATTAACACTGTTTGCCTTCTCAGTGGTGCCATCAATTAAACAGTCAGTATTTATTAAATGAGTAGTATGGACAAACACTGTGCCAGGTCCTGGGTATACAAAGACAAAAATAAAAATTTCTACTCTCAAGGGGCTTACATTCTATCAAAGAAGACAAGATAAATACACAAATAGGAAATAAACTCAAGGTAATTTAGGATGGAAGGCACCATGAGGTAAGAGTTTGAAGAGGTATCAGGGAAGATCTCATAAAGGAAGAGGTCTGAGCTGAGCATGAGTAGATAGTCTATACTCTTCTAGTTAGCAATGTGTGTGTATGTCATACATATACAGGTATCTATGTCAATGGTGGGGTATTTGACAGTTCTTTAATTACTTCTAAATAAAAAAGAACAGCCTCAAATTTCAAGATGCATCTTTGCCCACCAGGAAACTAGTCCACATCTCATAATCTGGTGTGAAAATTCCATTCAAGTAAGTAGTTCACGCATATGCCTGAGAGGTGGCAACTAAAGTGGGAACTATCCAATCAGCTCAGACCAACAGTAATCAAGGTCCTCTGCCCCTTTGGTATAGTGGGACTCCATCCTATCATTAACCTACTTTTATATTTATAGCTACCTTTCCTTAGCTCTTGATGCCTATCCTTCACCAACCCTCCAAGACACATACTGAACTGAAAATGAGCTGCCTAAGACCTCTGTTTTCAACTGTGTTCTCTTCTTTCCTTCCTTTCTATCTGTCCTTGACAAAGTAATTCTTTCACTTGTGTCCTTTTTGTCATTCCTTACCATCTCCTTCTGGACCTTGTGCTAATTATCCTCTCTTACATCTTCAATTGCCTCCTCCTCCTCCTCCTTCTCACACACACACACACACACACACACACACACACACACACACATATACCCCTAGTTCTCTCTAAACCTAAAGAGACCTTCACTTAAGAGACCTTTCACATGAAAAGGAGTAGTCTATTTTAAAGTTCTCATCATACTTGACCTTTCTGATACTGTGGCCATTGCTTCCATTTGGAAGACTCATTCTAGGACTCCATGACATCACATTTTGTTGGTCTTCCTACCTCTCTACGGCTTTTTCTCTATCTCCACTAACTCTTCTTCATTCTGGTTCCCTAAATGTATTTATTTCCTAAGGCTCCATCCTTGGTCTTCTCTCTCACAACCTCTCAGTGATTTCATCAATTCCCATGGCTTCAACAATCACTAAATTGCCAGATGATTTCTTTCCCAAGTTTCTGACACTACATTTCACGGTTGGACAGTTCTCAGATGTTTCACTCCAAGTTCAGTATGCATCAAACCAAACTGATCTTCCCCACAAAACCTATCTCTTTCTCCAACTTTCCTGTTTCTATTAATGACAATAAAATATTTATAATAATGCAGGCTCAAAACCTTTGAGTTTCTTTGACACCTCCCTCTTCCTTAACCCCACAACACAGAATTAGTCATCATATTTTCCCAATTCTACCACATAATGTCTCTTAAATCAATCCATCCTTTCTTTTCCACTCCCCACTGCTACCACTGTATTTCAGGCTCTTTTTTATCTCCCACGTGGATTATTAAGCATTGATTGCATTTATTTCATATCAGACATTGTGCTAGGCACTGGATACAAATACAAAAAAATGAAATGTTTCCTTCCTTCAAAAAGCTTATCCTTTACTAGGAGGAAAAATCATGTAAATATATGTGGGTAACTAAGTGTGAAATATATATAAAGTATATACAAGGTAATCTTTGGGGCTTATATTAATGACCTGAGGAAGCCATCAAGAAAGGTGTCATATAGGAGGTAACAATTGAGGAAACTCTTGAAGGGAGGTGGGATTTCCAAGAGGCAGGGAAAAGAAGAGAGAGTGTTCCATGCATGAAGGAATCCAAAGGAGAGGGTACAGGAGATGAAATGTTGCTTAGGAGGAACAGTCATAGGTTTGCAAAGGATTATCAAAGATTTGTATTACAGTATAGATGGCATCCTTATAACTATGTAGAAGGTACAAAACTAGGGAGATAGCTACCACATTGGATGAAAGAAGCAACGTCCTAAAAGATGTCCAATTATGTCTGACTCCTCAGGACCTCATTTGGGGTTTTCTTGGCAAAGATACTGGAATGGTATGCCATTTCCTTCTCTAGCTCATAAATAAAGAAACTGAGGCAAGTGGGGTTAAGTGACTTGGCCAGGGTCATACAGCTAGTGCGTGTGAGGCCAGATCTGAACTCAGGTTCTCCTGACTCTAGGCCTGGCACTCTATCCACTACCTGGCTGCCACTAAGGTGTTAAAAGTCTTTAAATCCAAGACTAGTGTCCCACTTCTTGCTGATTATCTCTGCTCTTTTTTTATTAAGATTTTTTATTTTTAGTTTACAACACTCAGTTCCACATGATTTTGAGTTCCAGATTTTCTTCCACCCTCCCCCCTCCCTCCCCAAGATTGCATGGAATCTGATATATCTTCTACATATAACTTCACATCGAACTTATTTACACAACAGTCAAGTTGTAAAGAAAAATTATGACTAATGGAGTGAATCATGAGACAGAAGAAACAAAACAAAACAAAAAAAAACAAACAAAAACAAAACCAAAAACAAAAAGAAAAGAGAAAAAAAAAGAAGAAGAAAAAAAGGAGAGCAAATAGTTTGCCTCAATCTGCCTTCAGACTCCATAGTTCTTTCTCTGGAGGTAGCTAGCTCTCTCCATCATGAGTCCTTTGGAGGTGTCTTTAAACCTTGTGTTGTGGGGAAAAGCAAAGTCTATCAAGGTTAGTCATCACAGAATCCATATATCTGTGGTTGTGTATAATGTTCTAGTTCTGCTCCGCTCACTCAGCATTATATCGTGTAGGTTTTTCCAGGTTATTATGAAGTCCACATCTTCCCCATTTCTTATAGCACAATAGCATTCCATCACATTCATACACCACAACTTGTTCAGCCATTCCCCAATTGATGGGCATCCCTTTGATTTCCAATTCTTTGCTACTACAAAAAGAGCTGCTGTAAATATTTTTGTACATACAGGTCCTTTTCCCACTTGTGTGATCTCTTTGGGATACAACCCTAGCAGTGGTATTGCTGGGTCATAGGGTATGAATATTTTTGTAGCCCTTTGGACATAGTTCCAAATTGCTCTCCAGAATGGCTGGATCAGTTCACAACTCCACCAGCAATGTAACAATGTTCAAATTTCCCCACATTCTTTCCAGCATTTATCATTTTCCTGTTTTGTCATTTTAGCCAATCTGACAGGAGAGATGTGGCATCTAAAAGTTGTTTTGATTTGCATTTCTCTAATCAGTAGTGATTTCGAGCATTTTTTCATATGCCTATAGATATCTTTAATTTCTTCCTCTAAAAACTGCCTGTTCATATCATTTGACCATTTCTCAATTGGGGAATGACTTGTATTCCTATAAATTTGGCTCAGTTCCTGTACGTTTTAGAGATGCGGCCTTTATCAGAGACACTAGCTGTAAAGATTTTCTCCCAATTTTCTGCTTCCCTAATCTTTGTTGCATTGGCTTTTTTATACACAAAACATTTCAGTTTAACATAATCAAAATTATCTTTTTTGTCTTTTGTAATGCTCTCTAGCTCTTGTTGGGTCACGAATTCTTCCCTTTCCAATAAAACTGACAGGTAAACTACTCTTTGCTCTCCCAAATTGCTTATAGTATCAGCCTTTACTCCTAAATCATGAACCCATTTTGACTTTATTTTGTTTATATGGTGTAAGATATTAGTCTATGCCCAGTTTCTGCCCTACCGTTTTCCAATTTTCCCAGCAGTTTTTGCGAAATAGTGAATTCTTAGACCAGAAGCTGGATGCCTTGGATTTATCAAAGAGTAGATTGCTATAGTCGTTGACTACTGCGTCTTGTGTACCTAACCTATTCCACTGATTCATGACTCTGTTTCTTAGCCAGTACCAGGTAGTTTTGATGACTGCTGCTTTATAGTACAGTTTCATATCTGGCATGGCTAGGCTACCTTCCCTAGCATTTCTTTTCATTAATTCCCTAGATATTCTAGATCTCTTGTTCTTCCAGATGAATTTTGTTATTATTTTATCCAGCTCTGTAAAATAATTTTTTGGTAGTTTGATTGGTATGGCACTGAATAAATAAATTTAGGTAAAATTGTCATTTTTATTATATTAGCTCAGCCTAACCATGAGCAACTGATATTTTTCCATTTATTTAGATCTGACTTTATTTCTGTTAAAAGTGTTTTGTAATTATGTTCATATAGGCCCTGGGTTTGTCTTGGCAGGTAGACTCCCAAATATTTTATAGTGTCTACAGTAACTTAAATAGAATTTCTCTTTCTATCTCTTGCTGTTGGGCTTTGTTAGTAATGTATAGGAATGCCAAGGATTTATGTAGGTTTATTTTATATCCTGCAACTTTGCTAAAGTTGTTTATTATTTCAAGTAATTTTTTACTTGATTCTCTAAGTAAATCATCATATCATCTGCAAAAAGTGATAATTTAGTTTCTTCTTTGCCTATTCTAATTCCTTCAATTTCTTTTTCTTCTCTTATTGCTACAGCTAACGTTTCTAGTACCAAATTGAATAATAGGGGTGATAGTGGACATCCTTGTTTCACCCCAATCTTATTGGGAATGCATCTAGCTTAACTCCATTACAAATAATGCTTGCTGATGCTTTTAGGTAGATGCTATTTATAATTTTAAGGAAGACTCCATTTATTTCTATGCTTCCTAGTGTTTTTAATTGGAATCGTTGTTGTGTTTTGTCAAAGGCTTTTTCTACATCTATTGAGATGATCATATAGTTTCTGCTAGTTTTGTTGTTGATATGATTAATTATGCTGATAGTTTTCCTAATGTTGAACCAGCCTTGCATTCCTGGAATAACTCCTACCCGGTTGTAGTGTATTATTCTCGTGATAAGTTGCTGCAATCTTTTTGCTAATATTTTATTTAAAAATTTGCATCAATATTCATTAGGGAAATTGGTCTATAATTTTCTTTCTCTATTTTGACTTTTCCTGGTTTGTGTATCAGTACCACATTTGTGTCATAAAAAGAATTTGGTAGGTCTCCTTCACCTATTTTCCCAAATTGTCTACACAGTATTGGAATTAGTTGTTCTTTAAATGTTTGTAAAATTCACATGTAAAACCATCCGGCCCTGGAGATTTTTTCCTAGGGAGTTCATTGATGGCTTGCTCAATTTCTTTTTCTGAGATGGGGTTATTTAGGAATTGTATTTCCTCTTCTGTTAACCTGGGCAATTCATATTTTTGTAAATATTCATCCATATCCCTAAGGTTGTCAAATTTATGGGCATACAATTGGGCAAAATAATTCCTAATTATTGTTTTAATTTCTTCTTTATTGGAGGTGAATTCACTCTTTTCATTTTTGATACTGGCAATCTGATTTTCTTCTTTCTTTTTTTTAATCAAATTGACCAAAGGTTTATCAATTTTATTGGTTTTTTCATAGAACCGCTCTTGGTTTTACTTATTAATTTAGTAGTTTTCTTGATTTCAATTTTATTAATCTCTCCTTTGATTTTCACTATTTCTAATTTGGTATTTAATTGGGGATTTCCAATTTGTTCTTTTTCTAGCTTTTTCAGTTGCATGCCCAATTCATTAATCTCCTTTTTCTCTATTTTATTCATGTAAACATTTAGAAACATAAAAATTCCCCTAAGAACTACTTTTGCTGCATCCCATAAGTTTTGGTATGTTGTCTCATTATTGTCGTTTTCTTGAATGAAATTATTAATTCTCTATGATTTGTTCTTTGGCCCACTCATTCTTTAGAATTAGATTATTTAGTTTCCAATTAATTTTTAGCTTATTTTTCCATGGTTCTTTATTACAAATAATTTTTATTGCATCATGATCTGAAAAGGATGCTTTGACTACTTTTGCCTTTCTGCACTGGATTGTGAGGTTTTTATGCCCTAACACACGGTCAATTTTTCAATATGTGCCATGTCCTGCTGAGAAAAAGTATATTTCTTTTTATCCCCATTCAGTTTTCTCCAGAGGTCTATCATTAATGCCTTTTCTAAAATTCTATTCACCTCCTTAACTTCTTTCTTGTTCATTTTGAAGTTAGATTTATCAAGTTCAGAGAGGGGGAGGTTGAGGTCCCCTGTTATTATAGTTTTGCTGTCTATTTCATCCTGTAACTCCCTTATCCTCTCCTCTAAGAATCTGCATGCTATACCACTTGGTGCATATATGTTAAATAATGATGTTGCTTCATTGTTTATGGTGCCTTTTCGCAGGATGTAGTGTCCCTATCTCTTTTAATTAGATCTATCTTTACTTTTGCTTTGTCTGAGATTAGGATTGCTACTCCTGCTTTTTTTACTTTAACTGAAGCATAATATATTCTACTCCAGCCTTTTACCTTTGCCCTGTGGGTATCCCCCTGTTTCAAATGTATTTCTTGTATATAGCATATTGTAGGATTACGGTTTTTAATCCATTCTGCTATCCTCTTCTGTTTTATGGGAGAGTTTGTCCCATTCACACTCACAGTTATGATTACTATCTGTGTCTTTTTCTCCATCCTATTTCCCCCCATTTATGTTTTTATTTCTCCCTTTCCCCTTCCATTCCTCAAAAGAGTTTTGCTTTTGACCACCACCTTCCTCAGTTAACCCTCCCTCTTGATTCTCCTCCATTATCTTACCGTTTTTCCCTTGCTACTTCTTCCCTCCCTTCTGACCATCCCCCTCCCTTTTTTCCCCTTTCCCCTCCAACTGCCTGTAGGACAAGTTAGATTTCTATACTTATCAGGGTATATTATTCCCTTCTTGAACCAAATCCAATGAGAGCAAAGCTCAAATACTGCTCTTCTCCCTCCCTTTTTTCCTTCTACTACAATATGTTTTTGTGCCTCTTCATGTGATGTAATTTACCCTTTTCTATTACCTCCTTACCTCTTCTCCCAGAACCATCCCTTTACATCTCTTAACTGTATTTTTTTATCATTATTATCAGTTATTTTATATTGATACCCACAGTCTATGAATATCCCTTTCAATTGTCATAATAAGTATACTATTCTCAAGATTGACATATATAAAACATATATAAAACAAAATAATCCTATATAAGGATGTAACTAATTAGCCTTATTAACTAGGGGTTTCCCCCCCATTTACCTTTTTATGTCTCTCTTGAGTTTTATATTTGGAGATCAAATTTTCCATTGAGTTCTGGCCTTTTCATCAGGAAGGTCTGGCAATTCCCTTATTTCACTGAATGTCCATCTCCTTGCCTGGAAAATTATGCTCAATTTTGCTGGGTAGTTGATCCTCGGTTGTAGTCTGAGCTCCTTTGCCTTTCGGAATATCATATTCTAGTTCCTCGTTTCTTTTAATGTAGAAGCTGAAAGATCCTGTGTGATGCTGACTTTAGTTCCATGATATCTGAATTGTTTCTTTCTAGCTGCTTGCAGTATTTTCTCTTTTACCTGGTAGTTCTAGAATTTGGCTATAATATTTCTTGGAGTTTTCAATTTGTGGTCTCCTTCAGGGGGTGATTGGTGGATTGGACCTCTTGGCAATTTTCCTTAAGGATTTCATAGGAGATACTGTCCAGGCTCTTTTTTTCATCATAGCTTTCAGGTAGACCAATAATTCTTAGATTGTCTCTCCTGGATCTATTTTCCAGGTCAGTTCTTTTTCCAATCAGATAGTTCACGTTTTCTTCTATTTTTTCATTCTTTAGATTTTGTTTGATTGATTCTTAATGTCTCATAGAGTCATTAGCTTCTACTTGCCCAATTCTAATATTTAATGTTTTGTTTTCTTCCTTTATCTTCTCTATCTCCTTTTCCATTTCGTTAATTTTACGTTTCAATGAGACATTTTCTCCATTCATATTCTGATTCTCCTTAACCAATTCACTGATTTTACTTTTTAAAGATTTGTTTCCCTCCATGAATTTTTTTTGCATTTTTTCTTTTACCTCCCTAATTTGGTTTTTAAAGTCATCCTTGAGTTCTTCCAGGAATGCTTTTTGGTCTGGAGACCAGTTCACTTTCCCTTTTGAGGTTTCAGATGTGGATGTAGTATCCATGCTGCCCTCTTCTGAGTTGGTATTTTGATCTTCCCTGTCTCCATAATACGAATCAATGGTCTTTGAAAGCTTCTTACTGTTCTTTTTCATGGTGTTTTTTTCCCTCCTGGTTTCTAAAGTGGATCTCTGCTTCTGAGGCTCAGGGGGCTCTGTCCCAAGTTTCTTGTGTTGGGATCTATCTTTGTGTGCTATGGCCTCTGGTTTCGTGAGGTGTGGGGGAGGGGTGGTCTGGCTGCTGGGAATCTCCTGTTCCCCAGGACTGTTCTACAGCATGGGTGGTCTCTGCTCTTATCTGTGCTGGTGTCTTTCACTTTCCCTGGTTGTGCAAAGCCATGTCTGGGGTCCTGGCATTGATGTTTGTTAGCTCCACCCCTTGGAGCTTAGTTACTCTCGTTCTGCTGAGGTGAGGGCTGCTGAGACACCTCTCTTCCTGCACTAGTCTCCTTCTGCCACCACAAGAAGGGCCCTCTCCCCCACTTCTCGTGCTGCTGAAGCCCCCCTTCTGGCTCCTCTGTTTCTCCTGAGTTATTATTCTCTTGGTTTATTCAAGGGAAAGATAAGAGCCATTTTACCTGCACATCATGGCTCCTGGAAGTTCAAGAAGGCAAGTTTCAAACCTTTAGGCTCTGGGTTGGAGGCCTCCGGGCTAGCTGCTCTCACAGCCACAAGCTCTGCGCTCTGACAGACTCCCATCCTGGGCTGAGAGGTCTGGGGCTCCACTGTGGCTGTAGCTGGTACTTCCACCCTGGGCCTATTCCTGCTCTGGTGTTTTGCTCACCCAGCACTCTCCAAGACCCATGCGCTGGCTGGATTCCTCTGTTGTTCCCGGTTGGTTTGGTCTGGTGCTGTTCTGTGTGCCTGGAGCTCCTGCCCATTTCAGTCTACTGGTGGCTTTTAACTCTCTCAAATCTGCTCAGATTCACTTTTTTAGATGTATCTGACAGAATTTGTGAGAGAGCTCCAGTAGTTCCTTCCTTTCACAGCACAATCTTGGCTCTGCCCCCTCCCACTTGGATTATTATTACAATAGCCTCCTATCCAGTTTTCCACTATCAAGTTTCTCTAATATCCAATCTATCCTATGCACTTCTAGCCATAGTTATCTTCCTATTGCATTGTTCAAATCACATCACTCTACTTATCACATCCCATCCTTTGGTGAAAAAAAATTAAATGGATAACCGTGGTCTCTAACCAGGTGTTTAGTAACGTTTTTCTGTTCATGGACCCCTTTGGCAGTCTGGTAAATCCTCTGGGTCCCTTCTCAGAATAAGTTTTTTAATTGAATAAAATAACATATAGGCTTACAAAGGAAACTAAGTATATTGAAATAGTAATAAAATATGTGTGTATATATGTAAACATATATCTATTTATCTATCTATTTGCAAACACCAAGTTAATAAACCCTGAGCTAAGCCAAGGTGAGTGGGAATTTGCTTCTCACAACTATTAAGGGAGGGAACTGTAAGACAAGGCCTGGGAATACAGATAGAACAGAAGGCTATAGCATCAAAATCAGGAATTCTGCAAGAGTCCTTTCCTAATGTTCCCAGAGAACAAGGGACCCTGGCAGTCCAAAGTTGACAGGCCTTGACAAAATAAACAACTGACATTGAAAAGTTTTTTGGCACAAGGATTAACCATCTGAGAGAGTGAGATAGTACAAGAAATTCTCTTCAGGGTTTGAATGTTCTTGCTTCTTTTAGTTTTTCTTCAACTGTGAACATTATATTAAGTTTATAGCATTTCATCTCAATATGCATTTCTTTTCTAAGTTATCTGTTTATATCTCCTGGTTTGGTGAATGTGTCAAATTCAAAGAAAACCCTTCTGCTCTGCTCTACAATTGTGGTATTAATTTGTCCTTCATTCTCTAGAGCTTTATTTTTTCTTTCTGAGAAAAAATAATTTTACTTATAAATTTCCAGAATTCAAGGGTGCCCTTGGTACAATCTGTTAAAAGAAGACACTTTTAATACAGAAACCATTTTGAACTTTTAGATGGAAAATGAATGTATAAATGCAGAGAATTACTGAAGTGACTGAAGGATACAATAGAGAAGCAGAAAAATAATGTACTCTATCCTCCAAACAGTGACATGCATAATCTGAGACCATGTTAAGATTGTTCACAACATCCATGAGTAGCCTATTAGATTAGGCTAAATAACTGAATACCACATGTCCTTCCTTCCCCATCCCTCACCTCAGTCCAGGGATCAGTACAAAGTGGGTGAAAGTTCAATAAATTCTGGTGACTGAAAATAACTATTCCATTTTATGTATTGTAATATACTGCAAATAATTGTTCTGTAAATAAATGACTGGCTATTCCAGAAGGAAAAAGAATTATTATTTTCAGAATAAGGACCTCTTAAGTAAAAGGTTCTCAACAATTTATTAAAAATAGACACCAAAGCTCCTTACACACTCTTTTAGAAGCATGGATGGGAATTAGAGCAATTCTCTGGCTTGGATGATGGCCAGTATGGCCCTTCCCCATCCTCACCCAGTCAGCCATCTTAGAAAATTTTAAAGTTACATCACAAATCTTCATTTTCAGTGGAGAAGAGAATTTAGGGACAAATTGAAGGGTGCTATCTCTTCCTTCCTCAGAACCAAAGGGGATAATCAGGTTGAATGGAGCACATCTATATTCCTGGGCAAGCTTGAGCAAGGAACATCATCTTTAGTAAAACCTCTACAAATCCTGATTTTAATATCTTGCTGAGTTCTCTGTTTAAATGTTGTCTTATCATGGTACATTTGGGAATGACTGAACAAATTATGATATGTGAATGTTACAGAATGTCATGCCACAAGTAATGAAGAAAGAGGAGGTCTCTGAAACACAGGAAGGTACGTTAACTTACATAGAGTTAAGAACACAGAACCAGGAGGACAATACACACAATGACTACAATAATGCAAATGCAAATGAAGATAATATTAACAGACAATAGAATTTGAATTAAATGACCAACATTGGCTCCAGAAGAATGATGTTAAAATATTCTTCCTGGCAGATAGGTGAGGGGCTATAGAGGCATCGAACAATTCCTGCTTGGTCAACTGATCCTGCACTTGCTGGATTGGATGGTTTTGTTTGACTATCATATAAAACTTTTATTCTTTAAAGAAAGAAAACTTTGGAGGAGTTAATGGGAAGTAATTGTAACATAAGGATATGGTCCAGACCTATGATTTCATTGGGATAGAGAATGCCTCGGTGTGGAAATATTCTCGGTAAGGAAATTCCCTCTGCCAATGCCCCTTCTTTCCAATTTATAATCTTAGAGAGGTGCCTAGAGAACTGACAGCGATTTGCCTGAGTACATGGCAAGGTATATTGTCATAGGTGGGACTTTAATACAAATCTTCCTGACTATAAAGTTTGCTCTCTATCCATCACACCACACTACTACTCAATTTTGGTCTAAAAACAAAAAGAAAATCATCACCAAAATATATTGTCATGGAAGAGATGCTGGTCCTTTTAGAATAAAGTTTACTTTATTAGTGGTGAGAGCTATAAATTATGTTGATCCAATACCATGGGCAAGTTTTTGGTTACTAATATAATCACTATATATAAACAATATAAATAGCAGCTAAATTCCCATTATTTGAGGTGGGAATGGTTTTTTTTCTTCCTCAAGAAACTTTAAATGCTGAAGAATATATGGCATCCAATTATGTCCTAGTCACCAATTACCTCTTAGTGTTATGCAAAATAAGAGCAGAATATCACAAAAAGAACCCTGTAAAGGGAGGGATTCTATTAGCCAGAAATCAGCATCTTAGTTGATGGGCATACTTAGTTGATGACCTTGAGGTATAAACATATGCTGAAGCCAACCAATCCCCATTTATCAAGAAACTTTTGTGTTCAGAGAGTTTTGTTTGCTGTTATATGCCTTAAGAATTATCAAAGAGAGAGTCATTTTTAATCAGTTTAGGTTTAGTGTTGTATCAACACAGTTTATATAATATTTCCAAAATACTCACTTGCTATTTGTCTAGTGGAGCCTCATATGGCTACTTAATTTTTCACATGTGGCTGTTTTGCCTCAAGGTCAAAGATCACATTTTAAACCCTTTTATATACCCCGAAAGCACTTAATTCGATGCTGTAATTGCTACCAGGGGAATTTGAACCCAGTTCCTTTGACTCCTGGGACAGTGCTCCTTCCACTGCACCACATCTTTCTATTCTATGCTAGAAAACAGAGAGTTACATGACTTTTCCAGTGAGGAAAATATAGCAGGACTACTCTCCATGGACCACACCTGATAAAGTTCAATAAATGATGTACCTGTAAAAGTCACCATCACCTGCATTTATCTAATGGGAGAAAAAAATTAACATTATGTTCGTTTGTAATTATACCTACAGGTTCAGCAGCAAGTCATTCCAGAACTCCCATGAGTTCAATTTTCATAAGATTTCTACCTCTGATGAGCCCTAAAGATCATTTAAATGTCACTCATCACCACCTTCCTCTCTTCATTTTTAGAGGGGTTGGAGGGTAGGAGGGAGTGAAGGGGGAGAGGGAGAGATGTAAAGAGAGAGAGATGGGAGAGATGGAGAGATAGAAAGATGGATGGAAAGAGAGGTTGAGAGAGAGAGGTAGAGAGAGGGAGAGGGAGGGAGGGAGGGAGGGAGAGAGAGAGAGAGAGAGAGAGAGAGAGAGAGAGAGAGAGAGAGAGAGAGAGAGAGAGAGAGAAGAGAGAAGGAAGAGGAGGAATAAGAGAGAAGGATTCAAATTTTGTTTCTTGAACTCCAAATCCAGTGTCTCCTCCAACCCAGTCAGACATTACAATAACATGGACAGAATAAGCCATGTTTCTGAGTTTCTGACAGTTTGGCTGCTATGTAGACAGAAAGCATTTAGCAGAGACACCCCTTAGGAGCATTAAGTATGCCAGTGAATACCTTACTAACTGCCTTCTAGTTGTCTTTTTCCATTCCACATGCTTCCAGGCTTCTAATACCCTCCTGTTCTCCCTTGCCCACCATGGCCATCACTCCCTACATCTTTCCTGCATCCTCAACCCTTGGAGCCTTTCATGTCTGCCTGTCAGAACTTTCCTATTCTGTTTCTCATACTCTCAATGCCTTCTTTTTGATGGTCTAGTTACTAGGATAAACTGATGCACTGTGATATAGTTTATGCACTACAGAGGACCAGCATGGCACCTTACAAATAGCAATGGACTTAAGAGTCCAAAGACCTGGGTTAAAATCCCAGCACAGACCCTTACGAGTAGCTTGACCCCAAACAGCAGTCAAGTAAAACAGGGATAATAAAATACTACCCACTAATATTTTTTGTGTGTGAGAAAATATGCTTTGTGGAAGCTCTGTGGAAGTGCGAGTTATTTTTATTTGTAGTGTGGTATACTGGAGAGAAGATCAAACTAGAGGCAGGAGTCTTGAACACTAGTCTTAGTTCTTTCCCAGGAGACAGTGTGGGGCAATGGAAAGAGCTCTGAACTTGGGTCATAGAAGCTGAGGTGCTTTTTATTCTTAGCTTTGCCCATTACTATCTTTATGACGCTGGACAACTTCGCTTCTCTGGGCTCAGTTTCCTTATCTGTAAAGTGAGAAGACTGGACTAGATGATCTCTGCTCCCTTCCAGCCTAGATCTCTCATCCCACTTCTGACTAGCAAGGGGAACTTAAGCAAGACACCAAACTTCTTTGGGTCTTAGTTTCCTCATCTGTAACTAGAGGAGGTTGTAGCAGAAAAGTGAATGCTAGAATTCTCCACAGTTTTTACCAAAGCATTTGATAAAATCTTTCATGCTATCTTTATGAAAATGGAGGAGAGATGTGAATTACACAATACAGTATGGATGCAGGATTGGCTGATAGCTGGTTGGTTCAGAAATGGATGAGTGGACCTAAGAAGCAGTCATTCATTAATAGTGCCATGTCAACTCCTAAAGGAGTTTATACAGAGGAGTACCACAGGAGTATATCTACTGGACCTCAGCTGATTAACATTTTTATCAATCTCTTAGCTAAAGTCAAAGACAAATCATTTGCAGACATCAAACTGTAAGAGTAGCTAGCACTTTGGATAATAGAGTCAGGATTGAAAAAGATCCTGATTGGCTGGAACACTGGGGTAAATTTAATAAGATTAAGTTCAATCAGGATACATATAAAGTCTTAAACTTAGGTTCAAAAAGTCAATTTCACCTGGACAAGATGAGGGGTGGCTATACAGCAAAATCATTGAAAAGCTGGGGAACATCCAGCAGAAATAAGCTTGGCTACAGAAAAGTCTCAAGGTCATGTCATGAGGATGGATAACCATTTGATGAGGATGTTTTCTAGGAGTTTTTTGTTCAGGATTGGGTTGGCCTTAGGGGTCTCTTCTATCTCTGTGATTTGGTGATCCTGTAACCAGTCTCTAAGGTCACCTTCCAGCACATGATTTTAATGCGTCCAGGGAAGTTAGGAAGTGAAATGCTCCTCCCTTTCAGCTAACAGCTGCATTTTCATAGGTGCCTTCAGGAAATGAAGCCTGAATCCAGTGTCCAGTGACGGTAGAAATTTCAGTCCATTGGGGAAAATTTATTTGGAGGTGGGGAGGGGACAAAGAAGACTGGAGGCAGCAGTATGATCCAGCAGAAAGAACACTGGATTTGGAATCAGAAAACCCAAGTTCAAGTCCTCCACTTTGCCTCTTATTAACTTATTAGCCTTGGGCAACTTCCTCCATCTTTTGGGTCTGTTTCCTCATTTGTGAAACGAGAAGGTTGGGCCATGGGAACTCTAAGTCCCTTACAGTTTAATATCTTTTGCCCCTATTACTTTTCAGCATTCCTCAAGTTTTCCCTTTGAAAGTGGCCAGAGCATTCCCTGGGAGAGCATTCCCTGAATGATTCTGTAACAGAGTGACAAATGACACCTTTGTTCAGGTGTTGATAAAAGGTCCACTCTCCTACGATTGTTCCTGGAAGTGTGGGGGTGGGGGTGGCTTTATAGTGATCAGCAGGCCAGAGCACTTACCAGAATGAGACTGGAACCACAGCAAAGCACTGTTGTACCCCAAAGTAATTAAGATAGACTCTTTCCCAACTCGACAGCACTCTGTATCTCCATTGACCAGGCACTTAAAGACACAGACACCATCAGCTGTAAAGGGGAAGGGGAGAAAGAGAGTAAGAAAATACTTTTTTGAACTGCTAGAAATATATCAGTTAAAAACTTCTTTACATTTTCATACTGGTCAGATGAGGAAGATTTATTTTCCTTTCAACATGCCTTCACCTTGTCCCCCATTTCAGTCCCTTGGCTATAATGATCAAGGTGAGACATTTCTTCTGTGGCATATGGAAGTTGACAAATGCATAATAAAATGGAAGAATATGAGTACATACATGTGTAATGACCATATGTATATGGATTTATGGGGAGACCCAGAGCAGTCTGTGGCCTGAGGCTTCGTCTTTCCTGTGAAGGGACATATGGATTGAGAGACACAAGAACTGGGTTCAAATCTAAGCTCTGCTATTTACTGCCTCTGTCACCTTAGGCAGTTCTTCGGTCTCAGTTTCCCTATTTATTTATGGGGAATACTTCCTTCCTTTATAAAATGGTGTGCTTCTTGTTCACAGAGTTAAAGTGCTCTGCAAACCTGGTAAAAGCATCATAAATAGACAAAAGGCCTCATTGTTATTCTTGCAACCTTGGAGCAAGTCAATATCCCTGAATTTCAGGTTCTTCCTTTCTAAAATAATGGGGTTGCATGAGATAATCTATCACTAGGGTCTCTTCTAGCCCTATGACACCCCATAAACAATACATTCCCTAAGCCTACACTTTTCATCTACGAATAGCAGAGAAAACATTGTCCTAAGACATAGTATTGGAAAAGGTAGTGAGCTCAATGAGCAAGGAGAGAGGTCCCACAAAAGGGGTTAGTGGTGGGGCATTTTTTGGGTCTTGTGTATGTTGGCATCTCATGATTTACTCCCTCATCTGTGCTTTTCTCTCTAGGTTGATAATTGTCCATTTATACAACTAACTCTTTGAGAATTAACTGTTTGAGAATTGACTAAGTTCCTTCTTTGAGGAAGGAAAGTGGTACAGTGTACATAGAGCACAGGACCTGGAGTCAGGAAGATCTAAATTCAAATCCTATCTCAAACACTACCTGTGTGACTCTGACAAGTCACTCAACCTTTGTTTGCATCCCTCCAAAGGTTACTGTGAAGATCAAATGAAATAATATTTGGAAAGCACCTTGCAAATCTCAAAGTATTCTATAAACGTTAGCTATTATCTTTGACCTGTTGGAGCTCTATTATTTGGTTGTCAGTTACAATTCTTAACTTTCTCCAACCTCTCTTAAAAGAACAAATGTGACATGGCTTTAATTTAATTTAGAAAATCAATTATATATGGAACCGCCCTCTGTTACAAAACTCACACAATATTAAAACAAGAAAATTATTTTTAAAATGTTTCTTTCCATTACTTTCCACTGGAGGAGTTATTCTTGATTTTCACAAACTATCTTGGCTATTTAAACAGTACAGATATTTCGAAAACACTTTCCTGGTAGCAAACACTGTTGTATGTTTTGGTTACTGCTCTCCCCAGTCAGAGGTCATCAAAGGCAAGGGTACTTCCTTACAATAAGAAACTGTGAATCAAAGCATTAAATGAGAAAATCTGGGCTCCTCTTAGTGGTAGCAAAGTTAAGTGTCCTTCCTTAAAGTTATTTTTTTTTCCTTTGGCTAGCTCACAAAAGCTTTCCATGTGTAGTCATTTTATCATGTACTCCCCCCTTTACAGGCGTTTGCCCTCTCTGAATGCTGATAATAGATAACTGGATTTTATAACATCATCAGATTGAAAAAAATCTCAGTGGTCAGATAAGATACACTTCTACATCCAGGTAAGATTATAGTTATGTAGTCAGTGCTGAAATACTGGCCCTTTCTTCCTGCCTTTCCCATTTGAATAATGATGGTGGGGGGAATGAAGTGCTTTCCCCATGATGTATGGCATGGCAGTGAGAAGGGGTAAGAACAAGAGAGACTAAACAAGGTAGGAAGAAGAGATGGACCAATGGTGAGATTGCGGGGCAACCACAAGCGGCAGAAAATTTGTTCATCCTGCACCCTTCCTTCTTGTACCATTTTTTTTCACTGGAAAATGCTATCAAAGGACGAGAGGATTATGTAGATATTACCTGGTCACATTAGAAAAGCTCATGGAATGTGTGCTATGGAGCCACGAAACTGTTAGAGTGTTAAGGGGGACCGTGCCTTGCCCTTTGAACAACAGAGAACAACAGGCCAAGGCACTATTGTGTATGTGTATGGGGGGTGGGGGAGATGGCTTCTTCCTGGGAAGACCTCATACCTATACTCGAAATTATTCTGGGCATCTATATACCTATTTAGGAAGCAACATGATACAGGGAAAAGAACAACAGGAGGCAGAGGAGCCAAGTTCAAATTCTAGACCTGCCACTTCCTACTTGTGTGGCTTTGGGAAAGTCACTTCTGCATCACACTTGTCCTTATTTTCAAAATGAAGGGATTGTACTAGGTGACCTTGATTGTCCCTTCTGCATCTAAATCCCATGACTGATGGTCATTTATTCTAGGATCTGTACTGAATATCTCCCTTTTTTAACACAACTTTCCTTTGTAATATAAATTATATGCCTGCCAGTGGGAAACTGGTCTTGCTATTCTGGGAGTGGAGGGTACCATGTAAGCACTGTCAAAAATTTCCAGAGTAGGAGCTATAAAGCAAAAGTAAGAAAATCTCCCCAGGTATGCCCATGTTCTTTTTTGTCTTTAAGTGTCTTTCCAGTGCTTCACTTTAATTAACACAAAATTGGAGTAACAACTCCCTTATTATTATGCTCTGTTCTAATGTTCTAATTCAAGTTAATGATTATTTATTAAGTGTGAAAGGTCTATTACTAGGTCTAGGCTGGCTCAGGCAGAGATGGTACAGCAGGCTTGAGATCAGAACAAAATGAGACGCTTGCAGTTGATCTCATAATAAAGAAATTTTTCCTAGCCATAGCAGGGGAATGGCATTTGCAACAGGGAAATAATATACCCCTTTGGATATTCCTTCGACTCATTTGAACACAGCTTCTCTGCCTCTGTGTTGCCCAGCGTGGTCTACTGGTCAAGTCTAAGAGGTAGCAGGTACTCCTCAGGGACCAGGAAGCTATATCAAAGCCTTAGCCTCCAACCTAATTAAGTCTCAAGGATGGATTCAATATCCTCCCTTTTTATTGAGGCATTCGTGGCTAAATGACTTGCCCAGGGTCACACAGCTAGTGTTTGAGGCCAGAGTCAAACTCAGGTCCTCCTGACACCAGGGCCAGTGCTCTATCTACTCTACCACCTAGCTGTCCCTCAATACCTTTTGAAGAACAAAAACAGGGGCAGCTAGGTGGTGCAGTGAATAGAGAGCACTGGCCCTGAAGTCAGGAGGACCTGAGTTCAAATCCAGCCTCAGACACTTGACACACTAGCTGTGTGACCTTGGGCAAGTCACTTAACCCCAATTGCCCTGCCTTGCCCCCTCCAAAAAAAAATAAAGAATAAAAACTATCCCAGCCCATTTGTCAGGAAACTCTGACAGATATTACTTCTCCAGCAGGCACTTAGCAAATGCTAGTTCACTGACTACTAAAGCTCCCCTTTACCCACCCTGGTCCTCTGTGACCTCATCATAATGTGGAGCCCATCTTTGTTTCTTGAAGACTTTAGCCAGTGAAACCTAAGCTCTAGTAGGTCCTGCTAAGCTAGAAAGGCTTCAAGTAAAGGTCTAGTTACTGACTCTGCAGTTTATATCCAAGAAAGACTAAGTCTAGTCCAGAGAGTTGACCACGATGTGATGGATTTTTTTCAGCTACCGAAACTATGTCCTGGGTTTTTCCCAGCAAAGATACTGAACATATATGACCTCTACCTCTGTCAGGCAGTGCCCTTCCCCATCTCCTTAATGGCTTCAGGAAAGATGATTTTCGCTCTTGGAGGTGGACGGTCCAGAAAGAAAAGAATTGCTAGCAAAGACAACATTATAGTCTTGGGGAATATGCGAAGATGGGCAGCGGAAAGAAGAGGTGCAAGTGGGAAACAGGAAAAAGAAAGCAATCAGAGAGGTAGGAGACAAACTAAGGTAATGTGACAGAGGCTGGGAAGAAGAGAGTTTTGAGAAGCACGGGGTGGCCCAATGCAGCAGGAAATTGAAGGAAATTAAAGACCTTGGATTTGGCTGGAAGGCTATTGGCTACCTCACATAGTACAATTTCAATACAGTGATGGGGGCAAAATCCATGTGACTGAGGCCGATTACTTCTCTGAGGACATAAGGTTTCAGGCTAATCACTTCTCTTCTCAGGTCATATTCTCTTCTACGGTCACATTACAAGTGGCAGAGTCAGGATTTGAAGCCATATCTTGATTTCATGTCCAACGATTTTGCACCTAGGTACAGAGGGATTGTTAGTTGGTAGGAAGATTGGTCATAAGTCTAGAACTTGAAAAATTAATAATAATTGGCCTCAGTTTCCTCATCCACAAAACAAAGACGTTGGACGAGGTTCCCTATAGCCCTATCTATCTGTCCAAATCCCAAGAGACTTTGCTCCCCACACTTATCTTTTCATAATCAGTATTTTAATTTCTTTTCTATGGGCTCCTTCAGACCATCTGTCTTGAATCCATCAATAAATAACTAGCATTTACATAGCACTTACCATGTGCCTGGATTAGTGTCTTGCTAAGTGCCTTATAATTATCATCTCATTTGAGCCTCACAGCAACTCTGGGAGGCAAGTGCTATTATCACACCCATTTTACAGATGAGGAAACTGAAGAAGACAGAGGGTAAGTGACTTGCCCAGGGTCACATGGCTAGTAAGTATCTGAGGCCAGATGTGAACTCAGGTACTTCTGACTACAGGCTTCACACTCTATCCACTGTACTGCCTGGCTACCTACTTGAGGGGACTTAGAGCTTTTCTAATTCAGTTGTTTCATTTTACAGATGAACTGAGGTTCGACAAAATTAAAGAGGTTAAATATGGTATTAAAAAGTATTAAAGGTCTTAAGGTTGGTATTTAAGCCCAGGTCTTTTGACCCCATGTCCAGTATTCTTTTCCTACTATACCAAGCTCCTTCTTTGAGATTTCAGGGGACAATGAAAGAGAGAGAGAACTTAGTGACATCCACATGACTTTTATACCTCCAAATACAAAGATAAAGAGGAAGAGTGACTTTTATACTTTTATAGTTTTTGTTCAGTCGTGTTTATCTCTTCATGATCCCATCTAAGGTTTTCTTGGTAAAGATAGTGGAATGGTTTGCCATTTACTTCTCTAGCTCTTTTTTTACAGATGGGAAAAGTGAGGCAAATGTGATTAAGTGACTTGTCCAAGGTCATGCAGCTAGTAAGCCTCTGTGGTTGGATTTTAAGTCAAGTCTTCCTGATTCTAGGCCTGGCACTATCCACTGAGCCACCTAGCTGCCCTCATAAAATCATCTATACAATAAGCATACAAAGTCAATACAACTTTGTTCTAATAAGAAACAACACATTTTAGTTTTAAGAATCTCACAATTTTGAACCTCCATGGCCCCATCAACAAAGACCAAGTAGTCTGGGGTTGTAATGAGGGAATCCCCCAAGAAACACTGCCTCTGGCAGGGCAATTGTTGGCATCTGGTATCATGTGATGAGGCAATGTCCTAAACCTCTCCTAATTAATCTACCCATTCTCCAACCTCCTTACACATTCTATGATCCACTAGTCCACATGCTTCGACAATCATTGTAATTATCGTACTCCATTACACAGAACAAAGTGACCCAGGGCATAACCAAGTGCAGACATCTAAAGTGCAGACATCATTTCTAAAGTAGCATCATTTTGTTTCTTTTAGATTTGTTTCCTGTTCAACTCTTGTGACCCAAGAGATTTATCACCTGGTAGCCAACCCTCTAATGATGGCTGTCTGAAATCTTAACTGGGTTGTTCCTTGGAAGACAGGCATAGTCAGTCTGTTTTTGACTTTGCGCCAGAAACCTTTCTGGCTTGGTAGGAACAAGTAGGTTCTATTGGTAGTGCTTTCAAAAACTGAGGATCATCCCCACACCACAGCAAGGCATTAAATAAAGACTGACTTGTAGCAAAAAAAAAAAAAAAACCCTAGTATTTACATAGCACAATAAAGTCTGCAAAGTGATTGACATATGTTTTCTCATTTGATCCCCACAACAACTCTGGGAATTAGGTGCTATTACTCCATTTCATAGATGAAAAAACTGACCATTTCATAGATTTGAAAACTGAGGTTGACAGAGGTTAAGTAAACTTGTTCAGGAGTAGTTAGTTAAGTGTCTGAAGCAAGATTTAAACTGCAGAATTTCCAGACTCCAGATCTAGAACTATCCACTACCCCACTGAGCTGCCTAACAAACATCAGGGCATAGAAATTACTGGTAGGATTTGATAATCCCTGAAAAAAGCTAGGGGCTTTACAGAGTTTATTTAGCTTTCTTTTTATGTATAATCAGAAACTTATAATTTTTTAAATAAAAAATCAGTTCCAGAATTATACATTTAAAAAATTATCAACTGGAGAGAAAAAGAAAATAGAAGAAGTACATTAAACCTCTTAGGTCATTCAATCAATCAATAAACATTTATTTTATTTATTATTTTGATTTTGAATTTTATTTTTCTCCAGTTACTTGTAAAAACAATTCTTAACATTCGTTTTTAAAACTTTGAGTTCCAAATTCCCTCCCTTCCTCTACACCATCCCCCAACTGAGAAGGCAAGAATTCAATATAGGTTATACATGTGTAGTCATGCAAAGCATATCTATAATAGTCATGTTGTGAAAGAAAATACAGACAAGAAAAAACACTCAAGAAAAATAAAGAAAGTAACAAACATATGCTTCAATCTGTATTCAGACATGTTTCTTTCTCTGGGGAGGAATAACATTTATTCATCTGAGAATAGCTAAGTCATTCACAGCTGATCATTCCACAATATTGCTGTTACTTTGTACACAGCACATTTCACTTTGCATCAGCCCATGCAATTCTTTCCAGGTTTTCTGAGAACATCCTGCTCATCATCTCTTATAGTATAATAATATTCCATCACAATCACATAACACAACTTGTTCAGCCATTCCCCATTTGATGGACATCCCCTCAACTTCTAATTCTTTACCCTTAGAAGAGAGCTGCTATAAATATTTTTGCGCATATATGTCCTTTTCCTTTTGCTTTTCATCTCTTTAGGGATACAGACCTAGTAGTGGTATTGCTAGGTCAAAGTATATGCATGGTTTTATAGACCTTTGGACATAGTCCCAAATTGCTCTACAGAATGGTTGAGTCAGTCCACAACTCCACCAACAGTGCATTAATGTCTCATTTTTCCCACATCCCCTCCAACATTTGTTATTTACCTTTTATGTCCTATTAGCCAATCTAAAAGATATGAGACAGTACCTCAGAATTGTTTTAATTTACATTTCTCCAATCAATAGTGAGTTAAAGTATTTTTTAAATATGACTATAGATAGCTTTGATTACTTCATCTGAAACAATAAACATTTATTATCACTTATTATGTGCCAGTACTAGCTAAGTGTTAGAGATACAAAGAGGCAAAAGACAGCTTCCCTCAAGGGGTGTACAGTCTAATGGGAAAGACAACTTGCAAACAAATATATACAAAGCAAGCTATATTCAAGATAAATGGGAAATAATTAACAAAGCAAAGGTACTAGAATCAAAATGAGTTGGAGAAGGCTTCCTGTAGAAGGTGGGACTTTAGTTGGGGCTTCAAGGAAGCCAGAGAGTCCAGGGAGTAAAGTGTAAGAAGACTGGAAAGATAGGATAGGGCTAGGTTATGAAAGGCTTTGAATGCCAAACAGAGCATTTTGTACTTGCTCCTGGAGGAAATATGAAGTCACTGGAGTTTATTTGTGGGTGGGAAGAGGAATTTGTGTGATATAATTAGACCTGTACTTTAGGAAAATTATTTTGGTGACTGAATGGAGAATAGATTGGTGTGGGGAGGGACTTGAGGTAGCCATACTCACTGGCAGGCTATTACAATGACCCAGGCATGTGGTAATGAGGTCCTGCACCAAAGTGGAGGCTGTGTCAGAAGAGAGAAGGCATATCAGTAAGGCAAGATTCATGAACTCGAGGATGACCATGAACATGCCTGAATGGTTTGGAATTGCAAAGTATGAAAAACTCTTTATGTAGAAAGCAGAGGAAGTATAACATTTATTTATACTCCAAAGGATCAAATCCAAGAACCAATATTCACAATTCGATATAGTGGCAGTTATATTCCAAAACCAGTAAGTCCACCTCAATGTAGCAACAAGGAAATTATAACATAGTATTATAGCAAGGAACTAAGTCTTCCTGTAACCTTCTCCCCTGCTAGGACCTTACTGTAAATAATCACTCACAAATCCTAATTCTCTACTCAGTGCTCTCTCTGCAGCTCTGTTGACTCCGAGTTCCCGCTGCTTCTCCTTGGGCTGAATTCTGATTCCTGTAGCTCTCTGCAGATTCTGCTCTTTGATCTCCGCAACTCTCTTGTCCTGCACTCTCCCCTCTACAATCTCTCTGTCGATGCTGGCTCTCCCTCAATGTCTGCTGCTTCAATGTCTTCTTGAAGTCTGCTTCTGAATTCTGCTGCTCTCAGTTCTGCTGCTCTGCTGTTCTCAGTTCTGGGCTCTCTTTTTGTACAGTCCTAGCCAGCATCTGGTTGACTAGAACTCAGAGCACATACCACTGGCTCTAGTCTTAGCAACTGCCCTTAGAGCCCTGAGGGCTTCATGCCCACATGGGCTTAACTAGCAAAAGGGTGTGGGCATGGGGCCTCACAACTAGTTAGTGAAAGGGTGTAGGCCTGCCGCTAATCAGGTCTCTCTTTGTTGGTCCCACCCGAGGCCTATTCAATGGGCAGGACAGATCTTTCACTTACTGACTGGCCTTATAGAAGGGTATGTATTTGAGAGATGCTGCAGAGCTGAAATTGACAGGTCTTGGCAACAGCTCGGATATGGAGGGTGAGAGATAGTGAGGAATCCAAGATGACTCCTAGGTTGTGAGCCTGAGGGACTGGGAAGATGCTGTTACCTTCTTATAGCAATAGGGAAGGCAGGAAGAACAGGGTTAGGAGGAAAGGTAATGCTTTCTGTTTGGGACACATTGAGTTTAAGTTGTCTATTGGACATCCAGTCTGAGATGTCTGAAAGTCAGTCGGAGATGTGAGATTAGAGGTCAGCTTAGAGTCTGGGGCAAGATAGGTAGATTTGAGAATCATCTGTAGAGAGATGGTAATAATTAAAATCCATGGTTGCTGATGAGATCACCAAGTGAAGAAGTATAGAGGGAGAAGAGAGGGGACAATACAGAACCCTGAGGGACACCTACATTTAGACAGCATGATCAGCAAGAAGATCCAGCAAAGGAGACAGAGAAGGAGTGGTCAGATAGGCAGGAAGTAAACCAGGAGAGAGTGGCTTCCTGAAAACCTACAGTACAGAGTATTAAGAAGGGAGTGATAAGAGGGTCAAAGGCTACATAGAGGTCAAGGAGAATGAGGATTTAGAGAAGGCCACTGGATTTGGCAACTAAGACATTAGTAACTTTGGATAGAACAGTTTGTCAACTAAGAGATTAGTAACTTTGGATAGAACAGTTTTGGTGGAATGAGAAGATTGGAAGCCAGATTGCAAAGGGTTAAAAAAGAAAGTAAGAGGAAAGAAAGTGGAGTCGCCTATTGTAGATGGCCTCTTTGAGGAGTTTAGTTATAAAGGGCAGAAGAGATATAAAATGATAGTCAGTGGGGATGGAAGGATCAAGTGAAGGTTTTTTTCAGGATAGGGGAGGCATGAGCATGTTTGTAGGCAGTAGGAAATGAGCCAGTAGAGAGGGGGAAATTGAAAATAAGTGAAAGTGGAGGGAATGGCAGAGGGAGCAGTCAGGATAGAATGGGATCCCTTGAACAGGCAGAATGGTTAGCCTTTGGAAGGAGTAAGGCACTATATGATCTGAGGCAGGGGTGAGGAAGGAGATAGTGGTAGAAGGTATAGGAGTTGATAGGAGATAAGGAAGAGGGGAGAAGAAGGAGGTAATGGCAAATGGCCTCAATTTTTCCTCTAAAATATGAGACAAAGATCTCAGGTGAGTGGGTAGGGAGCCATGGGAGATTTGAGAAGGAATGAAAAGGTTTTTGAAGAGCCACTGTGGAGAGTAGGATAGTGGGTTAATAAGGGAGGTATAATAGTGTTCTCTAGCAGCAGCGAAGGCCCATTTAAGGCTACATAATACAAGTTTTTAGTGGATTCAGTCAGAATTTTTTGCATAATTATCTCCATCTTTGTTTAGCAGCACATGTTTAGGAGTGAAGGTAATGAATGATGGGAGTGATTCAAGGCTAAAGTTTGGTTAGGCATAATCAACCATAAGGGGTGTAGGGATTCAAGATAGGAGTTGAACTGTAGAGTTGAGCTGGTTTACCAAGAACTCAAGATGGGAAGAAGAGGAAAGAGTGGCTAGTGTAGGGGAGATGGCCTGGGAGAGAATTGAGGGGTTAAGGGACTGGAGGTCACAGTGTAGATGAAGAACAGAACTATGTAAAGGAAGGCAGACAGAGAGGTGAAAAGCCAATAGGTTATGGTCAGAGAAGGGAATTTCAGAATTCTTGAACATGGAGGTAGTACATTTGTGGGTGACATCAAGATCAAATGTATGACCAGGTTTGCGTGTGGCTGAGTTGGAGTGAAGGAGTAGACTGGAGGTGAGGAACTGAGTGGTAAGGGTATATGAAGGAAAATATGTATGTTGAAGTCCCCTAGGCCTGGAGTTAAGAAAGAGAAAAAAATGTAAGCCAGGTGTCAAACTCATTGAGAAAGGAAAGGGGTCTGTAGACAACAGCTACTAGGATTTTGATTGGGCTAGGCCAATTGTAGCTTTTCTGGGACATGTTCAATTTATCCCAACAAATGTCATGAAAGCTTCTTTGCAGCCACAGCATCTCAGACATCTGGGCCCTGCTCTGCAATCACATAGGTACCACTGTCACACAAGATCTCATCTCTTCTCTCCCTTTTGGGCTACTGTTAACATTCTCCCAGTAAGTCTGCTGAACTCAAGCCTCTTCTCCCCAACAGTCCATTTTTTACATGGCTGCCAATATAGCCTCCCTAAAGCACAGATTTGACTGTGTTACTTGCCTGTTCAAGAATCTTCATTAGTTCCCTGTTCCCTGCAGGATCAGACACAACTTTGGCACCTGAAGCCCTTCAAAATCTGTCTCCTACAGGCTATGTTCTTGCCAAACTTTTCTTTATATGGGCTTAAGTAAAGTGAAGTAAGCAGTATCAGGAATACAATTTATACAGTAAAAGCAATACTTTAATGATAATCAACTATGAAAGACTTATGATGGCCTGATCAATACAATGACCCACCATAATTCTAAAGGACTCATGATGAAACATACTATCTACCTCCAGATCAAGAAATGATGGTCTCAGAATACAGACTGAAGCTTCTTTCTTTCTTTCTCTTGTTTTCTGTTTTTGTTTTAGGAAATTTGTTTTGCACGACTTATTTGTAATGGCTTTTGTTCTTATACTCTCAATGGGTAGTAGAGGGAGAGAATTTGGAACTGAAAATAAAATAAAATTGAATAAGAAAAGCAATTTAGGGAGGTTATGTGAATGTGGGGGAGAGAATATATGAAGCCTATAGATAAACAGAAAGGACAAGAGGAAGAATTAGCTAGAAGCAGCTTAAGCTGGGCCATTCAGGGAGACAGGGACAAGCTTATGTTGAGAGTTAGAGTTTTCATCGTAGTCCTAAAGTTCTGAGTTTGATTGTTGATGCAAAGAATCCACCTTGCACCTGTGAATTTGTGCCAATCACCAGATAACTTTGACTACTTTGCTACAATCACTCAAGTAATAACCAAGCATTATATAGTTTAAAAAACCCCTAGGATACCACCAATAGCAGATAAAATCCTGAGTAAGAAATAAATCACACACAGTTTGCTTTTGTGCTCATGGAAAGAAGTTATCATCTAGAGGTAGGGAAATACTTTAAGACTATATTTATATGGACAGAAGTTTTTGTTGAGGTAAGTTTTGTTTTTCTGGGTTCCATCTGCAACAAGAAGAAAATCTCGAGGATGGATGCACCCATATACTGAAAACTTTCATCTTTGGTTCTACATCTCTGCTCTGAACAAGTTGGGAGCCAATGCAGATAGGGTGGAAAGAGTACTAGACTTGGAGTCGAAGGATCTGATTTCAAATCCTAATTCTGCCACTTATTAGCTCTGTAACATCAGGCAAGTTATTTCCCCTATCTTGTTTTCACCATCTGTAAAAAGATGAGGTTGGGTTAGAACACCTCCAGGTCCATGGTTCTATGAGCCTATCATTTACAGAGATAGAATGTTTGAAGAAAAAGGACAGAGTCGAAAGGTGGTTAAAATTGAGCCATTTGATAGCCATTAATTTCCTTTATGCCCTGAATATTTCAGTCTGTTCAAGTGGAGTTTGCTTTAATCTATTCATCAGTATTGGTGGTTATTTAGTCATTTCAGTTGTGTCTTACTCTGTGACCCCATTTGGGATTTTCTTGGCAAAGATACTGGAATGGTTTGCCACTTTCTTCTCCAATTGATCACTATATGGCCACTCGCCATTGGCCATTAAGGTAGCAAAACCAAGGGGACCTATAGTATCTTAGAAAGAGGTGTGTGTGTGTGTGTGTGTGTGTGTGTGTACAAAACTTATGTGAAACAAAACTTGCCAAATACGTATGGCTTATTATACTGTAAATATGCATGTATTTTATATATATATATATATGATATATGATATATGATATATGATATTGAAAACACTAGGGAATTTTTTCAAGTCTGAACCTGAACATTTGGGCATCTTAAGGATGACTTGAATAACTGCAACTTTCCCTCCCAACTGCTCTCCTCCCTGGGCTTTGTCACATTGATAATATTATATAGGATCACAGGCTCATAGGTTTAGAATCGGAAGGGACCTCAGAGGCCATCTAATCCAATCGTCTCATCTTACAGACCAGGAAACTGGAACCAAAGGCTTTTTTAGTCCTGTTTTATTTCACCATAGATAATAAGATAAAGGCTGAGCTCTCAGTCAAGAGAGACCTCTCATCAACTTCTCAAATCTTTTAGTACAAATTTAAAGCCATGCCTAAATGAATGGAAGAAATAAAACATTTATCTCATAGCTCAATCAGCATATAATACAATGCAATCCAATAATGATTAAGCACTTACTGTTTACAGAACACAGAGGAATTTTGTTAGTATGAGGTTCCTGCTCTCAAACAGCCTGATAGGGGAGAAGATATCAGTATGTGTTACCAATTGGAAAGTAAGCACTTTGAGAGTATGGACCACTTTATTTTTTGTGCCTTTATCCCCAGAGCCTAGCAGAGTGCCTGCCACACAGTAGGCATTTAATAAGTGCTTGTTGTTTGAATGATATAAAGCATTACCTGCTAAAGGTACTGGAGAGCTATACAGCAAAGGGCTTTGTGAGATCTGAGGTTTAGTAGAACAATCCTGGTCTTATTACCAAGATTGCCTTGTGATTCCCAATTCACCTCAAACATAACCTCTGAAACCTGACGCCATTTTGTATAAAATGGTCCTCCTACCAGTCTGTCTTTAGCTACCAGGATTTTCCTTTACTGTAGTCATCTCTTCCCTCTGGTTAGACTATTTATTGTTGTTGTTAAGTCATTTTTCATTTGTGTCTGATTCTCTGGAACCCTATGTGGTTTTTTCTTGGCAAAGATACTGGAGTGGTTTGCCATTTCCTTCTCCAGCTCATTTTACAGATGAGGAAACTGAGGCAAACAGGGTTAAGTGATTTCCCAGGGTCACGTAGCTAGTAAGTGTCTGAGGCCAGATTTGCACTCAGGAAGATGAGTTTTCCTGACCTTAGCCCTAGCGGCCCAGAAAGTTAATTAGATATTTACTAAAATAATATCAGAAAATATAATCCAAGCATCTAGGAGGCCTTAGAGCAGAGGGGAATATTTGGATCATAGGATCTAAGATTTAAAGCTAGAAAGGGCCTTAGAGGTCATTTAATCTACTGTCCCTTATTTTGTAGTTGAAGAAACTGCTTTTTTCTCAACAATTTTTTTAAAAACAGAAAGCTTTTTAAAACAGAAAACTTAATAAGATGTTAAAAAAACCAAAGCTCCAAAGTCATTTCAGCATAACAATTTGAAATACATTATTTGGACTGCATTACATTATTTTTTATGTAGTAGATCTACTTCCCTGAGTATAACGTGCTTGAATGAATATCATCATTAGTTTCTACTCCTACAGCCCATCAGCTAGGTGGTTCCCATGACCCTGGGGGTAAACTCAACTGAAGGGTAAGAACTAGTCTAAAAACAGTCAGATGTGTACCTTTGACTGCACTGTTCCTATTACAGTGACAGAAAGAAAAGTTTTTTTTAGGGAAAGTAAAATTTCACTTAGCAGCTTTCTAACCAGTTAACCTAACCCTCCCCTGCCAAAAATATCTCATTTATTCATGCAACAAGTATTGATTAAGTTTTCTGCCAGTCACTGTGTTAGCTTTTGAGGACAGCCAGACAAAAAAAGAATGTTTCTACTCTCAAGGAGTTTACCTTCTGCTGGGGGAAAACAATATGGCTGTGTGAAGCAGTTTGGCTGGAATGTATATTTTGTGTAAGGGACTAATAAGCCTGGAAAGTATGATCTCAGAACCACAGAGCTGCAGTTGGAAGGAATTTCAGAGACCAGCTAATCCAACCTCCTCACTAAAGATGAGATGTCTAGAGACTTGTCCAAGGTCATTTAGACCCCGATTGTAAAGGCCTTTAAATGCCAAACTGAAGAGTTTGCTTTTTATTTTAGAGACACTGGTGTTTATTCAGCAGGGGAATAGCACGGTTACTTTAGGGAGATCTATTTGGCAGCTGTTTCTCGGATGGATTTGAATGTTGGAGAACAATGGGCCACACAGTCCAGCTTCTCTCTATCTTTCCAGATTAATTTCATAGTATTCCCTTTCATGAACTCTATATTCTAGCCAAAATGGCCCATAATCTGTTTCCTCATTTGTCCAGAACTCTCCTACCTCCGTGACTTCATGTAGGATATGCCTCCATGTCTAGAACACACTCTTTCACTTCCACCTGGTGAAATCTTCCTGTTTCAAGGTTCAGCTCAAGCAGTAGCTCCTCCATGAAGTATTCCCTCATTCTCTGAGTGATCTTTCACTCTTCAAGTTTTCTTGAAGCACTTGGTATCTCTCCTTGGCTCTATCAAACTCCACCTAATGGATTTATTTGTATATGGCTATCTCTTCTTGCCACCCACTGGCAGCTTACAAATTTTCCAGGGCAGGGACCACGTCCCTTTCCATGTCTAGTGCTTAGCACTGTGCCTTGCACAAGGTAGGTATTTAATAAATGCTTGATGAGTTCATGATATTTCACAATGCTTAACCATGTTAAGCACAGAGTGATTGCTTAATAAATGTGTTGAACTGAATTTTTGAATTAAACTTTTGGAGATTGGGTTAGATTGCCTTTGGGAAATCATACTGTACTTTTAATGATCCCTCCTCCCTCCAGTTTTTCCTGAAAGAAAGGCTCATCTTTTTAACATCAATATTCTTTTTAGTGATGCTTCCTGGCTATGAGTCATAGAGTACCACAGTCTTCAAAGAATTAAATTTGCAGGTCACCCAAAGGACAACAGAGAGTTAGAAAATGGGTGTGAGCAGGCTGCAACACATTACTAAGGAGGAATTATGTGAGAGAAGCAGTGTAAAGGATGTCAGAGAAATGTATAACAGGAAAAGAAGGTGGGCAGGTCAGGCAGCAGAAAGCAAGAGATAATGAATGCACAGTCCATTACTCCAATGGTATCCAAGCAACATCAAGAAAACTAGAAGTTTCCTGTCAGGTAGAACTTCTGTGGAGGATTAATGGAAACCCTAGGACAAGGTTCACACAGGTTAAGAAGGCATTGATGGGTTGCAATCTGTACCACTGGAGTGAGAACATTTATTGACAAGAACAGAAATCCATCTTACTGGGATAATGAATTCTTGTCACAAAAGAGAATAAAAGGAAAAAGAACCTTGAGGGTTTTAATGATGAAACTGATCCAAATCCAGAATCAATCAATACCTCTTGGCTCTCTTCACCTGGCATTTGTGCAGTTCAGGCAAATCATTTTTGACTTTCCAGTCCATCAAATTGACTAACAAATTACAGGATGAGGATGAGAGAGTTTTATGAATTATTATGTACCTTTTCCTATGGCCTATAATTATCTTCATATAGAATTTGAATGTAATTTAAACTTAACTATATTCTAGAGGGATATAGTTATTTTTCCTCTCTTAGTTTTGAAACTCTATAAATTAGACTCTTGTAGTCACTTATGTGTTGATGGCTGTTGGTTGATCATGTAGGAAGATTAACAGATGATCAGCCTAATCTAGAGGAAGTTCTGAGGCATCTGGGATGGATCTTTTCTGGAAGATTCTTGGGAGAAAGTAGATAAGAATTGCATGGGATGAGAAGGCATGGGAAATTGTGATTTGCACTGCTGGAGTAACTAGTCAGTCAGTAAGCATTTATAAAGTTCTTGCTATGTGCCAGACATGGTACTAAGCACTGGGAATACAAAGACAAGTGAAAAGAGAAACAGTCTCTATCTTTCTAATGAGGAAGACAATACACAAAAGGAAGCTGAAAAGGGGAAGAGGGAGGAGGTACCTGCCATGGAGGCATGATGAAGTCTGAAGAAATGAATCATGGTGGGAAATTAAGACATGGCTGGCCTGGAGCCCTCCTTAAATGGAGGTTCTGGGAGGAGCCATCCAATTAGAGGGAAGGGCCCCAAGATCAGAGAGTACTTCAGATGTGTGAGTTCCAGGACTGAAGTGATCTCCTAGGATGAAGAGGTTTCTGTAATATGGTGGAGGGATCCAGAGGAGAGCATCCTGGTAGGAAATGAAGAGGAATCATACAGTCACTGATGAGTTGGGATAACTGTCCAGGCAAGGATTTACCTGGTGTTCCACAGAAAGTAACTTGCTAACTTTGCTGTGAAAGGAGTAAGGATATCTTATAATCATGTCAGAGGTGTGTTTTTATTGCTCTGCAGAAGGTATGATGGCAGAAGGCAGACAGGTGTGCTTAGTGATGGAGCAGAGTTCTCTGGCTTAAAGAAGCCAGTAACTCTGACATTTCTAAAGGTCAACTCAATCTTCCTCTCCTCCTCCCCCACCTTTTCTTCTTCCAACTTAGTTTTGCACAGCCTGAAGGCATTTATTTTACAGAACAACAAGCAACTGCTGGGATGTAAGTTCTCACTAGGTTGTTTGTTTTTTTCCCCAGGATGGATGGAGCCCTTCTCCAGTTCCAGACCAGAATGAGAAGCTTTAGGAATAGACCCCAGTGATTTCAACAAGTGATAAATCAGAAAGGAGACAGAAATACTCAGGCAGCTCTTGCCTTTTTGTGGAACAGAAGAGGCTTACTGGAAACCTGTGTTCTAAAAGCCAAAGTCACAAACAAGCACATAAGGTATTCTATGATGGTGCATACTTTAAGTCAGGTTGTATTAACTAAGTCCTAGTATCACTTATCCATAAATATTTTATTACCTTCCAGTTATTTGGAATGGAAGTATAATAAAGTATTCTCCCTCTCCTCCCTCCACCTCTATTCTGCTCTAATAAGGACAACCGACCTTTGAAAAATGTTGGGCAATGAACTGAGGAGGCAGATTTAGTTTCTCCTGTTAGCAAAATTGGACCCTCTTAGTTCAAAACTGAACTGTACTTTAAAAATATACAGCACTGACACAAATTCAGTATCGCCATTTTGCCTCTCACCCTCAGGAGAACTGAGGAGCAAATTATAGGGATTTTAGCAAAAGGGACCCTAGGTAACCTAATTAGATCAGAAAATGAGATGGATATATGGAAGAAGATTTACTTAGGGCTCTCTTTATTTATTCTTCTTTCTGAAGGGCAGAGCAATATCCTGGATGGTGAAGTTCTTTTCCTTTTCTCTTCGGCTTTCTGTCAAAGACTGCCTCCCTCTCTTGCTCAATCCCTCTTTTATGGATCTAAAAGTAGTAGATGATTCTATATCAATAAATCCAGAATAATCCTAGAAATACTGATTGATAAATGAATCCTTTTTTATTTGCCGGAATGTTTGTGTTTGTAGCTTTTGGGGTTACTGTTATGATTATAGTTCCAGTTTCTAGAAATTATTTTCTATACAATCAATTAGTCAACAAGCATTTATTAAGTGCTTACTATGTTTCAGGCACTGTGCTCAGTTCTTGGAATACAAAGATAGGCAAAGACAGAATCCTTGACCTCAAAGAGTTCACATTTTGACAGGGGAGATGAGACCACACGCAAACAACTACATACATATAGGACCTCTACAGAGTAGATAGAAGGTAATCTCAGAGGGAAAGCACTGGAGGTGGGGGTAGACTGGAAAAAGCCTCCTCCAGAAAGTGATATTTGAGGTGTGTTTTGAATGAAGTCAGGGAAGCCAGGAGGCAGAAAGTGAGGAGTGAGAGCATTCCAGGCAAGAGGGACAGCCAGTGAAAAGGCATGGAATAGGGAAAGGAAGAGTTAAGAGATGAAGTCATATGCAAAAGAACAGCAAGAAGACCAGGGTCAGTGGATCAGAGAGTAAATGGGCCAAATAGAAGCTACTGACTTCATGAGATGACAAGAAATATTTAAAAAATTCAAGACTAAAACAGAGTGAAAGAAAAATTACATTACCTCACAGCAAAAATTGATGATCTGGAAAACAGATCAAGGAATGAAAGTTTAAGGATCACTGGATTACTTGAAACCATGCCCTTCCAAAAGAGCTTGGACATCACATTCAATAAATTATAAAAGAAAACTGCACAGATATATTAGAATCAGAAAGCGATCTGCAAATAGAAAGAATCCACTAGCTGCCTCTTGGAAAAAACTCTAAATAAAAACTCCTAGGAAATTTACTGCCAAAATCTAGACCTTTCGAGGTAAGAAAAACTATTGCAAATAGCCAGAAAGAAAGAATTAAAGTACCAAGAAGCTAGTATCATGCATAATTTAGCAGTCAAAGGAACAATAATACAATTATTCTGGAATAATATTCCACAATGCAAAAGATGTAGGCTTATTACCAAGAAGAACTTACCAGCAAAACTAAATGTAATCCTGCAGGAGAAAAATGGACCTTAAATGAAAAAGGACTTTCAGGCATTCTTGATCAAAAGACCAGAGCTATGTAAAAACTTTGAAATACAAAACACAGGAGTCAAGAGAAACATAACAAGGTAAATATAAGCAAGTCATCAAAAGGAACTAAAAAAGATAAACTTTTTACATTTTAAAATAGAAAAATGATAATGGGTCCCCTCAGAATTCTCTCATCAGGAGTCAGAAAGGAAGTCTAATAAGACAAAGAACCTGGGAGTGGGTCTGTTACGTTTTGATGATTTTAAAAGAATAACGGAAAGGAAGAGACAAAGGAATAAAATAGGGAGATAAAGGAGAGAAAAGCAGGGGTGAACTCTCACATGACTGGAGAACACAAAGGAAGAAGGGATGGATGGGTAGAGTGTGACACTTGAACCTCTCCCATCTCAACTGATCAAAAGAGGGAAAATATATGTGCACAATTAAGTATAGAAATACATTTCATGCAACAGGGAAAAGGAGGGAAAAGGGAGAAGGGAGATGAAGGAATAAGAGGTAGAGTAAATTAAGGGAGGTATTGGGTCTATGCAAAACAAACTCTAAGAGTAAATATTGAATGGGGGCTTACAGGAAAAGAAAGGGCTCATGATGAAACATGCTACCCACCTCCAGATAGAGAGGTGATGGATTCAGAATGCAGATTTTTTTTTTGGACATGGCCAATGTGGGAATTTGTTTTGCTTAACTATACATATATTTGTAGCAGGAATTTTGTTTTTGTTGCTTTCTCAATAGGGTCAAGGGAGATGATGAAAGAAGGCAAATTTTCATTGACTGAAAAAAAGTTTTAGAGGATTAGCTTTGGTCCAGCTATACCACTGCTAGGGTTATAACATAAAGAGATCAAAGAAAGAGGAAACAGTCCTATCCTCCTAGTAGTTCTGTGGTTCCAAAGAACTTGAAATTAAGGATATGGTTATCATTGGTGGAAAGCTGAACAAATTGTGGTATATGAATCAATGGAATATTATTGTGGTATAAGAAATGAGGAAAGGATGATTTCAAAATGATATGGAAAAACTCATATGAACTGGTGTATAAATGAAGTGTGTACAACCAGAAGAGCAATTTATATGATCACATCAACATTATAAAACTAAACAAGTATCTACCTAAAACTATCAGCAAGCATTATATGTAATGGGGATAAGCTAGATGATTTTCCAGTAAGATTGGGGGTGAAACAAGGATGTCTATTATCACACTTATTATTCAACTTGGTACTAGAAATGTTAGCTTTAGCAATAAGAGAAGAAAAAGAAATTGAAGGAGTTAGAAAAGGCGAAGAAGAAATTAAGTTATCACTCTTTGCAAATGATATGATGATTTACTTAGAAAATCCTAGAGAATCAAGTAAAAAACTATTTGAAATAATAAACAACTTTAGCAAAGGTGCAGAATATAAAATAAATCCACATAAATCCTTAGCATTCCTATATATTACTAACAAAGCCCAACAGCAAGAGATAGAAAGAGAAATTCTATTTAAAGTTACCATAGACACTATAAAATATTTGGGAGTCTACCTACTAAGACAAACCCAGGGCCTATATGAACACAGTTACAAAACACTTCTCACACAAATAAAGTCAGATCTAAATAAGTGGAAAAACACCAGTTGCTCGTGGTTAGGCTGAGCTAATATAATAAAAATGACAATTTTACCTAAATTAATTTATTTATTTAGTGCCATACCAATTGAACTACCAAAAATTATTTTACAGATAAAATAATAACTAAATTCATCTGGAAGAACAAAAGGTCCAGAATATCAAGGGAATTAATGAAAAGAAATGCTAGGGAAGGTAGCCTAGCCATACCAGATATTAAACTGTACTATAAAGCAGCAGTCATCAAAACTACTTGGTACTGGCTAAGAAACAGAGTTGTGGATCAGTGGAATAGGATAGGTACACAAGATGCAGTAGTCAATGACTATAGCAATCTACTCTTTGATAAACCCAAAGAGACTAGCTGCTGGGTTAAGAATTCACTATTTCACAAAAAAACTGCTGGGAAAACTAGAAAATAATATGGCAGAAACTGGGCATAGACCAATATCTTACACCATATGCCAAAATAAAGTCAAAATGGGTTCATGATTTAGGAGTAAAGACTGATACTATAAGCAATTTGGGATAGCAAGGAATAGTTTACCTGTCAGATTTATTGGAAAGGGAAGAATTTGTGACCAAACAAGAGCTAGAGAGGATTACAAAATACAAAATGGATAATTTTGATTATGTTAAATTGAAAAGTTTTTGTACAAACAAAGCCAATACAACAAAGATAAGAAGGGAAGCAGGGAGGAAACCTTTACAAATAGTGTCTCTGATAAAGGCCTCATCTCTAAAATATACAGGGAACTGAGCCAAATTTATAGGAATACAAGTCATTCCCCAATTGAGAAATGGTCAAAGGATATGAACAGGCAGTCTTCAGAGGAAGAAATTAAAGACATCTATAGTCATATGAAAATTGCTCTAAATCACTACTGATTAGAGAAATGCAAATCAAAAAAACTCTTAGGTGCTACATCTCTCCTGTGAGATTGGCTAACATGACAAAACAGGAACATAATAAATGCTACAGAGGATGTGGGAAAATTGGAACATTGTTACATTACTGGTGTTGTTGTGAACTGAACCAGCCATTCTGGAGAGCAATTTAGAACTATGCCTAAAGGGCCATAAAAATGTGCATACCCTTTGACCCAGCAATACTACTTCTAGGGCTGTATCCCAAAGAGATCACACAAGTGGGAAATGGATCAGTATGTACAAAAATATTTATAATAGCTCTTTTTGTGTTGGCAAAGAAATCAAGGGGATGACCATCACTTGGGGAATGGCTAAAGAAATTGTAGTATATGAATGTAATGGAATACTACTGTGCAATAAGAAATAAGCAGCAGATGGACTTCATTATAACCTGGAAAGACTTATATGAACTGATGCTGAGTGAGGTGAGCAGAACCAGGAGAACATTATACCGATTACAGACACATGGTATCTGTAAGGAGTAACTTTGATAGACTTGGCTCTTCTCATCAATGCAAGGTTCAAAGACTGCTCCAAAAGACTCATGATGGAAAAAGCTATGCATATCCAGAGAAAGAATTACTGAGTCTGAATGCAGATTGAGGCAAACTATTTGCTCTCTTTTTTCCCTTTTTTTTTGGTTTTGTTTCTTCTTTCTCACGATTCATTCCACTGGTTATGATTCTTCTTTATGACCTGGCTATTATGTAAATAAGTTTAATGCGAAGATATATGTAGAACCTATATCTTGGGGGGAAGGGGGGAGGAGAGGGAGGGAGAGAAAATTTGGAACTCAAAAATCTGTGGAACTGAGTGCTGAAAACTAAAAATAAAAAAGAAAAAAGAAAAAAGAAAACTAAACAATTTTGAAGACATGCATGAACTGATGAAGAATGAAATGAGTAGAACCAGGAGACCATTTTATACAATAACAACAAAACTGTAAAGACAAACAACTTTGAAAGCTTTAAAAACTATGGTCAATGAAATGACCATCCATGATTGCAAAGGACTAATAAAACATGCTACCTCCTGACAGAGACAGAATAAACTCAGGGTACAAAATGAGACATATCTTTGAGAGAGTCAATGAGGAAATTTGTTTTGCTTGACTATACATACTTATTACAAGGATTTTCTTTGTCTTTTTCTAATGGAGTGGGTACATGAGGAAGAGAAAATGGTTTTCTGTTTATTAAAATAATTTTTTTAAGAAGCAAGATTATGTATAATGACGATTAGCTAGAAGCCTTCCAAATAAGATCAGGGATGATGGCAAGAATGTCCCTTGTCACTATTATTAATCAATATTGTTCTAGAAATGTTAGCCACAGCAATAAGAGAGGAAAAAATTGAAGGAATTAGAATGGACAATGAGGAAACAAAACTATCATTCTTTGTAGATAATATGATGGTATACTCAGAGAATCAACTAAAAAACTGGTTGAAATAATTAACAACTTCATCATATTTGCAGGATATAAAATAAATCCATATAAATCAATGGTATTTCTATATATTATCAACAAAACCAGAATGAAAAGATGGAAAGAGAAATTCCATTTAAAATAACTGAAGACAATATAAAATATTTGGGAGTCCACCTGCCAAGACAAACTCAAGAACCATACAAACATAATTACAAGACACTTTCCACAGAAATAAAGACAGAACTAAATAACTGGAGAAACATTAATTGCTCGTGGGTAGATTGAATCACTATAATAAAAATGACAATTCTAACTAACTTAATTTACTAATTCAGTGCCATACCAATCAAAGTACCAAAGAATTATTTTATACAGTCAGAAAAAATAATAACAAAATTCATCTGGAAGAACAAAAAGTCAAGAATATAAAGGGAACTAATGCAAAAAATATGAAGGAGGTGGTCTAGTAGTACCAGATTTCAAACTATATTACAAAGCAGTCATCATGAAAACAACCTGATATTGGCTAAGAAACATAGTGGTGGATGAAATTATGGAATAAATTATCTACATAATACACAGTAGTAAATGATCATAGTACACTACTGTTTGTTAAAGCTAAAGATATAAGCTTTAGGGGGCAAGATCTCACCATTTGACAAAAACTGCTGGGAAAACTGGAGAGTTGTTTGGCACAAACTAAGCATAAACCAACATCTAACAGTGTATACCAAGATAAGATCAAGAGGGGTACAAAATTTAGACATCAAGAGTTAACATAAGCAAATTAGGGAAGCATGGAAAATTTTGCCTGTCAGATCCACGGATAAGGGAAGAGTTTATTACCAAAGAAGAGATAGAGAAGATTGTAGAAAATAAAATGGATAATTTTGATTATGTGAAATGTAAGAAGTTTTTGCACAAACAAAACCAATGCAGCCAAGATCAGAGGAAAGCAGGAAACCAGAAAAACTTTTTTGCAAGTTTCTCAGATAAAGGTCTCATTTCTCAAATATATGGGGAACTGAGTCAAATTTATGAAAAATAAGAGCCATTCCCTAATGGATAGTCAAAGGATATGGAGTCAGTTTGCAAAAGAAGAAATCAAAGCTACCTATGATCACATGAAAAATCTAAATCATTATTGATTAGAATAATGCAAATTAAAACAACTCTGATTTACCATCTCACACCTATCAGATTGGCTAACATGATAGAAAAGGAAAATGACATGCTAGAAGGGATATGGAAAACTATGGACACTAATGGAGTTGTGAAATGGTCCAACATTCGGGAGAACAATTTGGAATTATGCCCAAAGGACTACAAACTGTGCATCCCTTTGCCCAGCAATACCACTAATAGGTCTCTATCCCAAAGAGATCAAAGAAAAAGGAAAAGGACATATATGCACAAAAATATTTAAAGCAGCTTTTTTGTGGAGGTGAAGAACTGGAAATCAAGGAGAAGCTTATCAGCTGGGGAATGGCTGAATAAATCGTGGTATATGGTTGTGATGGAATACTATTGTGCCATAAGAAATGATGAGCTGGATGGTTTCAGAAAAATCTTGGGAAGACTTATATGAATGGATTCAAAGTGAAGTGAGCAGAATTGGAGAACACTGGATATAGTAACAGTAAAGTTGTAATGACAATCAACTGTGAAACTAGCTACTCTGACCAATACAATGATCCAATAAAGTTCCAAAGGATTCATACTGAAAAATGCTATCCACCTCCAGAGAGAGAGAGAGAGAGAGAGAGAGAGAGAGAACAAAGGAAGTCTTAGTGTACATTGAAGCACACAATTTTCACTTTTTAAATTATTTTTTGCAAAACGACTAACACAGAAATGTTTTTGCATGATTTGACACATTATAACTGATATTGCATTGCTTGCCTTCTCAATGGGTGGGGGAGGGGGCTGGTAAGAGAGAAAGAATTCAAAACTAAAAATTCTAAAAAACAAAAAGAATGTTAAAAATAAATAATAAATTTATTTTTAAAAATAAAGATGGGGAGACATGGGCATGTGTGGTTGTGTCATGCTTGTGGTTTGTCCTTCATTCTTGAAGTGGACAATAATATCAGGGAGGTGATGACATGACTTGCAAGTGACTTTGATTTGAGTGCGGGAGGGCTGTGCAAAGTCACCAGCCTCACTTTCTTCTCCACAGCCATCTGGGTCCAGTGGCCAGGTATCGATCAGGACAACTGGAGATGGCCCAGGATAAAGCATGTTTGTAGGTGGCAGGGAAAGGACAGGGAGAAATTAAAGATTAGAGAACATGGATATGACAGAAGGGACAATTAGCTTTTCAAGAAGGTAAGGAATTGGCAGTGATGGGGAAAGTAGCCAACATGGTGGGCAAACTGGACTGGTTCTTGAAGGAGGCCTGGGAAAAGTTACTGGTGCTAATTGTGTCCTTCACCATTGGCACCATGGCTCTGCTCCTACCTCCCTTAAGCCCCTATACCAAGTACGCAGGCATGATCAACCGAGCTACTCCTTACAACTACCCCATTCCTGTTTGAGATGATGGCAACATGCCCGACATCCCCAGCCAACCTCAGGATCCCCTGGGTCCTTCCCTACAGTAGTTGAAGAATCTGTGAATCCTCCATCTGCTCCCCCATGTACCCCCAAATAATGTTATTGTCTTAAAAAAAAGATGGGAAGGAATCAAAGATGCATGTAGTGGACTTTCACTTGGCCACAAGGACCACCTCTTCTTGTGAGATAGGTAAAGGAGGAGTAAGACTTCTGAGTGATTTGAGATAAGAAGGGGAGAAGAGAATCAGTGAATGGTAGCAATTGTTTTCAGTGTACTTAGCTTTGAGTATGGGGGAAGGGGTGCCATGGAAGGGTTGAGGAAGGATGACAAGGTTTGAAAAACCTCTGCAGTGAGTGAGAAAGTGAAGTAACTAGGCAGGTGTAATTGAACTGCCTTGCTGCAGTGAGGGCCCAGTTGAGAATCTGTAATATAAATTTGTAACAGAGTTAGAGCCTTCTTGACCTAGAAATTTCCCTGAATGTCTATGTGTTTTGAAAATATTTTTAAATACAACATGTATCCTCTCTGAAAGTCATGTCTATTTTATTGAATAAGATTCATCATATCAGAAGCCTGTATCTGTTCTAAAAGGTTGTTACATGGAAAGGAGATCCTGGAGCAGTGTTTATAAAAGACTGGAGTAGATTGTGGAATAATACTTCATGTGTTGATTTCTAAACAAAGGTTGCTTCTAAGTCCACTATCTTTATAAGTAATCTGGCTGCAAGTTCACTTCACAGGGGCTCTCCTCTTTAGGTTCGGCCCTTCCAAGTATAGGGATGGACTGCTGGGTAGCAGCAATGCCCATGTATGGAGGTTTGTAGTCTACCCACAAGAATATATTTCACTCAAGCTTATGGTTATCATCTTCAGATCTGTTGTCTTGCCTGGGAGTCTAGCACTGGTCACTATGAATCATATTAACAACAGTGGCCGGAAAAAAAGCAGCAATATGTGAACGTGGCATACCATGGCATTATGGCTAGAGTGCTGCACATAAGAGTCGCAAAACCAGAGTTTGGGTCATGCCTCAAACACATATTAGCTGTGTGACCTGGGCAAGTCATCTAACACCTCTCAGCTTTTGTTTTCTCCTCTATAGAACAGAGATAATAACACAACCCTATCTCACAGGGTTGTAGAGATGATTAAATGAGATAATATATATATATAGCATTTTATAAATCTTAAAGTGCTATGAAGATGTTGCCTAATATTATTACTATGACTAAATTTTTTTCTCTCATGATGTCATAAATTCCCCTAGCATCTGAACATCTGAAGTATAGTTGGGTGGATATCAGAATCATAGAATCATATAGAGAGAACTGGAAAGGACCTCAGAAGCCTTCTAGTCCAACCCTATCATTTTAGAAATCAGGAAACTGAGATTGATTGAGATTAAGTGACTTGCCTAAGGTCACACGAGTAGTATCAAAATCAGGGTTTGTACTCCAGTCCTTTGAATCTAAGGCAGGGACTTCTTCCACTCTTGTGTTATTTCAGGAGACTGGGTTATAGTCTTAAGAGGTACCCTGGGGAGCCCTTGACCCAATCTAACCTTTTCAGTCTCTCTCTACTTGCTAGTTCTTTCTCTGATGCCCATTAACATGACTATACGTCCCTTATCCTTAAAAACTCTCACTTAATCTTTTCATCCCTTCCATCTAACCATCCTATATCTCTCCCCTTCAAGGTTAAAATCTTGAGAAAGACATTTATATTCAGTGTCTGCACTTCCTCTTTCTCACTTTCTTCTAATCCTTTAAAATTTGGCTTTCAAACTCATTCAATCTGAACAGTCCTCTTTAAACTTTCTTAATTGCCAAATCTAATGGTCTTTTCTCAATTCTCATCCTCCTTGACCTTTCCATAGCTTTTTGACACCGTTCATCACCTCTTCCTGGATATTCTCTCTTCTCTAGGTTTTTGTGACACTCCCCTAGTTTTCTAGTTTCCTTTCCAACTCCTCAGTCTCTTTTGTTGGTCCTTCAAGCAGGTCATGTCTGCTAACCATGGTTGCCTTTGACGCTCTGTTCTGGGCCTTCTTCACTTCTCTTTCCATACTATCTCATTTGGGTGAGTTCATCAGTTTCATAGGGCTACATTATCTCTATGAAGATGCCCTAATCCTTCTCCTATGCTCCAGTTCCAAAGTCATTGAACAAGCATTTAGTAAGTGTTCTGTGCTAGAAATAGGATCACCAACTCCTTTTTAGATATCTTAAGTTGGATTTCTTCTTGGCATTTCAAATTCAAAATATTCAAAGCATTCATTCAAAGTTCAAAGAACTCATTATCTTTCTTCCTCCCAAATCCTTCCCTCTTCTGAATTTCTTATTACCATGTACATTATCACTATCCTCCCAGTTACCTAGGCTCACAATCTCAGTGTCCTCTTCAACTCCTCATTCTGACTCACCATATATATCCCATCCATTGCCAAATCTTGTTTACACCATCTCTTGTATACGTATGCCCCCTTCTCTTTACTCACACAGCCCATTGGCATCTGAAGTATACTTGGGTGGATATTAGAATCACAGAATTATATCTAGAAAAGAGTGGATAATGACAGCTGCACAATTGTGGAAGCTGGTGCCCAGGACACCTCTATAGATCCTTCTTTTTTATTTTTCTGGGGCACAGAGAGGTGAACCTCTGCATGAACAGAGAATTGTGTGATAGTGTGTATGGATGGGGAGAGGGAAGGAGCAGTAAGCAGGAGTTTGTCCAGCAGTAGGAGTGCTG